>NW_027316500.1:10814842-11444842 GCF_026437365.1 Eucyclogobius newberryi | reverse complement strand
GACACTTAGAGCTAACTCACTTTGCACCAGTAACTGATAAAACTGTCCATGAGATCATCACCAGTCTGAGTTCATCTACATGCTGCCTTGATGTGTTACCCACCAGATTTCTAAAGTCTGTGCTGAACAGTTTGTTAGCACCACTCACTCACATAGTTAACATGTCGCTTCAATCTGGAACATTCCCAATGTCTTTGAAAACTGCGGTCATAAAGCCTCTCCTAAAGAAGAGCAGTCTTGATGCCGCAGTACTGAGTCATTACCGGCCCATCTCTAATCTGCCATTTTGGGGCAAAGTCCTTGAAAAGGTTGTTTACCAACAGCTCACAGATTTCCTCTTAATAAACAGCTCATTTGATGTTTTTCAGTCAGGTTTTAGACCTCATCACAGCACTGAGACTGCTCTTGTCAAGGTGACAAATGACATCCGCCTGAACACTGACATGGGCAAAGCCTCAGTCTTAATTCTGTTAGATCTGAGTGCTGCTTTTGACACTGTCGATCATGGGATCCTCTTACAGAGACTAGAGGACTGGGTGGGCATCACTGGCACTGCCCTAAACTGGTTAAGGTCCTATCTGGAAGACAGGAAGTACTTTGTTGAAATTGGTAGCTGTGTCTCAGACCACATGACCCTGACCTGTGGAGTGCCCCAAGGGTCAGTCCTGGGTCCTCTTCTGTTCAACCTCTACATGCTGCCGTTAGGTCAGTTGATACGCAGTGAAAATGTGTCCTATCACAATTATGTAGACGACACTCAAATCTATGTTTCACTATCGGCAGGTGACTATGGACCAGTAGATTCACTCTGTCACTGCATCCAACAGATCAGTGTGTGGATGCAAAACAACTTTCTCCAGCTGAACTCAGACAAGACTGAAATAATCGTTTTTGGCCCACAGAAAGAGAAAGTGTTAGCGGTCACCTCCAGAGTCTCGCTCTAAAACCTACAAACCAAATTAGAAATCTGGGGGTAATAATGGACTCAGACTTGAACTTTAATAGCCACGTCAAATCAATAACATCAGCAGCTTTTTACCATCTAAAAAACATTGCCAAAATCAAAAATATAGTGTCAAAACCAGATTTAGAGAGACTTATCCATGCGTTTGTCTCCAGTAGATTAGACTACTGTAACGGCCTGCTCACTGGCCTCTCCAAACGAGCTGTAAAACAGCTGCAGTACATCCAGAACGCTGCTGCTCGGGTCCTGACTAGAACCAGGAAGTATGATCACATTAGTCCTGTTCTCAGGTCTCTGCACTGGCTCCCTGTGGCTCAGAGAATAGACTTTAAAGCAGGTCTGCTTGTGTACAAGTCTCTCCATGGCCTAGCACCAAAGTATATCTTGGATATGTTAGTGCCATATGAACCATCTCGGACTCTGAGGACCTCAGGGACCGGCCTCCTGCTGGTGCCCAGAGTCAGGACAAAACATGGGGAATCTGCGTTTCAGTTTTATGCAGCTAAAATCTGGAACAGTCTTCCTGAAGATGTGAGACAGGCTTCTACTCTGACAATGTTCAAATCTAAGCTAAAAACAGTTTTGTTTAGCTGCGCATATGACTGAAAGGATTTTTTCTTTGCACTCTTCTCTTTTGTTTGTGATTTTATTAGTTTAGAAAATCAGTTGGATTGATAATTTTTAATTTAGTTAATTTTATTGTATTTCTGTTTCTGTAATTTCTTTGTGATTTGAATGCATTTTTCCTGCTGTGAAGCACTTTGAATTGCCTTGTGTATGAAATGTGCTCTACAAATAAACTTGCCTTGCCTTGCCTTGCCTAGAACTACCTCCAGCATGAGCCAAACAAAGTTTGAATTGACCGAGGCGACTATGCCCTCGACATTTCCTGTGTAATAACTGCCCAGGAGTTGCCGAGTAACGTTCAGAGACATTGTTTACACTTTGCTAGTGCTGTGCGGTTACTCCGACAGCAGCCAATATCCATTTGCAAAAGAGCAGAGTGTCCTTGCCTCTCCACTCTTCTTCCTCCCTTTCACTTACAATAGCTTCCTAATCAGTTTGGTCAAAAAAAGAGAAACGCGTCCACAATTTCATGTGGCTATATAAATAAATAAAGCAGGGAAATCACTTATACTGTATTTTGGAGCTAACATTCATCATTGTCAGCAGGCATATACAGTTCATATGCCCCTAACACGTCCCATTTCCCCACCAGCAGCCATACCGCCTTTGATAGGACGGCCTACTCGCTCATTTATAGCAGAGCCTGTCACTTTTGTGCTATTTACTAATGTAAATGTCCCTCAGATGAAGTCATCGGCTGGCATACCCTTGTGGTGACAGGAAAACACGCAAATACAGCCATTTAGAGGCACCGACGCGTCCAAAGTGCACCCACTTAAACTGCTGCTTCACAAAAAAAGTAGCTGAAGGTCAAGGCGACCTCCAGACAGTTTAAGAGATGCAGTACCTGGACTGAAACATGAGCAGCTTCAGACTCAAGGCTTAGTCCAAATAGAAACGTGTAGCTCATGTTTAGCTATGTGCATTCTCGATTAAGGGTGGGCAAACTAGACAAAAATGTATATCGCTCTATTTTTGGGGGTATCTTAATAAGGATAAACAAATACAATGGGTTGATAATTCATGTATGCCAATTAGTCTATTATATTGTTTTATTTTTACTTATTGGTTGTATTTCATTCTATAGTTTTATGTATTTTTTTCTCTAATTTATCTTGAGTGGTTGATTTTCTTTCACAATTGGCAGCACTTTGGAAACAGTATTTTCCACTTCTATGTTTTTATTTTCTATATTTTTATACCCATCTAGAATGACTACATATAATCAGTTGTAATATCCATGCATAATTGTTTTAGGTATTTGTATTTAATCCAAATGTATAGACTACAGTAAATAACATATTACTTTTATCAGGCATAAAATGATGTCCACCTTCCTGTCCACCAGGCAAACGTGAAGAAATAGTGGTAACTTCTGTACACTTTGACCTCCAGTTTTAATAGATGCTCCTGTTGAAACGTGATAGCACCAGCTCGAGACAGTAAACATACCAGTGAAGCAGCTTTACCGAGTACCTGCCTCTTTACTGGCTACATAAACACACTAAAAGTTCAGCCTCACTAATTGAATAAAGCTAAAGGAAGTTTTAGTAGAAATTGCATTGTAAACAGAAGCTATGAAGACACAACTTTAACTAAAGATAGTTCATATGCACAAACAGACCATATCCAATTAGCACGGAGCAGAAAGACTGGACTGTTTGACTGAGCAGCTACAGTTGGATCTCCAGAGAGGCGACTTTCCTCTTGTTTACAAAGACATTTCCTGAAAGACGTCACATGATTTGTTGCAGTCCTAGGTAGAAGTAGTATAATGACAATATTCATCATTGTATGACTTGACTTTTTTGTTCCTTAAATGAGAGTGACTCTTGGATTAATCGAAATGTCTCTAAAAAAAATATATATATATATATATATATATATATATATATATATATATATATATACATACATACATACATACAATGCAACACAAAAATGAGGGGATACTTCACAAAAAATAGTACTAAATTACCTTTTCTGATTGAATCAGAAAAGGTGTTATTGTATGTGAAAATAATTCAAAGACCATGAATTTGCCGGAGAGATGTGATATAGTAATACAAATAATGAGCCTCCTCACTTTGGGTTGCCAGATCCCTTAAACCAAAACCTGTTTGCTATTAGGGATGTCACGTTATCAAATTTTAGTTTAACGATTAGTGACACTAGAAAAAAAACAAAAAACAATTATACAATTATTCACAATGATTGAGACTGTGACCAAACAACAGTGAAAGCTTTAACTTTTCCCATGTTCTAAAATGTTACTATTCCTCAACTTTGCTTTACAAAAAGAAAAAAAATGCTTCTAAAATTGTGACAATTATTATTTTTGGGTTCTTACGATTATATCGTGACCTGAATAATCATGATTATCGATGAACGTCCTGTTCCTTACAGTTCAGGAACAGGACGTGTGCAGACTATTCCGCAAATCCAACCCGCGAAAAGCTGCTGGACCAGACAGTGTCACCCCGGCCACCTTAAGACACTGCGCAGGCGAGCTGGCCCCTGTCTTCATTAGCATATTTAACACTTCCCTGGAGTCATGCCATGTTCCAGCCTGCTTCAAGTCGTCCATCATCGTCCCTGTCCCCAAGAAGCCCCGAATCATTGGACTTAATGACTACAGACCCGTGGCGCTGACGTCTGTAGTCATGAAGTCATTTGAGCGCCTGGTCCTCCCCCACCTCAAGTCCTTCACCTCCTCCCTGCTAGACCCCCTGCAGTTTGCCTACAGAGCCAAGAGGTCTGTGGACGACACCACCTTGCACTCCACTGCACCCTGCAGCATCTGGACTCCCCGGGAACCTACGCCAGGATCCTGTTTGTGGACTTCAGCTCGGCTTTCAACACAATCCTCCCTGCTCTGCTCCAGGACAAGCTCTCCCAGCTCAAGGTACCCGACTCCACCTGCAGGTGGATCACCAACTTCCTGATGGATCGGACGCAGTGCGTGCGGCTGGGGAAGAATCCCCCATCTCCACTGTGGACTCCCTCCGTTTTCTCGTTATCACCATCACCCGGAACCTCAAGTGGTGGTTCACCATCAGCTCCCTCACCGGGAAGGCCCAGCAGAGGATGTACTTCTTGCGGCAGCTGAAGAAAGCAAAGCTGCCAGTGGAGATGATGGTGCAGTTCTACACAGCCATCATCGAGTCCATCCTCACCTCCTCCATCACCATGTGGTACGCTGGAGCCACAGCCAGGGACAAACAGAGACTACAGCGCATTGTGCGCTCTGCTGAAAAGGTGATCGGCCGCAACCTTCCATCTCTGCAGGACCTGTACGTCTGCAGGACTCTAGGACGTGCAGGTCGAAACACAGCTGACCCTTCTCACCCGGCACACGGACTATTTGAGCCACTCCCCTCAGGCAGGAGGCTACGGTCCATCCGGACCAGAACCTCCTATCATAAGAACAGTTTCTTTCCCTCTGCCATTGTACTCATGAACACTTCCTACTACTACTACTAGCACTTTGCACTCACTGCACTGTCCACTTTTAGTGCACCACATATTTTATTTTGTGTACATATCATGTCTATTTTCAACTGTACTTATTGTCCATTGTTTTTGTATTTATTGTTCAGTGTTTTGTTTGTGTTACACCGAACCGCCAGGACAAGTTCCTATGTCCATGAATCCTGTTCATTGATAAATGGCAATAAACTTATTCTCTGATCTGATCCGAACCGAATAATCTTGCCATCTATTTGCAATGAACCCAAAAGAGCTTTAGTGTACAGCTAAAGGCCAACGTAGGTCACATATCAAAAATAGAAATAAATTGCAGCTGGTCAGAGACATAATTATTGTTCTAAAGGAAGCGATGAGTGTTTACTTTTTGTAGTTTTTATAAATGCAAAATTGGTTAGCAAATGTTGCCTGAAAGCCTCACAGTGCAGCCATGGCAGATATAAGGGCTTTTGAAAGCCTTTCACATGACTTTTACCAACAAAGTAAGCACTAAAACCTCAAAATCACTTAAAAATGTACTGAATATTTATTACGGCGCTATTACTATACACAGTGAATGTTTCAGACATTTAAAAGCCATGTTTTGGTTGTTAGAAGATATATTTGAGTCTCTTATGTTTGAACCAATGCACCAAATATTATAATTTTCTAAATAAAAACAAAGCCATATTTTCCTTTAAAATGCAGCTGCACTTTTGTCTAACATCATTCGCTGTTATATAAATGTCAGAACCACAGATGGCTGTTCTGATATTTGAACAATTTATGCAGATTTCCTTTGGCGTTTACATTTGTTTACATTAGCGACCTGAACCATAGTTGTACAGGTCACATGTCTGGCATTAACCGTTTGAAGTTGTAGTGCATTTATTTCTTTATTTTTAGAAGTGTGCATATGTGAGGAAAAGGATCTAATGGGATTTTCCCCCATGTTTTTATATTTGGATTGGACAAAAAAGGGTTAAGCACTGGGGAGAAGCTGTAATTCCAAAAATCAGAGCAAACATATTAAAATTATCATAAATTATCTCAAAATCTTGTCTTGTCTTGTTGTTGTTGACCCAATCTCGTGTCTTGTTCTATTCTCAGTGCTTCTCATTACAGAGCCGAGGGGGGCTTTGGGACAGGGGCTGAAGCCTGTAAAAAATAATACAGCTGCAAATCCATTTCCAGTCATGTAGAAGAAGTAAAGCCGTCCCTCTCCTCTCAACTACTCTTTCAATTTAGCCTGTTTGAATGCTGCTCCACGGCCCGTTTTTGAAGCTGATAATCGGCTCAGGGAAATTAGCCTATCTGCTTTAAGCATTCGCGGAAACAGAAGGGTCTCGTAAACAGAGGGATGACAGCAAATGCGGTAGTAGGACATGTTTGTGTGGGAGTGTGAGGCAGAGAGGGCGAGCGGGATTCTGTGACATTCTGACAGTGTACTCCAGTCTGCAAGGTGTACAAGTCCAACAATCAAAAGGTTTCTCGACAATAACGGGGGAGACATGGAGGATAATACTGAGAAACATGCACAGAGTATGTTGGAGAGCAATTGGAGGAAATGCAGAACATCTAGTCTTATTACTACTGTATGTGAAGCGAAAGCAAGCAACTTTGACTCAAATTTGTACGAGTAGGGATGTCACAATATAACATTTTACTGTCAAGATTATTGTGGAAAAAAAGCATCACAATTATTATTCACTATTGCTGAGGTTACCAAACCTGCTGAATGATAAAATGAAGCAAATGAAACAGACTAATAATAAAAAAAAAATCCATCACGTTTTTAGATTGATTTATTTTCTACTATAGATTTAAACCCTATTTCGTGGACATTTATTTAAGATTTGATTTATAAAAGTCAGTATAATTAACGATTAAAAAAAAAAAAATTAAAAAGAAAAACAGTCAGAGATACAACTTCATCACTCTGAAACACATGGATATCTAGAAAACCGTTTTATATTTTTTTTTTGCTGACTATGCTTTTACTTATACTTAATGTGTCTTTCCGTCAGTCAAAGTGATGGTGCTGGGACCTGCACTTCAGTCATGGTTCTTCTCATAAAAGTATTATCAGTTACCTAGTATGTAGTACTTTACAAAAATGCTGACTGACCGGTGGAGAGGACACACCGAACACACAAGTGATAATCACAAAAACAAAGTCAAGTAAAAAATAAATAAATAGAATGCCTCATCTGGGCCCAAACATAAAGCCATGCGTGGCTTTGAATTGCATTGTATTTATACTCGAGAATGAATCTCACGACACATTCAGCCTGAAGACCCATTTGACAGAGAGGCTGTTGGTGCTGCACAATAGAAAAAAGCATGTACAGTTAGCAGACAGTGCAAGCCAAACGTGCCATCACAGAGAAAGGCTAACTCAAGCTGTCACAAGTAAGAAGACACTCAGGACAACAAACAGTTTGAGTCTGGCCTTGTCATTGTGAAAAACGATGCAGTAAGAACAGTAATACAAGTCCAGGGACAAGTCAAAGATGAGCATGTTAGCTTAAGTGCTGAAGGCAGCTCACTCAGTCTATGGTTCAAATATGTTTGTAACTAATTTACCGATCCATGGGTTTCAGAATGATGAACATCTAGGACTGTTGCCCTAGTGATTGATAATTAAAAAACAAAACATACCGTGAAATTATTATTATGTATTTTATAATATTTATAATAAATATTATTTTTTGCATATGTATATAAGCTGCAGGTGTCCATATTGTAACATGATATATTTACATTGAAAGATGGTACATGGTGATGATGCGCAGGCCATAACCCGGGTTTGGGTTCTCATTTCATTACGGGGCGGGTGGTATCGCATGTTCACACTCCACGTGTATCTTTGCATTGCGTCTAAATTCAGTTTCTCAGTGAATATGAGTCGTAGTAAAATAAGCAGCATTTTGAAGCTTAACATACAGAGAACACGTTTGTGTCGTCCAATTTATCAATGTCTGCCTTCCTCCATGTCTGGCTCTACTCTTGAGCAAGAGAGACCTAAAACCACCAATGTCGTGTTCTTCAGTGTGTCAAATGAAGGTTAGTGCATACCTGCGTATCATGTAGACTACAACGGGCATTAGTCCGTAAAAATAAAACAAATGACTGCATCCTTCAATAGGGTTCAAAGTGTGTGGAAGATGTGTGTTTAGATTTAGAAAATCCTAATTTTACGGTATCTTTTGAATAGGAAGAAGTCCTGAAAACATTGCATTTAAAAGGAAGGTAAAACCCATGTGTATTGTAAATAGTAAATTCACTCACTTTGATAACATATCAAAGCTTTCTAATTATTCACCGTGAAAAGTTTATAAGCGTGTTCCATAACTTTCAGAGGGAAAAGCGTTTGAGGATTAAAGGATTGGGTTTTTTTGTTTTAAAAAATGTTAGCATTATATAGAATTTGAGGTATAAAAATAATATATAATGTATAACTATAACTATAACTATAGTCATAGTTATACATCATTATTTATAGTTACCTTATTGCATTACAATATATAATACAATAAGATAAGAATCAATCTAAAAGTGATGTGTCCATCCCGGAGACACCTGTCATGCTGGCAATGTCAAATATTATGGGAAAGAGGGTCTGTAATTTCTTTGTGATTTTAATGCATTTTTTCCTGTTGTGTGAAGCATTTTGAATTGCCTTGTGTATGAAATGTAATCTACAAATGAACTGCATTGCCTAAGATAATTATAAAATAGGATAGCATAGGCAATTACATGATTAATGAAGAGCAAAAGAAAAAAAAAACAGACAGATCCACTGTAGCCGGTAACTTTAGGTCAAGTTCTTACAAAACAATGGCTCTAGGGTGAAGTAAAAATCGCGATGCAGTTTTATGTATCTCGTCTGAAAATGCCATTAATGCCACAAGCCTGACAGCTGTGCTGTTTAAGAAGGCCTATTTCTTCACCTGGGGCCAATATCCTGGTGTACAAAAGCCTCCAGCAGAAGAGAAAGTCCATCACAAGCCTGACATATGGAGCTCCATGAGACTGCAGCAACTCGGGGCTCTGCGGGTTATTTCCAGCAACATAGTAATCAAAGAGGGGACAGCGCGCTCCCCTTACAAATACAAAGCACCATTCTTCTTTTTGTCAAGAATGAGATGAGTTCATGTTAGAAAACCGCTGCTATGACTGCTATTATTGCTCAGTATGACAAGAAGAAGTATATCAAATATAGGCGGTAAATGAGGAATGGGAACTTACAAAGATATATTCAGAGAGAAAGAATTTTAAGTTGGCCCAATTATAAACCAATGGAGAGTTTGAACAAAAACTGCTGCACCTCCAGCCACGATTCTGTAAAACTGATCCAGTTAGCGGACGACACCACCTCATCAGGCTTATCTCGGACGGGGATGAGTCTGTCCACAGGAGGGAGGTGGCTGGTGCCCTGGTGCAGTCCCGTAACAACCTGGAGTTCAACGCCCAGAAGACAGTGGAGATGATCGTGGACTTCAGGAAGGCCACAGCCCCCAAAAATACATTTAATTGAATTCCTGAACACTGTCCCTTTAACCATAATTCAATCACTCACTCACTGCACTGTTCACTTTCTGCACTAACTACATCTGTAAATTCAACTATTACTTTTATGTACATTGTAAGCCATTTTTTTATTTGTATCCTAGATCAGATTTAAATAGTTTTTCTTTTTAATTTTATATAGGTTGTTTTATCATTGTTCCTATGTTTGTGAATTCTGTTCATTGGCAATGGCAAAAAACCTTTTCTGATTCTGGTTCTGATTCTAATACTTCTCTATCTAGCCAGCAAACAATCAGATGTTGCCAATAACAATGTTTGAAACTGAGCTCTTTTGTGAAATATGTAAATGAGACATCCACAGCTCAGGAAGTACCCAACAGTAAGTAGAAATGTATGCCAGACGTGCAAAATGTGTGTTTATTAAAAAATACAAGATAAGATACTGGGTTACTGCTGGTAAATGTATCATACTACAGTGTCAAAATACTTTTTCATCAACACTACTTTTTAGTATTAATTATCTTAAAATATCCATTGGTTTAACATTATCTGAAAATTCTCTGACATGCAACGACACAATCCCAAGCTCTAGTAGTTGCGGCTACGCTGAAACAGAATATATTCTAATGTTAATTTGCAAATAAAAAGTGCTAAAAATCAGCTGGTTCATTACTATATGCTATGGTATATTTCTGCCAAAGAAGTCCTCTAGTAGTCCTAAACCATGTACTCTCACATCACCATGCATACAAAAGCATATTATTTGTGGTCACCTGGCTAGTCATGTAAAAGCATAAAACCTGTTCATTTTATGACATGAATGTGTTCTCGACAACACGTCAAAAAATGAGTTATTGTTGTTACGATAATTATAATCACAAACACAGAAGTCTTAACTTGAAAGTAGTCATATTTTAGCTCGGATGCCAGTTTTATATGCTGGCATTTAATTGTCATAATAAACATTGCAACCAGCATCACGTAGTCGACAGGTTGGTACCAGTCAAAACCCTTTTGATTATAACTTTGTGATTTTTGTGTGCTACTGCTAAGGCTAAAAGAAAAATAGAGGACCAGCTGCATAATTCGCAAAAACGTACCAGACTTGCTTGTTGGCGAGTGATCGATAGCTTTAGCATTGAATACCGCATCTCCTTTTTATTCATGTGTAGTTCCACAGATATTTCACCCTTGAAAAAGAAGTCTTGATCTCAGTGGGTTCTCGCCCAGTTAAATAAAGGTTAATAAATAAAAAAAATACATATTACATGTAAAAGAAAATTCAGTTTGAGTGCCAATGCCTTTATTTATAATGTCTTCTCAGAGAGCTCCTTAAAATGGTTACAATTATTCACCAACAACGGTTCAAGAGTTCTACTTCAGAAAGTCCAATAAAGAATCCAGGGTAAAATACTTTTATAGTAGGGAAAATGAATACATATTGAATACATAATGAATACACGTGTATGTAATGTATGGATGGGTAGCTGGTGGTGTAGTCTGTCTGGGGCAGCAGAGACTAAAGAAGTGGAAGTAGCTAACTTTGTGGTAATCGTCTAGAGTAAAAGAAAATATTTCATGTTGGTACAGTTGATACAGTATGCTGAAAGCCTACATTGGTCTGTGCAGTCATTTGAAAATAAACAATTATCTGAAGCAAGTAATGGCAGTAGCTCTTCTAAATGGACAGTGTGTTTGGAAATTACCCCACATCCAAAGAAGAACATGGCACCAGTAAGAACTATTGCTGCAATTTACAGTACTAGCCTATTACTGCAAGAGCGTTACAGAATGACAACCAAGACACAATAGCAATAAAAAAAAAATCACCACTTAAATCTTATTAAACTTTAGAGTCTTTGGTTGCAGAGCAAAAGAACAAACACAATTTCAATATTTACATGGGCCCAGGGTCTCAGTCAGGTTTGAAATTTTTAAGCATCTTTTTTCCATTTTCATATTTTGTGAAACTGTCCAACCTTTACAATTACAAAAGTGAAATGATACAGCGTGTAATATATGCAGCCGTGCAAAGTAGGCTAAATACTGCTATACCTCGAGTCTCAATATCACAATATTTGGTGACTCCATGCATATTAATGAGGCTGCATTGTTGCAAAGATTTCCATTGATTTCATTGTCAATAATGGGCAAAAAATTGTCAATTCTGCCTGGACAGTAGAGGGCAGCACTGGACCTCTAAGCAACCAAACCCTGCCACACAATTTATTTTAAAATTAATCTATTTATAAGAAATAGTGACGGGTGATTTATTCCTTTTGTAAATAGGACTTGAGGTGCCCAGTGTTAACAAAGTATCAATACTTTCACTGCGAGACATTCAGTATCAATAGTCTTGAGTGTTCGGAGGAAGAATCAAGACTATGAGTCTTATAAGTCTTTCATGACTCATCAAAACAGACACAATGAAATAAAAGTTTTGATATTTTGGATGACTTCAAGTCAAAGACAAATCCCAATAAATAGTCCTTGTTAACAGTGTGATTATACTGCAGACCCATGACACGTATCACCAGATTGGAGGCAAATCACACATCTAGAGCACAGCTAGAGCACAGCTGGGCTTCATTTGGGACCAAAAATCACATGGAATCAGAAGACAGATGTGTACCAAGAGAAAAAAAGAGTGTCTTCTTTTTGGATTTCTGCTCAGAAACTGAATGAATAGTGACAAGGAGACTCTACGGGAGATCAGAAGAAATTATTCATACATTTTGGAATGACAATGGATGGAAAAGGAAATATTAATGCAGCTTTATGAAGAAGAGCTGAACCACTTCATCAAAAGTTTTCAGGCTTCCCTGAGTCCATTGGTCTGCTCCCTCCTGTCATGAGCTGTATCGCTTTTGGATTTGAAGTTGCTTTCTTTAGCCAAAAAAGTAGATCCCCTGCTGTAGTGGAGGGAATAAACAGATGTGAGTCCTGACTAAGCCTTCTGAAAACATCAGATGAATACGTTAAAGAGGCCAGAATCTGCCTGCAATTTCTTTGGATAATAATTGAAGACCAGTTATCCAGGCAAACTGAATCTGACGACTTCTGACACAGATACATTTTTAAATCAACCCAACGTAAAAGTCTTAAGGATTTTATTTTACATGACTTTATTAATGGACAGAGTTTGGTTTTAAAATTCCACTAAACCACTTTGGTGTGGACTGAGTAAGTGTTTTCAGCTATTATGAAACCTGAGAACAAAGTCTTTAGAATGTAATTTTCACACGGCCAGATTCAGTAAAAATAGACCCGTTTAAATACAACACTTTAGTTTGGACTTTGAGTAAATTGTTTTCATTGCTTTCTTGTGTTAAAGGCGGTATGGACGATTTTTCGGTGATTTGAGAACGCAGGTGGAAGTGCGCATGCGCACTCCCCCGTGCGGACTGATACAACACACATGTGCGTTTGTTTATTAGCGCAACGGAGCGCATCGCATCTCTCGTCTCCCGTAGATTTCTGTCCACTTCTGCGTCAGCTCGAACTGTCTTTCTCAGTCTTCATTTTGCCCCGTACACTGAGGGAACTATATTATGATAGATCCATGCGCTTAGGCATGCGGAAACGTGGGGACGAGCCTGACACGGCTGCAGGTGAGCGGTAGGTGCGTTTTATGATTGATACGTGGCAGGATTTATCCACGCCACGAGGAAATATGATAAAAAAATTGCTGAAAAAAATCGTCCATACCACCTTTAAGAGCAACAAGTGCAGAGATTTCACTTTCCAACCAGATAACAATTATAAATGCATTCCAGTTAGACTTCAGTTGTTTTCACATGGCCAGATTGGGTAAAAATAGAATACATATATACAAAATATGACACTAAAACACTTTGGTTTAGACTTGAGTAAACGTTTTAATTATTTTTTCATTGCTTTCTTGTGTCAAGAGCAACAAGTGCAGAGACTTCACTTTATAAAATGCATTCCTCTGTAAAAGACTTAAGGATGTCACTTTGCCATAGTCAGCGTCTGTGAAAGTGGATCATTCAGTTTAAATATGCCACTATAACACTTTGGTGTGGAATATGAGTAAACCTTTTATTTCTTTTTCATTGCTTTTGTCTGTCAAAAGCTAGAGTCATAAAGGGGCACAAAGCCTGCTGAGCCCCCCAGTGCAGTCAGATGGAGTACAAAGCAATCATATGTGCTGATTAAAGCTGTAATGGATTCTGCTGTGTGGGGCTGGCCTCTGCATCATTAATGAAGAGCAGTACAATATCCTGTTTACAGGGAGAGGGAGGCAGGGTTAGCACTCCCCCAACGGCACTTCCGCCCCTGCACTGAGGGGGTAGAGGGGCTGAGCCACTATCCACCTGCAGACTTTGGAGAGCAGCAAAACCAACGCGACGCACAGGGAAAAGGACACGTTATCCTCGTGTCTCTTTGTGGCATTATTTCAAAATTTTAAACCGTTTCTAAGTTTAAGTACAAAAAATGATCACACGCAAGTACACATTTAATCACTAATATGTATACAAGATTATATAAAAATGTTAGGGGTTAGGGTTATAGTCATTGGCTGCGGTTATATGAGAGTTAAAAAAAATATTAAAAGTACATTAAACTGCTAAATCACACAATTTCTTCCCAATCATGATTCTTCTGATGTCATCCACCAGATTTAGCTGTTTATGTAATTTAAATCATTCTAAAGGTCCAGAAATCAGATAATATATAACAGATTTTGGCGTGCATGTGAACAGAGCCACAAGCAAAAAGGCAAAAGAAATGTTCTAACAAATTTCAAACAAGTTCCAAACCTGGACCATTCCATTGTATTTAAAAGGCATTAAGGGTTTATTTTTCTTTACTTTGCAATAGTGATTTTGGGTCTTTTTAAGCTTTTTAAATTACAATTTTCACCTATAACCTCACAAGGCAACATTAAAACTCCTTAGATGTGAAAATGATAGTGCTCTTGCCCTATGGTTGAACCGTATACCAAATACCAAAACACTTGCGGTGCACTTATACTTGTTTCCTTCTAAAAAACATTTCATAATTTGGCCTCTGTCATATAGTGAGTAGGCCTGAACACCACGGGCCAAAGTGCTCACTGTATTTTCCAAAATGAATATGCATACACGTCTGTTTGCATTTTAAACAGCCGGGAGGTCACTGACAAGGTTGACTATCTTAGCCGATGTCTCGCATGATCTGCCCTGTAGCTCCCTCCCACTCTACACTGGCAGTGGCCCCGTTGACGCAGGGCCAAGTGGAGGTTCTCTGAAGGGGGACACCACCCGCCCGGCCGGCCTGGTGTATGGGACAAGCGCTCCCCTTGCTCTCCCCATCTGTTGGTTTTGGCGCGCTGTTCTGGACCGCAGTGGCATCCAGCCGGGCTTTCGCAAATACACTTGTCCCGCAGCCAGACCACTTTACACACGACTTTTCCATAAGTACCGTCAGCAGCAGTTAAATGTGGGAATGGGAGAGCGCTGGACGGCCAAACAGTATGCAAAAGGTCAGTCCCGTGATATGGACCAAGAATAATATCCATTTATAAATCACTGTCACGAGAAGTTGTATTACTTTTCAACTGAAATTAATTTGTTGCTTGTTTCTCATCTCTGTTTCTCTCTTTTCCAAGCCTAAACTTTTTCCTAATTGGACAAATGTTGATGGGGGTGGGCAATATTTACAAATTGTCATATATTGATGATTTTCCTGATAACAAGAGCCAGATTATATTATGAGTACTATATTGAGGTTTCACATTATCAGACAAATGTGAAATGTCAGTCAAATCAATCACTAAAGTGCACAAATATCACTGTCAGATTTGTTAAGCTTACGATATCACAGTTTTTTTTTCTTTTTTAATCTGTTCTTTTTGTAGCATTTTGACAAAGAGATATGTCCAATATTCAAAGAGCCGCCTTAAAAATCTTTTGAAAAAACATGTCCGGTACCTTTCAATGTACTAATCATTGAATTCAACTTTTAACAGACTCATTTCACCATTTTATCAAATAACATCTGAAAAAATATTGATTTGTGGACATCACTGATAAGAATTCAACATTAAACTTATCAAGCCAACAAACGTTTGACTTTTTAAGGAATACCGCTTAAAATCTAAAGGAAAAAAATAAATAAAAAAATCAACATTAAAATACAAAATCAGGACAAAATAATGATACAGGGCCAAAGCCCTGTATCATTTATACTGAACTAACCTAATACTGATGTGCAATTCTGTCATATGTGCAATTACTGTGAAATTCATGTGCAATCTATGTGCTGTCGTGACACATATTCATGTGCAATTACTGTCGGGATCACATGCAATGGTATTTATGTATTTATTTGTCTATGGGAGTTTTTATTTATTTATAGGAGATCTTCTACTGAAAGTGTTTTTCAGACTTCCTATAAGTGATCTGTTCTTCTGGATCTACCTCTGTATCTACCTGCGTTGCACCAATGAAATTTCCCCATGTGGGACAATAAAGGAATATCTTATCTTATCTTATCTTAAGCAATGACCAAGTGTAAACCAGCTCTAACAAAGCATTTAGATGTATGAATAATGATTAAAAACCACTGCATTTTACATGATCTCTATTTCACAATGAGAAATCCCTGTGGCAATCAATTTAAGAGTTTGAATGTCAGCAAGCTTTTAATACGCAGCTAGTTCATCATTATTGGATAGTGTAATTGGATTATCTCCTCTGAACACAAAACGGACTAATTATTCATCGGGATTCACTCTAGTGCGCACTCTGTTTACTTTGCACTTCCCCTAAGCCCTACCTCCCGAGCCACAACACTGTCACGTCAACAAAGACAAGAACGCTCTGACAATGAAACTCATGAGACAAATAACTGCAAATAAAGCAAGCCCAAGAGCGTCCCAGACTGTGACAAAACAATTACAAAATTTCACTGTCGCAAAAAGGAGGACAAATCAAGCGCTCGCTATATTCAGAGACAGCCTTTTCCTTGCAATAGCACTACACCAAAGGGCCAGGCCTTTAATTTATCTGTATCTCGAAGCTGAGGTAATTTTGGAGAGCCGAGCAGGGAATCATACAGACACTCAATCGATAAAACCAGCCACGAGGAGGCATCAAAAGTGATTGCTTCAACCAGCTAAAGACAGCTAGACGATATGAAGCGAGCAGAGAAAATGTTCATTTGGAATCAAAGGTAAAACTGTGCAAGACAGAGAAGGTATGACTTACCTGTAAAACAAAGCAGATGTGGATCGGACCCAACGGAGAACATGGAAGAGAAGAGAAGGGAAATGACAGATTAGGGAAATAACAAAATGATGTTTTATTACACAGATAATACTCATTATCATTGTTTTAAAAACACACACGTTCAGTACTTTACTGAATCTTCTGTGATGAATTTGCTGGACTTCATTTATTTTACAATTAGGGTTGAAAATACATTATTGTATCTTTTGTTTGAATGTATGCTGGTTTTAATTTTGATTTATTATATATAAAAACATAAAAATACATGACCAACATTGAAGTGCATTTGTGTTAAATTAAAGCCACTACATTTTTAGCTTTAGGTCAATAGTTAAAGTGCTCTTTTACAGTCCAGTGTAGTTTTACACTTTTTTGATACAACATTTTAACTTCCTGATGATCTGGGCCCAGCTTAAACCATTCTCTTTTTTGTTATGATGATTATTTCTGTTTGAATATAATGGTATTTTGATTTTAATACAGCTTTCTTTTCTGTAGAGAACTTTATGTACGATGTGCGCTCTACAAATAAACTTCTGAAAGCATATGTGAGAGTGTCTTTTATGTGTAAATGAATATTTACCAGTGCAAACCAGAGTGCAAACAAAACTGGCACTGCTTCAACAGAGAATTAGAGGCACAATGTAGAATGCAAATGTTCAAGTGGTAGGATCTGTGAGAAGACAAATGAACTGCTAAACTGATACAAGAATCTCACAATGGTTTGCAAAGGTTTTGTTCCTTAAATAAACAGAATGTCATATTGACATATCCTATTAACCAAAAATGTAACTTCTGCGCTTTGGTGATTGAAACATTTTGGCGATTTCGATTCGATTGTGACATGTTCTGCAGCCCTGACAGTGGATGTGTGTTTTCTTCTTGCAGGATGTGACCCTCACATATAAGTGAACTAAATGATGATCCACATTCCAGCCACAACTCAGTTCAGACCCTTCAGGACACAAATTGGCACCAGATGCCAGAGGGAGGAGATACAAATCCCAAAATGAGGCCGTATGATTGAATGGCATGCAGCCCATAGCCACTACTGTGATAAGGGTTCAATTCAACACAGATGGTCAAATAATGGCTGGCTTAAACATAAACTTTAATAGTTTCCTGTCACATGAAACCAGCCTTGACTTTATACCGAGGTCAGTCACTTCACGTGCAAAATGTCAGCATATTTCAGTTATTAATGGGTACATACATAAAACATGGTAAAGGTCAGATAAAGTATGTACAATCCATTGCAATAATATGAGTGGAGTGTTGTGTGGCATGTTATTTAGTGGGCACTATTTTGTGTTGACGTGAACGTGAAATGTTCCTTGTACTTAATTGAAATCTTCCAAATGCTGCACACCAATACATTGCACACAATAACAAAAAAAATATAATAATATGAATAAAAAGAAAAACAATAATATAATCAGCAAAAGAAAACCATAGAAAATGTTATCCACAAAAGGCAGTCAGAGGACCACACAATTCTCATGCCGGGTTAAAGGTCAGTGAGTGTTTTTAACTAGACTTAAAAGCATCAACTGAAGGAACAGTCTTTGTGTAACAGTATTTCTAGATCATGTGAAAACCCAGGACACCAACAAGTTGCAGTTACGGCACTAGAACATCTGATATTATTATAAATTCTACGTCTGCACATTTAGACAACGAAAGACAACTTCAGCCCATTCAGACCTGCAATGAAAGCTGTTGCTATAGGAGTGTGTGCGTATCTTGGTGACAGTTTTTCTATTATTAAAGGATTAACTAAAATCTCTTAGCAAATGGCCGGAGAATAGTCATCATTTCATGCCAATACTCATTTGTGGTTTGGAAAGATAACAAAACTATCTCTATTCCACAAGTGGACTGCGAGACCGAAGTAAACAAGTATATTTTGTATTCCTCTGCAACTCTCGGCAGGACGCTAGGAAGAACAGGAGAGCCCATACTAAGAAGACAGGTGTGCTCTTCCCCTCAGCTCTGGCCAAGGGCAAGTTTTGTTTTGCCGGGATGTAGTGGTCACGCTTAGGAATGGATTAGGCCGACGTGATCCAAAGACTACAGCGGGGCTTTCAGGCATCTTCTCTCCAGAGTGTGGTCCTGAGCCTGAGGAGAGGTAGATACTGCGGCGTGTGATAAAGCGTGGCGCACACATTGTAAGTGGATTAAGCCCTCTGGCCACGCACGGCTCTCTGGAGGTCAGCAGCAGCAGCAGCAGCAGCAGCACCACAGTGTCTTCTGCTACGGGAGGGAGGTAAACAAACGGCCAAGCTACTGTCAAGGATGTTGCACAGCCAAACAGGAAGACGCTGAGGTTTTTGGCACATCACAGCTCTCAAAAATCCCCATGGTTTAAAAATTTCTCAGCTGTGGAATTTATCATTTTTGTTGGCACTGTTCATGGTTAATATTGGTAATTACTGGGCCTGTGCACGTGCAACAAAACCTGGCACAGAGTTCAATGCTTCTGTCAGCAGGAGTAAACAAATGAAAGTTGACAATAGCTTCAGAAAGTGGTGCCAGGTCGGTTGAATAGATTTAAAGCCATAAGATTTATATTACATATGTGGAGCAAACATGGAACAGATAATGATATGGGTCGACATTCCATAGTTGTATATATATTATTATCATTTTAATGCAATACTGGGCAATAAAGACAAAGATCACATATTAGACAAAGTGGTGAAGGTGTATGGACTTTAAAAACATGGAGGAGCTTCACGGATTGCGATGTGCAAGCAAAAAGCAAACTAGGGCAGCCATTTTGAGCTCTGGAGAAGGAGCATGGACACCAGATGCAGCTTTACTGTGACTTAAAGTGAAATCAAGGTATATTTAAGCTATTTCTTTGTAGTAAAAGGTCCTTTTGTACATTACTCATTCATTAATGTACAGTTTCAACATTTAAAAAAGTATCACTGATTAAATTCATTAATTTACAAAATATGTTTTAAAGAGTAATATTTTGATATACAACAGATGAATCTTAAAACAATATCCACTGCCCAATTAGCATCGCACTCATGTCTAGCTCTTAACAGTTACAGTCATTTGCATGGTTCCGTAAAAAGAGACAAACATGTTTGTTGCTAAATACTGTCACTTCCACTGCTGTTAATTGTTTGTTTGTGCCGCCTCATTTAAGTGCACAGTTCCACTGCCGTCTTCATGAAGTCAGCTGTCAACTTAACTGTGTGTATGCTTCACAGGGACTTCTTTTACAAGGCTAAACTGACTACAATCATTCGTTAGGACTGTCTCTAATTGGCTGACAGTCTCATGAAGAAGCCACTCTAATTGGATATGAACCACAACACAGACTATGCATTTAGATTGGATAATAGTGATCCATTTAATATTGAAAGTACTAACTGTATAGATTTAGTACAACAACGAGTTTCCTAGAATATAAACTGTAATGAGCAATTAGAAAAAGTCTAATAACCCTGCATCAAATGACGAAAAAAAAACCCATAGTGCTGGTGTTTGATTGGACAAAATGTGGTCTTTATAATAGCCATGCAGACTGCAGGCCCTGTCCTATGAGAGATGGTTGAAAAGCCTGAGGTAATTAACAGTGGCGGAGGTGCTGAAGGGCTGCGTGACATCTAGTGCTGGATAATGCCTTCCTCTCCTCTGTCTTGGGTTAATTAGCACAATGAAAGCAATTATATAGCCCCATCCTTCCTCTTTCCACCATCAAAGTCTGCAGGGGTAATATGGAGGCGCGGGGAAGCTGAGCTAACGAAAATGAGCACCATAAAGCAACTGCAATTCACGCAGAGAATACATACAGTACCGTGAACCAAATAAACCGGTAGATCTGAGGAAAGCACTGGTCTTTACTTGCAGGGGGAAAAGACGTAGTGACGCTTTGGATTCAAACGTGTTCTTGTTTGTTTTGGCGGTGTGATTGTTTGTCTGCTCCCTTCGTATATGGGTGCATATATTTAACTAACAGATGGAGAGTATTCTCAGCGATCTCAGTGTGACTTTCTGTACCAGGTGTCAGCACACGTACTGGTAAAGTAGTATTTCAATATTTTGCACCCTCAACCGGGAATAATTTACAAAAGGTCTAGAAACAAAAATAACTAGTTCCAATAGGACAGTTTGAAAGGTTGTGGTTGTCTAAACATGTGTTGATGTTATGATTGATCTGTGTGTATCAGGACTCTTGAAAGAAAAAAGGGATTCGTAATCTCAATGGGACTTTCCTAATGAAAATAAAAGGTAAAAAAATACAGTTGTTGTCCCCTTTTCTTCATTTTTTTTATTTTATTTTTTTCAAAAATAGTCGCCCAAAATGTTTATTAGACGACCGTTTGCTTGATATGAACAGCAGCAGAAAGGAGACGGCACAGAGGACATTAGCTGGAGTTTAGGAAGTGAAACGTGAGCTCTGTCTACCCTCTTTACATATTAAGATGCTGTTTACTAGCACTTCTTTTTCTTTTTTTGCATGATTTTGAATGAGGCTAGCTTGTGATCTTTTGTGTACAGTTTGGGTCAAAACCGTGTGATACTTACCAGTGCCACGCCCCCCTTTTATTCAATTAATCAATGTAGAGGGCATGTCTTTAGTCAAATACAGCCTCAGGGCGAAGCGACGTGCATCAAACTGTCAAAGCTGCCATTCAACCTCATGTCCTGCAGCTATTGAGTCACATAATTGTCCTGATTATGCTCTGATATAATGCAGCTAATATTACATGACCAGTATTCTTTGTAACACCTCTTTAGTTTCTGAAAAACAACATTAATATCCTATGTATTTACTCCAGTGCGCCTTTAGTTAACAGTAGTTTTAACACCTCCCTGAATATTTGACAGTACTGTATATTCCTTGTAGGTGATGCTTTGATAATGTCCTCTATGTAACACTCATGCTGCTTGCGGCGCTGGATTTGAGTGAAGTGGCAGAGATCACAGCGAGCCGGGACAGTTGCAGAGGTGTTCCTGGATCTACTCGTGTTGTTCGTGTACCCTCCACAGTGGCACAAGGCTGTACGCTCTTGATTTATGAGATCTCAGGAAGCGAGGCAAACAAGTGTCGCTAATGTAGATCAGGCCTGTGTAATAATAGGTGGTGCTGTATATGAAACAGCAACCTGCCGTATCCAACGTAAAAATGCAGTCGAGTGGATACAAATACTGCTGTTTTATTCCACTGCATGTACAAGGGTCAAACATAAGCAACTTATATACTAAGCCGTAATGGAACTAGTATCAAAATCAACTTGAGCAAGTGTAAATGAAAAAGAAAGGACAATTTTGTAACTTCCCCAAATACTTTATATTATATTATATAGCTATTATATAGCCTTCACCTTTATCAGAACTGCTATATGACAATAACATATGATGAAGAAAACTATTACTACTACATTTACATAATATTGTTAAAACAAACTTAAATAATATGGAGATGGTTAGGGAAGCAGGTTTTAAAGGGGAAATATTGTGCTAAATCAACTTTAAGATAAGATAAGATAAGATAATCCATTATTGTCCCCACATGGGGAAATTTCATTGATACAACGCAGGTAGATACAGAGGAAAAGAACAGATAACTTATAGGAAGTTTAAAAAACACTCTTAATAGAAGAACTCTTATAAACAAAAAATCCTATAGACAAAACCTCCCATTTCCCAACAAGGGATGGAGGGGAAAAATTAGGATGTCCGCCGGGATAACGTGACGATCTCCGGGTAAGACGATGGTTTCCCCCTCAGTTTCATGAGTTCCTCCTTTGGAACAGGAAGTATAGTTCCTGAACTGGGGTGACGGTCTCGCCACAACAATGGCACACATTGTTCGCCACAACAATTGCCAAAATATTTAATGAGCTTTTAACATGTGTTCGCATCATTAGTTTACTCATAAAGTTATATTTTGATTGATTCATACATGTTTGATTAATCCTGTATTTTCCTGCAACTGAGGTGTAAGCGCTCCAAAAAATCCTATTTTTACCTATCCCCTATCTCCACCCATATCCCTGTTTTTTTAAATTTAATTAGCAAAATTAAGACTCATGCTGAGATGCATGCTGGGTTCTGGAATATCACATAGACACTTATTAGTTTTGAAAAGGAAGTCAGTGGACCAAAACCAACATATATTCAGTTTTATATAACTATTCACTACCAATTTTTCCAAAGGACAGGAGCAGGAATGCCAAATACTTTCAAAAAATTGTTTTCACTTGTTGGATTGTTCAATTATTTACAAGTACTCTTTTTCTTTCTCTCCTTTGTCCTCTCCCAGACTCGAACCTGCTCAGCTGCATCCAAACCACCGCGTATGACCTTGATGACCAGACGGACTGCAAACACGCTACATCTCATCTCAAATATATGATAAGGCTATCCACAGGGAGGACTTTTAACAAAATGGTAATTATGCAGTCACTATGAATGTGTTTACGCACACAGTTGAAAGGGATTTCTGTGTTGGAAAAAATAAATAATAATAAATAAAAACGACTCTCAGAGACCACAAAGAGAACAAGAGAAAGCCTGGTCTGGAAAAACAAGGGGAAATCTCTCCTTATCTTTGGCCCAACCTCTGGGTTTTATGCTTTGAATCTCACATCAAAGAAATGTGGGGCTCAAAGTTGTGTGGGAGGTAGCTTTTACTCGTGTGTCTGTGGTAGCTCTGCACACCTGTTAAAGTGCAGAAAAACTGTAATAAGGGAAAGGGTTTTTGTTATAATGTAAGACGCATTCTGGTGTGAAGCTGTACCTCTGCTCGAGCAGTGTGTCGATTAGAATGATGATCTCTGATGAACCAAGGCCATTTGCAAGAGAATTTCACACCATACATATTATATATGTAAAGCTTTGTGGTTCTAGTGACATTAAAGTTGCACTGTAGAAGTGGTTCACAAATGGCTTGCATAGCTACAAAACCTTTTGGGAAATTCAAGTCATGTTTCCATCTTGTTGTGCCTCGTGTGAAAAATACTTCCTGTAATGTTGTACTCAGGTCAGCGGAGGCATTTAAGTCCTTTGTTTTCCCTGTGGATCAGAACCCATGGTATTTGCCACGCACATGACCACTGACCTGTGACAGATGGATGGGCTGCGATTGGCCAAAAACGGTTTCGACCTCACAAAAGTACAAACTAAGACGGAGCTAGCTGTTCTGACAGCTGGCACTTTTACAGACTCGCATGAGTTTGGGTGTTTCATGTCACTGTCAAACCACAATGTTTGCTTTATTGATTTTTCCGTCTGATCTCATCACAGGCGTAGAGAAAGGAGGCATGTGGAGGCTTTAAACAAAACATCAGACACACTACTGTACTGCTGAAAACGCTAAACAGAGGCTGTTCTTTTAGAGACTTGAGTGGGATGAGTGCTTTGTGAAAGTCATGGGTTGGTGAAGCAGTCAGCATTGTAATGATGCCTGTCTGCCCTGAGCACGGAGACGTGAGCTCAGGGCAGACAGGAACACACTGACCTGCTGCAGGAGAACACAGGGTCAGGCCTGTATTACCACCACCACTCTTATTTTACTCCAGAAAAACACTGTGTATGTGCCTGCATAAGCTCTGGACGCTGATGAATATTACTTGTAAACAGACTACACACTGCCACAGAAACTCACCTCCAAAACCTGTTTTTCACTGGGCCTTTATGATTAAAGCCCAAACAAGGCAGATGATGAACAATACATCCTGGAGTCAGAGCAAAAATAGAACTGTTGACAATTACTGCGTGAAAAAATATTAGAGCTGACAGCACAGACATAACAAACACCTTTAGTTATTACATATGCACTGTGAACAGCATGTTCAACACAGTCATAAACAAAATGTCTTTCCATTTATGCTTTTGACGTCTAATTCAGGGTAATATTTTGTTTAGAGGGAAATGTTTTTCTTGGCATTACGTTATCACAATTGGACAAAGTGTGCAGTCTTGAAACTCTCATTTTAATATTAAAACATAAATATATCTAAATATAGGCCTCCATTCTAACTGGATTTTGAGGAAAAATAGAACTTCCCAGAAAATCAAGTTTCTAGAAAACTAACTAGTGAAATCCTGCCAGCAAAAACACAGCATTTTGGACCAATAATTTACATTTTCACAAAACTATTGAATGAAGCACAGATAAGGAAAATAAAAGACTTTTTTTGTTGTTCCATCTTCTCATAGAGGCTCATTTTTCATGAAGCTGTGCGCTCCTTCCCACTTCCACTGCAACTCTATCACCAAATATGATTAATATGTCGTGCCCCAGCCCAGGTCTAGGCTCCAGCAGATAATTGAGTTCTAATCTTTATACTGTGGTGATATCATTAACGAACTCACCTCCACTGCGCCATAAAAGAGACCCAAGCCAATAGACAGTTTTGCGTGTGCCATATAGGAGGAGCAAAAGCCGTATTAAAATGAGACCAGGGTAAAAGATAGGTTTTTGTATTCCCCGTTTGGATCAATAAAGGCTGTTAGATCCTAGTCTCCATTGCCTAGCTGACAGAATAAGGAGCTAATAAAGACTAAAGAGGCTAAAACACACAGGCAGCAAGTAAACCCATAGCGACATATTAGCAAAAACACGGTACAAAGGTAGATAAAAGAGCAGTGTTAGATCATTCAATGCATTTATCATACTGTCATGAATACTTTGAGATTTTAAGATGCTAAACACTACTCCTAGCATTCATTCCAAACTAAAATATTCTCAAGGACTTGATGAGACAATCCCAAGCTCTATAACACAGCAGTCATATTGTTTGACAGTTGTGACGGTTGGCATATAAACTGAGACAACATAGAATACGTAACAAAGGGCAAAATGTACAACACTTATCGAAAAAGCTGGACGACGCATCACAGTTTTTGTGTGTCAATATACCTCCTTAATATGCGCTGTACCTGATTTTTACTGCACTAAAAATGTTAATTAATGCTGTTTGTAATGATGTCATGTAACAGAGCCTAATAGCAACGACTTGAGACCTGTTTTACCATAGATTTACAATATTACATTGATTCTGTATTTTTTCTCAGCCCTTATTCTTTCTTTTTTCTTTTTACTCCTATGCCACCATGTCAGTTTTTAATGTCACTCAACTAAAATATAAATTCAGAAATTCAACCACGACACTAAGGTTTTATAAAACACCTCTTTTGGTTCCAGATGTCTTAAATCCTAAAAAAACAATGTATCCTGTGAGTGAAATAATGAGGTTTTGAGATGGTTTCTTCATTTATTTCTTTTATTCTTTCATTTTTCTTTCATTCTTTCTATTATAATAATTTTAGTCATTCTTCTTCAATCCAAAATGTATATGTACTCTGCTAATTACATGGTTAGATATATGGTCAAATGGTTTAGGACATTGTCACACACAACATCTATAAAATACGGGTTAAATGCGTTTGTAAATCACTGATCTCTTTGAATCACAATAAATATCATCAACCGCAGCAATTCAACAGCTGGATTTGCATGATTGCTCGTCTAGCATCTCCAGGGACAGTGTTTGTGGAGGTGTGAGCTAAAGCTGGGTGATCGGTGTCGTGTCAGCGCCGCCTCTCTTTCTCCACGTCCCTCTCTCACTCACGGGGTGAAATGTTTGGCTTTGAGATTGAAAACATCTTAATGCTGACAGCAAATGCCAAAAGCAGTGACAAGCGGTGAAACAGGACAGTCACTCTCCCCAAATCCTCGCTGACATCATCCAAGACGCGTCCCTGGGCTCTTTATTGCTTTTTACATCACAAAGCTAATGTGTGTAAGAAATTTGATTGACAGCTAAAGCAGTGGATAATTCAAGTCAAGCCTTTGTTACGGCTTTCAAATATTTCTCCACGCTCGCATGAAACTTCAAACTAATACTTTACATGGTCAAAACATGTTTTCTAGGTAAATTTAATCAATACAGTTCAGTTGGAAATATCTTACACAACTTTCAGATTAACATTCAAACATGGGAAGTAACTTTTTCAAATTTTTAACAGAATAATCACCTCCAGAATATTAAAAAAATTAAACTTAGACGAGCCACTTCTTGTTTTGTATGTCCTACAATCACGCAGACACATGTTTAAACCTGAACAGGAACTTTCAATTAAGTACCCGCCGCTGTTTAATGAAGCACTGATGTTGAGAGGAGAGCAGTGTCTTGAAACATAATCAAGTCATTAATGCTCATTTATACAAGGTCTAACATTTGAGCCCTTTGTTTACGTGCGAGCACTCAAACAACATCCTACGGGTCTGTCCGGATGTGGAGAGCTTCCTGTGCGGGACATGAGGGTCAGGAGGAGCCCGTAATCAGCGCACACTTATGGATCTGCCAGTCCAGTCCAGGACAAGAAGCTCCAGCTCTGCGCTAATGTCAGCTCAAAGGCAGAAACAAGGAAATATGCAAAGGACAGATGGGTGGCGCCCTGACGGAGGTGCGGTCTCAAGTGTAATTAAACAGTTGAACACCGTTGAAGAGTTACTAGCGCCTGACACAAGAAGTTAGTACAAGTACAAATTAGAGGATGGCTGGGTGGATAGAGCTAGCATCTACTAACCTGAAAGTCGACAATTCGAGACCCACTCCGACCAGTGTGTACACTTCAGCCCTTGTCACGTATAAATGTGATGTGTGATTGGTCGTGGTGGTGACGATTGGCAGTATGGAAAGTATGTAAAGTGCAACACAAGTGTAAAGCATTAGAATTCATATGAGTACAAGCAATAGCAGTCAAAATGTTGTATTATATTTGGTGGGCCAATGCCGATATATTGGCACTATATTTTGTGAAATGCTTGCTTCTTACCTGGGATCACATTATGTAACACTTGAGTGAAATGTCAATCAATAGTTGAAATGGGGTTAACGCTTCATTATTGCAGTGCATGTTTAACGTAACATTGTCTATTTGGAAGATCAACGAACTCATATCAGTTGATATCGGTTATCGGCATTTACAAACATATTGGACAGCTTGAAAATGCCAAAAATAATGAGAAGAAAAAGGTTTGACTCCTGCAGACATGGTGTGAATAATGAGTAATGACAGAGTAAGAGAAAGACATTACTGCCCACCATTGTGAATGCTCATTAGACTTGCTTTGTTTCTCAGTCAGGAGGCAATCTTTGTGTCAGTGAGCACTAAATCTTCAGAGAGCCGTGGAAGAGCCGGGCCATCCCTTATGCCGTCTCCACATGCTAATTACAGCCAGTCAAAAAAAAAAACAACCTGCTGTTTTCGCGAAAGTCAAGGTCAAAGCCGAGGTTATCTGAGGCTGTCTACGGCAGGTGTACACTTAGGGCTATTTCCATTCACTGCTTTCAAAGGTCAAACACTAACTGCACCATAATAACCCAGCACCATTTAAGTGGCTGCGTTTTAATGACCTACATATGCCACCTCCAGCGCTAAATTGCCCAAAATGATAAAAATCCCATAAAAGACCTTCTTAAGGGGTTAATTTTGCACCGCGCAGGTTGACCGCAGCTGCCGGGACGCCATTTTGTGATTCATGACCCTGGCGGATGTTCAGTCGAAGCACTAATTGCTGCTTATCACCTGCACGAGAGGAACAATGGGCGGCTGAGGCTTTTGGTTCAGGTAATGACTTATTATGAGCTAAGTTGAGTTGCGCCTGTTCAGTTCAATGGAGACGGACTGTAAAAATAAAAGAGGTTATGAAAGCACGTTGTTCTGGTCTGAAACAAATGCGGTCCACTGGCACGAGTTCAAAGTAGACAGCATTTAGACGGCACCTTCACTATTTCATTAGTTTAGATCTATTGTGCTTATCCTGTATTCAAACGAGCACAAAGGAACTTTTATGGGGGAGTGTTCACATACAATGTTCTATCTAGAGTCAGGACTAAACATGGGGAATCTGCAAATCTGCAAATGTCCAAACCTAGACTAAAAACAGTTCCGTTCAGCATACGACTGAAATTATTTTATTGATATAAATACAAAATAATTTTTCTGAATATTTATGTTTTTATCTGTCTCTATTGTAATTTGAATGCATTATGTAAAGCACTTTGAATTACTTGTTACAAATTGTGCTCAACAGATAAACTTCCCTTGTTGTTTGATTAATACTATCACCTGCCACCAGGGGTCAGTAAAGGAACAAATTAGAACATTATTTGGGCTTACATTTTAGACACCAAGAAGCATTTTATCATAATTAGTGCTGAAGCTGCCAGTTTATCCAAACCTGATCTAAAACCCTAACATTAACCAATACCCTGTTCCTAAACTTACGATAAGATGAAACTTCCAGGTCTTTTCATTCATTCTGGAGCCTATCCCAGTGACTTTGGGCCTTAGGCAGGGCACAACCTGGACAGGGACCAGCTCGTTGCAGGGTTAACATCTTAACTTTCAGGTCTTTAAAACTGAAATATGATTTACACATCTGCAGCCACTACCATACAACAGACACACAAAAAAATCATCACTTTGTATGACCAACCGCCTCAGACTGTCCCTCCAGAGCAATTTATCTAGCACCCACCATTTCATTACCGGTGCCACATTGGACAACATTATATACTGGTATATAAAGTACTTGCACTGTTTTATTGTTAGGAAGCGCTTCAGTACATTTAAAATAAAACATAATCATAATAATGCTCTTAAATACGTGTCCATTTTCACAGAGGGAATGAAATGACACTAAAAGCTGGATATGAGTCAACATTATGTGACAAGCCTCATTTTGCTCATCAAATGCCATTAGACATAATTGATGCCAAACACCGGGAATATAAAATGCAGCAGAAGGAACAGAACTAGAGCGAAAAACAGAGAGAAAGTGATTCCTGTTGTCCCGTGGTAACGCCGAGGATGAATTTAAGGCGTCAAGAAACTGAAGGATTGTCAGCTTAGATGGGTAAAAGCCAGGAACTCGCAAAATCTCAACACCAAGATCCTGTCAAGCTGCCCAAAAGAATGAGACTGACAGCACAGTGAGACAAAGAAAGAAACAAAAACACCAAGGAATGCAAATGAGAAACAGCGCAGGGAATTTGTCTTTGGGGAAATGAGGAGACTTGAAACAGCACTGATATAGAACCTACACACAAAGCCAATATAGGTAATGTGTAATTGGTGCGAAGGATGCAGAAATACCCCGGAGGACTGTTTTTATATAGAAGAAAAGCCACTGCAGCCGTTATAGTGTAGATAAAATGGAGATTATATACACCATAGGCTTACTGTATTTTAAAATGCAAAATCTCCACTATTGCAAGTATAAATAGGCATCATTCTTTTTAACGGGATTAAAAGTTATATTTAGAGATGCGTAGTTCCAGCCTTTTCCGTTCCAATGCAGATATCGCTCCTCGTCGTCTCGAGTATAAACCACAATTGGACCTTAAAACACAATTAACATGTGACAAAACTGATCGAAATGTGTTAGGCAAACGATAGCTGTTCTTAAGTCACTACGGAACAGCTTGCATGAATATGAATTTAAATAATAATACACGTTCAGCCAGGAAATTGTTGTATTACTCCAATAAAAGCCTAATTAGGATATGGACCAAACCAATATCTTAGAACTCATAACTGATCCAGCTAATTGATCTGAAACTAGGGAGATTTTACTTTCACATTTTGAGTTTGTATTTTTGTTATGCGTTGTTAAATTTCAAAATCTTTAACACATCAATATATGAACCCCTCTTTTTACGTTTATTTTATTTATTTTTTAAGGATTTTTGGCCCCTGGCTTTATTACACAGGACAGCTCAGTCAGTGCGTTTACATGCAAAGGAAAAAACCTTTTTTTATAAAATTCGTTTTTGAGGTCTTGGACAAGCTCTGTCCTTGTCCAAGTATATATGCAGACGAGGCAGACGAGAAAGTCGAATTCCTGACAAGAACGTGTCGTCCTCCTAACACTAGGTGGCAATATGCCTCATTTCGGTGAACTAATACACCCCCCATTCCGGTTGACCTTTTGCATCTCATATAAACAACTATCATGCGCATTTTCGAACAACAGCAGTCGTACAGCTTTGTTCATCTCGTATGTAATGTCCGCGTTAGTTATTGTGCAGATAAAGTGCAGTGAGAGTGGATGCGGTTGTGTTATTCCTTGTAAGCGACCGGCTTCCTTGTATGGTTTTGTTCCGGGTTCATGCGCACAAGCCTTGTGTTACTTTCTTCCCCTGCCCAGTAGACTCCTAACCGTGGTACAAAGGCTGAGCAGGCATAGTACTCGTTGCAACATGATTTTATTTGGGATTCAGGAAACAGAATGCAGGACGTACGGAGCAGCAACAGTAGACTCACGGGGCGCGAGAACACGCACAGAAAAACAGCAGCACACTTCCGGTTACCCACAATGCCCCCCTCTCTCTCTTAAAAGAGCTAGCCAGGCTGGTAATGCTCGTCTAGTCTCGCAATTGCATAATCTGGGTGTCTCAATCGGAGATTTTGAACGCTAATTTCTATCCGAGTAAGGTGTTTACATGCACACAAAGATGTCTGATTGTATCGGATTAAAGCAATCATTCCTTTGCATGTAAACGCACTGAGAGTGAAATGGGGATGAGAGAGAAGGGAGGACATGCAGGGAGGACATGCAGCAAAACCCACAACACTGCAGGCGGCCGGACACAGAGCCTGGCATGTGGGCTGCCGCCTTAACCACTCCACCACTGGGCAGCACCTCTCTTTTTTTCATTATTTGAAGTGTAAAGTCAAACACATATTCATTCTGACATACAACACATACAGTGGGTCAGGGCACTCTTTGCATTGGCCCCAAGCCTGAATAAATGAGAAACTACATGTAGTTTGAATATAAATATTACAGGAAATAAAAACAAAATTGGCATAAACTGTGAACATTTATCTAACAAAATACTGATGAACTGTAATGGATTTATACAGATTATAGGTGTATGTGCCTTAATAAGTGAGGTTGTTGGAGTCCGCCATGTTGGCCTGTATACAGTACACTAGGTCGGTGTCAGAGACAAGTGGGTTGACACTTCAGGGCCTCCAGAACAGAGACGTCTGTGTGCTGGGGGGGAGACTCGTACAGTGGCTCTCATCATTAGGGCCTGCTGCCTGCTCCCCTCTGGGTCTGAGCTCCTGACTGCGCTGCTCTGTAACAAAATGAAATCCAAGGGACAGCCCGGGTTTAGCTCCAGGCAACAGAAAACAGGGTCAGAGCAAAAGGCAGACGACAACAGTGTACCTGACAGTGCATCAGCAGTGTCTGTTGACATGAAGAGCTACCGCAAACGTGCCCCACAACATTATGAGGCTCGTACAAGGAGTCTCAGTTTGGTTCACATTAAGCATCACGAGACAAACGCCAACAAACACAAAAGTTACATTCAAGTTGTCCGACTATTTTTCAACATTACTGTAAAGCAGACTTGTAATGTATCTACAATTAACTATTGAATGATTGGAGCTGTAATAATAAATGTCAGTGTAAGTTAAATAGGCAATTCAAATATTTACTGTTTTAAACAAAGACGGAACAACATTTTTTTTTTTTTAAACTCCGTCTGTTTTATTTTAACAGAATTCTGAATTCCACAATCATTTTCAAACTGTTGTAATACTTTTTTTTTTAGTTAAAATGAACAAAACTCTCAAATTGAATTGCATGTAAATGATGGACCCAAAAAAGCAACAACAAAAAGCAATATGTATATAAGATGCAAAAAGGATCACAAAATTCAATTTGTAAAATGTAGACTGGCACAGTAATTACTCACTTCGTAAGTCATAAATCTATGAGCAGTTTTGCCACGATCAAAATGAGACAATAATTGAGTTTGCTCAACCTGCAAATGTAATGATTGCGAGCCTCCACAAAGGAAAGTGTGATTGAACTCAGTAAACACGTCGTATGAACACACTTCAAATGCTCTGTCTCTATCAGCAGCTGGAGCGCTCCACAATAAGGCCATGATTCAGCCAGAATTCAGGGCTCCATGTTGTTTTGCTTCTGAATTATGAAATAACTGTGCAGTTTGGTGCAGACATGCCACATGTTGAGTCGGTCTTCTGATAATTGCACTGCTTGATTCCTCTCCCCTACTTTCTCTTCAGCAGGATAATTGCTAAATACAATGTTTCCATCCATTGCCGCATCTTGTAACTCAATGTAACGACCAACAGCTTTAGCTCGGCTCTTTCATTGTGGACATGGCACTTTATCCTCTCCCCAAGCCACAAACGTGCTGGTCCAGCTGAGAGCTTAAGCCTGGAACCCCATGGACCAATGGAGTCCTCTGCACAGGGGGCACTTCAGAATATTTACTCTTAATCTCGCTGTGGAAAAGGCCATGCTGTGATTAGGCTTAAGACAACAGTGTGGAGACTACAATTTCTTGCTTCTTTTCGTCATCCTTAATGGCAGGTCAAGGCAAGTTCATTTGTAGAGCACAATTCGTACACAAGTCAATTGAAAGTGCTTCACACATTTCATTACTACAACATGCATTAAAATCACTAAGACATGACAGAAATCACAACACCTTCATATCTATTCATTCAATTTAACAATTTTGCTGACATGAATCATACATTTTGTCCGTCCAGATGGAAATAACATATCTATTGGCTCACACTGGCAGACACTCCAGACACTTTCCCATATTTATTTGTCATTGCCAGCATAACAGGTGTCTCCGGGATGGGCACATCGCTTTTAGATTGATTCTTTCCCATGTTTGACCATCCCTAGACGTCAACGTACTATGTGCCTCTGCACACGTCGGCAGGCTTTTAGCTAGGATTTGAAAACACGCCTCTCGTATCATATTCATATTCCATATTCCTGCGCCTCTCGGCAGTGCGGATCACACTCTGCCACTTAGGAGCGGCGTATCGCGCCGTATTTTACATGGTATTTGGGCGTGGAGGTTCGGCATTTTCCAGACCACGGCTCGGCAGCCAATCAGAGCCAAGCACACAAACTGTGTCGACCAATCAGCACGCAGCATGCAAATTTTCACTTGTAAACACTCAACTGTCATGGCGTGGACCACGGTGGACTATCGTCAAACGCTTCCCGGGCCGATTTAAAAACTTTTCTAAAATGTATAAATAAAAATTACACCATCCTTGCCCTCGAAAATGTCCGTCCACATGTCAAGATACCCCGTCCAAAAGACGGGAAGACGGCCCTCTACCTAAAAGCCTGCACGTCGGTGCTGAGCGTATGTATCTTTTACGATAGCTCGTCTGACCCTCCCTAGATTTACCTTTCGCTAAACTAATTGTTCCAGACAAAACTTGACCAAAGCTTTTATTGTTAAAACTCAAGCATATTATCAACACTATGGCAGCCAAATTGACAACACTGTGAACATAAAGCAGTAAATTGCTTTATGTTCACAAAACTATGTTTAGAAGCTTATGAATAATGGAAATGTGACACATATAATTGCCAAATAGTTGAGGGGTCAGGTGACATATAAGATATGGTTTCAGAAAAACTGTTTTGGTTGTCAGTGTCTTTGACAGAAACCCAGGGGAAAAGAAAAGGGACATTTTGTTGTGTTCAAGTTTGTGTACATCAGAAAAAGTCTATTTTCCTACAGCAGGAGTATAGCATTACAGTGCGCATGGAGGATATGGATTCAGGTCTTAGCTGATGGTTACCACTAACTCCAAACGGAATATGACATGAGGGACTTATTCAAACGACTCTGTGGAAACCCATCTTTGTACAGCGGGGGCATGACATCGCACTGATTTGATTTAGCTCAGCCATGTCCAAATATGTTCAATGCTGTCATACTGGAAAAGACCTCTAGCTGAACATTCAAGGTCCACCGTGTTTTCATTAAAATGTGTCTGGGGCTTTGTGGCTGATTTTCCCTATGGAATTCAATGGTCAATAAAATCAAATGAATGACTTTAAGCCAGCACTCATTACCGAGGCCGCAGAGATGGATTGGACGTATCCAATACACTGAGTGATTCTAGAAAAAGAACGCATTGATTGGGGCCAAGACACAGCACTGCGGGAAAATATGAATTAGGTAAATAGCATTGGGTTTGACCAAGAGCTAATAAAACACTTATTTTTGTGAGGTTGCACAGATGGAGATAAAAGTGTATGTCTGAAAAATGTGTTCTAGTGAGTTTAATGAGTAAGCAGAGAACAAGGGAGTGTGTGTGCGTGTGTGTGTGTGTGTGTGTGCGTGTGCGTGCGTGTCTGTGTGTGTCTGTGTCTGTGTGTGTGCGTGCGTGTGCGTGTGTGTGTGTGTGTGTGTGCGTGCGTGTGCGTGTGTCTGTGCGTGTGTGTGTGTGTGCGTGTGTGTCTGTGCGTGTGTGTCTGTGTGTGTGTGCGTGTGTGTGTGTGTGTCTGTGCGTGCATGTGTGTCTGTCTGTACATGTGTGTTTGTGCGTGTGTGTGTGTGTGTGTGTGTGTGCGTGCGCGCGTGTGTGTCTGTGTGTGTGTGTGTGTGTGTGTCTGTGCGTGTGTGTCTGTGCGTGTGCGTGTGTGTCTGTGTCTGTGAGTGTGTGTCTGTGTGTGTGTGCGCGCGCGTGTCTGTGCGTGTGTGTCTGTGTGTGTGTGTGCGTGTGTGTGTGTCTGTGCGTGTGTGTCTGTGTGTGTGTGTCTGTGTGTCTGTGCGCGCGCGTGTCTGTGCGTGTGTGTCTGTGTGTGTGTGCGCGCGCGTGTCTGTGCGTGTGTGTCTGTGCGTGTGTGTGTGTGTGTGTGTGCGTGTGTGTCTGTGAGTGTGTGTCTGTGCGTGTGTGTCTGTGTGTGTGTGCGCGCGCGTGTCTGTGCGTGTGTGTCTGTGTGTGTGTGTGTGTGTGTCTGTGCGTGTGTGTCTGTGCGTGTGTGTGTGTGTGTGTGTGCGTGTGTGTCTGTGAGTGTCTGTGCGTGTGTGTCTGTGCGTGTGTGTGTGTGTGTGTGTGTGCGCGTGTGTGTCTGTGAGTGTGTGTCTGTGTGTGTCTGTGTGTGTGTGTGCGCGCGCGCGTGTCTGTGTGTGTGTGTGTGTGTGCGTGTGTGTCTGTGTGTGTGCGCGCGCGCGCGTGTCTGTGTGTGCGTGTCTGTGCGTGTGTGTGTGTGTGTGTGTCTGTGCGTGTGTGTCTCTGTGTGTGCGTGTGTGCGCGTGTGTGTGTCTGTGCGTGTGTGCGCACGTGTCTGCGTATGTGTCTGTGCGTGTGTGCGTGCGTGCGTGTGTGTGCGTGCTGGTTGTTGGAGAAATAGCTCATCACTATCATGTGTTTTTGGACTGTTCTCTTAATCATAAATACTGGACTAAGATCAATGAGGCACCGCAGACCGCCTTTGACATGGATATGACACTATTAAACTATGTATCTCAGGTGTAAAACTATGGAACAATGGAAATGAATGAGGGAAACCTCTGAAAAAAATCAGGAATAACTTTAGCCATTTACAAAAATGGAAAAATGTACTTTCACTTTTAACTTAAATATGGACAAATTCACCATACACTGGTGGGATAGATAGATTGTGGGACATATGCCTTGACTGCCATTTTTATGTCTTTCCCTTTCTGATCTTGTGTTTGAAGTGTTTTTTTCAATGAAAAACTGAAATATTTTACATTCTTGAGTGTACTATTGCAATACCCTCACAGATACAGCACCGTTGATGTATAGACGGAATGGACTATTTTACAAGATGAAGACGACACGAACATGTCCCCAGGGCCGTAAATCGTTTCTAAAAATAAAAGTAATCCATATCGTCAAAACATTTGTCAGAACCTAAAAGCAAGTGACACAAAGCTAAAAGCTTCATTCACAAAAAGTGGCAGTATATTATACATGCCATGTACATGGGATACATAAAAGTAATTGGAGTTAAAACCAACTGTTGGCACCATTACCTCCTAGTGCGATGAAGCCAGGCTTTTCCATTAGGGGTGGATCCATAAAGTGCCCGTCCGTCTGACAGCATTCAATCAGACGCTCCATTCAGACCTCCTACATAAGAGCAATTCTGTACCCCTCGGGTCTGGAGCCATCATGTGACAACAATGTTACCACAGACACTCTCACTATTGGCAAAATGGATGTTTCTTTTGAGCCAGTCCATCAGTCACACACATGTTTAGGTAATGGGCTCTTTGTAATGCTGCTTAATGCGTAGTGCTGTGGTCGGGGGTGTCCCACAGGGTTAGCACCAGGAGGTCGATCACTTCCTGTTCCTGCTCGGCTCACACAAAACTCACAAGGGATGTACAAATTAGCCCATGAAAGGAAACACCCATCCAGCATATGGGGCAAACAATGTCTTCTTCATTTTCATTGTTTTGCTGATTTCAAGGGAAAGTAAAGTTAATGATGAACTGACAACCTCCACCTGCTCTCACGTGCCACTCAACATCTGCATGTTCTGTTGATTAATATTGACTTAAGTAAGAGGATGTAGAGAGAAAAGTCCAGTCAAATTACATTTGCATTTTTGTGCCATTTACCTCAGCGCCAAACAACATGCTGTTGAAGGATTGGCTGTTAGAACTGTCAATTAACAACACCTCATAAAACAACTTTGATTACAATTCAATTTAAATGACTTTAGTTGCATATTGCACTAGTTTTAGGTTTGTCAAACGCATTAAAAATCAGATACTAATCAATATTACAATAAGTATCAAAACTACATACTAATCTGATCAAGCATTGATACTATGAAAAAAAAATCATATTAACCAGACAAAACTAGACTTTTCTGAACAGTATTAGAATGTGTTCTTGAGCTTTATCAGAACATACATAAAGAGTTGATTGGCTAATAACATTTGTAATTATAATTGTGGCATCAAAATTGGTATCCAGTTTCAAGCCTATTCCTTTTCACCAAAATTGAGTTTTACATTTTTGCACCGTGACTAAATTGTTTTGTTTTTACGTAATTATATATCGATTATCCTTCTAAACACAACTACCCTACACACTGTCAGTGTAGTCCCTCATTCAACACAACTACACTACACACTGTAAACTGGGCAATGCGGGTGAAAAGTCTTGTCCAATGTTTATTGCATGACATGTAGTCCACTCAGCATGTCTCTAAGGTATTTTCAACATTTGATACATAGTTTAATAAAGAGTCAGCTGGACCGTGACACATCGGCCGAGTGCGAGTCCATAGGGGTTGATTGATACAGAGAAGGAGGCGGATTCAAACCCTGTGGGAGGCAGCAGCTGAAGAACATGTCCTATGTCATCAGTTACAGAAGATTAGGAGGATTCATCCCAATGTAGCAACAAAGACCAATCTGGGCCTCTCCACCCCACTGGTCCACACGGCTGTACCGAGAGCCCATCTGTTCCACTGTATTCACCCGGCCCATACATCAAACCCGCCCATTGCTCCAGTGGTCACAGCAGTAACAGTGAAACAGGCTGAAACATCACCGGTCAGCAAAAGTAATCAGTAATAGTGTTTTACAAAAAAAAGTACACTTCATTTACGTATTGAAGTGTGTCGGATCAATGTAATTCAAATCAATCACATAAAAGAAGGAGCACCTTTTAATTCAATTGACAGGAAATCAATAAATAATCATTGGCTCAAGATCATGTTTAGAAAAGAACATTTTAATAGACAGTAGCTAAACCGTTTAACATGTCGGTACAGGTGTGATGTTTGTATACATATATGATATTTTAAGGTGATATAGAATTAATCTCATTAAAATGAAAATGACCCTTTGACTTAGAGAAACAGGATATTTATGACTTACAATTGAGACTTTATTACAACCAAGAATTTAAACAAAGCAACGTTGACCACTGACTGAATTTTTTTAGACATATAATTCAGAACTTTCAAGGGGAATAATATCTAAACTATATTAATGCATTAACAGTCTGGGCACCTATTCCAATAAATATGATAAAAATAAGTTGGAAAGAGATAGTAATTTTGTTATTGCAGATGAAGAAAGGGAAGACATACTGTATATATACTTCTCCGTCCAAAAATGTATTACGGTATTTTCTAACGCTATTTAAAAGTGTGCAAAATAGTGGACGCTGGAGAAAGTGTGGTTGTCAAGTGGACCACCATTCTCATGTGTTTTGGGACGGTTCTGTCATGTTTAAATATTTGACTGAAACAAAACACTGCAGACTGTTTTGACATTGCCATCCCAATTGACTTCAGAACGGTGCATCTGGGCCTCAAAACTCCTGCCATGGAAACAATACATGGATACCTTTGGAATATACTTTTAGCCACAGGAAAGAAGGCCATTACAAACAAATGATGACACCAACTGTACCAACAATCAAGGACTGGACTGACATTATAATTGATAAAAAGTAAATTGACCAAATGGGGCTTTTACTCTTTTTTACCCCCCACCCCCTGACGTTTTTAATTTTAATTATTTATGGTCATGTTCTGTTTTTTTGTTTGTGGGTTTCTGTTCTTAAAAATAAAATAAAAAAGTATGTCAGTGTGTTGTGAAACATATGCCAAATATTAGTTAGTAAATGACTATGTGTAAAATACAGTCAATAGCGAAGCTCCTGTCCCAATTTGAACTTTCTACCTCAGGCCACACGTCTCATTGGACATATGGAGATCGCATATGCCATTGCTCCATAATAAATCAGTTTTCCACCATATTTATCTTGTCAAAAACAGTTTTCCAAAAATCATTTGTAAGACACATTCTATTTTATTCACCTTATTCCGCCCACTTTTGCTTCTTTTTGTCACAAATCGGCACTTCAATTGTAATCGCATTTCCAGGCGAGCATCGGGGCCTCCGCTCACTTAAGTGGAGAACGAGGAAAATTCTCACCGCTAGAATATGCTAGATTGAATTTGAGTAACACATCCAATGTTCATGTGACCAACAAGTCAACAATGCGCTGATTCCCTGGGCGGACCGAAAACGGCTTTTTAGTCTGTGCAGAACTTATTTTCTCTGGAGGCCGGCAGCCCTATGTTAACTAAGACAACCGGAAAGACGATTACATCATGTTGCGGAGCCCGAAGCAAGCTTCCGGAATAAGGTCTATACAAATGATTATTATCTTTACTGATTATTTATCATTTACCAAAACATACCTTTTTTGCTATGTACATTTGGTGAGCATAGAACTGATATTCATTGGTCAAAACAGCATCAAAATATATAAACATTTTTGTTTGTGCCTCTAAGGTCACCTTAAGCGGCTGATGAAATAGGGCTGTAATGGTTTGTTTTGTTGATGGCAAAAGAATATTTCACTTTGCAAAGGTGAGGTCACAACAATAACAGGCGCAACTTGAAATAAATTTAAATTTTTAGACACCCCAAAATACTTTGAGCCCTGGACTTAGCTTTGAATTGGAACAGTTGCATTTGTTTTTCTGTGAAATCTTTCAAATGCTCCTTGAAAGGCTGGGGATAGCAGGAAGTGTGTGTTTTGTATCACAGTCCCATGGGTTGAATGCTATTATGAAGACTATTAAGCTTGAGCTGCTTCATATCTCCGTGCTGAAAGGATGGACAATTCGCTAAAGCGGTGCGAATGATAGATTATTTCAAGGCTATTCATACATTAAAACTGCAAATTTTAATTGCACCAGAACATTTCTAAGAGCAATTTTGTAGCTGTTACCTGCACAATCATTTATATTTCATGAGCGGGTAATTGACTCCCTCATATTATCGGTGTCTTCCGGCATACTAATCCTTGGGAGAGCTGTGTGTGGATGCGTAGGGCAGGGCACGCATGAATCACCACAGTCTGATATTGATTGGCACTCCCTCATTGAAAAACAACTTAATGAACATCGGCCTGAGCGTCACACAATGCATCAGCTTGTTCCTGCAGATAAGTGTTCTCTAGGATTGACAAGGGGAAAAATAGGAAGCCCATGGACCTCACAGTCCAGCGCGGGCTGGATCCATAGATTTATTGATCCCATCTCCAGATAAGAGATGTGGGAATAATGATGCTGTGAGCGCTTGAACTGGGACGGCCCACATAAGCGGAGTGTGTGACGGGCTGAACAGACTATTTGAGCATTAGTATTGATAAGTCCTGATGCTCACTGGGACACTCTCCTAAAGGCTGATTGCATCTTCACCTAGAGGGAGCAATTCTGTGTAATAATATTCTGTATGAGTGTAGCATTGTGTTGATGCTGTTGAATAGTTGCACTATTAAGTTTAAAGAAGACATATTTACACTTTCTTCGGGTATTTAGTCCAACAAACTATACCATACACAGATCATTATTTTAATTCTTAACCTTTTAAAAAACGTAATATTAAGTTTTAAAACAACCTAATAATAGAAACAGGTTTGATCAAAACAGCAGAAATTATAGACTTGGGGCATTTCACTGTAGCATATTTTAAATGACATATTTTTATAGTTGAAAATCTCGCCTCCCAAGAAGGAGATTGTGGGTGAATGAATGTGCAAGTGAATGTTTGGGCTTTAGGCGGGGTACACCCTGGACAGGCAGAGTCACTGGGATAGGCTCCAGTCACCCGCGAACCCTGACGGGAATAACCGGTAGCAAATGAATGAATGAATCTTACAATAAGGCTATTGTTTTTGCTGATATTGCTATAACAATATATTTGCCATATTGTGCAGCCGTAGCAAACACTCATTAAAACATGAAAGGATACAGTAACCAAAATTGATTATCTTTGCAGCCACACAAAGGCAACCTCCCCAAGGAAAGCCTAAAAATAATAAGGTGTAGAAACTAAGCATCTTTACCTAACTATTCCAGAGAGCGGCTCTCCCAGGCTCCAGCCCTTAAGGCCAGGAGAGTTATCCTCTGTTCCCTCCAAAGTACACTTTGTCCCAGTTTCTGCACCAGATGGGCACACTTTTAACTACTGCGCCTTCTCCCTGATCATTATCATGGACACAGCAAAAATGAGCCGCCAAAGAGGTTTGCTGCATCGCTTTCCTCCTTTTATCTTTGAAATTAAATAAGAAATGAGCCTAAATGCAACGCACTTTCATTGCTAAGCCATTTTGTTTGATGCCCAAATTTGTGTTCTGCACTGCATTTTAGTCAAATTCAAACTTGCATGTCGTAATCACTATGTCTTGGCGTAAAATCCTGTTAAGAGTTAAGACAATCTTTCACTCTTATTCATTTACCCAAGTGCAGCTCAATTTCACCATTTTATCATTGCATGCAAGTCAATGTTATGGCATAAACAATAAAGTACAATTTACCAACACTCATTAGAAGTTTAATTACTTCCCAGACTTGCCACAGGAAATCAAATGGCTACTTTTATTTTTCTTAATTAATTGCATGATTTAGTTAGCAAGTTGTAATGTTTTATACGTGGATTTACAAATAAAACAAATACGTAGATAAACCTAACAACCCAATGAATGTTACATGGGATGATATGTTAGCATGCAGCAACAAAGGGTGCCATCATTACTTAAAAATGCCGGTTATGGGTCAAGGTGAGAATAGGTGAGTTGAGGCTAGATCATCTGAAACATCATTATTTACGGACGGACCTTGACGTGGCTGTAATGAGATCCTTTCCAATAGCACGCATCTTGCTGTCGGCACGGGTCTACATCATCATGATAAGAGAACAGACTTGTCAAAGAGCTCAAATTGATCCTCAATGTTGTCCATAATCCCACCGAAGGTCACATTCCCTCGGTGGTCAGTAATATTCATTCAAAACCGAGCCTCGACACGGTACAGTCCACAAATAAGACATGCTGTGCGCTTTTGCAAAATAATCTATATCTCATTTGCAGCGACGTGCCCTTTGTCTTTGGAGCATTCAAAGGCCAACCGGGATCCAGCCCAGAGAACACAAAAAGATCATCAATGCAGATCGATACGCTGTGACCCCTGTGGGTAACTGGGGTTGTCATATTTAAATAGCAGCAGTGTACACGCCACAGCGATCAGACTAGACCCCGGGTCTCCAAATGCAAATGAAAAGTGTTGGTTTAGGTTTAGTCCTTCTTTAGAACTTTTTAGACCTGGACTATTCCTGTGTAAGTTGAGTCTGATCTTGGCCTAGTTCTAATTTAGACCTATTCTAAACTAGGTTTGATAGCGCATGTCTAGCTTTAGTTCTGCTTTAGATATGCTAGTAGATATGGTTGAAGGTCTTGTTCTAGGTCTGCTATGATCTGCACTAGTTAAGTCAGTGCAGTAATGTTTAATGTGACAGAGCAATATTGTTATGATAGTTTTACTCCGCTGAAAGTACATAAAGTAAGCTGATTTCTGTTGTTGAATTGCATCACTGCAAGTTGTTTGTGGCTCTTATAGAGATTTTTTTTTTTGTTTTATTGTTGCAATCTTCTATTCTGACCCTCGGACCATAGCCCTCTGAAAAATCTGGCCCCCTGGAAAATATAATTGGAGACCCCTGGACAAGATCAATGGATACAGGATGTTTCCCACAGTCTAGCTACCTTGCTTTGCCTCTGAAGTCAGTTTCTCCAAAGTTAGTTCCTTCCAATCCAAGGCCTCAGCCAGAAAAGACGGCTAAAGGAACAGGAGGGAACGAGAAGCACCGCCAGATTATATTATTTGTTTAGGGGGGTCTTATTAAAAAGACAATTGTATCATTTGTATGTTTAGTATGTTTTAAACTTAAGTTGATTAAAATCTATACAGATGCCTTATTTTTATCTTCTTGGGGACATGTCATATAGTGGTGGGGAGTTTTGTGAAAGACTGGACTATATTGCTTAACAAACTACTCTTTCCTCTGCAGCATCATTGTTGCAGGATTAATTCAGGAATGTCAACTAAAGTGCAGTGATTTTCCTTCAATGTATTTACACACAACCCATGTGAGGGTCTGCCTTACAAAACAAAAACAAAACAAACTTATTTTTAATTTAGACCAAATTATGAAAGCTCATTAGAAATATTAAAGCTAAACCCCTTCTAAACATGCAATAAAAATCCACAGGCACTCCAGCTACCCCACTGTGTGGCTTTTCATTAAATCATTCTCATGCAGCAGCCGCTTGTTTTTAAAGCAGTGCCCTTTACCAGATTCTTGAGGTACGGTTTTAAAAAATATAAAGATAAAGATTTATATATAGACATATCTGTTCACATCAATATTACAAATGACCACATTCAAAAGTAATGCATTATGAAGCTACTTCTAGCCACTACTATCCACTTCTAAACCTAATTTAGCACAGTGGAGTGCACAAAAGTGCAATATCCAAAAGTAAACAGCAGCGTCTTTTGGCTAAACTACTTTTCGGCAGGGTGGATCAAAGACACACACTCACAAAGTCGTATCAGCACAAAAAGACTCAAGGAGAAGAGGAGAGCTGTAAAAGGGATTGCCACTTTCAGAAGAAAGTGTTTTTGAAAATACTGTATATTCAAAAAAAATTTCAATACCAGTGTGTGTTCGTTGGAGATACGAATATACGAGGAAAGTAAGTACAGTATTTTCTTTCCACCGCACTGACATTCGCTATGGTGAAAACATGTTTTACTTACCAACATAAAACCTATAATAACAGCATGTGTGAATGTTGACACTTCACACAAAGACAAAGGTCTTTGCTTTCAGCAGACCATTTTGTGCAATAATGGCTCAGTGGTTGAAGCCTTGTGTATGATCTGGAAGGTTTATGGTTTGAATTAGCGCTCAACCAAAATGTTGTTGTTTTGTTTTTTCATGAAAGACGCCGATATCAATATATTAGCATCTAGAATAGCTGAAGGCCGATAAGCTATATATATATATATATATATATATATATATATATATATATATATATATTATGCTGAGGCCAACATATAGAATGGGTTTTACTCATTTCCCCAAAATACATGTTATAAAACTATAGTGCACTTAACATACGAAAATAATCGATTTTTAGATGTATTTAGTGGTTAAATGGTCAGACCACACTAATTGCTGAGCTGAGGCTTTGAGACCGATAAAATAAAAATACATTGGATTAATATATAGCTTTTCATGACACCAAAAGTGCCCAATATGAAAAAAGGTGCAATCATCAGCCCATTTCACCATTCCAGACCATTTTGTTTTATTCTATTGTTCAAATTGTCATATTGTCGTTGTGTCCTTCGGCAAGACACTTCTGCAACTACGTTGTCCGTGCCGATGTCCGCGCGTTGTAAACGCGTTGTCCACGCCGATGTCCAAACTTTGAAAGTGGGGAACGAATCCGCCTGTAAAAGGCTTTGCAGCGTCGGCGTCGGACGACCTCTTTTTACAATGTCAAACTTTTCTTGAAAAGTTCGTCTTGAGAAAGGCGTTATAATTATATCCTCGACCAAATCGATATATTCTCCTCCTTCCGCCATTGTGGGTTGAAAAAAACGCTTAGTAGTACACGGATTACTTGCTGTCAAATTCTATTTCCTCGTTCTGAGTTTCTGCAGAGCCCCGCCCATAGGACCTGCTTCTCAATATTGGTGATCCAATCAAAAGACATGCACGTGATGCAGCTGCTGCTGGCTCCTGTGTAACAGCAGCAGACGTACAATAGCTTTAAGCTACAAGCACATGCACTGTTGAGGTCTGAAGGCCTGAGGGCAGATTTGAGATTCCTGGCAACACATGACGGCTGAATATGATTGGATCAAAGATCTAACATAAGACCAGCCCTCCAAATCTGAACCTGGGGCAGAAGCAGTGCAACCAAGAGGAAAGCCATGAAATGAAGAGTATAACTCTTTGGGGAATAATTTAATAAATATTTGGGGGGAAATATATATATTTTTAAATTATATTCTGATTGTGTTTAGGCTAGCAGAGAAGGCCTTGCTGGTCCTGACGGCCCACCACTGTTGGAATGTGATATAAATATCCAAGTTGATGTGTTTGTATAATTAGGTTATCTGTGCCAACAGAGACACCTTTCTTTATACCATTTCTCAAAACATATCTTTGTCTTTAACACATATTTGCTGAAATGCTAATTGTGGAGTGTGTTTATATGTACCAACAGCATCTAGCATGGAATAATAAATGGGTACAAATTATACGCTCAACCGTGTACAAATGATAAATTGGTTTAGGCGCGGGCACAATACAAATTAGAAGCAGAAGTGAATGCGTTCTGAGCTGCGAGAAAAATGGTGTGTGTTTTTGTGTTGTTAAGCTGCTGCTGGCATACTGCGCCTTCATTCGGATAGTGTCGCTCCCAGGATTCAAGTCCAGTTTTAATTGACTGTCAATCAAAGCCTGTGGCCGGCAGTTATACCCGGATTTTGTAGATTCCTTTATAATATTCCTGACAACAAATCAATAAACAAGAGCTTGAGCAGTGGGAGAGATTTCCTGTCATTAACAAGTGCTGTCGATCTGTCTGTTGTTGAAATATGCTTTGTTTATGACTGGCCTGATTCCAGTCAGAGTAGCACTGAGGCTCTGGGCATAAAAGTGGGAAACAAAGTGAAGAAAGTTGAAGTGGTTAATGATTTCTCACAGAACGGTGCAGTGCAAATGTTTTAGTGAGATGTAAACAAAGTTTAACTAATCATTTTCTTGTTTTTATTTTGACCTAAACATGCACAATAAAGGCAAAGTCCTCCAGCTGACCAACCGTAGTTGGAGATATGACATGTTGGGACCTCACACACACAACTGTTCGAAATCGATTTATCGAAATACAGTTAAAACGATGGCTCATTGCAAACCAGATCGGTCAACACTAACTACACCTGCGCTCGCTGTTGCCCCCTGCAGGCTGTCTGTACTTGTGCGTGCGTGTTTGTTTTCTATATGGTGTGTATCTTCTTGTGTATGTGCCTGTTGTCTGTACCTGGATGACTTATGTGTCTGTGTCTTATAATGTAAATATCTAATGTCTATTCAAAATCCTTGCTTGTTTTTTATTCCCAGTTTTTAGGCTGACTGTAACAGCTGTCATGGGACAACAGATGCAAAATAGCCGTTTGGCTAATTCTGGCATATTTGCAGAAATGTTTATTAATGTACACTGTCCCAGAAATAAATAAAGATGTTGTGAGTCAAGTTATAGTTTTTCTTGCCTAAAAAAAAAAAAAGAAAAATGCACAGAAGTACTCTAGGCTACTTCCATGTTTGTTTAATTTTTGCCTGGTAAAGTCCCAAACTTTTCCAAAGAAAAATATCGCCCCAGGAAAGGAGAAAAACAGGTTTGCAATGAAAATACAATGCTATTCTCCTCTATTTTAACATCCAAATGACAAAACTTGAAGCTTAAACAGCTTCACAGCGCGTGTGCAGTGTACATTTAAGTTGTCAAAGTTTGCATGTCAGTATAACTTCTTCAAGGATTTAAGTACTTTGAAAGAGTTTTTGAGCATCACACTGTTGAGAGTGGGGAGCGCACTGATAAAGAAATATCGTATTAGATATTAGCATAACTTCTGATAGGCTAAATGTGATAGATAAGAGTCGCTCATATCATCAAATAAATAGCTAGAGGCAAACTTCCTCTAATGACAAGCTGTTACCAGTGTTAACTATGGTTCCTTCCTTTCTAGCCTTTTCAGCCATGTGACCTACTTCATTCTGCGGAATGTCTCCGAGCTCCCCCACGAACCCCATCCACTACAAAGGAACCATTTTGTCTTCATTAAATCCAGAAAATGTCATTGTACATATGCAGTTTGTCTCCAAATTATATTAGCTTTGTTTACAATGTGTTTACAGTCATAATTCCAAATCAGCAAGACAAATAAGCAAACGAGGGATGAGGAAACCAGCAAGGGCCCTAATGAGTTTTGCTTTGTGTGTGTGTACCTGCAAGTGTAATTGGACCAAGCTGCTGCTCACAAACACACTGAGCACTATCGCTGGTTCTTAAATTGTTGTACGAGTAAAACAAGTTGTACTTCACTGGTTGTACTTGTGATATAATTGGATTTGTATGTATGTATTTATTTGTTTATTTCAGACACAAGGTGGTCCATTAACTTCAAGACAAATTCACTCCAGGTTTACTTTTGCATCATCAAATTTAAATGATTCATGGACTTGGTTTGGGCCTGTTTTTGACCTGGATTAACCTCCACTTGAACTAGTTTGATTTAATTTGGTTGACAGATGGTAGTATAGCCAGGAATTTGTGTTTATAGATCTGGTTGTGTGTATGCCACTGTGAATTCCCATCCACATTTGCATTCACATGGTGCAGCTGTGCCTGTTTGATCATTCTGCTTTTCAAATTAAATACAGTTACTATTGTGATCAATGATGGACTTTTAATTACTGCTAATGACTGACCATCTGCCTGGAGACCCGAGGATTCAGGAAGTGGCAGAAAGATGCCCCTGGTACGCCCGAAATGTTGAGACGCTCCACGAAATGTCACAGTTAATTAGGAAGAACCGTTAAACGAGACCGCACAGGCCAAAGAGTTAGAGCTGTGGCAAGTCGTGCATAAGCTCCACCTTTATGTGAGTGGAGAGATTAGCTGAGATGGAGATGTAATGGCCTCCAAAAGTATAGTATAGAAGTATCGAAGTAGCTGTAAGCAAAACATAACAATGGAAAAATGGCAGCAGTCAATATGGTAATGTATGTCTCGTAATTTCCCAGGCATATCTTTGTTAAAATGAAGGTGACACCCCCAAACGCAATAATATTAAGTCAAAGTCTCAGTATTTGTAATGTTGGTCACTTCCTAACCCAAAGTGGTCCAGGGGAATGTTTACAGCCACTGTGTATTTTACAGAAACAGGGCTATCAGTTTTTATTAACATTATTATTATTCTTGCGCTCAACAATTCTCAAACTGGGTGATCTTGTGACATTTACAGATAGTGTTTAAAGCAGACTGTAATTTGTTTTCGAGACAAATGCAGTCCGTGTTCAGAGAGAGGGAGGGGGATATAACTTAAGGGGACAGTTCAATTTTTAAGATGAGAATAAAATACGCACAGTGAGAAAGAGTGGCGTGACATCATAGAATAATAGCTTGAGCAAAAGTCAATACATTCGATGCGAAAAGGAATGATAAGAAATAAATCTTTGCAAGTTACTTGGAAGAGTACAAATATACATACATTGTTGGTTTATTCAAATATTCTGTTGGTAGTTGCAGATCTTTACAATTGATAACTATGAATTCAACTGAAAATTATGTTTTGTATACATGCTGTTTTGATATTGAGCTTGATAATTATTATGTGAATACGCCTTAGACCCAGACAATACAGTGCGTTCTAAAACTTTGGGAGAAAAGAAAAGAAAGAAAGTAAGAGTGATAGAGAGATAGCCTGTATTGGAGATTGTTATAAAGCGTGCGTAGGAGCATATATATATATATATATATATATATATATATATATATATATATATATATATATATATATATATATATATATATATATATATATATATATATATATATATATATATATATATATATATATATATATATATATATATATATACACCAGTGTTTACCTAAAGGGGGATTTATTCAAACTACCCTTGTCGCCAAGATTTCTAAAACAAAATCTATTTCTCTTCTTGGGATCTGCCTCCTCACTGCCTCTGCACTCTGACCTCCCTTGGGCTTGCTGTCATGTTTGCATTGGTGTTTGCATTATAAAACTGTGAATTCAACTTACTGAAATCCACAAGTAGTTTAGTTCCTGCAGTGCAAGTAACGTCAATAATAAACAATGACAGAGAAAAGTTACACGAGAGAACGTCAGAGGAATCAGCCATTTCCATTGTTGAGCCATCGCAGTCGTTGGCGACGATGGCTCTGCGTTCAGACGTGTTAATCTGTGCCATCATGCAGCTCGAGCGGAGAACACCACTGTGTATTCAAAGGCTTTGAACGCTCACATCTTCCCTTCGCAGAGGAGGACAACTGTGCAAGTTTGTGGCACAATTACAAGTCTTAACATAACCATATGCACAATCTGTAGCATAGACCGACTCAGAGTGGCATAACGATGTTTACTTCTCCAGTTTTTCTCTTTTTACGCCCCTTTCTTGCAACACACAGTCATTCCTTTTGCATTTTTCCTTTTTGTTTCGGTGCACAGAAGTGAGAGTAAAGGGGGCAGAGCGGCAGGGGATAAGCCAGAGGGTAGGCTGCAGACGCACGTCTTGACGACTGCAGCCAAGATTGGGCTCATGGGGAAGTGAGAGGAGATGGTTAGCTCTTTGAAAGTCTCCACTGTGTCTGGAGATGAGGTCCTTATAGTGCGGAGCTTGTTATCCAGAGTAAAAAAAAAAAAAAAAACTAAAACATGCTCAGATGGGAGTATGTGGCTCTGTGTGAACCCACGCACACCTCTGCTAGAATGTCTTCCACAGCGTTCATCCATACCGCTTAGAGACAAAACAGGGGAAAACGTCGTTATAAAATATTTATCTTCAAAATGCATGCCATGATTTGCGTGATTAATAATAATAAGTAACCTATAACTATACAAAGCCAGACATTATTCATCATTTAAGAGGCTTTGGATAAACGTAATGGAATGCAATCTTTTGTAATTACAGATAAAACTTGTGAAGTGTCCTAAGTGAATAAGTTATGATGTTGTGCCCTTTTGATTTGAAATTGCTTATATCAAAAAGGCAGAAAATTACATTCCAAACGTGGCATGCTTGAAAATGTGCAACGTTGTGCAGCTTCAAATTTGTTAGAACACATCGCAGCAGCAGTAATATGATCAAAAAAGCCTTGAGTTTTTAAAAGTTTAGACCATTTTGAAGTTCATCCACAAATACTTCCCTAACATCCACAAATACCTCCCTAACTACACATCACATGGACTAATCTGAAGAGCAAGGAACAGTAAACATAAAATATTATGAAGTAAAATGGAACATGATGTGATTCAAGGGAGAAACTTGGATCTGAACAAGCTCGATTTTTAGGTTTTACAGGAAAAAAGCAGAAATGTCCACAGTGTGAAAAACCATTATTCATACATTCCTTTATTTCATTCAAATTCTGCATTTTTTCCAACACAATTTTGAGGCTGGATAACAGTATTTTTCAACCCTTGAAAAAGAGAAGCAAATTAAATGACATTCCGACACTAGAAAGCCAAAATGATCGCTTATTTTTTGTTGGAAATACTTATAATCCTTCCCATTTACTGTAATTCAGCTAATTAAATCTTTGAAAATGTATTATAGTTTAGTTCAATTTGGTTGAAGTCACCTCCATTTGGTATTTTGAACATTTTGACAAGTGCGTGTCTGATTTTAAGTGGTGTGTAGAGCTGATGCAGGAATACAAGACCATTATTCACATTCATTAGGGGCAGAATAAAGCCGCAAATTCACGCAACGCATGTCTAACTTTACATATTGCGGAGGTAACCTGAGTAAAAACCCAGGGAGGAAAGGTAGATTCCACACAACTGTCTAGCTTGTTCTTGGATTGAATAGTTTCTTTGTATTCATTCCGTTCATTTTAATTTTCAGCAGAACGTAATAAAATGCTCCCATCTATTTGCATCTTCTCCCCAGTGGCCAACAGAACCTCCCTCTGGAACAATGGGTGCCTTGTCCTCCCTTTGGTGAAAATTAATAGTAATGATAATGATGAGCAAATTAAACCTCTGACAACTCGCTGCTCTGTAAACATTTGTCAAAATCATTGCGCATTGTTAGCAAAGGACACTCCGCCGATGTTTGTAAGACTGATGGCTGTGAGATCATGCTGACCTGGCACAAATAATCATGAGTTGTTTTGTATTGTTCTTCCATGCTAAATTGTTTTTCTGCCCATCAAAAACAAATGACTGCAGTGGAATGAGGAATCTAGGACACCTCCAGAGGAAATCTGCTGCCTGGAGCACACAATCACCATGCAAAGAAAACATGGAATTAAGGCTTTGGAGACAAATACATATGCACCTGGAGGTCCAATTGCAGTGACGGCGAAAATCACATGTTGTTGGAGGTGATATTTTTGGAGCCGAGACTTCACTGCCGGGCGAAACACACACAAGAATTAATGAAATACAAAAAAATAAAACAGATCTGGATGACTATTATCTTGTGAAATGGGTATTTAAGTCCAGGTTAAAGAAACAAGGTCCAAATAAGTAACGGTTCTTTCACACCAAGGAGAAAATTCCCTGTCCAAAATGGTCAGTTTTGTGTGTTTAGTGTGAAAAACGCGGTAGGACCTTAGAAGAGTGCGGAGGAGGCTGGTTTTCAGAGGATTTGTTCATAGAATTTGAGTCTCCATTGGCCACAAGAGGAGCGCTGTGTGCTCACAAATTCATCTTTTCAACGACATTCAACTAAACTTTAATTCAAACAACTCTATATTCAATCTGTGAAGAAAATGCACTGCAGTTACCTTACCTTCACTTTAACCATGTGTAAATCCAAACATAAGCACCTCCTCCTTTGGCCAAAAGCTGTAAAAATCACATCCGTTTTGTTCCTTATTCGACACCACGGCAAAGCATATTCTTCTTCACAAGCTCGTTGCACAATTTAGCCATTAGCGCCGCCTACGGTTGTAGAATGGTATTGTGTGCTTGCTGCATGGCCATCGCTGCACTGTTCAAGAGCTACATAATCGAAATACAAAGACACATGATGTAGACAAGAGTCTAGAGTCATATCTTCTCTATCCGAATCACTGCATAGAACACAGCTGATTAAATCTAAATCATTGGTACTCTCCAACTTCAAACCAAGTGAGGCCCCCAAAATGAACTGTATGACAAAGAAAGCTCAAAAGATTCCTGAAAGGCGTGTGTTTTTCTGTTTTGTTTTTTTCATTGTCTGTTTATTTACTTGGACTGAGACTCCAGGAGAATACTAAGCCAGTGTTCTCATTTTAACTAATTCAATGATCCAGACAGATTATATTATTGAGGGACAAAAGCTAAAAAGAAACAGAAAAAAGAAAAACTTAAGGCTTTGAAAAAAGGATCAAAAAGCTTGATCAGCTCCAAAGGTAAACAGGGGGAGATCGGTAACACTGCCAGCTAAATTAACAGCCAACTCTGTGATTCTAAATCCTCATTTACGGGAATAATGAGAAGCTCCAAAAGGCTGAACGGAGTAAAGAAAAGTTCTTGTGTGTGATTAAAGTGAGGGCTTACACTGCTCCCCGCTTTTCTGAATAACTTTGAGGGATTGGAGATTACACAGATGCTGCAGCCGAGGTTTGCAAGTCATTATCAAAGAAATCCGCTCAGAACAAATACAGGTATAAGGCAGGTTTGATTAGCGCAGCCAATCAACGGCATGATATTCTTTAATACTTAGCATCAAGGTTGCTAGATTTATTTATTATTGACATTCTTTGAGACAGCCAATGGGCTATTTCATTAAAATACACTTTAGCCAAGGCTTGTTAGTAAAGTTAAGATATTCATACACGTCTTTAAATTACTATTAATGGGGGACAAAGCTATTTTTTCTTATCCAAAAACCTTGCAATACTCGATAACCATGTTGATTTACATATATATCTGAACTTCAATATAAGAACTCCATATATCTACAATTTATAGACCACTAGACTAACTAAACATGATCTAAAATGTATCCACATCAGCAGAGAATACATTAATTGTAAAGTAAGTACCGTAAGTGTTAATTACATTTTAGAATATCTTGGTAATAATATTGTAATAGACAATGCATATTAAGACTGTGTATGTGAATGTATATTGCCCAACTATTTACCATTATCACAGAAAAAAAAGTGACATGCATCCACGGCTCTAAGTTTGCAGGATCCGAAATGGCGACAGAAATTGTGGGGAAAAAGTCCAGATAATACTGCAAATATAGTTCAAGAATAAAGTTATTTTATTTATTTGTTTTCATTTTTTCAACCAGGATAATTTAAAGTAAATCCCACAATGGGGAACAGCAGGAGAACGGAAACATGTTAACTATTAAAAATAAGGCTTGAAATGAATGAAATGTTTCGCTAAGATTTGTTATCTGTTTAGTTCTGTTCAGTTTGTTTATTTAAGCAACATGCAGGTTTCATTATGCCTCAGTAATGTATTGTTTGTTAGTGTATTGATTAGCTTTTAGTGGGCCAGGAGTCAAACCCAAGACCTTCAGGTGAATCTTGCACTGATTCACAGAAACTTAAACTGAAAGATGCTGTAGAAAGCTTTCATTTTCATTCATAATTTAAATCTTGGCATAAAAGTTTCAGGCAGTCATTGGTAATCTTAAGTAGCTCTATAATTCACCGATCCAAGATGAATGTGTGACTTTGGATGAGGTCCTATTGAGAGACATCCCACTCTAAAATAAGCCGTGAGCTGACAGTACTTAATAAATCTTTAATGTTTCTGCTTAAGTTGTCAGGAAACGGGGAAATGGATTCTCTTATTCTCAGGACACTACAGCAGTGACACGGACTGCCCCTTCTCCGCGGGAACCCAAGGTGCCCCAATTGGATTCCCACCAGCAATTTTGTTCTGCTTCCACAAAAAGACAGTCGCTCCTAAGCTGGAAAGGGAATGGGAAAAAACATCCATTATTTATGAACTAATGATGTAGAGTAATGAAAATTCACCGGGTTAGATTTCGGTTTAAAATATGCAAAATTTAAACAAAGCAGCGACACAGGAAGCCCTCTATTAGCATAAGCGTAATTTCACAGGTCAAGTACTATCAAAACACAGGAGTATAAACTGGCATAGCAACACAATCCAGCAACAGATTGGCTGCCTTGAAGAAGAAAGTGCTGTTTCGTGTGAAAGGTGTAATTCAGCCAGTGTTTTTCCAGTCTGTGGTTGCAGGAGGGACATCTCACGGGGAACCAGAAGACGTGTGTAGAGGAAGAAATAGTACTGTGTTACTTGGGTTAGAAGTGAGACGTTAGTACTTGGTGAAAATTCTAGTTGTAAAGTGAGAGTGTTCACTCGAGTCGAGTAACATCTGATTTATTATTTAGAAGTAATGTCATTGAAAAGACAAAAGTGGGTAACGTTGTTTTAGCTTTTTTTTATGTCAAAATTCACAAGTAATACATATATGGGCCTTAAATCTCCTGCTATGGACTTGGTAAAAGGATATATTTAGAGCATACTTTAGCTGTGAAATTATAACTGGCATACAACAAATGGAAACAGTTACGTTCAGACTTGACTAGGTGAGGCACATTTTTTTGGTTTGAATGTGCTGTGATTTATCTATTTGTTTTTCATTAGATATTCTATGAAATCTATGTTCTTTGTATGTTTTTTGCATTTTGTTTGTACTCTCTGATTGTGTTATTTGTTCTGTGTTTTATGGGTTTATCACATATTTTCTTCCAGTGATGGAGATGATTGATAGATAGATGTGGAGTGAACTTTTGGCTGCAGCAAAAAAGGCAATAACCAGAAAAGTGGATGACATGAATGGAGACTATCAAGGACTGGACTGAAATTACCTTGGACATTTGGAAATGAAAAAAATTACTTTGACATTGAACTTGAATATGGATTTACCACACTGGGACAGATGGGACGGATACATAGTGGGACGTATGTCTGACTGACATTTATATTTCTGGTTTATCCTTTGGGCAACTCCATTTCCCATTTTCATAAGAAATAATCCACAGACTTCTGTATTCCCACAAAATGTTGAAGAACAAATACACATGCAGGTGAAAGGTCGAAGAAATAAGGGAGCCGAGAACAAAAATGTGTCTCAATAAAACATTCAATTTACAAGTAACAGTACTACTCTCTGAAGCAGGGCAAGGAGGGCCAAGGCACGTCATTTAACAAGATTTTGGGTGGCACAAAATATCCCCAACACTGTTTCATTAAATTGAGTTGTTACAATACAATCTATATATTAGATTTTTGTGAGATAAACATGCAAATGACTTTATTAACATTGCTTTAAAATTTCCCATCCAGTACCGAACCAGAATTGAACTAAGAATAGAATAGTACAAACCAGGTCTGACCCGGGACAAACCCAAAATCCAACAGGACAAAACCCAACACCAAACCAGGTCTAATTCTACTGCGCATGTTGGTCCCGGGGCCTTATGTTGAATAGCCCTGCACTTAAGTACTCTAAAATTACAATTTAAAAAGTTACTCAAGTAAATGTAACCGATTACTACCCACCTCTGAGGACCAGCAAAAGATTCAGATTCAACCAGAAAGTGGAATGGATTTCTCAAAGAAGTGCCATAAACAATAAAGTGACAAATGACAGAGCGGGCCACTGTACGGCTGGAGTATTCAAGGCCGACAACGTGAATCAAGCCAATTTAAAAAGAAACCTTCATAAATGATAAAGGATCAGACAGTGGAAGTGGACATCTGCTGTGGTGGATATTGGAGACCAAAAAGAAAAAAAATGCATATAAAACATTCTCACAGAACAAGTGTCTCACAATAGTGCTCTATAAAGACAACTTCATTATGTTGCTTCTGCTTTCACATTTTCTGTTTCTTTCAACTAGATACAAGTTTGAATATGTAATGAAGTGATTTCTGCATGCTTTGTCCCTGTCGTTCTGTTCTGTCCTGTCCTTTGAACATGGCCTGCGTCTGTGTGAGGAAAACAGTTAAGAGCCAAGGACATGAAGGACGCTGGAGTCAAAGAGGGAAAAGTCTCGGTCTCCAGCAGCCAGAAAATGAACAACACAACAAAGACATGGCTGTGAACACGCGAACACGCCGACTACAGCAAAACATGAAAGATCATGTAATTAAAATTCAATGAGTCAACCAGGAACCTGTCAGAAGGTCTTGATGGCTCCCTGCTGTCTGTGCTGAGTACGGCAGGTTTTTTGATAGTGAAAAACGTCTCTCATTGGAAATAACGAGTACCAAAACTAAATTTAAATTATAACTGGAACTGAATTAATTAAATCACTGACTACGGGTTGTGGAATTACATTTAAATAAAGACGATGCAATCTACATGATCTATTATGAATTGAATGTTACTGGACCAAGATATATTTTTAGAGGCATTTTATAATATAAAACTGGTTGTGCAGCAGAGGCCCATAATCCATAATAGACATGATCTATCTTTTGCACAGATATAATACAACCTAATCTCTAATGAAGACAATATTAAAGACTTTAGAAATGGGCTGACTTCAGGAGGACACTTCTGTGTTTTAAAAGCTATATGTGTTTGAGTCTTAAAGCTAACTTGACGGGAAAAAAAGAAAAATCTAAATAACCTACACATTCAAAGTCAAATTATTTAAATTCATGGAATTATATTAATTTTATTATCCTTAAAATATCTACCTTTATAAACACGGTCAATATCACTTCATTTTGTTGTCATCCACCAGCAACTCGCCATCCACTGCATGATCTTTAAGCATTTATTAATTTTAGCTTGACTTGGCACAAAGCCCACAGACTTTGTGGGGGCGATAGCAGTGAGCTAGCCCGGCGCCGATGTGCACAGGGCCAATTGCATGGTCAACAGTTTTTAATTCCAGATAATCTTCTGTGAGCAAGCAAAGTGCTCAAGAAGTCTACGGCAACACTCATTACAATACAGTGCATAGTGTGTACATGGGGAGGCCAAATAACTGTGTTGATATGAGTGTTGTGTATATTGAATTGCTTGTTGTGGCAGAAAATGTATCCCATTATCACAGAGGGGAGGCTGCAAAAATTGTTCTCCAAAGTATAGTGTAAAATCTTTTTGGCCTTGTTTGTTGCACCATAAGCACAATTTGTCTTAAGTGATGACATGTTCTTATATTCATTAAACATCCGCAGTGTGTGTGGATGAACCTCAGTGTATCATCCGACCTCAGTCCATCCCAAATCTTCCCCAAATATTCAACCGTGTGGTGCTCTCTGTAAGGATCCGCATCATCTAAAAACAGAAAACTAGTGTTGAGGATGTAATTGAGCTGCCATGTACGCTTATCGTCAGTGTCAGAACTCATGCAGGTGCCCCGGGTTCCTAAGGGCTGGCCATTTCTCTCCTTCTTTATGAAAATTAATCGTTCGTCGAGCAGAGTAAATGACATGCCACATTTGTTTATGGGCAGCGGGTGAGTTGATAGAGGGGAAAACAGGTAAGGGGAGGGAGTGGGAGGCGGGGCGAGACTACTGACCCGCACCAGTCCCCAAGTGCATTTGCATTCATTAGCTCAATCAGGAAGCCTCCCAACTCCCTCCATCATAAATGATAGATGACTGAAAAGCTCAATAGTCACTGAATCTCATTGAATACATATACTTTTTCCAATATAAATTATTCATAAAAGGAACAACAATGTCTGATTGGTGCTTAAGGTCTAGCTGGGATACAAATTATGCAAATGTTGGCCAGCCATAATTGAAGGTAATTGCATTGCATATGTTTGTGAAGCTCTTATCAGTCATTACACCTCTTTATGATGTATTTTAGCACAAGAGAGGTGAGTCGCTCCAAAGTGCATGTGCAGGAGACAAGAGAAACAGAAGGAATGCACTGGCTGACATTTGGTCAAGGACAAGCAGGTTATATCTGGCAGTAAAAAACTGCAGAAGGGTTCCTGGGTAGTACACAGGATACTAACAATGGGTTTCACAATCCTCCCTTTTTCTTTTTTTTCTTTTATCTGCCCCAATCTAACCTCTCCCTTTCTCACACAAAAACATATTCGGGTTTGGCCATTTCTGTGTCTCGGTTGGTAAATATGGTTGGACCTGGTTATTTCTTAGATTGGACATCGACTACTTGTTAATTGTAAACCAGTGTGGTTCCCAATGCACGAGGGATGGGTTTTGTTACGGGTTTATTGATATTATTGCTCAATGCGGCTTATAAATCTGGTCTTTTAGTGGTTTTCTAATTGGAACTTTGAAAGTAAGATATATACAATACAAATAGAATAAACATTTATAATAATTCATTTATCTACTCTGAAATACTCTGGAAATTAATAATGCATACATATTATGTATGCATTATTAATTTCCAATTTTCCAAATTAAAATGTGTCCAACTACCAATAAACAATATATTTTTAATTATTCAAACATACTTAAAAACTATAATTAGGACATTAGAAGAAGTTCTAAATTCTGTTGTCTTTTTTGGGGAACAAAATTAACTTGTTTTGGCAATATTTTTTTTTTTTTGTGTCATCTCAAACCCCCCATTGAAAATGCATTCGAGCTAATGGTCCAGGCGTTCTCAAACACTGAAGGGTTCATAGTTTCATCCTAGTTTTTCTCCAAACCTGATTTGATCCTAGTTTAGTTCTTGTTATTTTCAAATTAGCCTTGGTTTAGTCTGAGGTCTGCTCTGGTTTAAGCTAGAACATTCTGGCAGTTTTGCTAACAGCATGAACTAATTGGTTTGATCCTGGATGAGCCCCTGTTTAGACTCCAATTTACTTTGCTTGTTTGAGTCCATTTAGGTCAGAATCAGAAGTCATTCAATACTTGAAAGACAAATAATTTCAAATCCTATACTCTGTGGTTAAATTTTTGACACAGAACGAGCGAAAGCCGCTTAGGTTTGTGGGTTATCATTTGATCAATAAACACAACCACAGAGTACTATAAGGACTATGTCAGCTGTCACAGTCTTAAAATGGCTGTATTTGGAGGCACCAGATGTCAGGCCATAAACTTCTTCAGTTGCACAACATACAAACAACTCAATTATTACAATCGTATTCATCACAGCTGCAGAGTGGCATGAGTCCAGCTCCTGCAATGTGATGTTCTGGTACAAAGATTGCATATTGTTACAAACAGGTTACGCAAATCTGAGCCTGCGGTCCTGTACTGTTTGATTTCAATGTTCAAAAGATATCTTTACTAACTGCAGCTATAATTTCAAGCCCAGTGATTGTGTGAACAGATGTGATCCCTGAAGTAGTCTTTCTGAGTATTGCATGATTTTCCTAAAAATGTGAAAATTATTGGAAGTTTTTGCACATTGCCATTCCTAAAAGAACATTTTCAAACTTGGGACTGCTTCATAACCCACATTTTACACACATTTGTTTATCTATATGGAAAATATTATTTTTATTTCACATCTGTTTGAAAATGTGTAAATGTTTCCATTCTTCTTTTTTTCACTTTTTAAATAACAAAACAAAAACTTAGGCACATATTATCCAATGTCAGGGGTCTCAGTATGTACATTCATTCATACATTCGCGGCGCGAATCCTGCGTTTTGAGCGTTGGACGCGGCATGTCGGGGGGCGTTTGAGCGTCGGACGCTTTGGACGGGCCTCCAGCGCGGCCGACGCAGAAAAGTTAGAAATTCTGAACTTTTTTGCAGAGATTACGTGACGTGCCTACACACTACCAGGGAGAAGATTCAAAACAAACCCTGCAAAGATAAAAAAAAAAATAATCATCCAGACGCAGAGCAAAAAACCCTAACCCTAACCATAAATATATTCACTAAACTCTGCTCACCTCTGAAGTATCTGCATGACCCAGACAAGTCCCGGAGCCAATCACCTCCGTTTATGGACTTTGTAAAGTAAATACACCAAAACCACTTTCTTCACCTGTTCTGCCATCGCACCAAGACCACAGCCAATGGATGGAAAAGGCCAAGAATAGTTGATGTGTCTAGATGATTTCAGCATTATAATACTGCCTTCACCTATTAGCTAAAACTGTACCAATTTTAATTACATACCAAAATTGTGAATACAATTGTGCATTATGATACAGTGCTCACTGCTAATACACTTAAATGACTATGTCTTTGTGTTTATTTATTGTTTCCATCATTTGATTAAGTTTTGGGTAGCCAATATTTAAATTTCTTGACGTAATAGTAAGTTTAGGGTGCATGCACCTTTGGAAATAATGAAGGTACATTAAACCATCCTTGGAGGAAAATGCAACCCCCATATGAGGCATATTTATCATCCCTTTAAAAAATTCTGGTGAGAGCACTTAGTCCAAAGTCCGTCAAATTTGTCCATTATAAAATTACGTACAAATGAGATTTTCCTCCCATTTTATTATTATTTTATGGTAATCCTTAAAACCTACTCATAGTTTTGGATCATTGCAGTTTCAACAGGAATTATTTGAATTTTCTGTAGTGTAACTACATTGCCAGACCAGTCAGTCCCTTCCCTTCAAATACTAAAGGGTCTGGAATCGGACTATAGGGGGCATCAAAAACCTCTCCTAACTTAGGGCATTCCAACCACAGCCGCTAATTTGTATGACATGACCCACAAATGTGGAAGAAATTACATCTTGAATATTCTCATGTCCTCTGTATTATTTTAGAATATTTATTTCTTCATTAACCATTTGTTGAACGGACCATGTGTTTCTCTGATTGGTTACTTGGTTAACTTCGTAAATCAGGGAGACGGGGTTTGATTCCAGACCAACACGTATTTGTAAAGTATTGTCAAAGTGTGTAGTTTTGGCTGGTCAGGCAAATAACTGCATAGTGTATTAAGACTGATGTGAATTGCTTAAATAATCTAACTTTTCTGCATTGCTCTCATTTATTTTCAAGGACCCTTGCACATTATTTCATCAGATCGAATGAGAATTGTGCACCCATGTTGTTCAAATTCAAATCACAATAAATCTTAAGCCCTCCAGACCATCAGCACTTCTCTGCCTATGCTCAGGCTCTGATCAATAGTCTTAATATAGAACTAAATAATGACACAGTCGTCAGTGTGAAACTCAAACAGGGGAAAGGCCCAGGAGCCAAAACACTGCAGCGATCAATCCTGCGCTTCCTCATCACCATCCGTTTATCCAGACCACACCAGCGCTCACAAAACCTTTATATTTGACACGCAACAAGGTCATCACAAAACAGATGCTTCAAGTATGGATTTAAAGTGGATTCTGAAAATGACATGATTAAATGACCAATTGAATGGTCAATATTTCGAGACATTAGCTTATAGATACGCTCAAGCAGCAAAGTTGTTGTGCATTGGGGTAATTTAGACAGACAAAATAACAAATAACTTTATTCAAACATATTTTCTTGAACAACCTATCCACCAGACAAAACACAAAACGGTAGCGCAGAGTTTTGCCCATAACAACAGTCATTGGATCAAAGCCAGAAACGAATTAACCAAATCTATATAAAAATGAACCAACATTTTTCTGTGTCACTGAATCTTCATTTTTTATAGCTTTAGCATTTCAGCAATAAAATATACATACATACATGCATAAAAAAGTTTTTAAATACAGCATTTACATATGTGAGGACCATTTTGTTAAACAGTTTCCAAGTTTGCATGGGATTTGAGTCATAATTGCTCTATCCTCATCTGCATATAAACAGAAGCTTCAAACAGCAAATTTTAACAGTCAGAAAAAAGTCAAAGCTTCACACAATGAAACATTTTACTGATCGAAAATGCTAATACAGCCCTGTTTGAAGAGACCTATTTTGCATTACAAATAGGATTCACATATTCATAACTCCCAGCATACAAAAAAAACAACAACAATATTGTAGAGTGCAGTGGTTGTTACAGTAAATAGGGGCTATAGCTAATGTATGTATGCCGCTCATGTCAAACGTTCACACAATACCGTGTTGCTATGCCATTTCTGAGCATAAAACATAAAATCCCACTGGACTTCGTGTGACGGCACTGGTCCCAAAACACATCCATATTAACCAAGCCATTGTACTTTGTTGTTGTCTTTGTTGAGCAAATGTTAGTTTCCAACTCCGAAGCACACCAAGTACACAAAATGATGACAGTTTTCACATCAAAGTGAAGGAGCGATGGCATGTGTGGGAACAAGACGGACCCGTGACCAAACTACCTCCAAGAATCCAAAGAGAAGATGAAGAGAGCACATTTTCTTATAGGGTGTATTTATTACTGCCAAGAAAAGTTAATTCTGTCAACTGGACAAAAGTTATCCAAGAGTGAAGATGTTTTGCTACTCATCCAAGTAGCATCTTCACTTCTTTCTTTTGCTATGAAGCCAACCTGGACGACTGAAGGACTACTCACATATATTTATCATAGTTATCATAGTTATAATGTTGTGATGCATGAAGAGATTTTCAACTATTCAAGTAAAACCACAATAAAGTTTCAAAATAAGACATCTAGACATCTTTGTGAAAAAGATATATCTATATTAGCTGTTGTCATGTCTTTCCTTGAGTACTTGACATATCTCTCCTGTGTATGAATGTGGCTTGATGAGGGCAATGGCACAGATTGACTTGATTTTGACATAATCATAATGAAACATGGTCGATCATCAAAGGGCAATATATGATGCATCAGTATGGTTATTAGCCTTTACACACGTTCTTCAGTACAATTGATTTTGCATCTTATGTTTTAGAAGTAAAAAAGAAAATATTCATAACAAACAAATTAAATGTGCTGTTTTCCCATGGGACTAACTGTGTAATCCCCCTGTGCAGCCAGTAGATAACACCAACAGTCACAACAGTTTAAGATAAACATTTCACTTGCCGGTTTACTTTCGGGTCTCAGCACGCAGTTGTACTATTCGTGATTAGACAGCAAAAATGCAGTGAGTGAGTCTGGCGATGATTTACGGACTTAAAAACAGCGGGGAAGATTCTCAGAGCAACGTCCGAGCTACGTCGGTTATCGAAGAAATGTCAGTTATCGAGTGTTTTTGACTGTTGGAGGGAAGAGGACTTTCTAACCAGGATTCATCGAACTAACATGATGTTTTTGATGAGGTAACAGTGTTAGAACATGAAGAACACAACCACATATTTTGCATACCATCAACATATTTCAGTATGTTCATTGGCAGCCATGTTTCCACCAATCTGTCCCAGGGCAGTTGTGGCTTCAGAGGCAGCATAGACCGTTATTGAGTGTGGAGACTGGACTGGAGTGCTTGGAGAACTTATAAAGGACACTACGATCCAAGTCATTATTAATAGAAATACGGTGTTACTTCACCCCTGATATTTTCATTCCAACAGTTATTTACTATCTGGCATTCCCAGTATTGTCCTCGCGATAAAAGAGATTGAGTCCCTTCCTCACACACACCAAAGCTGTAACATGATCTGGCTGGCAGGGCTCAGCTTCTCTTCCAATCACAGATGAAGACATAACAAGTTTGATGAGGAGCACAGAGGTCAAGCTGGACCACCTGCTTCAGCAGAGCAAAGCACCAGACACATTTTAAAAAGATGTAACCACCACTGCTGAGGTACATGGAGAAGTATTATAACTAAAACGCCAATCTTAAAAGTATCAATTTGTGATAAAATGTGGCTTGATGAAAGGCTAAAAAAACACCAGATAGAATTGTTAACATTGCTCATGCTTTTTATTTTTTACAACTAAATGGAAAGATCAAGAGGTCAAAAGTGCATTTTCTATTGAAGTAAATGAATCATGATCTGTGCACAAACATGATCAACAACATACTTTTTGCATTTTTTATTGTCTCTACAAGCAAATTGCAAAGACTGTGCAGTTTCTGTTTCCCGTCTTATTATGTAAAAATCCAGCTAACCCAGAAAAATACAAACAAAGATCAACCAGGTGTTTCTTACAACAGTCACCACATGCAGTTGATTTTTCAAGAATGCTATCAATTGCACATTGATGTAACAGATGTTCCTAATACAACAGGTCTAGTACACATTTGTCTACGTCTCCAATACCTAAATAGTTCCTTTGAAATGGTTTCCAATACACAAAAATTACAAATAAAGCCAAAACAAAAAAGTCATTTAAGGACTCGCCCAGGGTAGTCACAATGCAGTCCTAAAACGGTATATTATATAGTGCATCCTTCACTCTGACAGAGGCTGACAGACCAGAGCGACTCAGAGGCACTCTCCAAACCCTCTCAAGAGCCTCATTCCTGGAGACTTTGAATCAAGCCACATTTGTTTGGATGTTAAATGTTTTTTGGGGGCTTTCACTAAAGTGCTGCTGCTGCTAAGGACTTCCTCATGCATTGATAATCCAGTGGCCTTTCAATGATTCAGACAAGCAGCCGAAAGCTCTCTGAATCTGTTTAACATTTGACAAACCGGAGGAGGAGTTGGAACAGCGAGACCCCGGCACAAGAGCACTACGTTAACCTCTCCGGACCGATCTCTTCGAATGAACAGAGGGTCATGAGCCAAGTTCAAGTCGCTGATATAAGGCTGGAAGTCACAGCTAGAATCGGCATAAACAGACACTATTTTTGACAATTATAAGAAATACACAATATTTTCCCTCATCAAATCAAAAGCAAATGCATAGTGAATAAGTCATAGATTTCTGACAACCGAACGCGCCAAATTTGGTTCATCGTTTGATCACATTGTCAGCTGTTTCAGCGTTACAGTGCATGACTGATTTTCAGAAATATTCGTGTTGACATTTTAGAGGTCTTATTTAGGTTTTTGTCGCAGGCACATCCAGAATAAGATTAAAGCTGATAAAAGCAGTCGTAATAAATAACCAAAAGCTAATATTTTCTGTTCTAAGTTATGTGGACAGATCGAGCAAAACTAACACACTGCTTTGACCAGGGAAGCAAAGGTGGACATCATCACAATCTGTAGTTGTCCTGCCATTTAGGTAAATAAACACCAAGCAGGCACATCATTATGACTATTTAGTTGTATGTGTTTGCACCATTTTAAGATGTTTCTGCACAGTTTAGATCCTCCAAACCTAAAGAACTGCCACTCGTTGAAGGATAGGTCAAACGCAATCAGTGATTTACCTTTTTTTTTTTTAATTGTACATAAAAATATCACAAAAATTGATGACACAAAGGAAATGGACTAGGTTCAAATAACAACGGATTTTACAGATAAAAAAAAAATCATGAAATTTGCCACACTTTGACTGGATGATTTGCACCAGCTGCACTTGTTTTGTTTTATTGTTGTTGTTGTTGTTGTTGTTGTTTTATGGCGGTTGGCATCCAAGTGTTGCATTACCGCCAGACTTTATTCCTCAGACTTTGTCGTAGTTGTTGTTGTTGTTGTTGCTCTACGGCGGCTGGCATCCAAGTGCTGCACCACCGCCAGACTCCACTCCTCAGACCTTGTCGTAGTCCTCAGACTCTGTCGTAGTCCGTTGTTGTTGTTGTTGTTGTTTTATGGCGGTTGACATCCGAGTGTTGCATTACCGCCAGACTTTATTCCTTAGACTTTGTCGTAGTCCTAAAAGTTCTTCTTCCAGTGCCTTGACTTCCAGTGCTTTGTCCTCAGACTCTGTCGTAGTCCGTAAAAGTACTCCTTCCATTGCTTTGGGTGTTAAAAAGTCTACGCCGTGCGTCTACGAGCTGCCACTCGTAGACGCACGGCTTTCTCTTTCTATGCCTTTTGTGTGTGTGTGTGTGTGTGTGTGTGTGCGTGCGCATAATCTGCAATTATTTACATAATAGATTGTCCTCCACAGAGAAGAAAGTTTCCTGTATTTTTTTTCCGTGAAAAATATTGTAGTAACATTAGCTTAGACCACTCCAAACATGTTCTGAAATACCGTATTTTCCGCACTATAAAGCGCACGTAAAAGTCTTTAACGTCCTCAAAAGCCGTCCGTGCGCTTAATAGTCCGGTGCGCTTAATATATGGTTTATTTCTGGTTGTGCTTACTGACTGCGAAGATATTTTGTGTGGTACATGGTGCATAAAGAAGATTTGGGACCCGAGACGCCGATGCGTGACTATATTTACAGTACTCCGGAACCGGAGTCTTATACTCCTATATACGGATAGGAGTCTTGACTGAGAATTGATTTGGATATGCTAACGTGTCTGTTAGCGATAGCAGAGTGTGTTTTGATGTTGAACAATGTTGATCTGAATGAGTTGAACGTGTTTCATAAAGCTCAACTGACTCTGACTTATCCGTCTGTTTTGTTAATCTTATGCGCTTTATCATCCGGTGCGCTTTATGTATGGACCAGTACACATGGTACACAGATAGCTGATGGTGCACTTAATAATCCGGTGCGCCTTTTCGTGCGCAAAATACGGTACATCTGATTCTTAGATTAGTTTAAAGGTAACATTTCAGCCTCTCAGATGTTAATGCTCCTTTGGTTGTTTACAGAGGGACATTTTTTAAACACAAATTTAAACATACAAGTCAGAAACAATGCTATTTATCCCTATGTATGTGTGTTCTATAAATAAATAAATAAACAGACATATGTAAAAAAGAATTTTGTACACAAAATGCCGTTTTGCTCTCACCAAATTGTTAAACTTTACCCTTTCTCTTAAGTCCATTACTTTAAAACAAAATGGAGAGGATAACTTGCAATAGTGTTTACATTTAATGTAAACACTATTGCAAGTTATCCTCTCCATGCGTGTCCGACCTTCAGAGACTCACAGAAAATTTTGCAGAAACTTTAGAAGTTTAGAATTACAATCACTTTAAATTTTATTGCAGGACATTTTGGATTGTGCTGCTAAAATAATGGATGTCGGCGAGCGATTAATCACAAACTTGTTTACCATATTGGGCGCTCTCTCTTCATTAGTCTAGTGATGCGCTGGAGAGGACTGCAGAAAACCGCAGGAGAGCAGATCCATCTCCACACCGCGGGCGACATCCGGAGATTTACGAGCGAGCAGGCACACGCCACATTGTGCATCCCCCATAAGACAATAACTGCTTCATTATCAGTTTAAATGGCTCCTTTTGTTTAAGTAGAAAAGGCAAACTGTGGTTCTCCCCCAAACTCCACAGTCAAATGGGTCATGACTCAATAGGAGCAGAGAATGTATCAAACCAAACAAGAGAAATCTGAATGAGGATGTAGGATTGTCTGAAAAGTTTTTTAGTTATGAATTATGACATTTTAAAGATATTTACTGGCATTTATTACAAAAAAATGTAGACCACATCTACATCAATCGGTAATATACCACAAAAGCCACAATAGTGTTTGAGGAGCAAGTAAATAAATATATTCAAAATGTGTACATTAGATGATTGGCCATTGAAAAGATTAGGTCATGTTTAAAAGAAGGTTCTTTCCTTTTGCATTAATAAGCACCAATTATTTGTTTATGATCACTTAAAAAGGTGCAACAACTTTGGGAAAACAATTTTTTGCATACTATGCTTATCTAAACATAAATAACGAGTCGTTTCTCAGGACGCCCACTGCTCCAGACACGTCCATCACCATTTCACTCATCGACATTCACTTAAATGCAACAAATTAACAAAAATACTGTGCCATGGTGCAGTGGGAGATCTTGAGCTATAAATGAGTTATATTAATATAATATACAGTATAAGGTCAGAATATTGAGGCAGAAACCTTCCAGCCTTCAGAATGTATGCACAAAGCCTCATGTATAATGAATATTGAGTGCGGTACAGTGCTAAGCTGTTCCAGTGTTGCGAACGCTCCTTTTTTTTTTTTTTTTTAAAGGCGAGAGAGAAAGTGCTCTTCTCTTGTCAAGAGGCCAGCTGCATTGATGATCATTTTCCACAGCTCATTTCCCCACTTAGTCATTTTAACAGCACAAAGGAGCAGCAGAAGGTGCAGATTATCAAAGAGGAAAGGAGAGAGGCAGGGACAGCCCGACAAACTACCCTCACAGACACATACACACGCATGTGCAGACAGTGAGCTAAGCCGCCCTGTTTGTCTAGCAGAACGGGACGTTTTCCTTAGCCTAAATGGAGTTTAGCTAACGCGTGTGTGAGGCATGAATAATTCAGGCTGGAGGTGAGTGGATCAGGATAGTATGCAGAGGGAGATTAGCCACCGGTGGCCTCTGACAGATGGAGGCCCCCCACACCAATGCGACACACAGCCCACAGCGGATCATGTGTCACCTCATTACACACTTCATAGGCTTTCTCAACTTCTAGTGTTACCTGGCTTGATTGAGCTAACTGGGACCACTCCAAAACATGTCAAAGCAGTCTGCCGCAACACAAACATGGAGAGGGGTGCTGACTTTTGATAAGAAATGAGATCTTACGGTTAGAGAAAGATTCACTGTAGAGATTCTCGGCCAGACTAGAAATGAAATGTTCCTCTTTTCACATCCTGCAGAAAATCATAAGCCACTTGAGACTGCAAACAGCAAAAAAAAAAAAAACATATTCACAATTTTCAGAAGCCCACAATTTCAATTTTACCACGATTCATGTACGTTTTGTGTTAACAGATTCACCTACTTTAATAATTCCGATAATAATAACCGTCATATTCATGTGCCATTACTGTCGTACTCATACGCAATTATGTCACATTCATGTGCATATAACTGATGTAAATAGTGTTTATTTTACCATTATTAGACCAGACCAGGCTGGCGTGCCGTGGCATGAGTTCACGTGTGCCGCGGAAAATTGAAGACAAATGAACATATGCAATTATCGATCCATGCAAGTTGTTAACTATTCAAGAGAATGCCATCAAAGTCATTTTTGATACAAAACTATCGTAATTCATGCAACAATTTATCAGGGGAGCAAGATTGAAATGTTTTTGACCCAGGAACCACAGAATGATCAGGCACATAACCTGCTTCCCATAACTGTGATTATCCTGAAAGAGGAGAAGAGAGAAATAGACAGAAGCAGAGCAGGACGGATACAGAGTCCTGTTCGGAGCAGATCAGTCTTTCTGCTTTACAGTTTTATCAAAATTCACTCTCTGCTCTGTAACATGAGCTTTTAGAACCAGAGCAGACAGCAGCTTCTTTTAGAGATCTGCACATACGCTCTGAGGACCACACAGCCTCAAACACATGGATCTATGCTCGAACATGCGGAATAAACCTGTGTGGGACTCAAGGATGTTTGCAAGATACGCCCCAACTGAGCATGTGCAGAGGAGAAGCAAAGCAACAGCACCAAGTTTCAACTAGCGGACTTAAAAACTATAATTTGTTGACGTTTCCAATGCTTAGATGTTAGTTAGTCACTTTTGTGTTATCCACTAAATATTGATGAACACCCCAGGTCTGCTTGCACATCCATAAAAGTCACCGCACGCGATTGCTATCAAGGGAAATTGAACGCTAAAGTTAGGAGAACCTCGGCTTCTGAAAGTACTTACAGGAGTGCCCCGGAGCTGAACAGTTTGAGAACCACCGATCTAGACCATCTTTTAGCAGGTACCTACTGATTCTGTGATTGGTTGAATCCACCTCTTAGTCACCCAGAGCGTGATGGAGACGGACCAATTGGAGGAATGAGCAGAACAATACACGACACAGATCAGAATCTTATTTTCATCGTCATATCTCTAATTTCGAGTTTGATGTGCTTTTGAGGTGGATTTTGCGCCAAATTTTGTCCCAATTGCATTAAAATGTGCAATCGCAATTATTTTTTCTCAGTGTCAGCCCAGAACATTTTCACAGTTGGATCGGTACTCGTACAAATACAAATAATATATTTTACCGTGCCTCCTACACATCGATCTGATTGGAGTAGCGCTTCAGGCACATTTCACTATGGCCTGCTAACCCAGAAAGAATATGTGCATGTAAAGGGCATTTAAAACAATAGACAGAGATTTTCAATGGCTCTTACAGTGGAATTGAACGATGTTAAGTATTTAGTTTGTTTGCCTCAAGGCCGATAGCAGTGATTTTAAGGTAAGTAAGCACCAGCTGCGATAAAAGCTGGGAACATTTATCCCAATCAGTGTTAGCGGGAAAGTAAAAAGTAGGACAGAGGGAAAATTCAAGATGAAAAGACGGTACGAATTTAGTTCTGGCCCTGAAGATATTGTGAATAGTCTATATTACAGGATTGCAGTGCTTATTTAAATACATGAGGAGGAGTATTTGTGGTCACTTTAAACATATTCGTCCTCAAAACATAATTTGCAACAATTACTACTACAACGCTAACAATTAATACCAACACTATTTTGCTGCGGTAAGTGTGATTAATTGCAATTAACAATTCAAAAGATACTATACTTTATATGCACAATACATTGACTTCAACATGCCATATGCTGGGAAGGTCTGATCACATAAACAATGCAATTATTGAATCAAACAAAAAAACACTAATAAGATATAGAATTTGTAGCGAAAAGTTTGAAATTACAATGTCAATAACTAAGGACTTTTAACTAAGGATTTTTTTTGGGGAACAACAGAGCAATTACACACTTTTTGAGGTGTTGAAAAAAACTATAGAGTTCAGTTGGAATATATACTATATTAATTATAATACTGTGTAATAAAATATATTTTGATTAGTGAAAAACTAAAAAGACTTAAGCTGCAGCCTTAACCACCCTTGTAAGCACTCACTTTACCTAACAGTAACTTTCCACCTTCATGAAAAGACAATTTCTGTGAGTAAATTGCAGCATTTTCAGAAAATTTCAAAGACAACACGGAGCCACTTGTGATTCGTGTCTGGTATTGAAGCTGTCTTCCATAAACCGCTAACAGGCCAATAACATGTCACTTTAACTTCCTCTCTAATTGTTTTGGAAATGGTGACTGATCACTGACAGGCTGAAAGGACGAGATGTGCTTCGAGTGAGAATAACTCGCCTCTGCAAAATAACAACTCCTGGTGAGACGGACAGGGTCTTCAGCAGCCATTGTGAACAAAACGTAATTTTGTCTCGAAGCTGCCATATTTTCTCGCTTTGGAAATGAAACACATTACTTCTGTACACAGGCAAAAGAAAAGAATGAACCTGTTACATATGGATAGGGATAATAGAGTTTGGGCTGGATTTGATCAAAGAAATGTGAGTTGTGATTGGATTTCAAGGTTTTGTCCTTTGATACAGCAAAGGCTACTGTATTAACCAAGTCAATGTTATAAAAGAAACAAAATAAGTGGATTCTTAAATTATACACACCCTGTGGACTGTGATTTATAAATGAACCACAGATACACCTCCCGATGTGAAGTAGAAGCGGTTTCAAGTTGCAGCAACAAAATTAAGAAGTAAAAGTACTAAAAGTCAAGGGAATTGTCCAGAAATATCACTGTCAAACTATCAATACTGTGTTATCTTCTAGATCAATGGCTCAATATAATACTTTTTGCACTAGTTTGACTGTTTAGTTGCCAAAGACGTCAGCAAATAAATACATTCTCATATAAAGATAATTTAGTCCTGAATCTTGAGGAAGGACAGTCAATACTTATCGCTCATAATGAATAAAAGGACATCATAACAATATGTATTATTCAGTGCAAGGAAATCAATCAAATGGCACTCAAGACAGAAAGCAAGCGGCATGTTGTGAAAATGCATGATGTACTTAGATTGAGCTAGAAGAGAGTACCTTTGCATTAGAAAGCAGACGCTTGAAATAACTAGTCAGACCATGGGCAGCACTCAGAGCTTTAGGTCTGCTCCACAAATACCTCTTTGAACCGTGCTGATAAAAAAAAAAAACACACCAAATCACTTTAGCATCTATTCTATACTAGCCTGAAGAGGGAACAATATAGCATATTTTGAATGTATTGATGTCTACGGGCCTGGTTTAAATAAGCAGAAGACCTTGAGTGAACTCGGAAAGTCATTAAAGCTTCCTGCTATCGGAAAATGCCATTAATCAAAACCATTATACTTTTCTAATAGAAATTTTATCATGACACTTATCTGAGCCAAGTGTGTGGGAGAAATGTGCAGAGGGGGATAGTAATGAGTAATTCTGATTATATTTATTTATAATGTACACTTGACAACGGTTCCAGTAGTCCAGTCTGGACCCTTCAAATGCAGTGGTATTTACAGTAGGTTCATAATTTGTTTCATAATTAATGTACCGTGTCTGGAGGGGCCCGTCACCCATAAAACCAGACTTCTGAACATATTCCCTGGTGGTAGAGTGGTGTTATGTCAAGTTGAGGAATATTATAGCCAAATGAGGATGTAGTTAAATTGTGTTTTTTTTTTTTTTTAGTACCCTGTATTTTTGTGTTCAGGGTTCTCAATGCTAATTGACAGGGTTGCAAACATTGCTGACAATAATATCATGCTATATCAGGCTTTTTATGTCTTATTTATATGTATATTCTATGTACATTTTAGACCCTATGAAAGTGTTGAGATGTGCTCTAATTTTGTTCCCTCCCATATTATGTTATTGATTGTTGTTCACAGCCAGTGACATGTGTTTATGTTGAAACATGGTTTGACCCCAAAGTTATGAATGGCCTGCACCTGTGAATAATAAAGATGAAAGTGTGCACGTGTGAATACGGTGATCGCACAAAAGGAATACAACGTGTAGTGCTGTGTTTTTTAATGTTCACGTTTAAAGTTGTGCATAAAGGACGCGGCTAACATGTTATGGGCCCAGAACAATTGTACATAGTTTGATAAGCGGCGGCCAGGTGAATGTTGCAACGATAAATGCGTGCACCGGAGTTTGGCCACTGACAGCAAAATGAGCAGAAGAGAAAAGGACACAGCGCCAAGCCATTGGGGAACGAGATGGTGACGAGAGAGGAAATGAGCTGTGGGAGACAAAGATTTTGGGCCCCCTCTGTTCCAGGGGTTGAAAGACACTATTCTAAACCCAGCTGGCCCGATGATGATGACGAAGAGAAGCTTATTCAGTTCCTGGATGATAAGAGTCTGTCGATGGTAATGCGCGAGGCGGCTGATGACAGGCGCGGGGCACTGAAGATCCTCCGGGAATTTTATACTGGCAAAGGGAAGCCCAGAGTGATAAACTTGTACACAGAGTTAACGTCACTGCAAAAGTTCCCGATGGGAAATGTCACAGAATATGTCATCAGAGCAGAGACTGCGATCACCGCGTTGAGAAGCGCAGGTGAGGTGCGCAGTGACGGACTTTTAATAGCAATGGTGTTAAAGGGCCTACCAGAGACTTTTAAGCCGTTTGCCATACATGTTTCTCAGAGCAAAGATAAAATGACTTTTTCTGAGTTTAAGACAAAGCTCCGGAGTTATGAAGACATTGAGAATAAGCGCACTGCGGTGTCTGAGGATAACGTAATGAAAGCAAAAGCGCAGTTTGTCACAAGAGAGCGCAAGGAACAGTGGCAATACAGACATTGTGTGTTGCAAGTGCGGCACCAGAGGCCACATAGCCAGAGCCTGTCTATGTAAACAGTGTAATCATTGACCCAATGTCTAGAGAAGGTCATAGGTATGCACTATCCTTTAAGATGATTATTCAAGTGGAGTGCTTGTTTACTTAAAAAATAAGAGTGACACAGTGCCAGCTACTGAAAAGTTTCTAGATGAAATGGCCCCTTAAGGGCAGGTAAAATGCATGAGGTCTGATAATGGCCCTGAGTACACTGGAAAAGAGCACTGCGCATTAATGTGCTGAAGCCGTATTAGGCATTAGACCTCAGCCCCATACTCTTCACATCAAAATCGAACCGCTGAACGTAATTGGAGAACTCTGTTTGAAATGGCCAGGTGTATGCTCATTCAGAGTGAGCTGCCAAAGATGTTGTGGACCAACGCAGTAAAGACAGCTGCTGTAGTGCGGAATAGATGCTTTAGCAATCGCACTAAACAGACTCATTTCTACATGCTAACTGGCAGACAACCTACTGTTTCCAGGATGCAAAGTTGTGGTCAGGTGTGTTATGCTTACAAACATCAAAAAGGAAAGTTGGACTTGAGGTGTGAGAGAGGATTTTTTGTTGGTTATGACAAGAATAGTCCAGGCTATTTGGTGTATTTTCCCAGCAACAGAAAAGTGCAAAAACATAGACTTGTGGAGTTTGTATCCAACACAGAAGTACTGCATGCTGATGAGGAAGATTCTGTGGTGAACAGGCAGATGGATAAAACTCCCCCAGTATGTCCACAAGTAGCTGTAAAACAAGAAGCGGTCACAAAGCAGAATAATAACCAAACAAAGAATGAAGATTCACAAAATGAGAAAAATTAGGGAAAATGATCTGACCAAAAGCGATATCGTGAAAGGGAGCGGAATTAGACCTGATTTTTTTTGGTGATTATGTTTGTGGTTTTGAGGATGATTTAACCAATACTGACTACTGTTAGTTACAGATCTTTGTGCAACTTACCTCAAACTTATCGTATTTTCCAGACTATATGTTTTTCATAGTTTTGGCCAGGGTGCGACTGGGTACCATCATTCGTTATTTCACACTGGCAACCGCATTTCACGTGTTAATTATTTCTTACACTGACAACCGCAAGAGGGCGCTCTAGGCTCTAAGCAACGCAGAAGAGGAATCGGCACTTCCTCTTCCGCGCAGTTTGCAGAGTTGTTTAGAAGTGACACAGAGGAAGGTATTTGGGGTAATACTGATGCTTTGGTAAACTAGTTAGCACGTTCTTTATGTTATAATTATCTGAATAACTGTTAATATGTTACGTTAACATACCAGACTTTGTTTTCTATGCGTCATGTAGCTGAATGTGTTACAATAGCATACGTGCATCTATTCATTAGGGGTGCGCCAAAATATCGATATATTGCAATATTTACTCCTGAGATCGATTATCGATACGTTCTCGTCAAGTATCGATCTTTTAACGTTGTAAAAGTCGCTATAAATGGCTCTTTTCTTCATTCCTTTGTTGAGACACTTCTTTGGAGGAGGCGCACAGTGCGAGATTGGCTGTGGGTGGAAGAAGAAGTCGTACACGGAAATACCGTCGGATGAGGAAAACAAGTGAGAGGCGAGATCATGGATCTATTATATTATAGATCCATGGTCTCGCGTCTCACATTGTGAGGGTGTGTGTTCTTGTATAATGCACACACTGCTAGACTGGGGAGGCAAATTAACTGCTTTAAACTGTAAACTTAGATGGCGAACGCCGACGCACAAAACGTTCTTCTCTCGCTCCGCTCATCGGTGGTGATGCTGGCCCCTTAAAGGGCCAGCATGACAATCTCTCATTGAGCCTTTTTAACAAATAGGATACAAGTTGTTTATCATTGTTTTTCAACAAAAAATAAATTGAGATAAATTTACCAAAAAATGCATTTCTTTAAACATATGATATATCGCAAGTTATTATAGACAATATATAGATAATCGCTATAATCGCCATATTATCGTATTGTGAGCCATGTATCGTGTATCGTATCGTGAGGTACCCAGCGATTCCCAGCCCTATATTCATCATGTTCTTTAATCTGTTATTTTTTAAAATTGCATTTCAAGATGAAATGTCTGTCCTTAGTCTTGGATTTTATCAAAAACATTTCCCCCAAAAATGCGACTCCAGTGCGACTTATATACGTTTTTTCTTCTCTATTATGCATTTTTGGCTGGTGTGAATTATACTCCGGAGCGATTTAAAATGCAGAAAAAATGCTCAAAACCAAATTCAGCATGAAATATTTAGGTGAATTAACACATTTTTTGGGCATTGAATTTGAGCAAACTAATGATCATATCAAAATGTCAGAAAAAAGTATGGTGAGCAAATTTTGGAGAGGTTTGACATGGAAAACTGATAAGTTAGAGTCACCCCTTGTGAACAGAAGCTTAACTACAAAGATTATGCTAAATAAATTGATGTTCAAAAATACAGAGAGTCGGTAGCCTAATCTATCTAGCAACCTGTACAAGGCCAGACCTAAGTTTTGTAGTGAGTGAGCTGTCGCTGTACTTACTGAGCAGTGAACTAGAGTAAAACACATGTTGCGGTATTTAAGGGGTACTCAAAACAAAGTACTTAGTTTCAATAAATACACTGATGTTAATGTGATATAAGCTCACAGTGATGGTCATTGGGGTGCTAATGTGAGTGACTGAAAAAGCACAACAGGCTATTGAATTAGTCTAAACAAAGATGAAACCGTAGTCTCATGGAAAACTAAAATACAGCCTACTGTTGCACTGTATATGGCTTTAGCTGCGACCATACAAGAGTGTATGTATTTGCAACAACTCTTGGAGTGTTTTGATAGGTGCAAATATTCATGTAAGGTCTATGAGGACAGACAACGCTGTTAATATGTGGATATCAAATACCATTTTGTGAGGTCTATGTTAAAAGGCAAGGCAAGGCAAGTTTATTTGTAGAGCACATTTCATACACAAGGCAATTCAAAGTGCTTCACACAGCAGGAAAAATGCATTCAGATCACAAAGAAATTACAGAAACAGAAATACAATAAAATTAACTAAATTAAAAATTAGCAATCCAACTGATTGTTTAAACTAATAAAATCACAAACAAAAGAGAAGAGTGCAAAGAAAAAAATCCTTTCAGTCATATGCGCAGCTAAACAAAACTGTTTTTATCTTAGATTTGAACATTGTCAGAGTAGAAGCCTGTCTCACATCTTCAGGAAGACTGTTCCAGATTTTAGCTGCATAAAACTGAAACGCAGATTCCCCATGTTTTGTCCTGACTCTGGGCACCAGCAGGAGGCCGGTCCCTGAGGTCCTCAGAGTCCGAGATGGTTCATATGGCACTAACATATCCAAGATGTACTTTGGTGCTAGGCCATGGAGAGACTTGTACACAAGCAGAGCTGCTTTAAAGTCTATTCTCTGAGCCACAGGGAGCCAGTGCAGAGACCTGAGAACAGGACTAATGTGATGGTACTTCCTGGTTCTAGTCAGGACCCGAGCAGCAGCGTTCTGGATGTACTGCAGCTGTTTTACAACTCGTTTGGAGAGGCCAGTGAGCAGGCCGTTACAGTAGTCTAATCTACTGGAGACAAACGCATGGATAAGTCTCTCTAAATCTGGTTTTGACACTATATTTTTGATTTTGGCAATGTTTTTTAGATGGTAAAAAGCTGCTGATGTTATTGATTTGACATGGCTATTAAAGTTCAAGTCTGAGTCCATTATTACCCCCAGATTTCTAATTTGGTTTGTAGGTTTTAGAGCGAGACTCTGGAGGTGGCTACTAACACTTTCTCTTTGTTTCTGTGGGCCAAAAACGATTATTTCAGTCTTGTCTGAGTTCAGCTGGAGAAAGTTGTTTTGCATCCACAAACTGATCTGTTGGATGCAGTGACAGAGTGAATCTACTGGTCCATAGTCACCTGCCGATAGTGAAACATAGATCTGAGTGTCGTCTGCATAATTGTGATAGGACACATTTTCACTGCGTATCAACTGACCTAACGGCAGCATGTAGAGGTTGAACAGAAGGGGACCCAGGACTGACCCTTGGGGCACTCCACAGGTCAGGGTCATGTGGTCTGAGACACAGCTACCAATTTCAACAAAGTACTTCCTGTCTTCCAGATAGGACCTTAACCAGTTTAGGGCAGTGCCAGTGATGCCCACCCAGTCCTCTAGTCTCTGTAAGAGGATCCCATGATCGACAGTGTCAAAAGCAGCACTCAGATCTAACAGAATTAAGACTGAGGCTTTGCCCGTGTCAGTGTTCAGGCGGATGTCATTTGTCACCTTGACAAGAGCAGTCTCAGTGCTGTGATGAGGTCTAAAACCTGACTGAAAAACATCAAATGAGTTGTTTATTGAGAGGAAATCTGTGAGCTGTTGGTAAACAACCTTTTCAAGGACTTTGCCCCAAAATGGCAGATTAGAGATGGGCCGGTAATGACTCAGTCCTGCGGCATCAAGACTGCTCTTCTTTAGGAGAGGCTTTATGACCGCAGTTTTCAAAGATATTGGGAATGTTCCAGATTGAAGCGACATGTTAACTATGTGAGTGAATGGTGCTAACAAACTGTTCAGCACAGACTTTAGAAATCTGGTGGGTAACACATCGAGGCAGCATGTAGATGAACTCAGACTGGTGATGATCTCATGGACAGTTTTGTCTGTTACTGGTGCAAAGTGAGTTAGCTCTAAGTGTCTTGGTGGTTTTAGGGTAATTTTTTGCATTGTGGGATTTATAGCATTTTTAATGCCTTGAACTTTGTCATTAAAGAATAATGCAAACTCATTACACTTGGATGTGAAAATGAGTTCCAACGGCAGCTGAGCTGTAGGGTTTGTTAATCTGTTTACTGTGGCAAACAGAACACGCGAGTTGTTACTGCAGCTTCCAATTATTTCAGAAAAATATCTTTCCCTAGTTCTACATAAGATTAGGTTGTACATGTTCAGCTTCTCTTTGTAAATCTCTTTTTGAACCTGGAGTTTGACTTACGCCATTTCCGTTCGGCCCTGCGGCACTCCCTTTTCTGTGCCCTGACCGAATCATCATTTCTCCAAGGCGCCTTCTGCTTATTTTTAACCATTTTAGCCTTTATAGGGGCGATGGTGTCCAGAACATTCAAAACACTAGATGTAACAGAGTTCAACAAATCATTTACATTAGAACATGAGACATTTTCAAAGTTTATCATTTCCATAAACAGTGCACCTGTGCCATCACTTATGTGTCTCCTCTGAACAACTGCAGGACCAACCGGAGGTTTGGGAGAAACAGACAGGTCAAAGAAGACACAGAAATGATCAGACAGAGCAACATCGATCACATTAACATTTGAAATATTTACCCCCTTTGTAATTATGAGATCTAGAGTGTGTCCTTTGCTGTGGGTGGGGCCTCTCACATGCTGAGTAAGACTGAAGGTTTCAAGGACAGCATCAAGCTCTTTAGCGTTTCTGTCACAAATATTATCAACATGCACATTGAAATCTGTATTGACCAAAACCATCAGTCTGTGCATATGACTGAAAGCATCTCAGTAAAATCATCAATAAAACTTTGGCAGTGCTGGGGAGGCTTGTTTAAAATAATGAAGAGAATGGATGGAGACCGTTTTAGCTCCATTTTAAAGGATACATACTCAAATGATGAAAACACCCCAAAAGACAACCTGCGGGTAATTATTTCATCTCTAAAGACAGCACAGACTCCACCCCCTTTTTTGTTTTCTCGCGTTTCAGATTCAAACTTAAAGTTGGGTGGAGCAGATTCTATCATAACTACATTTCCTGTGTTTTTGTCAAGCCATGTTTCAGTTAAAAACATAAAATCAAGATTATAAGAAGAAATAAAATTATTAATTAAGAGAGATTTGTTACATAAGGATCTGACATTTAGCACAGCAAGTTTCAGACTAGTTTCAGTGGGACTGGGCTTTATCTTTTCACAGGGAATATGAATCACATTTCTCAGATTGGGCCTGACTCGCATTTTGTTTTTCCATCTGTGTGATGATGTGACTACAGAAATAGCACTAGGGGGGGCTCTTTTTACATAGGGCCCAGGGTTGGTTTGATTTTTAATGTGACAATAAGTCCCGGCAACACTGAGACCCAGTGCATCCTAGCTATGGGAGATACCAGGTGAAAGGCGAGGTTGGATGGGTGGTGGGGCTTTTGTAGCCAAGGAGAGTTTGGGACCAGGTGAGAGGCGAGGGGGGATGGGTGGTGGGGCTTTTGTTGATGTAGTCGGCTTGTGCAGGGAAGAGTTGATAAGTATTGAAAAGAAGAAAAGAAGGCAGAATTAACCTGGAATATTGTCCCAACAATGAAATGGTTGTAGATTAGCCAATTTGGTATAAGGTTTCAAAAGATTTTACTTTAGAAAACATTTCAAGAATGCATAATTATTAGCTTTTTAGGTTGGTAACTTTTTGAATGACAAAAACTTAGATTTCTGAGATTCCCAGTGTTGAGTTTGGTTTATTCCACATACGACTGCATTCGAGAGACAAAAGTAGAAAAATCTATCTATCTGTCATGGGGCATCTGCTGTATCTGTCCTGTCGGTAAACTGTGGCTGACCCCAGTAGCCTGACAGTGGGAGAGCAGGACTACAATATGGTCGCTGCGCCTACCTGTCTGTCTGTTTCTGCTGTGTCGGCCTCAGAGCTGCCACTGGGGGCTCTGACAGACAAAAGACCTGCATGGTGGAGGGGTAAAGGGGTGGAGAGGAGGTGAGTGATGGGCACCCCATCCATCACAGCAGCCCGCGATGGTGGGCTAAGGAGCCGAGTGAGAGAGGGAGAAAAGGTGGTCAGTGAGGAGTCAGCACTCTTTGACGACTCCAGATCCATCATCCGGAGAAGAGTTGAACCGATTCCGTCTATGTAGGGTGACAGCGGCCAGAATGGGCTCTTCCAGTCGGGTAAAAAACTATGCGCTGACCAAGAGAAAATGGGTGAAAAGGAATGATGATGTTTTCTGAGGGATTGGGGCCAATCAGCTCAATCATCAACGTGTTTCAGAGCTGGACACTGGGACTGCAATAAGAAAGAGGTTTGGGACATATAGTATATCCAGTCTTTATTTAGGGTCGTGGTCAAGCAGCCAAACTATAACAAACGTTTCACAGCTGAAGTGAAAGATGAAATGTCTCCTCAATTTGAATCATTTACCGAATTTGATTTTGATTTGAATCATTTGTCGAAAAACATGTACCAGTACAACTTAAAAACTCTGAAAAATGTTTAATAACTTTGTGGTTTAGAAAGTTTCACAAAATTACAGGTTTTGTGCTCATTATTTACCATTTAACAGATTAGCCCTGAGCTAAGTTTCAAACAAACAACAGCCCATTAGGACGGAATTCCAGACAATGAACTTTAAACCTGGTATTATATGATCTATTAATTCATATTTCAACAAGTAAATGCAGTGTAAATGGATCAGTACTTTCTAGCTCTTCATAAAATATATGAATATGAATACGAGGCAGTTTAAATTTACAGCGTCCCTCTTTGGTCAAACAATTACATATAAAATGTAACACATATAGTCAGTCCAAGTTTCATGATGCAGGGGAAAATGCCACAGGGAGGCTCTAAGAAAAGAGTTATTGATCTGAGAGCCAGAGCAGAGAGCGGAGAGAGGCAGGTGGGAGGCAGGACGTGTGTGAAACAAAGTTCAGATGCACTGTTGAGGTCGCAGCGGGAGCAAACTCCTGGAGATGTGAAGAATTAAGAGTCATAGCAAACAGGCAGCAGGGGCCCAAACGCAGGGCCTGTTGTATAATGCATCACTGCTGGAAAGATACATTTTGGTCTACTCAGGTGATACAACCCAAAATGATATTGCAAAGCAGCGGTTCTAACTGTACAGGGGTGTTTGTAGAACTGGAAAAACTAAAATACCGTTATACCCCGTTTATTTGTTGCTAGTATGAAGATGCACCATGTGACTGTTCTGTCTGCTACCAGCCCTCCTCCATAGACATCTTATTATCAATTAGAAACATCTTGTGTGTATTACAATTTTTTCACCGTGTCATGTTTTCATATAAAATTATTTTATATGTAAAAATGGCACACCAAATTTTCACAGGTTTGGATATATTATTTAATATTTGAGTAAAATAGAAGAGATTAAATTAGCGTAAAAATTCTAATTTGGCAATTTTGTAAAAAAAATTGGCATTTGGAGAAAATAGCCTTTGAAGTTACTATGTCCCATATAAATCTATGGACTTAGGGTGATTAAATAGCTTATATATTGAGAGAGCAAACTGATTCTTACGTTGTGCTGGATCATCTCTCCACAGATCTGATCTGTGACTTGGCCTGGTGGCATCACTTGCTTGTCTCCATGGAGGCTTGATGTTTAAGGTCCTAGTGTGGAAAAATCAACAAAAAGCAATAACTGCTTCCTGGACACATGCTGGTGGCAGACCCTAAACCAGAAAAATTACATACTGCACCATAAAAGTTGGTTTTAACCCAATGCAATCTTAATTTAAACCTATTGCCCTTTTTTGGTCAACGTTTAGCCACAATTTAGATCATAAGTTTGTCCTGGTGTGGTCTAGAGCTTTTACAAGTGTATTAGCTGATGAAAATTGACACTTGGAAAAAACAAAAAAAAAGTGTGAAAAGTTTCAGGACAGATCTAAAGCGAAAACAAAGCAAACTCACACCATGCTAATCCTCTGCAGACCGGGCAACCTCTTTCAGTCACGTTATAATTACTTGTCAACAGCGATGGCTTTCATCAGTTATTTTGAGAGTAATGTGTGTTAATGTGGATTCCCCTGATGTAGTCCTGACCCTGCAGCGCTTCAGTTTGCTCTATCTATTCTAATCCATGCACCGCCTTGTGAATGAAACACACGGGTCAACGTCAAAATTAATCAAATGATAACACTGACTTACATAGTGCTTTTTGGACACTCAAAGATGCTTGATATAAAGGACATAGTGCTTTTTTCAGTAGTCAGGAGTTTAGTATCAAATTACAACATACATAGATCACCATTTTACACTTTTAAATTGCAATATTGATGTAAAAGGCTTGATGGTAGAAACAGCTTAATAGAGTCTCTGGGAAGCAATAGGGGGTAGGTGAAAACGGCCATTTTCTGAGCCCTCAGTTGCAGGACAATACAGAACTGCATTTGATACAGTGGATTATGGCTTTCTGAAGTTGATTCAAATCATACTTTCAAGACAGGGAATATATGAGTCTATAAATACGAGTCTGCGGTAATAAAGATCCCATGTGGTGCATCACAGGGATCCATTCGAGGCCCAATAAAAAAATAATAATAAATATATATATATATATATATATATATATATATATATATATATATATATATATATATATATATATATATATATATATATATATATATATATATATATATATATGTTGCCCCGGGCGCAGATTATAGAACATTATATTATCTCATACCAAACATATGCGGATAATATTTCTGTATCATCTCATGACTTGTGTCAATCAATCAATCAAAAAAATATGTCCTCTTTAGGAAAAACGACATTTATAAACAAGAACAACCCCTTAACAGATTATGGAAAATGCCATTTGGAGTAATGATTTGAAATTCTGTAGTGGAGCTCAGAAACCCAAGGTCTGATTTTATTCCAGACAGGTCCAGTAAAGTAAAAAGTAAAAAAAAATGAAGATGCTTAACATTAAGAAAAACAAAATTACAACTAATTTCCACGGATTTGTCCACTTGAAACTTCAACGTCAAGGCCACAACCAACCAGATATTATTCATTTAATTCATATTTTATTCCAGATCCAGGTAAATTGTAAAATAGACAAACAAGTGTAAAAACCTTCAAAACCAAGCCACACCAAGAGGCACTGGCTGTTTGCTCTGTCTATTCTACAAGCGCTGCCTTGTGAATGCACATGCAGAGAATCCTAAACGTGACAAAACAGTGGGGTCAGGTGACAGGAAGGAGCCATTACGACAGGGGATGTTTAAACTGCAGCCCTGACCTTCTCTGGCAGGACTCAGATAAAGTCCTCTTCAGTGGGTACAGGCCTAACACAGCGGGCTCCAGCTTTAATGGATGGGACTTACATCGGAGCAGCTGCACAAAGGAAATATATTTCTGTTCTCTTCAGCCTATCCGGTACACAGCATCACCGACACGCTGGTGAACGCTGCTGGAGTGCAAAGAGCTTTGAAAAGAGCTTTTGAAAAAATAAGTAAACAATACACTTATTTTTGTGTGTAATGCTTTTTAATGTAATCGAATGCTTTGAGATGTTTGATGTATGAAATGTGACAAGCCTCGTTCTTGTTGTTAACATCAACTCAAAACATGCACCAGGTCAAATCCTCCAGTGAAGTCTAGCACGAAGATCTGGAGATGGGTCCCCGGGCGACCACTGCTTCTGAGGAGATGACCCATTGAAAGATGGGTCAAATGCAGGGGACTAATTTCCCTATATGTATATAAATATAAAAAGTATTTTTAATAGTACATCTGGTTTTATCCAAAGTCATTTCTATGTAAATAAAAAGGCAGTGGTTCTCACAATTTACCAAGGAAAATATCTGGTTTCTGGAATAAATTGGGGCTAAGCCAGGTCTTAAGTGGGAATACAACATTGTAAGAAAATAATCAAGGATTAGCATAAATGTGAATAAAATGTACTCTAAATGAATATGTCTGCGTACTACCAGAAGACATACCACAGTTTGAGAAACACTGATGTAAGTTGTAAGAGATGTCATTAGGAAGACTATTTGGAGCGGCTAATCTGATATCGATAGAATAAGATTTGCTTGAATTACAATAAATGTTTCTATAAATATACATGTGTTTACTCATGGGTGTTTGATATTGAAGTGTTACAATGGTGTGCGTATTAAAGTATAAATGTTTCCTGTGCTGGCCTCATAGTAGTCATGTGATAATCTCAAATGGGGTCTAAAAATTCCATTCACCTTCATTTAAACCCAGTGGACAGAGACAGCAGATGGACAGAATCAGCCCGAGAGAGACCCAACATTAAGCAAATAGCTAAAGCTGTGTCCACTGTGTTCACTGGGAAGGCTAGCGGGCAGAGCTAATGGCTTACAAGATATTCAGTTGATGGATGGACATGCTCCAACTGTCCATAGCAACTTCAGGGCGATGCAATGTCCAATTTAGCAAAGGTTTGTGCTGCAATGTAATGAAAAAGCCATTAAATCACATCATCACAGTGCTACAAAGAGTTTGGATTCACAGTGTGAAGGGGAAAAGTTATATTATTGCAAAGAACGTAACCGTATACGTTTTCTCTATCAACTATTTCCATAAGGTTAAAAAAAACAAAAAAAACTGAAGGCATAGAGAGAAGGTGAAAATTTGACCTTTTTCAAATTAAGAGTCCAGATTATGTTTTTTTTTTCTCACTTTTTCTAATTTCAATTACTGTCAGTCCAGAACTTGATTGTTGGTTCAGTTTGTATTCCTGACGGCCTTTATTTCCTTTTATCTAGAAGTATACTCCAAAAGTATCCATTCATTGTGACCATGGCAGAAGTTTTGAGGCCTAAACATAGCTCTGAAGTCCCGTGCGATGTCAAAGTCGAAAACAATCTGCAGAACTCTATTGATCTCAGACCAATATCTCTGAGCAGTTGTATGACAAAATGCACCAGGTCAAATCCTCCAGTGAAGTTAGTCCTGAACAAGCCTAGCACGAAGATCTGGAGATGAGTCCCCGGGCGACCACTGCTTCTGAGGAGATGTTTTTTTGAGAAAATGAAACTGACATTAATTTTAACTGAGCGTAAACTTCAAAATAAATAATTGTAAACAACCTTGTTAATGAAGACTTGTATTTCCTTGAAAGTAAATTGTACAGACAAAACATACTGTAGACCACGTGCACAGGAAATATCGTATGAAAGCTTAACAATGAATATAAAAGAAATAAGACTTTTGTCTTACTTACTTTTGTGATGCCAGCTCATTAACCAAAGTGCCAGGCTCAGATAGCTGCTCCTAAAGACACTCCACTGTCCAAGGAGCAGACCACAGAGAATATGGCTGTGATTGCAACAGTCTGACATGACAGATAAAGAGGACTGTAGTATTACATTCATGAGGAAGTGAGGAAGCAACAGGAAAGAAAAAGGGGATATGGGGATATGGTTGCTTTATGCTGTGTCTCAGAAAATACATACCGTAATAGGGATGTCCAGGAGGATTCAGTTATTTGATAATCATGATTATTCAGATCACAATATAATAATAATGACAACAAAACAATATAATAAGAAATTAAACATTATAATCGTGACAATTTTAGAAGGAAAATTGAGTAAATTCCATATATACTCCAAGAAAGTAAACCTAAATGTAAAGCATTTTTCATCATGCCGTTTATTCAATTTAATCTATAATTCAGAAAGTTAGTATTTTGGCTGTGATGTCAACAATCGTAACAGTAATATTTGATCATATTTCAGTTTAGAGATAAAACACACAGTAGGACACAAAAACACACCAAAAATGATCTGCAAAACAAAAGGAGACAGCAGGGAAGAGGATCACAAATCCAGGGTGTATAATGTCTAACAGGGAGACAATGATGACAAAATGCAAAACTCAAATAGCGAGAGTTTCAGGAAGTTGAGGTTAATGATGTCACAAAATATTTGCCTACTTTCATACATTTTGCATTATGAAATCAAACTTTCTGAATGAAAAGTATGATATTGTCACACAAACAGCCAGATAAAAAGTACTACATGTAGATGGCTTTTGGGGGGATAAGTCTAACTGAAATTACTCATTGTTGCTGCCTATGATTCTCACAATTATTATGTGTTAGTTCTTACAATGATATAATAATAATCATGATCATCAATGAATCAAATAATCTTGACATTCCTAATTGAGACATGGGTTTCAGTCAGTGGTATTCTGTATTTGTATGAAGGTGAAACTCCACATATAGAGGTTGGCTTAAAGCTATAGTACGCATTAGAAATGGGAAATAATATTGATGGAAAATGTTATATTGCAAATTTTGTTTTGGCAATTAGAAGATATGTAATATCATATATAATAAATAACTAAATAAAAAAGGCTGCAATAAGAGAACAGATATTTGCAGAGTAATATGTACAGTGATATTTCACCCCATATGCATTTTTTATTCTTGTAATTCTTGTAATATCACCTAAAATACCTCTAGGCCTTTGTTACCATATAATGTGCAAAGATGAAGCATGGTAAGTACGTTACAACATGCAGGGATTATTACAATATGACAGATTAAAACATGGACAAACAAAACTAAGCACAACTCCAGGTATAATTTTGATGACGACAAAACATTTAAAGTAAGGATGTCACAATATCAAATTTTAGAGTCAAGATTATCAGGAGGGGAAATATTGTGGTTTTATGATTACGGTAATCATGATTATCGGCAAGAAGAAATGAAACATTGATATTGTACTTTTACATGTTTCAACTTTTAATTTACAAAACTTTCAATTTACCTGCCTACCATTTAATACAGTAGATAATTTTGAAAACAAAACATAATGGCCACAGATTGATTAAATAATACAAACTTAAGCGTGTTGGTACCTCATTGTAGCTCTCTGTGTGTAATAGACCGGTCGTTCAGCAGGTTTATCCAGTCATGTGTACGCCAGACAATCATTATAAACAGATGGGGCTTGTTGACACGCTGGTCTCCGTCCAACACACACATACACGTATGCGCACGCCGCCCGTGACTCGTGTTGTGCATGGAGACATTCCTCCTGTATACTGTAGGCTCCAAAAAACCCACGAATAACCTCCCGTAGCCATAAATATTTGCAATTATTGAAAAACCGCTTGACATCCTTACGTACAAGTGGCTCAAACAATCATAGTGGTCCTTTAAAATAGTGTTTCCTGTACTTCAAGCGACAATACACGCTGCAGTTTTAGTATTTGGGTGCATGGCGCTGATTGACATGGGCCCTAAAGCTGGATACATAGCCTCGTCGTACTTCTCTGTCCATATGTGTGCGTAACATCGAGGAGAACCCGAGGCTAAACCTTGGAATAAATGAGTTGGCTCACGCTAATTGAGCAGTGATTGTGACGTGCCATTTGTTTCCCCGTTGAAGAAACATCATTTGCCGATAAACATTTTTCTAATCACAGCTGCTGCAGGCTCCGTTTCCCTGTTCAGAGCCAAGGTGACCCGAACAAAACACGGAATAATGTGACATGAAATAAGGACGCCTCCAGGAGCAACGCGTCGGTTTGTCACACTTTTTTGCATTAAGAGGAAGCGATGGGAGCTGTTTAGAAAATAAATCTGGCAACAATACTATTAAAACAGCGTGAGCCAATCAATAGTTTTCTCATTATGCGTTTATGTCACAGTTAGCGGGGGATTGGTTTGCGAAAGGAAGGATGACGCGTCTCTGCTAACTGTTCTTCCATTGCGTGATTATGAGGGGGCACCGCTCATAAAACCTGTCTTGACAACTTAATTGATCACAGCAGGGGGTGAAATGGATGCTTTACACAAACTGGGAGGTATATCAAGGGGCCAGTGCATTATGGCTTGATTTAATTACAAAGTATAATCAAATTAGACCTGCAGAAGTAAACCGTCTTATTAGAATACCCCCTCCATCCCAGGGTCTGACAACTTTGCTAATGGAGTACTCAAGAAAGTTATGGAAGCGTTCTGGGGATCCGCATGGTGCCACCCACTTCACCACTCGGACGCTTCCTCCCCCGCGTAGTGACAAGAGAAAAACGACTAGAACAAATGTACACACTAAACAATTTGTATGCACACCAGCTAGTTCCCAGGACTGGGTTAAAAAGTAGCTTGCATCTTTGATTAACGCAAAACGATGATATCGTTTTCCCTTCATGAAGCAACCCTCTCCATTCTCACATTATTTATCTAGTGACTACTATTTCTCCAGCACATTAGTAGACTTCTTTGGTCTATGAGTTGGAAATATAGTCATTAAATTGGACTGGAATGGAACATATTATGCAAAATTAACTCTAATGAACTTTTAACCTTATTACAACAATGTTCACTCATCATTAAAGTACAACAAGTTGTATTAATTCCTGCCTGTTTTGAGTGTAATCTTGTATTATCCTGCATTCAAGACATAAATTCCCGTTTTCACCTACTCCCTATCCTCAGCCACATCCTAGTACCTACTTTTACTTATTTGATTTAAGTAAGACTGCAAGTAAGACATATGTATTGTTCTAAGAATAAGGTCTCATTTTCAAGGGCAACATATATATAACATATATGTATAGGGACCAGTCGCTCAAGTGTGGAGAATATTCCACCTGTCGGGAGCATAAAAGTGGAGGGCAGTGTTTTTAATTACAGTCTAATGCGCATTTGTGAGTGTGTCTGATCGTTCATTCAATAGCTGTGATGTTTTCCACATAGACCACATAGTTTAATCAGGATAAATAATGTAGTTTTAAGTTTGATTTTATTTTTCCAATTGCTCTGGGTAGAGGCTCCTTAGACATAATGAATAATGTGGAAATAAAAGGTGTTTTTTGAATGCTGGGGTCATGGTAAAGACTTCACTACATCCAATTACTAGACTCATCCACTTCCTGAAGTTCATGCAGCCTTACCCGGCCTTCATCTGTCCACCTGCTGTGTTTACCTCTTTGAATAACCAGATTATGGGTGACTTCATTGGCTGAAATCCTGTCCAAACAAGCAAGAGGTGCAGAAGCCAGTTAGTGCCCCGCATCACACGTCTCCATTATGGAAGCGATCGGGGCCTGGCTGTTCTCGGAGCACGTCGGCTTTAGTTCACAGCCAAACGAAAACTGCCGTTAAGTGTGTTTTTCTCCCTCCACACACACACACACACACACACACATATTCTGACATACATAGACGCTACTGTACCTAACAGGATGCACTTCGACAGGCAGTAATGAAAGTGTCTCATTCGAAAGTCCAATCAAAAGCTCATCAATCACGCGGCGTGCATCTAAAAAACCTTCACGCGTCCAGCATTTTGTAGAGAGTGAGGTGGGAGCTGGCACAGAAAATGTAATCATGCGCTATCAAAGGCTAACAGGCTGACAGGCCAAAGAGACAAAGCCACTAAGCAACTGAAGCTTATCATTATGGCATTGTATTGGACGTGTTAAAAAAAAAAGAGGTGAGACTGAGAGGAGAGACGGCTGCGGGCGACAACAGGGAAAGAAGTAAACAGCAAAGATATTAGAGATCAAAATTGCTCATTAAACACGGCCTCACCACAAATGAGAATAAACGCAAGTAAAAGAAGCACAAGGCTAAAACAAACATGAAATTACATGTCAGATTTGAGCAAAACGAAAATACCCCATATCACTGTTTGGTATGTGTTTAAGAAATAGGTTTCATTATTAGGAAACTACTGAGTTATCATTCAGTTTGTAGTATTTGGTCATTTATGGATATTGCACCTTTTTATAGCACTTTGTTATGCAGTGTTTGATGCTCTTCCAAAATATTGTTGAGTTCTTATGACAATGACGATAAAAGTATAATCACCATAACACATATCATGCAAGTTAAAGGCACACTAAGTAACGTTTCTGGTGGATGTAGGTTGTCTGATTGTCACAATGAAGATGTTTTTCAGATGTGGTAAGTTGCAGGTCAAATCTGTGGAAACTGCTTGTAACTGAATAAATGCAAGACATATAGGTTTAGTGCCAGGCAATTTGATAACGTTGTCATGGATTCGGTGGTGAAAGGCTCGTATGAGGCACACTACTAATCTAAAAATAATAATCCTGAATGTAGACAGAACTCCAGATTCACCCCAAAAAATATTTGGTTTCTTATTGCTTCAGTTTCATTTATTTCATGCACATTTCCCATTACCAACATAACATGCACAGTAACAAATTATCTCCATACAATAGCGACTGAAAAGGCAAAAATAAAGCTCATCGATGCTCACCTAATTTACACCATCAGACTTGAAAAGTAAAACAACAAGTCATCTTTTCCAGAAAACATAAAGAAGTTAAGTTAAAGTTAAGTTAAAAGACCAACAAGTTAGACCTGTTCTTGAATACTTTTTTGGCATCCTTACCCAGTATGACCAGTGTTTACGATAACACGTTTTGCTAACCATCTTGAAGAAAACCTGGCAGCGATGCTAACTCATAATGTGCAGAGCTCACTTCTGCTGATTTCACACCAGCGAAAGTGTAAAGAGGCAACTGTAACTAACGCACCATTCAGCAAAACTAACAACATTGTATTTGGCTGCAATAAAAGGAGCAACAAAGTGAGAAAAGTAACAAAAAGATAAAAGAAGAAAAAATATTCCTGACTAATCACAGCAGGTCCAACAAAGGGAAATATAGTGCATATTATTACTGCATTCAATCATGCAATGTCAACTTCAAGACACATTTTTTATTTTCATTTACTTTACTTTTATTTTGACTGCGGCCCATAATAAAATTAATGTGTAGAACATATTTGATTTATATTGTACATTGAGACTTTTGAAATACAGTATCAACCAAAGAAATGTTGAAATATGGTGAAGTCTTCTCGATAGAATACAGTAGTTACCCAAAAAAGGAAATGTCTTTTATCAGGAATAAGAAGTTGTTTATCCTTTTTTTGCCATTTTTATTTAATAATGCAGCTGTCTTTGTCATAAAAATGTAATTTCATGTGTTAGAGTCTGAATAGTCCAGATACGATTACAGGGCCATCATTGAGTCCATCCTCACCTCCTCCATCACTGTGTGGTACGCTGGAGCCACAGCCAGGGACAAACAGAGACTACAGCGTATTGTGCACCCTGCTGAGAAGGTGATTGGCTACAGACTTCCATCTCTGCAGGACCTATACGTCTCCAGGGCTGAGACGAGCAGGTCAGATCAGAATCAGAATAAGAAAAGGTTTATTGCCATTGTTAATGAACAGAATTCACAAACATAGGGACTTGATTTGGTGATTCAGTGCAACATAAAACAATGAACAATGATGAAAACAACCTGTATAAGTCAAAAAGAAAAACAAAAAATTAAATCCCAGCTGACACGTCTCACCCTGGACACGGACTATTTGAGCAACTGCCCTCCGGTCCATCCGAACCAGAACCTCCCGCCACAAGAATAGTTTATTAGGCCCGAGCGCCACAAGCTGGCGAGAGGCCTAGTAATCTCGTAAGGCCGTGCGAAGCACGGCTGCGAAAGTGCGCACGTAGTGCGCACGAAATCGAGCGCGAAGCGCTCGCCCACTTCAAAACACTCACTAACGCACTCCTTCACTCATGCACGCCCCGTGCATACTAATTAGTAGTAGGAAAATGGAACATTACCGTTGTAAACGGGCGAAGCCCGTGCAAAAGCACGCACTAAACGAGCACTTTACATTGAGATGACGGCACTCATTTGCGCTAAGTAGCTCACGAATATGTTCCCCATCTCTTGCATGTTCCATGCATATAAGCATGTAATGCAAAAATTGAACATTATTACTGTATAGAGGGCCAAAAACACAAAGTGGGCGGAGCCCACTCAAAATTATCGAAAGTACCCGTCAGTGACCAGGGACCCACACCATGAGGTAGGAAAGCGCGAGCTAGTTCACTGTACTTGCCCCTGGCAAGTACAGTGAACTAGCCCATGCCGAAGGCATGGATCATGCATACTTACTCCTGCTATGACAGAAATAGTCAACAATTAGTGAATGGGCGTAGCCCATTCACTAATTGTTGACAACAGCAGCGCGAAGCGCTGCATTCCTCCAAAAACCCTCCTGGCATCGTCCCGTATGCGAGAATCCATGCCGCAGGCATGGGCCATGCTTGTATCTGCTCAAATCAATGGAAGTCTATGGGGAGTGGGCGGGGCATCCCGACGGAATAGGGAGTGACGAGCGCGTAAGCGCTCGTAATGATGATTCCACCCCATGGCGGCATCGGGAAGGCTTAGAGCTTTCAAACGATGTATCATTTGTTGTTATAGTAAAAACGGCTATATTGTTTTTGCTAAAAATATTATTATTATTATTATTATTATTATTATTTTTCTTGTTCTTCTTCAGCGCTTTGATCTCTAATTTGACCCCCTGAACATGCTCAAAAACTCACCAAACTTTGCCCAAAATTCAGAATCGGCGAAAAATTTTATTTTTTCTGGGCCATTTTTTTTTTCGTTAAAAAATGGCGCGACAGCGCCACCGACAAAAGTCAAAATACATTGCGCCTATGGGAGACGCCCCGAGGTCAACTTTGGCGTAAAGCTACGAAATTCGGGACACGCATTCCTCTCGTGAGGATAAACAAAAAAAATCATTGTGGCCACGCCCCCAAACTTACCCTATGGCCGCCATCTTCCTTTGAAAATGAAAACAAGCTGAGTTAGCCATTTTGTTTACGTCAAACTTTGACGAACTCCTCCTAGGGCGTTTTGCCCACCGACTTCAAAATCGGCGTACGTCCTCTGGACAAGTGGGGCATCTAAAGTTATTCAATTTTTTGATATACCTTTTACGGTCTGTGTGCGGCGCAGCCGCAAAGTTGGACAACTTATTTTGGAATATTGCAGGTCTAAAAATTGCTCCCATTTGATCAAAACCAGTCCGATTAGGACCAAATTTGAATCAGTTGTTAAACTTTCTAGTTTGGACCAGTTTATGATGACAAAATTGAAATGGCAGTGATAGCGCCCCCTACAGAGTGACCTTTAAATTAACATTGAAGGTCAAAAATTAGTTTTACCAAAATTGTCTAAACTTTACCCAAAATTCTATTTTGCCGTCCCGATCACAAAAGCCAATCACAAAAATGCCTAATTTTTTACGCCGTAGTCGTAGCGATGACAGAAACCTCCCATGTTATCCCTATGGGAAAACCACAAAATCTCTCAAATTACCACATTTTTATGTTTTACACTTTAACGAAGTCCTCCTAGTGCGTTTTGCCCACCAACCTCAAAATCGGTGTACGTCCTCTAGACAAGTGGTGTATCTAAAGTTATCCAAATTTTAAGGATAACTTTTACGGTCTTTGTGCGACGGAGCCGCAAACGTTTCCCAGAATTCTGACTATTTGGCCTTCAGAGTGGCCTATAAACAATAGAGTTTTTCCAAATGACATGATATTTTGAACAAAATTCTAATTTGCCATCCTGATCATAAAAGTATGAGAGCCAAAGTCATATTTTGTACGGCGTAACCGTAGCGTTGACAGAAACATCCCATGTTATCCTTATGGGAAAATCGTAGAATCGCTCAAATCACCACATTTTTACGCTTCACACTTTAACAAACTCCTCCTAGGGCGATTGTCCGATCAAGCTCATATTTGGGGGAAATCATCTACACAAGCGGGCCATCCAAAGGTATCCATATTTTGATTCTAAGTGCTACGGTCTCTGTGTGGCGGACCCGCAAATATATGTCAGAAATGGGAAAACAGCGAAATCTCTAAAATGACCACATTTTCACGCTTCACACTTTAACAAACTCCTCCTAGGCCGATTGCCCGATCAAGCTCATATTTGGGGAAATCATCTACACAAATGGGGCATCAAAAGTTATCCATATTTTGATTTTAAGTGGTACGGTCTCTGTGCCGTGGAGCTGCAAATATATTGTCACAAATGGGAAAAACACCAAATCCTTGAAATGTTCACATTTACGCTTCACACTTTAATGAAGTCCTCTGTGGGCAATAGCTCGATCAAGCTCATATTTGGGAAAAATAATCTACACAAGCGGAGCATCAAAAGTTATCCATATTTTTATTCCAAGTGTCACGGTCTCTGTGCGCTGGAGCTGCACATTTGACCGACATTTGTGTTCATTTGCACTGGTTAAGCACAGCATTGTACATGTCCAATGTGTCGCTGTCTTAGTTCTTAGACAATTGCGTTAGCGCCATCTCTGTAAAATGCAGAGAGCAGAGTCGGAAGGCCGGCGGCCCGCGAGGGCCGTTGGATGCCGCTTGCGGCTTTAATTAGGCCCGAGCCCCAGCAGGGCGGAGGGCCTATTGCTCCCGCAACGCTGCCGAAGGCAGCGTTGCAACTGTCTGACCAAACATGCGGGCGCAGCCCGCATGTTTGGTGCCCCGTCGCCCCTGGCAAGTACAGTGAACTAGCCCATGCCGAAGGCATGGATCATGCATACTTACTCCTGCTATGACAGAAATAGTCAACAATTTGTGAATGGGCGTAGCCCATTCACAAATTGTTGACAACAGCAGCGCGAAGCGCTGCATTCCTCCAAAAACCCTCCTGGCATCGTCCTGTACGCGAGAATCCATGCCGCAGGCATGGGCCATGCTTGTATCTGCTCAAATCAATGGAAGTCTATGGGGAGTGGGCGGGGCATCCCGACGGAATGGGGAGTGACGAGCGCGTAAGCGCTCGTAATGATGATTCCACCCCATGGCGGCATGGGGAAGGCTTAGAGCTTTCAAACGATGTATAATTTGTTGTTATAGTGGAAACGGCTATATTGTTTTTGCTAAAAATATTATTAGGCCCGAGCCCCAGCAGGGGGAGGGCTTATTGCTCCCGCAACGCTGCCGAAGGCAGCGTTGCAACTGTCTGACCAAACATGCGGGCGCAGCCCGCATGTTTGGTACCCCGTCGCCCCTGGCAAGTACAGTGAACTAGCCCATGCCGAAGGCATGGATCATGCATACTTAATCCTGCTATGACAGAAATAGTCAACAATTAGTGAATGGGCGTAGCCCATTCACTAATTGTTGACAACAGCAGCGCGAAGCGCTGCATTCCTCCAAAAACCCTCCTGGCATCGTCCCGTATGCGAGAATCCATGCCGCAGGCATGGGCCATGCTTGTATCTGCTCAAATCAATGGAAGTCTATGGGGAGTGGGCGGGGCATCCCGACGGAATAGGGTGTGACGAGCGCGTAAGCGCTCGTAATGATGATTCCACCCCATGGCGGCATCGGGAAGGCTTAGAGCTTTCAAACGATGTATCATTTGTTGTTATAGTAAAAACGGCTATATTGTTTTTGCTAAAAATATTATTATTATTATTATTATTATTATTTTTCTTGTTCTTCTTCAGCGCTTTGAGCTCTAATTTGACCCCCTGAACATGCTCAAAAACTCACCAAACTTTGCCCAAAATTCAGAATCGGCGAAAAATTTTATTTTTTCTGGGCCATTTTTTTTTTCGTTAAAAAATGGCGCGACAGCGCCACCGACAAAAGTCAAAATACATTGCGCCTATGGGAGACGCCCCGAGGTCAACTTTGGCGTAAAGCTACGTAATTCGGGACACGCATTCCTCTCGTGAGGATAAACAAAAAAAATCATTGTGGCCACGCCCCCAAACTTACCCTATGGCCGCCATCTTCCTTTGAAAATGAAAACAAGCTGAGTTAGCCATTTTGTTTACGTCAAACTTTGACGAACTCCTCCTAGGGCGTTTTGCCCACCGACTTCAAAATCGGCGTACGTCCTCTGGACAAGTGGGGCATCTAAAGTTATTCAATTTTTTGAGATACCTTTTACGGTCTGTGTGCGGCGCAGCCGCAAAGTTGGACAACTTATTTTGGAATATTGCAGGTCTAAAAATTGCTCCCATTTGATCAAAACCAGTCCGATTAGGACCAAATTTGAATCAGTTGTTAAACTTTCTAGTTTGGACCAGTTTAGGCTGACAAAATTGAAATGGCAGTGATAGCGCCCCCTACAGAGTGACCTTTAAATTAACATTGAAGGTCAAAAATTAGTTTTACCAAAATTGTCTAAACTTTACCCAAAATTCTATTTTGCCGTCCCAATCACAAAAGCCAATCACAAAAATGCCTAAATTTTTACGGCGTAGTCGTAGCGATGACAGAAACCTCCCATGTTATCCCTATGGGAAAACCACAAAATCTCTCAAATTACCACATTTTTATGTTTTACACTTTAACGAAGTCCTCCTAGTGCGTTTTGCCCACCAACCTCAAAATCGGTGTACGTCCTCTAGACAAGTGGTGCATCTAAAGTTATCCAAATTTTAAGGATAACTTTTACGGTCTTTGTGCGACGGAGCCGCAAACGTTTCCCAGAATTCTGACTATTTGGCCTTCAGAGTGGCCTATAAACAATAGAGTTTTTCCAAATGACATGATATTTTGAACAAAATTCTAATTTGCCATCCTGATCATAAAAGTATGAGAGCCAAAGTCATATTTTGTACGGCGTAACCGTAGCGTTGACAGAAACATCCCATGTTATCCTTATGGGAAAATCGTAGAATCGCTCAAATCACCACATTTTTACGCTTCACACTTTAATGAACTCCTCCTAGGGCGATTGTCCGATCAAGTTCATATTTGGAGAATATCATCTACACAAGCGGGGCATCAAAACTTACCCATATTTTGATTCTAAGTGCTACGGTCTCTGTGTGGCGGACCCGCAAATATATGTCAGAAATGGGAAAACAGCGAAATCTCTAAAATCACCACATTTTTACGCTTCACACTTTAACGAACTCCTCCTAGGGCGATTGCCCGATCAAGCTCATATTTGGGGAAAATCATCTACACAAACGGGGCATCAAAAGTTATCCATATTTTGATTTTAAGTGGTACGGTCTCTGTGCCGTGGAGCTGCAAATATACTGTCACAAATGGGAAAAACGCCAAATCCTTGAAATGTTCACATTTACGCTTCACACTTTAACAAACTCCTCCGTGGGCAATAGCTCGATCAAGCTTTACTTTGGGAAAAATTATCTACACAAGCGCGGCATCAAAAGTTATCCATATTTTTATTCCAAGTGCTACGGTCTCTGTGCGGCGGCGCAGCAAATTTGACTGACACTTGTGTTCATTTGCACTGGATTGGCCATGTCCAATGTGTCGCCGTCTGTCAAGTTCTTTTTTTATTCAACACACAATAAGGGCGCCATCTTTATCAAGTCGAAAGCGCAGAGTCGGAAGGCCGGCGGCCCGCGAGGGCCGTTGGATGCCGCTTGCGGCTTTAATTCTTTCTTTCTTTCTTCTTCTTCTCGGGACCAACCCCCCTATTTTTCACCCAGTGAACATTGACGAAAAGTCACAAAAATTTGCACACCTCTAAAAATCGTGCCTCTCTACATTCTGGCTATTTCCCTTTTCTAAAATAAAAAAAATTGGCGCGTCAGCGCCACCAAATGTACCAAAAATGCATTGAGAGATGGGAAATGACCCAAAAGAAATCTGATCGCAGAATCATGAAATTTGGCGCAGAGGTAGATGGTGACAAGAGAAGTAAAAAATATTATTACGGCAACGCCGTCCCCCGAACCAAATGTCGGCCATATTGCTTCAAAAATGGCTAAACATGACTTCGGAGTTTTTCCAAACGTCGTACTTTTACGAACTCCTCCCAGGGCGTTGGCCCTAAAAAGCTGAAATTTGGTGAAAATGCTACTGAGGAGTGGGACATCAAAAGTTATCCAAATTACATTGATACCTGTCACGGTCTCTGTGCGGTGAAGCCGCAAACTGTAGCAAGAATTTCAGAAATCTCCCAAATTTAACATTTCTGCCGTTTGCGCAGATAAAGTTCGAATTGCGTCAAATTAGAATAAGTTGTTAAACTCTTTGCCCTAAACCTACTTGAAGTGAAATAAATTAATTTGGCACCACAGCGCCCCCTACAGATTTTATATGGAGGTTAAATATTTAGTTTTGCGAAATTATATGAAATTTGACACACAACTCAATTTTGGCATCCCCATCAAAAAAGTCAATGAGACCCATGTCATAATTGTTATGGCTTTGCCGTAACGATGACCAAAACCTCGCATGTTATTCCAATGGGGAAATCGCCAGAACATGTTTACACTTTAGACTTTCACAAACTCCTCTTAGGGCGTCAGCCCTATTAACCTGAAATTTGGTGAGACTCATCTTCAGGGGTGGACCATCAAAAGTTATCCACATTTTTATTCAAAGAGTCACGGTGTCTGTGCGGCAAAGCCGCACATTTTGCCAAGAATTCAAAATAAAATTGCTTTTTGATGGTAAAACAAAGGGGAGAAGATGTGACAGCGTCACAGATTCAGCAGTAGGCGTAATAAAAGGACAATTGGGGCGCGTTAGCGCCCCCTCCTCTATATTTTCCCTCTGCTGTTGGACTCATGAACACTTCTTAAACACTGTCACTTTAAGGTTTTAAACACAATTTAATCACTCACTGCACTGTTCACTTTCTGCACTACATATGTAAATTCAATTGTAAATGTTGTGTACATTGTAAGCCTATTTTTATTGTCATCTTATATTATATTTTTCTTTAATGCATGCCCTTTTTTATTCTATATATCTTGTTCTTATTATTGCTCATCGTTGTATGTTGTACCAAATCACCAACAACGCAAGTTCTTATGTTTATGAATTTTGTTCATTGACAATGGCAAAAAAAAACATCATTGTAACTCTACTCATTACATCTGTAAATATCAAATCAATATCAATACCACTCTCCTCTTTCTTTTCTGACAGTGAATTATTGACACAGACCAAGCACAAATATAAATGCAACACTTTTATTTTTGCACTCATTTTTCATGAGCTGACCTGAAAAATGAGCTGTTTTTGTATTGATATGTAGAGGGCTTCTCATACATTAAGTATAACCTCGCTGAAATAGCCTGTTATGGTCCAAAGGTGCAGAAATAGCTGCTCTGTGAAGCATCTCTTATACCTGAAATTGGGATCACTCACCTTGACCAGTTCCTTCCCACTAAGCCATGTTTTTATATTTATGGCATTGTGCATATCCTTGCCCCTCTCGAGCTGCAGGCCAGCTTAGCCAAACATCACCTGCTGCCTAGTTTAAGCAGCACAGTGCAGTGTCTAAAATAGGGGGGGAAACTCCCTCTGCAATGCCAGGGGATGCTGAAATTGCTCTTATTAATCAGAGCAGTGATAATGAGTGGTGAATAATAACTATGTGTGGAGGCCTACGAGATACAATCATAGGGAAAAGATGGAGCGAATAGGCAGACTCCTCCAGAGATGAGTTTGTTTGAGATTTAGAGATTTTAATGCTCCCAAGGTGCGTCCCCAGAGATGCACTGTGGGTATTTCAGCCATTGACCTTATCCCTCAACACAGAACTGCCATCTGCTGTAGCCACTAGAATATCTAAAGCAGTCTAAAGCACGAAAAGGGTGAATGATAAAGCAACGGTGCCGTTTTAATAGTGTGTGAATACGGCTTTATTATCAAGGGAGGTGTGTAGTAATCCACAAACAAGTAGAAATGAATCCAGCCTTTTGACACCCTTATACATGTTTCTTTGGCAATATCATCACCCAAGTGATCGTCAAAGTCAGATACTAATATACTACACGTAATTGTGCTTTACCTGCATGAAAAATAAAACTAGTTAATTTTTTTTTTTACAGCATTCCACATGTATCGAACTTACCTAATGCCTATTCTTAGCATCCTAAATATTCATTGCAAGTACCAGCATTTCCGGGCTATAGAGCGCTCCTGAATAAAAGCCACTCCAATGAAATTTACACACACAAAAAAATGTACATAGGTGCCAATGTTGTAACATGAAATATTTACACATAGTAAACAGTAGTGTAGTCTAATCTAATTAGACTACTTTCTCAGTGACCATGAGTTGGATTGTAATAAAATACACAGCATTTTGAAGCTTAAACAGAAAACACGTCATAGCTGTCCCTACTGTCCCCTTTGTCCATTACTCTGTGTGAGCTGCTTCATCTGCTCCTGAGCTTGTGCTTAGCGAGAGAGTGTTATGTTGTAACATGAGATATTACACAAATATGTTCCATGGTAGTGATGCAGGGTTGTCTTTTGAGTCAGGTCTGGCCAAGAAAGTTTCATTTCAATGCGGCAGGTTCTAAACTGCAGACCACCGTACATCGCATGTCCGTGGTCAGTGTGCGTCTTGCGTTCTGCTGTGTCTTGACACATTTCTCAGTGAATATGAGCTTTTAAATAATACAAAAGGTATTGATGAATCAAATACATATTATGGATGAATATTTTTATTTCCCTTTCGTTACGCGCCATCAGAAAAGTTAAACAGCACAGCTTTAGAATCAACAGTAGCAATGCAGGAATTGATCACCATAATATTATCTTAAGGCAATGACAAATAATCCGTGTCAAAACAAGTACGGTGCTCTGAAGGGGGATTTCTGATGAGCCGTACAGTCCCAGTCAGCAGCGGATGTTCCCATGAAAAAGTCAAAGACCAAATATTGTGCTTCCCAAAGGAGTAACTTACAAAACAGCCTGCATCGCTACAGGCCACAGTGGAAATGAATATAGCGATTCAGCTCAACCTTGTACTCAGACGCCTTTAAAAAGCGCTGATGACAGTACACTTTTGAAATGTTGTTGATCGTTTAAATGTGCATACTGTCATGGTCAAGTAGTAATAGTCATTATTTACACATCAATATCATGCGCTTAAGGGGGGCAAGTCGAATTTAAATGATTCACTACAGTATATCAGATGATGACGGAGATAAGCAGTTCTCTTTAAGTCTTAGCGCACAATTTATTCCTTCCTTCACCTCGTCAGGCAATGATGATCAGATAAGACAGTGAGAATTAACAGCGCCAAGGCACTCGAGATATTGAGGCACGAGGATCAAGTGCATCACAAAGCTTTACATCAAAGACAACACTGTTTATTTGTGCAATGCCGCACAGTTTAGTCTGACGGAAGAACCAAAGCAGCACATTTGAGATGTTTTATAGGCATTTGAGGTGAGGTGTCAAAAGAGAACTTGCAGTTAAGTCACCTTCAAAGAAATGCCCCAGTGCCAAGGAATTACAAAAGCTAAAATAGTTTCTCAGGAGGAGGCCGTGGTTCTATTATTCTTTAAAATGCAGCGCAACAGCTTTTTATGAGTGTGGAAAAGCGGGTCAGGGGGAGAGAGCGTTGTGGCCCTGAGCGCATTGTGTCTTATCCCTCTCCATTTCCAACCACCTTGTCCCCGAATAATGGCCAGAGCTCGTCGCTGCCCCCGGAGGCTAATGGCTTCTCACAGTGGAGAAATCAACACAGAAATACCTCCACGGGTAATCTTGCTTCTTTAATCGGCTACATGCGACGTGCCCAATCCCACTGCGGTCAAAATACAGGAATGAATGGTTTGGCCCCTGTGGGACACCCGCCTTAATATTCACAAGAGAAATGAAATCTTCCCACACCGGAAATATTCCAAGATGAATACTATGCATTTTTATTGTAGCAATTCTGTGTGTAAGAAATTGCCAGAGCCACATGGATGTCATGGAGACTACAGAAAATCTAAGCGTGTATTATTGCCATATTTTAAGGCCAAACATAGTTCAGACTTGCCATTATGCAAAGCAGAGCTCTACATTAGGAATAAAACAACATGAAATTGCATTTTTATATCCTAATTTTCCAGTTGTAATAAATGGCTGTAGAAGATATTGAGGTGAGGAAAAAGTGCAATATCAAGATGGAGCAGGGTGCATTGGACGCATGAATAAATGACCGCATAATTGGCTTAAAATAGAGTTCTGAAACCACATGGGCCTGTCTTTGTATTGTTCAGATGATATTTCCTGCACTTATGCATAAGGAAACATGGAAAGTGTATAAACTGGAGTCTAACCCATGCTTCAAACACTTTTCAGATCATGAATTATTAAAGTGCCTCTGGTGAAACTCTCAGACACTCATGAGTAGAGCCGCAACCTCTTACAACAAAATGTTCCTTTAAAAAAGAACATTAGAGATACTTTTAAACACATAAGTGGAATGTAATCTGGCAGATTTGCTAAAAGGTCAATAACGTCTAATTAGCGCCTGATAAATATCAGGAGCAATCAGCGCTGAGATTGGAGGAGAAATGCAAAAGGCTCTCAGGGGACGAGAATGACATAGATTTATTTTTACATACAATGTATTCATATTTATTTATTTATTACGTATTTCAATTTTATTTTTATCATGGGAGCTATTTGAAGGGGAGTAAACAGATGATGTGTGCAAAACAGGAAGAGGGGATGAGTTACAGTGAAATGTTAATATTTATAGAGCTGGGGGATATGTATTGATTATTCACTAGTTTCTATTCAGTTTTCATTTCTTTCTCAAAATTAATTTCATGAATATAAAGATGACAAAGTTCTAGTCAGCAGGATTGAAATGCATTAAAGTCTAAACTCCCAAAATTCCCAAGCTGATTATTGACGGCTAACAACAATTGGACCTGGATTCGATTAAAATGGGATTGATTGCAAAGCCCTATATTCATTAAACGTGGTTAGTGTACACCAAACTGCTGAAAGAGTAAATGCTGCCGTGGAAAGGAAATTGAAAATATACTGCCACTCACTGTGTAACAGGGTTAGATAAGGACACGAGTCAGCCTCCTCATGAAACATTTTTTATATTATTTATTTGTTTTGAAAGCGTACAGACAAACACAAACTCAAAAAACAAGTCTGAGGCCTCGTAAATGTTGTAGAAGGTCCTGCAAGTGGTAGTGGTTGAATATGGATGCAAAAATGGCATGTTATTTTGTTGGACAAAAACTACACCCAAATCAATAATTATTCAACAGCGTCAGCGTAAAACAAACAGTACTGTATTTTCTGGACTATAAGTCACACTGGACTATAAGTCGCATCAGCCAAAAAATGCATAATAGAGAAGAAAAAAACATAAGTCACACTAGAGTATGAAATGCGTTTGCAAGTGTGAAAATAACAAATAATATCACATACAAGTCACTCCGGAGCATAAGTATACAAGTATAACTATAAGTATAAGTCGCACTCCGGCCAATACTATGAAAAACGGTGAGACTTACAGTCCGGAAAATACGGCAAATTAAAATGTATTGTTAGAATGTTTCTGTCGGTGAAAACTCTTCCAAGATTGTGCTATTCAATTCTTCTCACCATTATATTCGTTTCATGATCTATAATTTTATACAGCCGGTCTTATGTGTGTGACGCTACGTATTGACCCCTCGAGAAGTGGGCTTTGGAGTGGGGAGAGGATGTCACAAAGAACATATTTATTAACCCTTTTGACATGTAATTCAGCTGCGCCACATCTGCCAATCCAGATTACACAACTGTTCACGCAACCAATTGGATGAAACACTTCTTCCTTGAGCTAGTTCCAAAATTAAACCCTGTATGGGAACAAAGAAGGGTCAAACAGGTAATTTTGCACCAGGTTTATTTTTACGCGTCTCCACGGAGTTGATTCTGTGAGTAGCGAGGATTCAAAGCGATTGTGATTTAGCGAATTCATTATTGAGCAGAATTATTGCTTCATTAGCGAGGAGTTTGAATCATAAGAGAAGGAGCGGCAAGAGAATAGCATGTGATCCCAAAACAACCCCGTTTCAGAGAAATTATGACTATGGTAAATTATAGCTTCCCTTCAGAAATTCATAATTAATAGACGAAAAGTACTCAAAAGTTCCGAAGCATCTGTCTGCATGTGCTGCTTTATTTACGCCAAATTTATGGGGAATTATGTAAAAACACCAGATGCAAGATCACTATTTAAACGTCATGTGACCAACGATCAATATGAGAATAATAAAGACAGAAGGTGTCAGAATGTCCACACTTTTCACTACAAACTGCACTTTATAGGGCACGTGCCATTTTTAGTGCCGTTCGAATGTCCGGCGGGTAAAAGTAGTGCACTCAAAATCTCCCACAATCCACTGTGAAAAGTAGTGTCCAGTGTTGGTCATTAGACTGATAAATATAAACCACAATGCATTGGAGGAGATGGCCAAACAACGAACAATGAGAGTTGAAGTGGACACAACATGACTAAATGGAAGCGCACTGTTGACCCGATATTATGAATAAACCACTCTTCAATAAACCGTCACGCATCTTAATTTAGCTTGGGCTGTTAAATAGATCCCCATCACAAGCGAACGGTTTGACATTTAACGTGAGATCCATATTAAATGAAAGTTGTGTGATGATTGTTAGTCCATATATATGTGCATGTCAGATGGATTTGTACACTATTTTTGAGAGTACAAGTTGCGAGTCGCTCAGTGATTGGGTGCACTGTATAGTCCGCTAAAGAGTGTGGGGCTATGCAAGAAATGAAAGGTTAGGGACAAGGGTGAACATTCAGATTCAGCCATAAATATAAGAAAGAAATTGTAATTGCTGGAGGACATTTTTAAACAATACTTATGTCAGAAAAAACAAAACAAAAAAGCAATAAATACACTTTGGCTGAGTCCTACAAATACTAATCTACTAATCATCATTATTTGAAGGGACACAATGGACTGGTGGCTGCTCCTTCTTCTCTCCATGGACATGTTATTGCTTTGGAATGTTCCACAGTATGGCATTAAACATACCTCATACACTCAATTACCACTGTTCTATTGCTAAAACAGTATGGACAGATGTTACTGTGACATGTTTAATATCATAATTTGAAATATTCTAGGCAAATACATGATATTTCCATGGAGACAAGCCAGTGGCAGACGTTATGTAGTACACCTTTAAATAGCTCCCAAAACCCCCCAACAACAATTATATCAGATAGCGAGGCTTGAATACTGAGATGGTTATGTGGTTATGTGGGCGTGTGCATTATCGCTTTTAACTGCAATTGATAACGTAATAAAAAAATACTTCATTGCAGTGATGATTTAACTTTCTGTACCTTTTCTTATTGGAGGCTTTAATAAAACACTAGAATTCGCTTCGATGTGGTTACTATGGCCCCTTACAAAAGCGCCACTGGAACAATAATAGGCTAATAGCATGGTGAATGTGTTTGGTTTGAAACTGAAACGTCTAATTTTGCAATCTGCCGCTCACTGGTGTGTGGGTGGTCATTACTCTGGGGCCAAATAATCCAACTACGGTAAGCCCGCGGGGTCAATTTCACACTCATGCCTGCTCTAATGTCTACAAACACATACAAATTCACACAGAGCCTAAGCCCACATTTACCGACTTGGAGCGAAACAGGTGGATTTAATGCCCACCATCTCGTCTTTCACAGCGACCGCACAACGAGAAGACTGGGAAAAGATATTGCTTTCATATAATTCCTTTGATAATACAATAAAACTGAGCGGAAATGAAATAAAAGTTCCAGAGAAGTGCTTCTAACAGCAATAATGTTGATCCCCCATCCACCTGGTTTACTAAAGAGGGTAATGTCCCAGCTAAACGCCTGGAAAATCGTGCCAGGCATTTTAGATTGCAAAACCTGCAGGTTGTTTACTGCTGGTTTAATGGACTTCACCTGCTTTATTGCCATATACAGTCTATACAAATCTATACAGATGTAGGAATGGCAGCATACCAGGATTTGATGAAGTGGGTGTGGAATAGAAATAGAAACTGGTAAGCTATCAAGTCACAAATTAGACTTGATCAATACATTTTGGATTTTCATGAGGCTGAGCAAATTAAACTACCTTTGGATGTAATTAGGAAGACATGCAACCATTTGACTAAGAAGAAGCAATCTACAATCTACAATAAGATAGAAATATGTTGCAGAGTGTGATAGAAAACTTTGCCATGAAGAGCTTTGAACGGGAGGGCTTTTAAAAAAAAAAAAATTATATATATATATATATATATATATATATATATATATATTATAAAACACAGAACAAGATCAGAGAGAAACAGACAAACAAGAAGAACACCAGAAGAACAGAACAACCACCAATATTAGTCACCAAAATTACTAATATTTGGGACATATAAAACTGCTTCATTGAAAAAACAAACAGAGGAGATTGTTGATGTCTTATTTTGTTTTTGAGTAAACTAGATATGCCGGAAAAATCTAATCTTGCCAATTTTTTGGAAGTTAAAACTTAAAGAAATCAGACTTTGAATCAGATTGACAAATTATGATGTCAAAATCTGGATCTAAGTACAAGACTGTATACTACTTAATGACTGACTTGAAGTGGATTCAATTAAATAAAAACATATTTAGTTTTGCCTCGTCTCGACTCAAAAAAAAAAAAAAATTGGATGTTTAGTTCTGAAATATTTTTGGGACAAATTCAACAAAACCATATCAACTTTTTAATGTCCCTTTTAAGAACGAAGGGCTGTTGCAATAAATCACATAAAATAACCCAAGCACACATATGTATTTCCTTTAGCGTCTGTAACTTCGTGCAAATATTCCCTACGGGCACATATACTGCAAACTAATGATTCTTCTTCTCTCGTTATGAGCGTCTCCTCTGTCAGAGCTTAGGTGTTGTGTGCGAACGAGGCGGTTATGAAGCCCCGGTGGATTTCATATGACTGGATACATTGAAATGACATTGCGCGGCACAGAACAGACATCATCCCACATCAAAGTGCGCCGCAGCCACGGGACCATCTGCCTCCCCATGTACTTACTGCATATGCAAGCCTCCAATATGCTGCCGTTAAATATTTCAACCTTCAACCAAGAAATAATGGATACTTTTTTGGGTTGAACACGAAAATATCAAACAAAATAAAATGTTGGTCTTGTCAAAACATGTCATTTGTGTCATTTTGTGTGTTGGTAATAACAGCATTGCTCATTAACGCAAAAGAGCAAATGTTATTGAATTTAACGAATCAGGAGCCTCGCTTTCACAGTGCAGAACCATCTACAAATTACACTAGAACTTAGTTGAGTTCAAACGTATCTTTATTTACTTACTTATTTACTTCATTTACTATTTATTTATCAGTTTTGATTCAGATTTGCATTAAATCCGAAGCATTTCTTTCACAGTGTTGCATTATTTTATATTATCCACAATGTTATGCTTATAGTATATTTCATTTCACACAATTTCTTGCTGGATTCCAAGGAGCAAAAAAAACAACTTTCAAAGCTGTTTTTCATCTGGCTCAGGCCTAACTTGTGTTGCCACCATCTCTAAGGACACTGTTTCCTCTCTTAATAACCACTGTACATCACTTGGCTGAAACTTTGCTGACTTTAAAAGCCTGGTTCGGAGCCTGCGGTTCAGCTAAAAATGCTAATGCGGCCATTACTGTGAAGTCTGACAGAAACAATGTTCGCTGGATGATGAATTAAACAATGTCTTCTTTTTCTCTTATAGCTGGAGCTGAGCCGGCCCGAGAAACGTTACAACAGAGCCACGGGGTCAAATGTTAATTTCCAGTTCAAATTCTTTGCCTCTTTTCATGAAGATGGGTGACATGTCGGGTTATGTTTTAATCTTTATGAATCAACAACTGCTTAATGTTGCCTGGCAAAAGTCAGTCTGGGTGGTTTCACTTGTAGGAAGTAATTTCCTTTTCAATTTTGAGCAATTTGGATGATTCTCCATGTGAATAAAATGTATTCCACTTTAATCCTTGTTTAATCATCACTTTGGATAATACAATGCACATGTAAATGAGCCACCCTCGCTGTGTGAAGGAAAGGTTTCGCAGGTCTTTCCTTCCTGCTGCTGTCAGACTTTATAACAAACACTGTTAGTCCTGAACACTCGCAATACTGACCTAACCATGTGCAATTCCGTCATATGTGCAATTACTGTCGTGATTCATGTGCAATTACTGTGAAATTCATGTGCAACCCATGTGCCGTTGTGACACATAGTCATGTGCAATTACTGTCGCGATCACATGCAATGATATTTATGTATGTATTTATTTTTATCTTTATTATTTTTCCCCTCCATCCCTTGTTGGGAAATGGGAGGTTTTGTCTATAGGAGTTTTTGTTTATAAGAGATCTTCTACTGAGAGTGTTTTTCAAACTTCCAATAAGTGATCTGTTCTTTTCTTCTGTATCTACCTCTGTATTAGAGCTGGGTTGAAAAAATCGATTTTCCGATTTTTAATCGATTCACATATTAATGACGGATTATCGATTCGTACGTCCAAAGATCTTTTTTTTTTTTTTAAGTTTTAAAAAAAACGTTTACATTTTATACTTCCAGTTTCAGTACTGGCAGTATGTGAGCAGTTTTAAAGTAAAAATGCTTTTGGTAGCAACCGCTTTTGGGTGAATTCTTTTCTTGAATTATTTTCAAGCATAATAATAATGCACTGGTTAGTGTCCCAGTAGGAATCCACTGTTGCAGATGTAGTCACCTCAATGATGTCCTCCATTTATTGTCCTGAATTATCTTTCTTGAAGGTAGATTGACCCTTAACCTTTTAATCAGTCTTCCAGCCACCAGTAACTACCAATACTTGTAAGATTTGCTGTTTAATATTGATATAATACTAGTTTTAATATGTTGCTTCTCTACACAGTCATGAAGTGAAGAAAACGGTTCAAATACATTTTTCATTTTCAATAACATCAACCCCCGGATCGAATCGAAATCGGATCGAATCGGAAATCAGATCGAAATCGGATCGAATCGGATGGGATCTGAGAAAATCGGGAAAAAAAAAACGATTTTGAAACGTAAAAATCGGAATCGAATTGATTCTTGAAATTTGAATCGAAACCCAGCTCTACTCTGTATCTACCTGCGTTGCATCAATGAAATTTCCCCATGTGGGACAATAAAGGAATATCTTATCTTATCACCCTGCAGAACCTTGTGCATTAACATAACTCACACACACTACATAAAGTTAAGATTTACTTACAAAAACAGTCTACCTAAACATCAAATCTACCAGTAGTCTTTTTAAAACCCAACACTGCAAAACACAAATCCCAAATTTAAATTAAGCATGTTTTTATTCAAATGTTTCCCTAAATTAGAGAAATAAATAAGCGCATTACTGCACTGACATCAGATTGGCAGAGATTGTAACAGGGGAAGAAACGAGGCCTTGAAACTCGCAGCATGAAATCCTGCACTGATCGCTATGTTATTGGATCAAAATGAATTTTAAAGTAGTGCGGGCTTTACCAACATCCCACAACTGCTTACATTTAAATCACTTTTTTTCCTCCAAAACAATATTATGACCCGACTTCTTCCGCTGCAGCACTTTGCGTTATTATACCCATTATTCACTGCCTGCACATCCGATGGGAGCTGATAAAAAACACGAGGAATCAAGAGAGTAACTTCTTATAAAGTCTTTTATCTGAAGGTATTCTTTTTCACTGCAAACTCACCTATTAAGACACAGGGTCCGCCACCACACAGGGTCCAGATATACCGTATTTTCCGGACTATAAGTTGCACCGGACTAAAATGCATAATAGAGAAAAAAAACAAAACAAATATAAGTCGCACTGGAGTATGAAATGCGGTTGCAAGTGTGAAAATAACAAATAATATCACATATAAGTCGCTCCGGAGTATAACTATATAAGTATAAATATAAGTATAAGTCGCACCCCGGCCAAAACTATGAAAAAATGTGCGACTTGCTTTTTATTGCTCAAAATTACGCATTATGTTGTGACCAGTGTTGCCTCTCCACAGATCTGACTTGTAACTTGGCCTGGAGTGGCGTCACCTTATGGATGTAGAGAAGTTTGATGCGATACTGCAAAACATAATAGGTAAAGCAATAACATGCCCAGATGCAAGCGGACCCTTCAGCACAAAAGTTACATAGAGCACCTTTAAGTTATGATCACACTGTGTTTTAGGGGGATCTTCATTCAAGACATTATCCGTTTCTTGTGCAGATCTGGACATGAATCATAATATTTTTGGACTATATCTCTCTTTCTGGCATTTCATCAAGATCATGGTTGCGTATTGATAAAAAGAACAAATTATATTAGATCAAAGACTGGTTACTGCTGGGAAGTTTGCCATTGTGAGATAAGGTGAATTTTTTATTTCTTTCTTCATTTCTTTCATTTTATCAAGGTTACAGATTATTCATTGATAAAAAGTACTAATTATATTTGATCAAATATTTTATAGCTGAGAAGATTATAATCATGAGAAAGGGTGACAAAGTGTGATTAGAGAGCACCACAATTGCAATTAATCCTTCGTAGTTTTTTTTTTTTTTAAATATCCAAAGGCAAAACAAAAATAAAACAAAAACAGCTGCTTAAGTCTTTTAAACATGCACTAAATTTAAACATTTAGGGGTTTTACTCGACATAAACATCTGTAACAAGATTGTGCCTCTCTTTTGCTCCTTCGCTGACATTAGCCATCAGCGGTCCATCCTCTGATGCTCCTGGGCCAAGTGGGCGTGCAGGGCTGACATGATATCAGCAAAAACCACAAAAATAATTGAAAGGTCAGATTTGATAATGGCCACTCCAGTGCAGGAGACGTTGGGTGAGTTTTTAAAAAGGTATAAAAACTATGAAGACAGCCATTAGTGCTGACACTGCCCTGAACGCTGAGGCGGCGATCGCATCCACTTTTGTTTGTATCATGACACAAACAGATTTAAAGTTGAACATGGATTTCCCTCTAATGAGCCAATAACTTAATAATCAATGTCTTGAATGTTGGATGGAAACATTTTTGGATATTCTGCAGGGGGTTAGGGACCGCAGCTGTCAGGGCAATTAGAACATTCTCGCATCCAACAAGTTGAAACTAGTTTGCAAAGGTTCACCATTTCTCTTTCTCGATAATGCTCCATGACAAAACTTCAGCCCTAAACAAATCAACTTCGAGCCATATTATAATTGATAGCAGATGGCATGATGGCAGAGTGGCTAACATTTGGGATTAAATTCTCCATGTTCCTCAGGAGTATTCCGGACTTCCCTATCAACCAAAACTTTGAAACAAGTTTCAAAGTTCAAAAACAGACTGAAATGTTTGACCAAATAGTCCAATGTTCACAACTTTTACTATCTACAAACCTTTCTGGCCCGAGGGCTTTGTTATACAGACCAGCTAGTGTAAAATGGGGAGAGAGAGAGGGAATAAGCATCTGGCAAAAGCTGGGAATGGAACCCACGATGCTGCAGAGGTAGCAACCACCGCAAAACTGGCGAGCACTCCAGATTTTCAGAGCTCACACAGATAACTTTGTCTAAACTCATCAGATTGCATCACGGGGGAACATAAAGGAGATCGTCGGTGCAGTGGTAAATCCCCCCAAAGTCCTGTGATCACCTCAGAGAGAGGAGGGTGTCTGTGGGAGTGGGAGAGTGTCACCCCGGTGGGACGGCTTGCTTTCATCAGCGCAGCCCCGCTCTGACCCTGCCTCCTGGGACACACATGAGCCTAATGAGGGGAGGCTCCATGTCTCCTGGTGCTGCACACTGCTCCCATTGTGCAGCACTGTCCTGGGTCACCACACCTCCAGGGAGGACAGGACGCCATCCACATAATGCATGCAGGCTCACGGGCCTCCAAGACACTGGAATATAACAAGTAGCCAACAAGTTGTTTTATATGTGCTGAAAATACATACAGATAAATAATTCCACAGGTACGCACTGGACAAGGAAGCGAATTACACTAAAAACACATTCTCTCGCCACACATTGAGAAGAGTCATGGGCCAGTTGAGTTTGTGTTTGCATATTTCATCTGTACATGTTTTCCCATCGGCCCAAAACACGTTCAATGAGATAATCCAAGTTGTCTGGACAAAACCTGGCTCAAAATCTTCCAAATCTGGCTCTGGGACCTCAGGATGGGTGCACCTTTGGAACGCCAGACAATGACGTACTCATCACTTCACAATGAACCAACCGATCACGTTAACAGAAAAAAAATTATCAATCAAGTCAATCTGTTATGGATTGTGGCCAAGTAAAAAACTACTAATTGTATTATATACACATGACGAATTTACATGGCCAGATAACCCCTAATTAGATTTGATTTTTAGTGCACAAAAGAAATGCAAATCAACCAACTATCACAGGAAATAAGCAAATAAATAACTGTATCCTTCTCTGTAAGAAAAAAAAAAACAAAAACACACAGAGGGAAAAAAAGAGACGTTTCGAACAGGGAATAACAAATCTCATGGATCTGTTAGAGTTCAAGTGTGTCGAGCCAGAGTTCACTCAAGACAGAGGAATAGATAGCGGCTCATCCCGGATAGGGGCGGGGTCATCCCTAAAAAGGTTAAAACTAGACACGAACGGCACGGCTACAACGTTCCCAATGCAAAACTATTCTTGCAACAACCCCATAATGAGAGTGGCTAAGTGTGCAAAGGCAGCGGGGGGCTACTTGCCGCTCGAATTGCTTTTTGTGAAACCTGGAAAGAAGCAACCTCAGTGCGATGCGAGGGTCAGACGAGGCTAATTATTCTGCAGCGGCTGCTCAAATTTCTGCCCTCAGATATTAATAAAGTGATCCATAGGAAAGCATTGGCCGCCACCGCCACCACCACCACCACCACCACTACACCGACGCTCTCCATCTCCCCCCCCACTGCGCCTGGGGAAGGGCAGCAGCGAATGTGCCAGCCTGGGAGCCCGCGCGGTCCCCCCCTGAGAGGCTGACAGGCTCGATGGATGGCCGGGGCGGTGGGTGGATGAGGGCAGCAGCTGTGCATGTGTCGCGGTGCCAGGAGAGGGTGACAGTGGCCCGGTGCCGTGTCCTACATTAACACAAAAATAATGTTTGAACAGGGGAGAGGCGAGTGATGTGAGGAATGGATGTCCGCGCCGGCATATTTCATCTATTTCTGCTGTTTTGTCACCGGGGCGATGCGGAGAGAGCTTATTAAGAGTCCGTTGTGGTACATGTGGTGATACTGTCAAGAGTGTCATGTGTTACGACACCAATGTGGAACATGGCCTTCTGTAATCCACAAACTAAACTTATTGCTATTAGAATATGTTCATTACAGCCATGCTTCATCATCTACTTTCATTTCATATTCCCTTCCCACCGATGCAATCAAATCTAAACATACACCAATTATGGTTTGAATAATCAGTATTTCAATTATGATTCAATTAATCAGCATTATTACCGTATATTCTGGACAATAACTCACACCTTTTTTCATAGTTTTGGCCGGGGTACGACTTATATTTATACTTATACTCCGGAGCGATTTATATGTGATATTATTTGTTATTTTCACACTTGCAACTGCATTTCATACTCCAGTGCAACTTATGTATGTTTTTTTCTTCTCTATTATGCATTTTTTGGCTGGTGTGACGTATCCTCTGGTGCGACTTATAGTCCGGAAAATATGGTATTTGTTTTAGAGAAGCCATATTAAAATGTAGTCACTTTTTAAACACTAACATTCAAAAATAGCTCATATAAAATTAGGATTATTACATATAAAATGAGATTGTAGTTTTATGTATCCATTTAAAATATTGCATTGAATTTGATAGTAATAAATACAAATGTAAAATGAGTGAAGTAATAATAACTTACATTGATATGGTAAAACGCTTTTCACAGAGTATTTATAGCCTGATACTGATTAGACATTTGCAAACGGTTTTCCTCCAAAGTAATCTAGCCTTTTATTTTTATTTATTTTTTATGTTTTCGGAAAAAATATATTTGTTAAACATGCTGCTTTGAATCACCGGAAAAAAGGATTAGGGAAAAAATGCTTGGACATGTTTAATCAAGATTTTTCATCTCTCACCTTCAAAACATTCACTCCAGCAATGAGTGGGCAAAATTTACAAAGCAATGTGAAAATAAGATTCTATTTTTAAACTTGCTATTTTAAATGGGTTGTTGTGGGTGCAATTTGAAATGAAAAAGTGGAAGTTGCAGTTTGAAAACATTTGTAAAATAAATTAGTTGTCCCTCCTCTTCTGGCTCAGGAATGAGAAAACTTGCACTCTGAATAGTTTTAAAATGATCTATTCTGACAGATAAGAGAAGGAGCATTCATTTTTAATTTCAAAGAAGTTCAAGTCATTGTATTTTGTAGAAAAAGCGGTGTCGAAATTATAGAAGCGTAAATCCCACATTCATATAAATTGTAATACTAGGAGCAAGAAGTGATTTTAGTTCACTATTTTCTTAATTCTGCTTAGTTCACATTTTATCCCTTTTTGTGCCCTTTTTTTGTCGTTTTGTTTGATGTTTGTGCAGAGATTTTGATGACGACAGACATTTTGACAAAACTATTTTCCAAAGTGCTCACTTAAAAGTTTACATGCAACATATCAAATCAAACTATAAAATATTATACAGGAAAATGATATGATTGGCATTGATGCAATGTTTTGTTTTATAGTTTAATTGCCCGCTCGCCCCCTCCGTTTGCCCCGACTGCGCCAAATGTCTGGGAGCCGTGGAGGTTTACGGCCTCCTCAGACAGAAGGAAGTGCTGCTTCATCAGGCTGTTAAAGTGACGACTCGGTGTCAGTCAGACCAACGACTTTAACACGGGGGCGGGAGTCAAACCTTACACGTTAAGTCACCGATTAATGACTTATCGTTCAATAACAGAACGGGAAACTTTGCTTACATTTATTGTGGTGTATTCACATTTAAGCTGAGGAGCACAGAATAATTAACATATTTGTCTCATTTATGATACAATGATATAATTTAATACAATTCAGCTTGTGTTTTTTTAAGAGAAAAGTCACTTAAAAATGGTATTTAACTGATATTGGCTGGTTATTGTGTCAGTGATGTAAAGTAGTGATCAACAATATATCACACTTCAAACTCTGTTATAGTGACAGGCCTACGTATATTAAGGGTTAATGTTGGGTCAAGTTAAAAAGGTACCACTTTATAATAACTCAACCTTAATAAGTAGAAATATAATGTGAACTAAGACTAAATTTGCAATAGAAAAATGACATATTAGGAATGATTCAGGCTTAGTGACTACTTAAATTACGGGGATTCGGAGTTAGTATATTTATTCAATTTGGATATGTCGTTGTTCATGCTTTATTAAGGCAAGTGTAGTGCTTATAAAGTGTTACTTAAAATGTTTGCTATCAATTGCAAAAGAGCAGCTTCAACTCTTATATATATCTAATGTCCATTGTTCGGCGCTCACGACCTTGTTTTAGCAAAATGTATTGGATATGTTGCAATTAGCTGAAGCATACAAATGTATTTGTGTGCATAACAATTTAATAGCCAATACTTAAAGATCTTTGGCCTGGCACATGGTTAAAGGAGCGATCATTTGATTCATGAGTACTTTCACTTTATTATAGTGGTATAAGGTAGCAAGAATCTGACTTTAAATTAGTATTAATATGGAGACAATTTGACAAAGAGGACATTGGTTGAAGGCTACTAGTATACCGCATTTATCAGTGAGTGAAAAAGAAAATAAAGCACATTTGACAGTAGGATAGAGTTCAAAATGCTGAAGGTAGGAAAGTGTCTCTGATGGGCTTATTTTCCAGTTCAACAATTAATGAGCGTCTGTATAAAGCCTATTCATCTCTAAAATTCACTGCCACATGCAATACCCCACTGATTTGATCTTTAAATACAACGTTTATAAGAAGCCCAGCTATGCAAAATGCCTACAGGAAAAGAAAAGGAAGCTATTGTCAATGTGGGAGTACAATGTGGATTACTGGAAACTGACATGTTGCCAATAGCATGTGGGAGATGAACTTTAAGAATTCTATATCAAGGCAAATTGATTCAAACCTTAATTAAAGAAAAGCATGTACATTTAGTTTGAATGATATTGACATACTTCCTACTATACAGCCATTGTATTTCATTCACTGAGCCATAGTGTATTTCCAAACACCTTAAGATGTAAATTATAAAACGGTTTCCAGTATGCTAATATTGTCATTTTGATTGAATACTAGATTATGAACCGTGAACATGGATATTGACAAAAATAAATACCTCAATATGTGTTTGGAGCATTCCGATAACTATCGTTGGACCATGGTATTGTAAATCCACCAGAAATGTGCTTAAACATGTTTTTAATAGTATTAGTTGAGGTTTAATTATCAGACACAGCTCAAATGTGGGTAAAAGAAATCACAAAAGTCCAAAAACCGTATTTGAAAGTTTAAAACATAACGTGATATACTTGATATTCCATTATTGCATCTCTTCAAAATTCATTAATTATATTAATACACTTTCTATATATTACCAACCGTGCAAGGTAAAACTTTGTCATTTTAATTTTCCGTGTAATGTAATAGAAGTATTGAATTATAATAAGCCCATTAAATCTCCAATGTTCTGAAAGCTGACGCGGCATCTGATTCAAAAGCTGAACCTATAACAAGGTGTTTTCATTATTGCTTATGATACTGGTGAATAATGAAGTCCGTAAAGTTTCAAATTGAATTCTTGCTTTACACAACGCCCTTGAATGAGGTGCGCGGGGTTAATATTCCCCGTGCGCGGTTGTCCCCTGAAGGCACCGGCATCATTTAGCTTTTGTGGGCCGAGGTCTTCAGAGATACACTTAGCACAGTGAATTGTCTTATTACAGCGCTGACAGCTTATTCTGCGCACATCTCGGCGCGTGCACGGGGACCAGACGGAGCTGAAGGCCGGTGCAGCGGTGTCAGCCGGAGCACCTCTGCCTCTGGAGGTGAGCTGTTTTCAAGGGGTCACCGTATGAATACTCGATGAGCACGTCAGTCCGCGAGCCGTCAGTCCACGAGCACCGGACACGCCAACCAGAGAGGCTTTGAACACGCACGGCGATAAAGAATGACATTCTGATACCTTTTTATCACTTGATAGTTGATAATAGTTAAAAGACTTTCAGATGTGAGAAGTACTCATCACAAGGGATGAATAATTTAGTAGAGAAGAAAAATATAATTGTGTTTTTATCGTGTTTCTCTTAAAGTCTGTACTCTTGAGTGTCAAAAAAAAAATAATAGGTACAAAATTCTAGTTTAGTGTAAATCGTTTGCTTTATAAAGTGGCGAAAAATGTGGAGGTGGGAAAAATCAGTTATAAAGCTGGATATTGTCAGTACGATTGAACTTCTTATTACATGCGGAAAACAGTGAGCGCTTCATCCAACACAGATACTGATACAACTAATCAAAATAGCCAAATATTAAAATTAAAAAAAACTATAGTTAATATGAACAATTTAATAGAAGCCCACTTGGTTTTTGCTTGTAATACTCCTGGGACTGTCACAATAGCACATTTAGCAAAAATATCACACTAAAGGATAATATTGAAAGTGCGTCATCAGAATCGGAAAAAGGTTTATTTCCATTGTCAGTGAACAAAAATCCAAGCAAAAAAATCCAAACTAGGAACTTACTTTGGCGTTAAGGTGCAACTTACAACAACAAATAATAGCAAAATACATAATGCATGCATAAAATTGAGAATCCCCCCCCCCAAAAAAAATAAATAAAATAATATATACACACAACAGGGACACAATAAAAGCAGAATAATAAACTTACTCACCCTAAATAGCTAAATGTTAATTAAGCGTTATCTTAGTGTCATCAATTTTTTCTTTTAGGGCACGACAGATTGGTCACTTTTCATAATCTATTACACTAATCATTTCATGCCCTACCAGTCTTCGTCAGCCCCATAACATTCACGCTGATGATTTAAAGTACACGCTCCTGCTCACCAACACTTAACTCTCCCCCTTCCCCACCGCTGCCAACTGCTGTGTGCTCAAGCCAGACACCTGATGAGGGAGTTAACCCTTGGGTGGCGCAGACTTCCTACTAAGTAGTTCTGTGCTGCTGGTTCATGAGTAATTGAACACTATTGATTTTTGGGGTCTGGGGGTGACAATAATGAGGTCAGATATCAGTCCAGTGCAAACAACAGCTGTGAGGGACCCTTCAGTGTCATTACCGCACGCAGACACATGCACGCACACACAACCGCCGGGCTTTCGTTTCACCTCCACTTCAGCGTCGCGCCGTTGGAGCCGTCTCTGGCACCGAAGGGCCCGGTATCTGCTTCTCTGTCGATACATACAGCCCCAGCGCTCCGCAGAGGGCAGGAGGCACTATTGACATTCAGCTCAAACCTACAGCTCGGAGGATTGGAGTCCAGGGTGTCAATCGTGAATTATGCATGCCTCGACGCCAGGGTGCTGAGCAACACCAGTGCCATCATAATTGAAACAATTGAAAAGACAATGCCAGATGGGTCAATAATTAGACGGCGGGGGGGGAGGAAAGTTGATCCGGACGCTCCCCTGCCCGCCCTGCCAAGCCGAGCACCGTGTTTATGCAGGAGACCTTTACAGAGCCGAGCGTCGGAGCAGCTCCTCCTCAAACCACAGCCAGTGTGTAGTTTGTGATACGACAATCTGCGAGTTTGTTTTGTCTCGTGGGCTTTTCCTTGCATTTGATTATTCTGTTACAAAGTGTGGAATTATGTTGTCATATCTCATAGAATTTGCAGTTGGCCTTGAAAATGGGACAAATTCAAACGACTTTGGACTAATTGGGACAGACATGCCGGACTAAACATATAGGACTATTCGCATGCGTTTATGTAAATTGTATGTTCCCTCTCTGTGTCATGTCTTTGTATTGTTCTGTTTGGATGTTAAATGTTAAAATTTTAAATAACTAAAAATAAGCCTTCTTAGCCTAATGTGAAAACAATGGAGATTTTATGACACTACTATTACTAAATGTAGTGTTCATTAAAATGTAGAGACCAAGAAGCTTAGTTGGTTGTTCCACGACTCTTTTGTTTATGTAAAGTGTTGCCTTGACTACTGTATCTTGACATTATGCACACTTATTAATACACTTCTGTGCCTCATCTGTGTAGCAATACTGCAATTTCCCCATTTCCCCATCTAATCTTATTTTACGTATGCAAATGTAGCTAATAACAGTCTTTTTTTTTTTTTTTCTAATTCTAATCCTAAGCTCTATAAAGAAACAAAAGCAGTACTGGAAATAAACAAAAGTGTGTAATTCTTGGCGCACCGCATGGAAACGATCAAGTTCATGTTTAAATTTAGGTGTCATGAGTTTCCATATTTCAGTGTGAAGCGTTCTTTACATCTGACATTCCTTTACACACTAATAATTCGGGCATTCATTTGCAAAATACCCAGACCATTCATTAATCCTTCACAATACAAAGCTTATTTACTTTGGTTTTCATTTCCCAACTGCTACTAGATGAATCATTAAGTCGAAGTCAAAATATGAGCACACATATACATCATTATCCTTGGCGAAGGTGCAAAGTGCGATCGAAATGCGTTCAAAGCAAACCAGAAGAATCACCCTTTGTGTCCAAGTGCTTATGACAAGTTTTTACGTTTTTACGACTTATGTTGTCTTTATTTTATATATTTATACCTGTTGCACATATAAATCATAGTTTCACACCAATCGAGTCGGTATTTGAAGAGAAAGCGTTGAAAAAGCTGTATAAAGTGACAGGAAGTGACGCTAGGATATCAGTCAGGTCAAAGTAGTTTACATTTACACAAGGAAACAACTTTTCTGACGATCTAAACATTACTTCAACAATAAATAAAGGTGCGCTCATATATTTTTATTTGGCAGATAAAATAAATTGTGACATTAGATGTGTTTTTGCCCAGTGTTTGCTGGGTAATTACAATGAGGAAGTAAAATTATAAACCTAAAAAATATGCTAAATCTGCAATAAAATGTGACTATATAGTTTTAAGCAAACTTCAAAATATATTTATCGTCCAACTTGTCATGGGCACTTTAAAGTCTGTGTGAAACTTTGCCACAGCCCTGTACGGTTGGCAGCAGAGCGCTTTGTGGCAGATTGTAACAGTTGCAAACTTGCTGAAAGTGCTTACTGTTACAGCTACAGCTATTGGAACAGCAGGCAGAAACATTTGCTGTGTATTGTTTGTACTGTTTGTCAAAGCCGCGTTGCCTCGGATTATGTTCCTGCCGTTATTCATTGGTGTCTTTCCTTGTAGCGGGTGTAGAAAAACAGAAGAAAAACAAAAAGCAGGTGACTGATACGTTTCTGTTCGCGGGCCTCTCCATAAATCCAGAAGGAGAGCTCCCAGCAGATCCATTACGTTCACTGGTCTCACGGCCCCAACCGCGACTCAAGGTGATCACCATAAAACACACCACACAAAGTCATCCTTCAAACTTGCACTGCCTTTAAAACAAGCCAGAGAACAGAGGAGACGTGACGGCAACAACGATGCATCTAGACGCAAGCAAAGACCTTTGTCATAAAATCTGAGGCAAGTTTGGGAATTTAGCGTTTGTGTGCGTTTTCCTTTTTATTAACGTTAAGGATATTAAACGGGTTTGAATTTTCTGTTATACGCAACATTTTGAGGACTATTTCACATTTATTTTCACACTCTTTTTATTCCCCCAAGAATCTGATGCGTTCACAGCAAACATTTCATAATTCTAGTTAATTCTTTCACTTTTGCAAGGCCTGTGAAACAAGCTGGGAAATGATCGCTAGAATAAATGCAAACACATGAGAGAGTCGTAAAAGTTATCCACAAACTTATGGCCAGGATTACTGCAGACTACTCCATTTAAAGTTAGGTAAATACCTTTGCCAAATATGGTGATTTAACGTTATAAAAATCCTATAAGCTACGATTGAGCTTTACAAAAACACATAAAGCTGCCCGGAAATAAAGCATACAGTACATTTTATTGCGAGGTGGCAGTCAAAGTGATAGGATAAGTGAGGTTAGAAATTCAAACAGCCTTGAGCTATAAAGTCAACTCAAAAGGTGCTATGGGCAAACACATTTCTTTGCAAAATATTGATCGAGAAAGCACTTTCCCCAGTTGGACTCAGAATTTAAAAAACGTATAAACGTTATTATGTTATCAAAAGAGGTGCTTTCATTTTTTATGGGTTCATTTCCTGATATCTTAAAGTTGGTCACTCTGAGCTCACACACGCTGGAGGCTGTGTGTACGGGTCCTTATCCCATTCAACTTTTATAGGTTGCCATATGCAGTTTTATGGGAAGGTTAATGGTTTTTAAGGAGCACTTCACTTCACAGTCCTAAAACGGCCACTGCAGTTCTGCACATGGGCCACATCATGTTTAATCAAGACAAAATGTACACTATTCTTGGTGACATCAATAATAGTAAGCAACAGGTTTATTTAGGCATTAAATATGATAAACAAGGACTGTTTTAAATCAAATTGTGAATGTTTTATGAGGGTGACTCAATCGAAGTACCACAGTACCACATGGGGAAATTTCATTGATGCAACACAGGCAGATACAGAGGTAGATACAGAGGAAAAGAACAGATCACTTATAGGAAGTCTGAAAAACACTCTCAGTAGAAGATCTCCTATAAACAAAAACTCCCATAGACAAAACCTCCCATTTCCCAACAAGGGATGGAGGGGAAAAATAATAAAGATAAAAATAAATGGAATGCATAATACATTTAATGCCATACTGTGGAATGTTCCACAGTATGGCATTAAATGTATCTGTCTGGTATTTATTTCACTACCAGGGTTTCATTGCTTAAAAAAACATTTTTATTAGCAAATTAAATTCCAATTTGTAACATAATTTCCACCCCAAAAATGGTATCCTGTCTTGTAGAAACTGTAGAAAGTACTTTCAAGTCATCATTATTAATACAGTGTATTCATATATCGTTTTATTAGGCAATGTGGGTGAAGTGTCTTGCCTAAGGACACAACAGCATTTCCTCTAGCGCCAAGTACTAACCAGGCCGTGTCCTGTTTAGCTCCTGACAGCTCATGAGATGGCATTGACAAACCGGTATGGCCATTTTCAATCTGAGATTGAAGATGGATTTGAAAATGACTTTCAGATGGAAAGTGAAACGATTTTTAAAACATTGTTCAAGTGACTACGTTTGAAACTTTTTCTCAGATGGATCACTCCTGGCGAATAAGGGATTACACAGAGTCACATCCTATAAATAATAGTTCAAATTCTAGAATTTGATATTCTCATAATCTCCAATGGGGGCAAGGTCTGATATAATATAATAATATTTACTGTTTTTGAAAGAAATATCCAAAACAGAAATCAAAAAATTTTGAACCTTATATGTATATTATATGTTAGAGATTGGCTTGTCATATTGATTATATTCCTTAATGCTCTTTAAACTGACAACAATTACATAGTTGGCGTTGAATAATGTCACCACTTTTCTGTATTTACACTGACAGAAGACATTGAACCTGTGGCTAGGCCCTGAAGAACCCAACAGCTCCACAGAATCATTTTACTAAAACATATCGTCACAAAGAGAACACAATCATAATACTTGACAGAAAAATTGCAAATAGATATTTTCCCCAAATCGTGCAGCCCTAATTCTAACTGTGAGTGTCGCCTCTTCACAGATCAGACCTGGTGTCACCTTCTTTCCTCGATGGAGATAGCTAGGTTTGATGGCATACAGTGGGATATTTCAGGCATTTAATGGAGTCAAAGTGTTAAACACACCTTTAAGTCCATGTCGTGGCGCCTTTACTTAATGACATCTGCCTTGACTTGACAAACACAAAGTTCTAAATTTGAATACAGACTTATTTGTTCTCACCGTTGTCAATATCATAATTTCGCAGCGCACTATATAATGTATGCAAGAAGGAACAAAAGCTGTCAGAATTTACCATCCTAAAGTCCTAATGAGCAGAAGTAACCATAGCAATTTAGTAAAAAAGCACATCAAAGAGCAGGGAGCAAGAGGCAGGCTGTATTCATGCATAATTTGCAGTGAAAATGGCACTACAGGAGTCTGCTTGTGCCTCTGCTTAATTAGTTCTTATCCTTGGTCTTGGAAGAGGGGTAAACAAAGGCGTCAGATGAAAACTTTTGCAGACAACACTTTCGACAGTAAAAGCTGGTGGGACCCAAGAAGAAGAAAAAAAAAAAAAGAGTTTGACCTTGTGCAAAGTCACAAGGCCCCAATAACTTGGGGAACAACACAAATCAGTGCTGTTCAAGCTTTACTTGGAATTGTATGTGTGTTCTAGAGATGTCAGGATTATTCAGTTAATTGGTTAACTGGTTCAATCTATTCTCCAAAATGTAAAAAAAATCTATGTGTCAAGTTCGAGTTCCCGAACTAAATCCAAGGTTTTTGGCCCAAAATTCTTGGAAATATGTCGGTGTAATCCCTCATTCGTCCAGGCGTGTTCCATAGTAGAAAAAGCTTCAGTTGTAGTCATCTGGACTCAGTTTGAAAAAATAGACGTTTCGACTCTCATCCAAGAGTCATTGTCAATAACTTGTCCTGTTATTGACAATGACTCTTGGATGAGAGTCGAAACGTCTATTTTTTTTCAAACTGAGTCCAGATGACTACAACTGAAGCTTTTTCTACTATGTGTCAAGTATTTTTATATTTGGCTGTTTATGTGACAATGCATCTATTTAAAACTATAAGTCGCAACTTTTTTCATAGTTTTGGCCGGGGTGCGACTTATACTCCAGAGCGACTTATTTATGATATTATTTGTTATTTTCACACTGGCAACCACAAGAGGGCGCTCTAGGCTCTAATCGGCACAGAAGAAGAATCTGCACTTCCTCTACATCCGGAGTTTGTGTTGTTCATGTTCTTTATGCTATAGTTATCTGAATAACTGTTAATATGTTACGTTCACATACCAGACACTTACCACAGTTCTGTGTGTCGTGTAGCTGAAGATGTTACGTTAACATACGTACACCTATTCACCATGTTCTCTAATATTATTATTTTAAATTGCATTTCAAGATGAAATGTCTGTTCTTAGTCTTGAATTTTATCAAATAAATTTCCCCAAAAAATGCGACTTATATTTTTTTTCTTCTCTATTATGGATTTTTTGGCTGGTGCAACTAATACTCCGGAGCGATGCAGTACTTTTTCATTCAGACCTGCTGTGTCAAAAATCATTAGTAACAAAATCATGACATTCCTTCTTGCAATATTTGTAACACTAAAATGTGATATTGTGATATATCATTGTGCTGTTCTGACAACTGCATGGAATTGCCATTGGGGTGAAACTAGTCAAACTTGACCATTTCTATATTCATCAGTTTTGACCTTTAACATTGGTGTGTGACATATGTAGTGGTTTGTTGATGAAGAGGACCGTTTCTCAGCGTAGGACCTCCAGAGTCTGATGAGCGTTTTAGAGCCATCATTAGCCCGCCTCTTCTGTCTGGCCGAGGGGAGCCGTCTGTGAACGAGGCTGGACTGCATTAGCGCCGCTGCCGTGTTCCACTTCAAACCTGACCTTCCCTGGGTCTCACTTCATCTGCCACCCACGGGCCCCTCACCACCTCACCCACACACACACTCACTCACACACACACACACCCCCGGAGCGTCATATCACAGACCCATGTCATTTCCATGCCTTTATCTCAGCCACACACGGACTGAAAGCACACCACACAGACTGCACTTTGAAAGGGTCTGTAGTTTCTATTTTCAGCCTTTTCGTATCAAACCACCTCACTTTTACCGCTCCCTTTCTGCAAGTGTTTATCCGATCACTCAGAGTGCCAGCCTCTCACCCCCCGACCCCTGGTTTGCTGGTGATGAATGACCATTGGCTGTCTCACTGACAGCTCGGCAGCTGATGCCACATAATTACAGTATCACCGTTTAGGCAAAATTACCAAATTACCGCAGTTCTCAGGAGGCGGAGAAGACTGACAGGCCGCCTGACAAAGGAAATACAAATATCTGAGAAAGAGAGGACTTGAAGGACTTCACAGGCACCCTGAGAAATGGTGCTACCGGAGCAATTCGCAGGGAACAAAAAGAAAGTACATAGATTTGGTTGATGAGTTTAGAGACACTTTTCCTCTCATAAATAATGCTAAAAACATCTGGTCTCTGCTTGATATCAATCTTCCACTTCACACTCAATTTATTCATTCATTAATTCTTCTTAAAATGTTCAAGAGGCGTCAACATTTTAATATTTCATTGAATCAGCAAGGTTTGACCTTTATCTCAGCAGAAAAAATATGGCTTTTTGTCTCAGCCACTTTTCGCTGACACAGTTTGAATCTCGACACAGATCTTCATAAAACTGTAGTGTTGAGTTATGTTCTATCCTCAGATGGAGAGAGTGTGCCGGAGTGGTCTGGGAGGGTGCGCACTTGCCCCTCTTGTAAATGAGCCTGTGTGAAGTGACAGACTGACATTTATGGCGTGGGCGCGAACAGTGAGCAGTGGGGAAGATGTTGACTTTTCCTGTGTGTGCGGCTGAAGGATGATGGCCACCAGGGTTGAGTTATGCCCGGCTAATGTATCCACGACAACAAAGGCTTTCATTCACAGCCTTGAGACCAAATGTAAAAACACCTCTTAAGTCGCGCCGCTCGTGTTGGATCCATTATGCAGCGTACAGTGTGTTCAGCTGTGTGCCATTCTCACCATTACTTTTACTGAAGGTATCGGTAACACTGTTAATAATGCATGCAGTTGCATAAAAATCTCATAAAAATGTGTTATTGCCACATTACTGCTTTGAAAGGATTAGGGGCCTTCTGTGGGCTGGGTAATTCAATAAACCCATGGGATTACGGGACACTTCGAAAGCCTATACAATCTACTAATAACCTTTTTTTATTTTTTTCAGTTCATTTAGCACAACAGGGTGCCATTTCGAAGTGAGAATCAACATAGCATAAATATAAATTGGTGTTAGGATTCTTGGCTTGATGAAACGTGAACAATCTGCATCCTTACACTGTAACTACCATTTAATTTATTGTAAACATTATCATGTAGAGCAATTGATTATCTACCGTGATGTATTAGCGAAACAAACATTACAAAAAAAATGTGTTTTTATTATGATCATACTGGAGATTTTAGAATTAGAACCAGAAAAAAATCAGTGATCACAAATCACAAACTAGGGATGTGCTTTGGTGATACGGTAGCCGCATAAAAGTGTGAAGAATAATAGTAATATATAAACTATGACTAACTAACTAAAGGGCATGCATTACATATTGTGTCGAACCAAGAATAGACTCAATTGTCTTATTATTTCTTCTTCCATTTCCTAATAAAGAGTATATCATTAGAAACCCATTAAACTTTGTGACCCTTCTTACCATTTTGTAAATTTTAGACACAGATAGACACAGATTTGAAAACACATGTAATTTGATTATAAGTTGACTAACTCATCATTTGAAAAGTCAACTTTTTTAGAGACTTTTTAGATACATTTACAGCCAAATAAAGGTTGAAATATGGGGATTGAAGGCTTCTAGTGAGAGAACATGCATAAACAACGTGTATTATTAATGAAAATGCCATAAATAATACATTTTTGATTAGACATTTTGATGTATTATGCAGTCTTTGTGATAAAACCTCTTTTTAACATACATTTATTTACAGTATATTTACAGAAAACGATTACAAGTATTATGTTTTAACAGCCGAGTTGTCACGATTGTTCTCCTCAATTGTTGCAGCCTCAAGACAACAGATACATAAAAAGAAATAATTGAAATGAGCACAATTGCATGGATGAAAAAAGCCTGAACCAAAGCCAAACCGGCTGGATGAAACACACCGGGACTTCTCCAATAAACAAGCCCTGCTGAGTGATAATGTAGCGGAGGTAATTTAATCAGAATGAGCTATACGTCACTTAGTAATAGTGGGTGCTTTGCTTTGATTTATCTGTGTTTGTGAAGAGGAGAGAGACAGAACAGACGGCCTGGTGCAGTACAAAAAATAGGCCATGGGAAAGATTCTTCACGCTGGAATTTATCACAGGCTGATGATTAGTGATATTAGCACAGGTGCAGTTACAGTAAACACTAGAGAGTCCCATTTTAAACTCAAAGTGAACGTTAGATAAAGAAGGGGGTGAAGTGGGAGCCGGGGTGCTTGTCCCCGAGGTGTTCTGTCCCGCTATGGGCCTAGATAGATCCACTGGAGCAGAACTAAATGTGTGCTACGGGGAAAAAAAAAGAGACTACGGGTAGAAAATTACTGCAGCCATCGTTTTTCACCATCTAACATTAAAAGCAGAGCAAAATGTGTGCTATTAAGGGCACATCATGCATTCAAAAGTGGTATTTAGTGTGAAATTGATATGGACAAAGTGGTTTGAGGACAGTTGCAATACATTCAAGATGAAGTATATACAGTACTTCAGTGAAATGATTTTACGTGATCAGTTTGAAGACTTCCAATTACTCCATGAATATATGACATGTTAAATATTGTGTTTAAACTGTATATTATTTGTTGCATATGACTTGGTTTTCACACGCTGTGCCTTTTCATCTTATTCTATCAAGTCAACCTTTACTTCTGACTGCTACTGACCCGCACAAGAGCAGCAGCCCTACACACAAAGTCAGAAAACGGGCAGCAGTTGTGGCAACTTCCTCAATAAGGGAAGTCTTGGAACTGGGACCAAGTACAGATGGGTGTGACTGACAGGGAGATTAACCAATCAGAGAAACACATGGTCTGTTGATGCCAAAACAAACATGGCGGTTTCCGAGTAAAAAAGGAAAAACAAATAACCCGAAAGACTGAGAAACAGCACGGATTTCAGCAGAATCAACAAGCCAAAAACTGAATGATCTAAGTCAGAATTTATTTTTTCAAGTAGTTTTTAATTCTGAAAGATATGGATGTCTTGCACGTGTCTTGAAAGACACGTGCTTCAAATAGGAAGCTGTGATTGAATTGTCCAAAACTTATTACTTAAACGTATGATAAAATATAATATAAAAATGATTATAATACAAATATATGCCTATTCTGTTGTGTTCTTTCAAAGAGCACGACTTTCAATAGTTGTTGTCGGGTAGTTTCTTTACACTGAAAAGAAAAAAGCTGCAACTTCCTCCTCTTTAATGCATTTGTCCATTCGCCTAAAGCCAAGAATGAGATAATGCTATGGACACAGAACCAGTAAAAACTATAAGAAGTGTGTCTGTTTTTCTTTGTGCTTTAATGCCCAGATAACATGGATTTATAGCTGCTGTATGCGCTAGCAGCGAAATAAAATAAAATGAAGCATACGGCCTCTACTTAGAGACAAATAGGCTTCCTGATGCTATATTTATGCTATTTTGGGGAGTGTATAGATTGTTGGACTAGCTCTAGGTCATTGGTAGACATGTATACAAAATATAGGAAGTTTGCCAATAAAATGAAAGGGAAAACTCAAATGAAGCATCAATTGTAAAAGCTAACACTGAATTTGAATGGAATGTTTGTCCACTGAATGTTGGTCTCTCACTTGTGTGTCAGAAAGGATTCATTATTTAGGGCACAGAGCTAAGGGGATAAGGAGAGGAGCTAAACAATAAACAGTAAAAAGGTTTTGAACTGTCAATCTTAAGTGGCTCTAGGGAGGCAAACAAAACTGGGTAAAAGATTTGGAATAAAATCCAAGAAAGAAAACAGTCAACATCCCTCCACAAGCTCCTTTGGGGCATTGGGTTTCTTAAACAGACTCCAGTTTGAACTCTGTATACCTCCAAGGAATAAAGACACGGCACAGGCTAAAATATATGTGTGCAGATTAACCCAAACGTCTCGGTTAAATGCTATTAGTCTGGACTAGAATTACAACCATGAGAAAGTATATTGTAAAGATCAGGGGTCAGGCCAAGTCAAGGAAAAACAACATGCTAAGTCTGCATATTGTAAGTCAAGAATGGCCATATGGTGGAACTAGGTTACTTTTGAATCTATTTACCGGTATATTATAATGAGTAGATTTATACATAATAGTTTCTGCTGTTGAATAAATAGTTGATACTTCTTACTATCAACTACGACTGTTACAACTACTATCAGTGCTTTTAGAACAGAATACTGAACTGCATTCAAATGTATTTAGTGACATATTCTGTTACATCTTCAATCTTAGCACTTAATGTTATTATGTAAAAATGGGACTATATCAACTTTGTTAGTTGCATTGTTGCACTAATACAGTGCAATTCGAAGCCTAAATTGTGTTATCAAATACTGCAATGTATGTATTTGATTTTAGGAAAGTAATCGGGCATTTCCACCTGCCCAACTACTACTAACTCTACTCTAGTCAGCCTTGGTGTGTTTTCATTACACTTTAGACTCTGGTACAGTATCCATGAAAACTGCCCACTACAAAACAGTATCCATAGCTCTGTATTAAACCTGAATTCCACAAGCAATCTTACGAGTCAATGTCAGGTATTAAAAAAGTACCCGTCCCGGTTAAGCAGGACAGCACCAAAGTACAGCAACTCAAAATTAGCATTCTGAATACATATTTTTGGGATATGCATTTAATTTTTACTTCTCAACACTGTCCACACTGCTACGGCTAACACTTCTATTACTCCGACTATTCTTATTACTATTACTTTACACTCCTACTACCGTCATCACCACTAGAACCCTTTCTTACCACAAACATTGCTGCAATTGCTAGAATTCAAAAGCTACACTTTCTGTGAGTAACTCTCCTTTCTATGATTGCTGAGTTGACAGTTGAATTTTACCTAGCAATATGAAACAGGAAAATTGTAAAATTGGTTGCAAATAAGAAGCAATTTCCCAACTTTGGTTGTAAAATTAGACCTCACATTTTCAGCCAATTATTAATCTGTCAAGGGATGAGTAACTTGTCTGGAGCGAGGGCAAACAGACCATTTCCTTGTCAGATTGGCGCAGCACAGGGCTTGGGAGTCTTTCCGCTATGCTAGGTGGGTAATTACTATCATTGACTAATAATCCAAGAGCCGGGCCATAATAATCTGTGCCACATGTGCCTGCGCTCTTAAAGGAAACACTCATTAACCACTAGGATTCAGAGCCTAAACTGCTTAGTGACAAGTAATGGAGAGTCATTTTCTTGTCTGGAGAGTGGGAGAGTTAGTCCGGTCGTTTTCCATTGCCTCTGCACATCAAGTCCAAGTGTGATTCAAGGACATTTTATTTCTATGGGTAAGATAAGATAAGATAAGTAGGAAAAAGTCCTAAAAATGCTGGATGTGAACCAATCATTTCGGTATTTGTTTCTAAATAGACAGGAAGTTAATTTATTTTTAGAAACTTCAGATAAAAATGTATGCTCAGGATATTTTTCATTATTGATAGACTTTGAGTTTGTCTAAATTGACTGAGCATTTATAATAAACTACAGACGAAAAATGATCATAAACTATGTGCATTTATACACTTTTTTCAAATAAAGCTACAGTAGTAGTGCACAGTACTGTACGAACATTTATAAATTGTTAGCAAAATTGCAAAAATACTTGGTGGTTACACATTGCCCTCAAATTATAAAAGGTTAATTTAAAAATTGTTGGCTCTATCCATATTATTCAGTGTCTAAATTAACTTGTTTTCAATAATATGAAACCGAATGGCTTCCAGAAAAGAGTCACTAAAAGATGAACCCTCTTTGAGAGCTAGTTTGTGTGTTTATTGCGAAAATTGTGGAAAAGCAGACTAATCTTGAGGCGAAATTGGAAAGCAACTGTCCACTTTACGAGTACAAGTCATTCCCAAGATGTAAATAGTCCATCTGTCTGTGCAATTCTTACTTCTCAGTTGAAAATACAATCTGCCATTTGCAAAAAACACAATATAAAAATGAACTTCTAATATCGAAAAGGATTTTGAACCGATTGAATTATAATTGAGGATGGGAGAGGCATAGAGGGAAAGGTTAAGACATAATGTAACAGTGACATTTAACAATCCTTAATAAACGAATGTAAAGTGATGTCTGGGGTACCACCTCTGTCTTCTATCATGCTGTTGTGTGAATAATGGCATGCATGTTTGAATTAACCGTTTAATTACGCAAGTATTGAAATTAATTTGGTGTCAATTCTAATCATTTCATGCATCTTGCTTGGTCCCTGGCAGACACTCATTTACATTAAATTAACTTTCAATTATACTCTCAGACAGCGGTATTGCATTTCAAACTTAACCAAACATTTATGGTACACAATATTCAGATATATAGTTAAGATGTGACCCTCAAACAAAGCTGTTAAGTATTTTCATCCATTTCAATTTTTTTTAAATGATTTTATTTATCAGCACTTCATCATTTTTGCTATTTACATTTGTAGGGGTTTTGTTGAATTCATTTAAACGATACAATGACACAATAAAAATAATATTCAAGTCAAAATAGCACAACACAAGGTAAAATAAAAAGGTATTTTCAGAACAAATAAGGCCTCAATCTAATGTTTATTGACCTTTTCATGCAACGTGCAATTAATCATGTTTAAAAACGTAAGCCGAGTAGAGCCCAATATTGAACAGCCCTATTATTTTATGTATTTATTTGTTTATATTTTATGCATTTATTTATTTATTTTGACATATTTTGCTTGTGTTTGTTTTGTACTGTGTAAGTAAGTGTGCAGCACTTTGGAGACTTTGTGTTGGTAAAATGTGCTATACAAATAAAGTTGGATTGGATTGGAAAATGCCCTTAGAGATGGATAGGCTAAAACTATAAAAATGAGTAACTAGAATAGTGGTGGAGCAACCTAACAGGCAGCAGAGATACTACTGGTAAATATCAAACAATAGTTTCAGAATACCAAATTTCAGAGCCTATTCAGCACCTTGACCTTTTTTTTGTTTTAAATTCTTTAACGAGTAACAATCCCGATCTCCTACTTGAACGCGTCCCCAAAGAGTTCCCCGACTACAACTGCAACAAAGACGACACAATACATTTTACAGAGCGACAATTGACCACAAAGAAATGTCACAATATAGCGGCCAATTTCCAGGGAGGGCAATCTCGGTGACAACAATCAGCACCGGTGGATATTGGCTCCGATCATGTGAGCTAAACTGACTGGAGCTACACAATCTATAGTGCGGTAGGAGCTCTGGACCTGAACATAATTACCACAACAGCGGCAGCAGCACCCGGTGGAGACCAGATTGCTCCCAGGTGACATTGGGGGGTTATTAAATTGTCACGGCGCCCCCTTCTTTTGGCGCCGCGTACGCGCACTCGAACGGGGCTGCCCACACGACTGACTCACGAGTTTATCTGCTCCATTTGTTTGACATCTTTACGACACACCGTATTAACGCCAACCTAATTTCACCGGGACCTGGATGTCTCCCTCCCTTCTCAATGAAATCCTTCAGGGTTAGGTTAGGGCCGCTGGGACTGCTTGTCTCCACCAAATGAATACTCCAAGTGACTTTTTTTTTTAACTCCCTTGTGTATTCAACTTCACAAGAAAAATCAAGTCAGAGTTCAAGGGAGACTAATAGTGAAGTAAATTAGGCTGATGATGATCTAAAAGTGTCTTAATTTTGTGCTACTGTGACAGATACTTCTAAGGCTGGTAAATTTACCAAATAACCCTTTGAAGACAGGTTTGAATAAACTGTGTCCTTTTTGGTATGAATTTAGAATGACCTTGAGCTTCATCAGAACTAGTATAAGAACACGATGTTTGAGAAAGTTCTATTATTTAGTGTGGAAAATGCCAGTCTATTGTCTAAAACCTAAAACATTTATTATTTTAGTTATTGTAGTATCAGTACTGAGAATCAAATACATTCCTTTGTATCGAATAATAGAGTTTGAAATGTTTGTATTGTATTTTTTTTTTATATAATTGTTATTATTTGTGACAATAGCAAAACATGTAACTTCCCTCCAAAACAAGCACACAAAAAAAGAAATGAAAGACATTCAAAAACAAACTGAAAAGAAGCAAACGGGGCAATCTATACAATAAATTTACCTCATTTAACATAAGAGACAAAGGACGTAAGACAAGAGACAGACAAAGACAAGACAAATAACACTAGACAAGAATATATATAATAATAACAATAATCATAATCATATGTATAAAAAATATAAAGTAAAAATATATATAAGACAAAATGAATTATAACAATTGAAGATAAATCAAATAAAAAATGAATCACTCACACGCACACATTTGCCACACTCTTTTGGCTCTAAATCTAAGCATCAAGTCTACATAAATATTATATTTACATCTACTGTTACAAAAAGGAAGGAACATTTCTGATTGTATTCTATCCTTTATAGTATTGTGACAGTAGTTTCCGTCCAGACAAACAACAATCCTATTCATTATCCAATAAATAATTACATGTCATTTAAATGCTAACGAAGATGCTTTTAAGTGTTTCTCCCTGGAATAAAGAATTTCCATCTTGTTTTCAACATAAACCAACAAATACATTTATGGTATTTTTTACATTTTTTTTGTAGCAACATATCGGGCATATAGGGCTTTGTTGACACTGCAGGCAAAACCGATCTAAAATCAATTCTTGTTTGTAGCAAAATCAAATCAATAAAGATTAGAATTATGCCGTTGCCGAACAGAATAAATCAACACAAAAGTTCTTCATCCCAACTAAATACTACTTTTAAAATAAATTTCACATGAATTTTGGAGATTGACCAAATGTTCCTTCTTATATGGACTGCAAAACAAATGTGTAAAGTGCAAAAGACTAAAAAAAGAGAGCTCTTCGCACAAAATGACGCAAGAATACAGGACTGTAAACCTACAGCAATGGATTAGACACAGGCCGCGCACAGTGGCGTGGTGAAGCTTCAATTTGTTACATCTTGGTTACGCAATAATACGCTTAGAATGTGTAAAGCCTGAGGGTCTTTCAGTTTACAATGAAAGCCCTGATGAATATAGCACATTACTCACCGTATACATTAAAGCAAGGTGGTACAGTGTAGTGTAGTAGTCAAGACCGCACGAATCAAGACCAAGTTAAGACCAATTTTTAAAACAGACTGTGCCCATGACTAGACAATGCCCAATAATACACCTAGAATGTACAGAACACAATATAATATGTTTTTTTATATTCTCAAACTTTTTCTGTTGCGCCCACGTATGGGATTAAATTCATGCGGTAACTTCAAACAAAACAATATGGATACAATTTTTACTAACCTATACAAAAAATGTTATACAAATTATTTTTAGTGTCATTGTCATTAGCTTTGAGGGACTGTCTGTCACTGCTTTGTGCATGAAGCCCTGGACTGACAACAGAGCCTCATTGCGCTGCAAATATACGAGTCTCTCTGAGCGCTCTCCTCCTCCTACTCTCCCTCTGTCTCTCCTCTGTCCCTCTCCCTCTATCCCTCTCCTCTTCGTTCAGCTGCATATACAGTGGGCGGGCCAATCACCTGTCTGGATACTGACAGCGGAGAACTGGCGCTTATGAAAGAAAAACTGCAGTAAATGAGGTGGTTTAGAAAGAAGACGGACTCACGTTACTGGGTCACTGTGGATCATTTCTGCCACTTCTCCACTCTCATTTACTGCATGGGATCAAAGTGGAAAGGAGCCAATATAAATGTACATGCCACATACTCTTCAAATAGGCTTTACATCGCCAAATGAGCCATCAGTTTGAGAAGTACTTTTATAAGTTAGACTTGGACAGAGAGGAGACTGGCGCGGAGAGAGAGGGAGAAATGCACAGAGAAGAGGAGGTACGAGGAGGGAGAAAGAGTGCTTATGTGCAGCAGGCAGTGGCCAAAGCTGTGACTCGTCTCAAACCCGAGGTGTGAGGGCGGGGCACAGAGCCAGGCTACTCCGCTCCTCCACCGTTTTCTCCCATTCAGGTCGTCCGACTGTTGCTGAAAACACATCCTTCATGCGTAATATGTGCACATTTCCTTCTTCTACAGCTAAAAGGAATTGTTAAATGTGCTAAACAGAGTCCACACAAGTCCAAGACATGTTACCTTTGTGTAAGTGACAAGGCCGAGTCCAAGAGCTCTCGAGACCAAGACTGGATCAAAATGCACTCTAGTCGAGAGACGATACCAAGACATTTAAAAAATGGTCTCGAGACCGGTCTCGAATAAGACTTCAACACTAGTGCAGTGGTTCTCAAACTGTAGTATGCAGACTGTTTGGTGGTCTGAGCAGTCTCATCTTAGGACACACTCACTTTTCCTGGTTTAGTCTTGGTATGAACTAAATTTGGCTTGGTTTGGTTGTAGTCCCGGGTTAGTTACGTCCAGTCAAGATGTAGTTCCTGTGGTTTCATCCCCATTATGCCCCCATTTAGAAGTGATGCATTTGGACCTATTGCAATACCTATTGATATAGTTATAGTTCAGTCCAGGTTTAGTTCCAGTCAATATCCGGTTAGTTCAACCTAAGACTGAACTGATTCAACCAAGATATTCTCATTTCCTCGTCATTTGTTAAGGGTACGTTCACACGCACAATTACCACATTCAAATTAGGATTAAACTAAACCTGAAACTAAACATGGGAAAGGCCAGGTCTAAACCAGGACTAAACCGGGACTAAACCAGGACTAAACCAGGACTAAACCGGGACTAAGCCAGGACTAAACCGGGACTAAACCAGGATTATACCAGGGCTAAAACAGGACTAAAACAGGATTATACCAGGGCTAAAACAGGACTAAAACAGGACTAAAACAGGACTAAAACAGGATTATACCAGGGCTAAAACAGGACTAAAACAGGATTATACCAGGACTAAAACAGGACTAAAATAGGATTAAACCAAGGCTTAAACATTACTAAAACAAGATTAAACCAGGGCTTAAACATTACTAAAACAGGACTAAAACAGGACTAAATAAATTATACATCAGCGTAAAACTGAGCTCGAGCAGGACAAAACATGTACAAATGTAAAGGCATCCTCAGTCTATTTGAAAAGCCATATTTAGTTATTAGGTAGAAGTATAAAATTGCACTCATAAAACATTATAATAACTTAATCATGTATAAAAATATCTGTCAAGTTCAAGAGAAAAATATCCGTTTAAGCACTCAAGGTATGTTCAAGGTCATATTCAACAAACAAGTACAGAGATCCAGTGCAGTGCCAGCAGAGTGGAGCAGCTGGTCTGCTACTTTAAACAAATTACTCTTAAAAAACAAAGATTTATGTTGGATTGTGCGTGTTCTGCAGCTGTAATATTTCACACTAAATCATAATGTTTGCCAAGTGTCAGCTAATGCAAGCCCTCAATGGAAAGTGGCTTGATTATAAAATACTCTAGTGCAAAGCAGGGGTGGGCAATATTGACATAGGTGAATATCTCATTTCATGCAGTCTCAATAACAAACAACAAAAGGGCTGAAATTGACTCAAGACAGGCCTCGCCAATCTAAAAGACGTAGTGGTGTGAAACTGGCTAAAGTATCTATGATCTGACCATGTGCCTGACCCAAACTGCACTCACAAGACTGCAACGGCGAGACAAAACAACTGTGTGTACAAAAAGTATTAGGAAACTGTATTTAAATGTAAAAAGGAAAAAGAAACTCACTGATTCACTATAAAATCCTCACCTAGCTCACTCCAGGCTTTCTTCTATCTACTGTTGTTCCACAAAATCCTTTACAAATTAAAATTATCCACCGATTAATCACATAAATAAGTAAAGGCAGTGACAGCTCCACAAATCAGATCATAATCCATCAGATTACTTGTGCTTGTAAAGGAGATTCAAGTAGTCCACCAAAAAAAGTAAAATTTACCATAAAAGTGCAAAAGTATTTTCTTAATGCTATTTTTGACTGACAATACACTCATTCCAACTTTCTACACCATCAAAACAAAAATAACACTTCATCTGCCACTTCTACCTCAAAGCTCACAAGTACATCGCAGTACGAACACACAAAACACATTGCAAAATTATAACGAAGACTTGATTTACTCACATTTCGCCGGGAGGTCGTATCCGCAGGTGATCTTGGCCTTGCCGGTTTCGCAGCCGTTTAGTGAGTGGCACTCGTCAAACAGGCAGGACCCCGCCGCTTTGTGTATGCAGCCGTCAACTGAAACAGACACACGACAGGCACACGTATGAGGCCTGGCACGGATCAGACAAACAACCGCTCGCCACGCTGCGCTAAGTAGCTCTTTGTCTGCTTTATCATGTCAAAACAAGCACTCGTCGAGAAACCAGAGCAAGACGTAGGTGTATATTATTCATAATTCTCGCGACTTTGTCCAAGATGAAATGATCTGGCTCGGATATCGTGTGTCTCTACAGGGCGGGTGTGACAGCGCAGGCTCGTGTCTGTTGCTGGTAAATATTGACGAGCTTAGGAATGAAATTAGCCGGGCCAGGATCTAATAACGCCTCCACGCAGCAAACTGAGACTGTTCTTCCTGTAATCTCTCTCTTCTGTCCACAGCCATGCGCTAGAATACAAGCTCGCATAATTAACTGCGTACAGGGCTTTGTTTTTTAATGTTTTATGGATCATCATATTTGTTGGATACAAGTGAGAAATATGTACTTTGTAAATGCGGGTGGGCAATGTTGACCAATAGTAAACTCTCTATATTTGGAGTATCCCACTAATGACACTCAGACTATGTTAAACGTCAATACTACAAAAATGCGGTGAAACGTGTCTTTGAATGTATTTGTTGTTTTTTTTCTCTCTCCCGCTCTTGTTCTCTGCGTCTCTCCGTCCTTACCTTCCTCTCCCTCTTCCCCTCTCCGTGCCTCCTCCTTAAGGTTTTAATTTTACCGGGTTAACGCTGCGATACACTTGATTGATGGCACGTCTTACACGAGAGGGCAGAGAGATAGAAATCCACATTATCCGTCTCTGAAAGCCTGACATCCCTCCAAGAGTCTCTTATCAATCACAGCGAGACATCATAAAATCCCCCTTCAACTTGTCCTGCCGAGTCCTCCGCTGCCATTAGCCCAAACAAGAGACAGAACAAGGAACATGGACAAATATAATACTGTTTGTTGGATATCTTTGTGAGGGATCGACTTGTAGGATTGGCAAGAGAGTGAGAGCAGAATAGATCCAAAGTACCACTCACTATACACATCAGCACCACTACATTTGCTATACGGCGGCTTCTAACCCTTGATTGACGGCCTGCGTGATCACTTCTAATTTTATGACGCAGAAATATGATAAATCGGCTAAATAAATATGGTGTAAATCACAGTTATAAAGACTGACAGTCGTGCATCCAGCGCATCAGCTTGAAACAGCGCGCTAGCCAAATAGCGGCATCAAATCTGAGAAAATTGATCTGTTTCTAACAAATACAGACGAATAGACAGAGCGAGGGAAGGACAACTAAGGATACAGATGATGAAACGCCTAACAAAAGTCTGCACAAAGATGTAGGTGAGGGGACGAGGCACGGGACGAGCTACGGGACAAGCGAAACAACAAACAGCAGGTATTTGGAGGGAAAAACAAAAAGTACAAGGAATACAAACACGAGCACAGAAGATTCCAAGCTAAATTCTTATTTTTTCTTCACGAGACAAATCTACGGTGGTTGATGTGCAAACAAAGTCGTACTGTAGGTGAAATGTACTGTATGGAAAGATAAATTCTGAATATTTATTTAATATTGTCATAATATAGTGTCTTAATCTTTTGCAGTTTGCTCCTTCTCTTTAATCTGTCAATGCGTTTCTCCTAAAAAATAGTGAGGATGGTGAAAGTACCATAAAATGAACTAGAAAGCGGCTGAATTCTCACTTTTTTTGTCAATCTAGATATTTTTGTAAATTTTTGAGCTTATTTTAATACTTTAAATTACATTAAATACACTCCATATTTGAACTTTGCAGCTCTCCAAAACAACAATTGCAATATTAATATAAGTTTTTTCAATATACTTCCCACCTCTAAATGTATGGTGATGAATTCAAACTCTAGCCTAGAAACAATGACAAAGAAAAAAGTAAAGTATTTATTTTTTCTGGGCAGAAGGTAACTTTTTCCACATGACGCTTCCACCGTCCAAACATTCATGTATGGAACAATTCATGCCCATTACAGGATATATATAGAAACACTTGTGATAGCTGTACACCACGTTACGACGCGTAAACAATGAGTCCTCTGAAACGGGGACGTCTCTCATACAAGTTTCTTCTCCATCTCGCTCGGATAAGTCAAAGACAACAGCTGGGCGGATGATTTTCTCCTCCTATCCATCATCTTTAATGGACTGAGGGACAGGCGCTTGACAGAGACAGATCCTGATGGCTTTTCCACGCAGTAACATGAGTGTGACAGTGATGTGGAGCCAGTGAAAGCTACTTAGCGCCAAGACAGCTGTGGTAGTAGTAGTAGTAGTCGAAGTATTAGCGCAAGTATAAACCGGCACGGTCCCTACATTGAAATGCGTTCGTGGAGGAACCTGGTTTGTGACGATCAGACGCACTTATTTGCATCATAATTGACTTTGTGCGGCGGGTAAACACAGAATTGTCAAATGCGTTAAGAGCTTTGGGGCCTGTACGAATCATTGTGTACGTAATGTAACACCTTCCATATAATGTTTAGTCACAGCTAACAGTTCAAATGATCTGTGTAATGGGGCAATGTATACTATGGAGGATTAGGGAAAGCCTCCATCAGTGCTACAGGAAGCAGACACAAGTTATTCCAAGGGATTGTTGAGTCATCTTTTAAGTAATCAAAAGGAAAGTAAAAACTGTTTTGGAAAGGGGGAAAGCACTGCTATAAAATATAACAACAGAAAGAAGCCGTATCAACAAACTCTGACAGTAAAATACCAAAGATATTGACAGAAAAATTCATGACAAACAAACCTTTTCTTCCTTTTTTCCCCCCATTTTGAGTTTCCAAAAATTGCAATCCGTAACAGAAAATTCTCAAAACGAAGAATTCAAAAAAAGTTTAACAGATTTTTTTTTTGTCCAGAGAAACTGCTAAAGGTTAAAAGGAGTCAGAATGTGACTATAGCGTTATTAAATAAATTATTATTTATTTAAATACTAAGCAAAGGAAAAAATACATATGACGTATTTCTAAATTTACTACGTACTTCTGAATTTAAAACGACACGGAGAATAAACTAAACCGCTGCAGAACAAATACTGAACAGAATACTTTGAAAATGAAAACAAACTCTTAAATTAGTTCAACATTTCAAACTTCAGACAGACCTACAAACCTTTTCATAACCCATTTGTATATTTTTCTAGCCATTTTTTTTTCTAGTTATTGTTTTGTCAAGAATCCTCCACAGTATGGCATTAAACGTATCTTCCATCATGCATTCTGTTCTTATTACTGGTGCTTTTTATTGCTCAAACTGTGGAAAACGTGCAACTCTCCGCAGATCTGACCTGTAACTTGACCTGGTGCGTCACCCGCTCGTCTCTATGCCGTACTAAGGAACATTCCAGGCAAATGAATAACATATCCATGGAGATGAGCAGCTCTACACCAGAAAAGGACACAGCGCAGTATAAAGCTTGTGTGTAAAATGTATTAAAAACTAAACGTAGAGCTTGTGTGTGAAAAATGGTATGGTTTTGTGCTGTACATTTCTCCCAGAAGAATATGTCAGAGGCACACAGTTCACACAAGGGTTACACTGCAGACTTCTGATACAAAGAACATAGTGTTTTTCAGCAGCCATCACATCTGTAATACATGTGTTTAAGCCCTCACAATTTGACCAACAATAAGTCTTTATGAACATGTTCTCGCAGCAAGCCTCGACTATGTGACAGTGTGTTTGCCTTCAGTTTATGTTTTACCAATTCTGTACAAAATGTAAAAAGTGAAAATACTTGCCAATGTTTGGATCCGCTGAAAACTGTACATGGGCTAAGTGAAATGGAATTACTGTACCAAAGCGTAGATTTAGACCGTGCAAAGACTTAGACCGACTTTTCATTTCTTTTCCTCTATAAGTCATGATATAAACTTTAATAAACACACACTTTACAACTCTAAAATAGCAGCTTAAAGAGTTGAAGAGAGAGAGGGCTTGCTTAGCACAAGAGTGTAAAGTAAACTGTGATCTCTTCCCAGTCGTTTTTCCGCCATGTTAGGGGTGTTTAATAATGCCTTCTCCAGTTTTCATGGATCCCAGAGGACTCCCCCTCCCCAGACAGCTCCCTCTCATCGCCGCGCTGAGTACCTTGGGATCACACAGTGAGGAAAGACATATGGGCCTCTGCGTTTCATCTCACCATCTCAAGACTGAGATTGTGGATAATAGTTTTCAGTTTTCAGTTTCCATTCTCATCCTGTTTCCGAGCTCTTTTTCAGCTGCTTTTTGCTGCTTGGATGTTGTTCAAAATTTGGAGATGAAAACTCACAAGATGAATATAGTATGTGCATCGCCGCAATAACAAAAAGTGGATATTGCATTGTACATATTTTGAAAAAGTGCGTGTAAAGTCATAGTCACTAATTTGAATTTTTAAGGTTCTGCAAAAACACTATTTTCTTTCAATGTCCTCTTTCATTCTCATTAAACAAGCTAAAATATGTGCTGCATGTTTTTCTATTAAGTTATAAATGCATTATGGATTATCTAAGATTTGTCTTAAATCCTCGCAAATTAGACAATAGTTTCCAGCTTATTATGCATACATAGCCAAAATGTCTGAAAACGTCCAACTTAATGCGCATTATTATTGTTTATTCGTGATATTTCTGGATGATTCACAACCATTACCTCGTTGTGTACCGTGCATTTTACAGATAATGAATTATGATTGATAAGTCCTTAAATTAAACTGAACAGGACAGCAGTATTCAAGACAGCGGTGCTAAATTTCTCATTCATTTATGCCTCATTTGTGGCTGCTTTACATTTGAATCGCTCTATGCATGGGTGTAATTACGCCACATTCACATGCTAAATAAACATAATGATCATGCACCTGTACAGCTGCATCTAAAAGCCTGTATCACACCTACAGGAACCTTAAAACGAACCTGACTTGAGAGTATTGTGCAATCAGCAGATCAAAGCGCTTATTTCAGCTCTTGCAAATATGAAGTTATGAAGGGCGTTTCATTTTGCAGGTTTAGTATCTACGTGTACGTCACATCTGCTCCTGTCCACTGTTACTGCGTCTATACTAGAGATGGACTAATATAGCGGTTGATATTCAATCTCCAGCACAGGCCGATATTTAGTTTGGACCAACTAACAGCTTAAATTGTAGACATAAAGCTTTATTATAACACATTACTCCAAAGCGGGCCCCTGCCAAATGTGATTGCACGGCTCCAAAACAGATTAGTGGTAAAACATGGCTGTGTATGTCTGAAAAATAATGTATTATTTTTTTCTTATTATATGTTTATTATGCAGAGAGTACACTGTATAGACAGCAAAAGTTTGTAGTCGATATGTATTATATATTATGTGGAAAATTATGAAAACCGGCAATGTATATCAGCAAAACAATATTGTCAGAGCTAATCAGTAATCTAAAATATCAAGCATCGGCCAAGGAAAAAACTCATATCTGTTGATCTCTAGTGAATACTAAATGCATCTCTTCATATAGCTTGTTATTACAGATGAATACATGTATTAATTACTATAAAAGTGTACTATGTATCTTCATGTCTCCATGATATCACTGCATTGTCAAGTATGTTCCACAGTATGGCAACCACCAGGCCACGTTACAGGTAAAATCTGTATTTATTTATTTACTTATTAATTATCAGGGACAGTGCCTATCAATAAGCATGTATGTAAATATGCCAGAATTCACTAAAAGGACATTTTGTATCTGTCGTCGTCGAGTTTTGTTTGTAAGAGTTTTTCTATTAAGAGTGTTTTTTTTAAGCTTCCTATAAGTTATCTGTTCTTTTACTTCTGTATCTACTTACAAATAAAGGCCTCTTATCTTATCTTATATGATCATATATGATACATCAATCATCCAGTTACAGACCAACAGACACATAAGAGAGCAGACACTCAGACGCACACAAGTACAGGGCAAGAGGCCTGCAGGGGGCAGCAAAGAGAGCAGGTATAGTTAGTGTTTGCAATGATTAACTGTTTTTTTAACAGTATTTAAATAGTTTGTGATAGTTTGCATTTCTGAAGGTTGTGGGTGTGAGGTTACAATCAGAGGCAGCGCGGACAGAACGGGATAATGCAGTCGCCTCTCGCTGCTCCTCTGCTTCTGCTGTGGCTGGTGGTTCATAAACCAAGTGTTGGAGATGACACACCATGAATAACTTTGTTCCATAGACAGAGATTTGAGTGTTTGACCATGTTCTCAAAGCTGTGTTTGTGTAGTATGGGGCGATGGTGAGTGTGGTTTGTTTTTTTTGTCCAGGATTTTGGAGTTTGTTTGTAAAGTGATTGCAGAGGCTTCAGCGTTATGGCATTAGCCAGTGACGAGGTGGGTAGACAGTATATTAGTTTTGTCTTTTTAATATATGAGCATTGCGAATGTGAAACTATATCTTAAAGTGCATATGACAGCTTAAACTACTGACTTAGTAACAATTGTTATAGTTCAGATTTTACAAAAAAATCTTTACAAAAAGATTTGTGGAAGTTTATAATTGTACCAACTCTAACAAGTGAATACATGTACTCAAGTAAAAGATTATAGGCTAATTTTCATCCTCAACATCATTAGCTTTATTTCTGACATTTATTTGGTCCAGAAAATAAAAGACATTGCATGGACAAACACCCCACAAAGACAAAAGGTACATTCATTTTTGTAGGGAAAAGTACCACACCAAACTTTGAGTCGGATTGCACTTCGGGACAGATGGGCACAACCGCATTAACAAACATTTAGCCTGCACTGCCCCATCGCGGGACCCTCAGCAGCATCTAGATGTCATCATTGTAAGCCACATTCAGTCTGTGCATGCTACTCCTTTTGTAATGCCTCCATAAGTGGGCAGTACACATTGGGGGTACAGTACGCTTTTGAAAGTTTGGTCTTGACTGGTAAAGATCATGTACCAAACCTTCGGATCAGCATATTGGCACAGATGTAATGTCCCAAATATGTACATTCCTCAGTAAATATTCAGTCTTGTATTGAACGTCAAACTCTGATCCATATAGCGAGCACACCTGTAACATCTCTTGTAATCCAGCACTGTATGGACAATAGAGAATCATCGGCATACATTAAATGGTTCATGATTTTGTTTACCAGCTCTAAATCTTGTTCTACAATCATTTAAAAGCATCGACTGATAATCCATACACATTTTAAACAATCACACGGTTCACTAATTATGAATGATGTGCTTGCTACCTTCTAGCAAGGTGCACTTTACCACTGAAAAGTAAAAGCCAAATCCTAACCAGCCCCCTCTACTTGCTTGTTTTGGAGTGATGGGAGCACTTTTGACTCTCTCACTCCCCCTCATGCCACTTTTAAAGCAGAGCCCCCTCCAGGTCCCACCTCTATGATTTACCACCCTATTTTCTCCTGCACTCATTTCACTGGAGGAGATAATGACACGGATTAGCAGCTAATCAAGTGCCAATCAGAAATCTGGCTGAGCTAAATGTCAGGCGGAATATGCGGGAGCCATTGCGGTGCATCCCTCGTGATTCGGGATTATGTGTCCTAATCACTGCTATTTTGGATGCAACAGGAGCCAACCCGGACCACTCTGTACTGTAACCAGGCTGAGGAAGAAGAATAATCTCCATTTACATATAATAGCCAGGTAAACATGGGGATTGGCTGTGATATAATGGCAGAGATAGTCACAGATGTTAGTTTCCAAAGTCACATAAAGCAGCTGAGGCTTACACACATTATACTCCCCAGACGCTGCGGTGCAGGCACAACAAGACAACAATACCAGGTTCCCCTATAATGTGCCAGGATGTCATTATACTAGCATTATGTTCATGTTAACGTCGCCTGAGAAAAGGAGACACTGTTTTAGAGACGCAATTTTAACTTCCTTCATGGCATTTTCTATTGCATATTATACAATATTTATGGTACAATAAGGAAGTATAAGCATGGTTTGAGCACAAGTAAGAGAACTTCCAAAGGGCAGTGGTGGGTTAGGGTTCTAAAAATGTCAACTCGAGTGAAAGTTCAGGTACGAGGCAAGAATTATACTCAATTACTGCTCCCAAATGTGTACTTAAAAGGGGCTGTACCCGATATTTGTTATAAAAGTAATAAAGTAAACTCACCCAGTACAGATATATTGTAAAAGCAGACATTTGGATGAAAACAAGACCACTACAGTGCTTTGAATTATTAGGTAAGTGAGCAATACATGTGGACCACTGCAAAGTCTAAAATGAACGTAATCTACTAATCTAAGTAACAGTATTGCAGCACCATTTGAAAATGTACTTTCATATATTTTGTAACCGAGTCAAATGTAAAGTAGCTCTTGATAAAAAAAAATGGGCTGATTTTTGTCAAGGGGCGACTGAATTGACAACTTAATTTATCCGTTATGTTTTTAAATGGATATTTGTGTTTGGTGGTCAGGCCAGTCATTATAAAAGTGCTTAAAACATTATTTTTTTTTTTTAAGTTGTACTTTTCAAAACAATTCAAACACCTATTGAGTAGAAAGTACAGATACCTGCTCGTAAAAAGTATGCAATGGTAAATGTACACAAGTTATGCAGAGATACCTAAAAAGTGCTTAAATACAGAACTTTTCACCAGTCTATCTTAAAACATTAAAAAAAAAGTTGTACTTTTCAAAACAATTAAAAAACCTATTGAGTAGAAAATGTAGATACTTGCTCGCAAAAAGTATCCAATGGTACATTTACACAAGTTAAGCACAGATACCCAAAAAGTGCTTAAATACAGAACTTTCCATCAGTCAATCTAAAACGGCATGTATCACATTTAGTCATTTACTTGATGAATTAAAGCTGACTGGTGAATTTGATTGATTAAAAAGGCCCGTGCAGCATCAGCAGGTCTGGTTTCCTCGTGTGACGCTGCGTTTGGAGCCGGGGCCCGACAGCTGTGGACGCCTCGGAGCCGGCTCACTGTGTTCACTGCTCGAGACGACAGTTATTGCCGAGTGTGACACATTAAAGACGTTGTTTTAACGGCACTGTCCTGTTGTTGTCCCGATGTCTCACAGAGCGGAGTCACCCTGTCCTCAACAGAACTACTCCGTCTGCATTCTTCACATCGCACACTTGAAGTTAGTGTTCCCGTCAGGTCGGCCAAAGCTTTAGACTGTACTAACAATCGTTGCATTTGTTTACTGCACTGATATTTTTGAGATCGTAACGCAATGATATCCAGATACTAATCATTTGGGGGGAAAGTAAAATCATTTAAAAATCACATAAATAGGACAAAATGTGACCTTTTTTTTAGTTTTAGAATAGTTTTGTCATTTATCAGACCACGTGGCAATATTGTGCTTTCATTCAGAATTTGTATCAGCCTAGTAACGCAATTTTACATTTTAGTTTTGTGAGAACTAACAGTGAAGTTGTAATTGTGGCAACAGGAGCAGAAGCACTAAGTGTTTAACAGCCGGTCTTTTCTTTTTGGTAGTTAATTCTCATTGCCATATTGTCCTACCACAGAACTCCAACCATTTACTTGCCTGACCGGCACCAGCCCCTCCCACATTCTGTTCAAATGCGTAAGGTTTTGTAAAGTAGTCTGTCAAAACGTGTTGGGAATGGCTGGTCAGGCAAACCATTTACTACAATAAAATAAAAGATATTTCATTTTAATAGCTCTAAGTTACCAAATAAAAAAAATAAAAAGAGAGAAGCTTTCTTTCACGGGAATTTCCAAAAGAGGTTGAACAAAGTAGAGCTTATTAAGGCAGCTATAAATAAACACCATTACCATGTGTACAGGTGATCTCAAAATGTGATGATTCTTCAATACTTAGCGTATTTGAGGCAGGAAATGTGTTGCAGCAAAGAAGAAACATAAAAACTCGAGACTAGTACAAGTTCAGAGCAGATTCTACAAAATTCTCTGAGCTGCCGAGGCCACATTTGTGAAATAGTTTTCATCTAATAAGACATTTGGATCCAAACGTACAATAATAAAGACCTGTACACATACTTTAGACTATCATTTGTCAACAACCAGTATAACCTTTGCACTGTATCTAAAGTGTCTGCAAAAGTGACAGTTGACTTTAGCAGGTAGTCATTAGAAAAGCCACAACAGCAGACATTCTTCCTGGCTCCTGTTTCGCTGAAAGCCACTGTATTTACATCACACACTCAGCTGCTCGCCAAATGGTCTTCCCGCTTCAGAAATTCACCATTTGTGTATCTTTTGAACCTCGAGGCTCTGCACTTTCATTTCAGAGAGTGAGACATCAAACCAAGATAAACACAAAGCTCGTCCAGCTTCAATATAACGCTCATTTTTCACCTCTGACCCTTCATCTGGCCCGTTATTATAAACAAACACTCTCTGTCAATGTGGCTATTATCGCTGCGTCTCCGAGGTTAGATTACCTTTGGCACGCCGCTTTACTGCTACTGCCAGAGGACAAGAGAAGAGAGAATGAAGGAGAATGTAGACAGTATCTTATGGGATCCTCCAGCAATCTGAAGAACACTGTGTGCTGAAGCCAGTGGAAGCAACACAAGTTTCGATTTGGCCTTGGAGAACAACATTGAGCTGTTTCTGAAGTAAGTTTACAGGTGCACTATATAACTTTATCTGCTGGAAAATACGCCTGCTGCTTAATAGCATAAAATATGGAAAACGATTGGTGGTCGGCTCATGAAAACCACTCGGAAACATGTGAGTGATATCTGAGCCTGGTTTCAAGACATTTACTATTGTTTATTTAGAAAGAATATTAGAAAATGTTTGGACAAATGCAGATTTTTATGTTTTACTGGACAAACAACAAAAATGTCGACCGCACAGTAGCTTTTGAATCTATCCATGGATATACTGCACACTACCACAAATTATGTTTTTGTTATATTATTATTAGTAGTAATAGTAGTTTATTATATTTATTATAGTAGTTTAAGGGACTGAACAGAGATTTTTGCCACAGATAAAATTATAACCGATGCCATTGAGTCAAAGACTGATTTGCAGACCTGGTCCCGGACATTAAAACAGACAAAAGCAATAACATATACACACAACATGCAGCACAGTAGGACATCATTTACAATAGCTTTAGTGTTGTGAAGCTCAAACGCATTTTGAACATTCTGAACAGTCTTATCATTTTCAGTTTTAACTCCAACAAGGATAAAATAATAAAGGATATAAATAACTCTAAAGACCTAGTTCTGGGTAAAAAAAAAAGCAATAAAAGTACAACTACGACTCATTATTCATGTGCAAAATAATATGTCTATAACGTTAAGAGTAGGAGTAGGAATAAATCAGGGCTTAGAAACAGCAATTTCCCTTCTATAAAACGAATAAAGTCCAATATTTTTGACACATGTACTAGTGTAGAGTGGTTTACTGAAGGAAACGCATATTTTATTGGCTCTCTTCACACAGGAAATCAAAGCGGTGGAAACGTACTGTAACATAATTAACATGAACAGCATAACAGGCGGATAATTCCCCTCCGTGAGGTTGGGACATCAAAAGGCGCTCATGGCAGGGGTTTTAAGGCCGGCATACATTTGTGCTGTGGAGGTACTCAACATGTAGCGCAGGAGCTCGGGGAGTCGCATCTTCTCACGGAGGCAGCCACCTCCCCAGCAGGAGACAAGCTGATCGCGGCGCCGCCAGGAATCATCAAATAAAAGGCTCGAAAATACGTTCAGTTGTGGTGCGCAATCCAGATGCTGGCCACCCTGGATTCTCCAACGGGATCAAAAAGTCAGATCCGGTGTACATTATTCATTGGTTACATGATGTTTTTGTCCGACACATGTTGTTCTTGTTTTCCAATTATGGTAATGCGAGCTAATGCTAACAAAATCTGTGCCAATGTTAATTTAAAATGGACCCAAGAAGTGTTGAATGCTTGGATGGAATATAATTCGATAATAAGGCTAACTAATTTGGTCCAAAGGCAGCGGGAGTGCTTTTGGACATGACATTTGGCTTCCTGTTTGTAAGATACAGCTGTAATTTGGATCTGTGCTAATTGAATTCACAGACAATGGCTTTATTCTATGCAATTAGGCTTCACATTGTTATATGTTGCTCTAGTCTCAACTATTTTATTCATGTATACATTTTTTTATTGACTGAGGCGTTGCTATTTAATCACAATAGATAAAACACTGCCTTTCTTCCAGCCTTTTTGGGAGTATTTTATGACATTTTTGCAAAGCTTATACAGATGATGTTATTGTTGTGATATTGACGTTCTTTAGTTTTTCTTGCAGCTTTTATGTTATGTTGAATAAAGCATGATTACACAAAATGTCCAAAATGACTGACTTTAACAAAGCTCTCACAATAGACTTTTGTTTCCAAACGACTGGAGCTCAGGTATTTTCCTCCCGACGTAATTAAACACCGGCACCTTTAGAAATTGCCCTCTTTGTGGAGCTAGGCTAATAAGGGACACGCTAATGTTGAGAAAACACGGTTTGAAAACACAACCCCCAGTGCGGATCCTGGCCAATTTCATCATAAATTACTTCCACAGCACAAAGAGTTCACCGCAGAGCTGCCCAAGAGAGGCTGCCTCTGCTACTGCCTGATGGTAAAAGATGGTTTTCTAAGAACAACCTGGAGAGAGGGGAAAGTTGAAACACAAGCACTTTGTTCAATGCAACAGGAAGACAAGGAGAGACAAATGCGTGCAATTAATGGCCAATCTGAATAGATTTAAAACCGAGAAAGGAGAAAAAGGCAGCGATTTCTGCGACTTCAGAACAGGGCGAATATGGAAAATTACATGTGATTACTTTTTGAATAGGTTGTGAGGCCAATTATCTTTATGGAAAATTTACTGAAATATTCTCAGAGAAACGTGACAGAAATCAAACAAATATTTCTTTGGCATTAGCTCCACAAACTTGCCGAATTTATCATTTGGTTTAAAGTCTTTTCAAATTACACTATCATGTCTTTGGTGTTGAATAATGGCACCATTTTCTGAGGCTGAAAAAAATATTTCCCTTTTGTTTATTTCAACTGACAGAGAAGACGTTGACCTCCGGCTCAGTTTTTGTCAGTCTTTGTTGCGATGTCATACAAACGCAACCAATTAATGTAAAAATATATAAATACTGCATATTTTGAACGCATCCAGGAGTATCAACATTTGAATTTAAACTGAAAAGATTAACTGCTAAACTAGTACACAAATCCCATGCATTTCAGAGCATGTTGCAAAGATCTAAACTACACCATTACTATATTTTGTTTTTCCCTAAAGCATACACTTCTTTAATAAATGTAGGCCTGCTATTGCGACCATTCAGATCATCATTTGTATTCGACTGCAATGAAATCCTGCAGCTCAGTTCGTAATGTGGTACACGTGCTCTCCAAACTTGTGTAATCGTGGAGATGAATAGAAATACAGGCACTGAAGAAAAGGCTGTGCGCGGGGATTAAAATGCATGAACAGCTGTTACTATTATGTATGCTTCTGTGCGTTCGCCAGAGGAAAGCGCCTCTTCAGCATGGCCTTCAGCCCCCCGAAAATACATTAACATTTGTAAAGCCACACTGAACACATGCCAACACCAAAGAGAACTAAACAATTAAAAGGTCATCATAGTGAATCGAGCGTTTACGTTACACTGGCCGCACAGGGAAAATATGTTCAGGCTTGGACTACCAACCGTTTGCGTTCACAGATGATGTCAATCTCATAACTTCTAATAGAGATCCAAAACACACATGCACGTCTTCAATTATTTATAAAGAGTGAGTCTAGTACCGTCCAATCAGATGTGTTTGTTTGCGTGATGCAGGTGAAATAAAGCAGCTCATTAGTTGTCTATGAGATTAAGAGCGTTTTCTGCTTTGCTCATTGATTCTGCATAAATTAGTGTTATCAGTCCCTGTGATTTTTTTTTCCCCCGTCTTTTTTCCTCATAAGCAGCCATGTTTGTTTTGAGGCGAGGCCATGATTTGCTAATCCACCTGTCAATCACGCCCATCTGAAGTCACGGGGAGGAAAGCGGTGATCAAACCAATTTTGATCTGTTTATAAATAAAGCGATATCATTCTGCGAGGCGTATATAACTCTATGGGAGATTTAATGTTTACTTTGAGAGGTGTTTTTTTGAGGTTCATAATTAAAATAATAATAATAATAAGATAAGATTAACAATAGTGCTACAAAGTTTTAAAGTTATACATTTGTCCTGTTAGCTGTCAGTGTTAAAACTACTGTAATGAAAAGCTGGAAAGAACATGTAAAAAATGAAACAGTGATGCAGAAGCTAATTGTGAGAACATTCATTATATAACCAAGCCTGTGTGCCAGAGCATATTGTGTTTCTCAAAATCAATACAATTGAAGGTGAGTTGTTTTCATTTTCTTCTCTAAATTACCACTAGAGCTTCAGATCATTTTTGTTTCTATTATCGAGGAACAGTAAAGGTTTAAAAAAAATGAAACAAATCTAGGTTTTGGTTCAGACTTTTGTGTTCAGTGGAAACTATTATAAAAATATGTATTGTTTACGTTAGTATTTGTCTTTAATAATAAAAAAGTGAATCAATACCTGTGATCAATATGAGAAAATTTGCTAAAAGTATACGTGAATTAACTGTATCGATTTTGAACGGCTCCTCTGTTTGAATTTGCTGTGAAAACATAACCACGAGACAATCTCCGCAGAGTTGCGTACGATTCCTGCAATCAAAGAAACGGTTGACAAATTTCCCATGATGCCTCGCCACGGTAAAATCATTAGTCTATTGTAACTGAAAGCAAACAGCGGGCTGCATACCAAGAAGGCGCCGCGGTCTGGCTCAGTCTGTGTGGAAATCCTCTGCAGTGATTTATCTGATGGCCGGTGACAACTTTCCTGCCGGACTCCGAAGTGTGCGATCTATTAATTGAGCCGTGTCAAAGCAGAGGAGATTAAGCGTGTGCAGCTGCCCACCAGAGGTCCTTCCCCTGGCCCAGCTGCGAGGCACAAATCAAAGGACCATGCCACCACCTCCATACTCTGCATTTGCCCAGAGCACAACTCTGAATGAAAGTTCACATGGTTCTTAGGCACGTAAGAGGTGTATAGGAAAATCATGACAGAAGCTTAATCGGATGTATTTATAACACTGCACAAGTCGAAGTCAACCCTGACCTATATATTGTACTGTAAAAAGTCATCTATAAAAGACTATGAACAAGGCAAAGATGTATTGATGTATAGATCACAAAGAAACTGATATAAACTTCTGGAAAAACGTGTGTTCGCATTGGTAAATGTAGTAGTAATAGTAGTACTAGTACTAGTAGTACTAGTAGTAGTAGTAGTAGTAGTAGTAGTAGTAGTAGTAGTAGTAGTAGTAGTAGTAGTAGTAGTAGTAGTAGTATAGTAGTATGGTAGTATAGTAGTATGGTGGTGGTAGTAGTAGTAGTAATGTTGTTGTTTTTTACATAAAGCACACTAAGTAATGACAAAATCAACATAATTTAAACAGTTATGCACAATACCATGTGACACACTCTCTACATCAGAGCAGGGCACAACATATTCCACTTACATGTCATTTCATTGAGTTATGTATTTTGGAAGCAATTAAAATACAATTATCAGGCCTGACTCTGTTAAAAACAAATATGGTTTCCAGCAGGTTTCTGTTCTGCAGCAAAGAACAAAGAAACAACAACATCCACAACATGAGCAGACAATCACAGACATTACAACGCTCACACACTCAAACGCGTATGTATGCCTTTTGTTTCCTTTCCTCTCGTTTGTCCAAAAATGATGTTGTGGTTCTTCTCGTCCCAGGTGCAGCTAGCTTTTGGCTCTCCTCACCAGTCCATCTAAAAGCCCTGATGCCCTCCCACTGCCAGTCCTCGAGAAGACCCTGTGCTGTCCATACTTGTGCCCTGGATCCACGACACGGAGCAGCAGAGGCAAGGATTAACCAAAGTGATCCTTTTATAATTATACAGCCATGTTTCCAGCCCTCTCCTGTGCTGGTCCTTTTAATTAAACAGATCATTTGTCTCTGGGGATCACGCGCTTTGGAATACTTACCGGCTATTTCAAAAGTGGAAATATAGTTTAAAAAACGTTACAGAAGATGTTCTTGTTGGAAAAATTTGGCAATGACTATCTTCTGGTGTGTTGATGTCTTTTGTTCTAGTTTAGTGGCAGCTCAAAACAAGGAATCTCCATTGACAGTTTTGATGTCTGCCAGCCAATTGTGCAGAGTTTTAGTATTTACATTTTTTTGTGATGAATTAAAGTTATAATTCCCTTTTACATGCATTTGTAATTACGGAAATGGAAAAATACAAACACGTATATATTATTGATTATCTTTTTCAATCAGCATTACCCATTTTTCAAACCACAAAAGGAGGACATATTTAAATGTATTGCATTCCTGGCTCACACAAGCCCTTTAGCACATGTCTAGTGTTCGTGCACAGCTATTTTTCAGACGGAGAGACGCCAATGATGTCTATCTGCTCTCAGCATTTGGCTCTTTCCGGGTTTGTGATTGTTGATTTTGTCTAAGTGCTGCTTTTCCAATACACTCCATGAGGTAAAAGGCGTATTTTACCAACTTATAAAATTGCCATTAATAAAGACATTTCGACAAACAACAATGCATTTTAAACCGGAAAGTGCATTAAAAGCATTACTTTTGGCATTTTGAATCATGAATCCCATCTGAAGAAAATTGGGAGCCTCCGCTACGTCTGAAAGGGCATGTTCACTTGGGCTGTTTTCCTTGAGTTGTTTCCACCCACAAGCTCTTCCTAAAACTTGCCGTTAGTTGAAAAATCTAAATAATTATATATAGATATAGATATAGATATAGATATAGATATAGATATAGACAGACAGACAGACAGACAGACAGACAGACAGACAGAGAGAGAGAGAGAGAGAGAGAGAGAGAGAGAGAGATAGTAGTTTTACAAGGATTGTGTAAGTATTTTTATCTATAATTAGAAAACAATCAAAAGTTGCAATAAGGAGCATCAACTGACATTTCAGGCATTTTTTTAGCAGTAGCACACATGTGATGGTGGTTTTAAAAACAGCCAAGAGGCAAACCACTTTCATGTGTTTTGAGACTGCCCTGTGGCTCAGAAATATTAAAATATTAAGACTGAAAATGAAAAAGAGACTGCAGACTGTTTTTGATATTGCCATCCCACAATGTTTTTGGGCCTCAAAACTCCTGCCATGGACAAAGACGTCACAAAGACGTGGATGACATAAACCACACCATTTAATGTTCGTTTTTTGTGTTTCATATTCTTAAACATTTCAAACAATTAAAAAATATCAAAATCTGACAATGGAGATCCCCTGCTATATTCGAGATATTCATTTTTGTCAACACAATCCTTCTCTTTTGATCCCTTCAAACAAGAGCAAGCTACAGATCAGTATTTTGGACTATGATGGAAGCCAATGACCTTTCAGTGGTGATATGTGGAGTTACAAGACTTTGCACTGTTAAATAAATCAACATTTCATATCAATTTTCCCTTAAATCTTCCAGGTCAGCATGTATGTCATCCGCGGAGAGCAGCAGTGTTGATGGATGTCCAAGAAATACGGGTCTTCCCCCTTTGTTTCGCAGCGAATATCTAAAGCTTTCCTCACAGCCTCTTAAGAAGGGTTACGGATAATTTTTCACATCAAGAAATACATTTGTCCTAATTACTGATGAGGAAATTAAAGATATTATAAAAATCAGATTAGACAATATATCAAATGATGCTACCGCCTACAAGAATAAAAATAAATGGCAAGGCTTTAAACTGCTGGCTTGCATCAGAGGGATTGGGTCAAATTAAAGCATCTAGTAACACAATGTAATGAGTTAAAAAGGGTGAAAAGGGCGCCAGTATATAGAGGTTGTCGTCACAAAGGCGCTGGTACAGCTGGCAGCCCGGTGTAAACGCTCTACTCTTTTCTCACACTTTTTTCACAATATTGAGTGTTTTTCGTCCTGTCGTCGTGATGTACGCTAGCTCTGAGCTAGCCCCCGGCCCCCCCGCGCCCTCCGGCCGCAGCTGACGTACGCCGTGCCGCGGTACACGTTTATATAAAAGAGGAACTTCACGAACAATCGGGACACGCACTGGAATCGCTTTAATTCAACTTGTTTTGACTTTGTTCGGCTGGATTGAGTGTTTTCGTGTCGTCGCAATGTGCCTCGGCTCCGTGCCCCCCCGGCCCCCCCGCGCCCCCCGGCCGGCACCGGTGCGCGTTTACACAAAGGAAGAACTCATGAAACTGCGGAGTATCGTCGTCTTAGCCGGAGATCGTCACGTTATCCCGGCGGACATCCTAAGGAAAACGCAAAGTTTGACATGGTCTATAAGAGATCTTCTACTGAGAGTGTTTTTCAAACTTCCTATAAGTGATCTGTTCTTTTCTTCTGTGTCTACCTCTGTATCTACCTGCGTTGCATCAATGAAATTTCCCCATGTGGGACAATAAAGGAATATCTTATGTGGACACAGTAAATAAATAGTCAGTGAAGACTGCTGAGCCCTGCATTGACGTTCATGCTAATATGCAAATACAACAATACAAAATGATTTAATAGTATTTATCTTATATTGAGCTAACAGAAAAGTTGTATCCTACCGAAAATAAGAATTTGTTATAATATCATTGGATGGAATGACCAATGGAAAATACCCTAGACGAGACTAAGTAGTATGATAAGAGCTACCTATGAATCCCTACCAACGCCATCCAATCTTTCAAGCTGGTTTGGTGCAGCAGATACGTGCGGGCTGTGTGGCGTGGCTCAGAGACCCCTCAATCATATCCTGAGCAGCTGTGTGAGTTCACCAAGAACATGAGAGTTCTGGCCAGCAGAAACCAGCATCAGCCAAAACAAGCTCTCTCTTTGTGCTAGTCGGACAACAAAGGAAAGAACCCCACATCCAACACAGTCCTGACTCCTAGCTCTGATAGGGAGGTGTTGGTGGACTTGGGAAAACAGCTCACGTTCCCCTCGACCATCACTGCCATCACTCTGAGACCTGCCATTGTCTTGTGGTTGCAAAGATGTAAGCAGATGTAAGCAGGTCCTGCTGGTGGAACTAACAGTGCCCAGGGAGGATGATATGCTACTGGCAAACAAAGTAGCCAAAATCTCTTCAAGGTTGGTCAAAAGTACTCAAATTAAGATAGAATTCTTGGTTCAAGGCAAGAAATTGTACCTTTTGCTTATTGGTTTATTAGTTATTTAACCGTAGTTTAACCACACCATTGGTTACAATTAATGTTGACAACCAAATAGCACTACTAAACACATACTAGAGCTATCAATACCACTACCACTACTACCACTACTACACTACTGATACTAATGCTCAGGGCATGTATTTGAAGTCTTGGAGCGTCTGTTTCTACCTCCTGTTGTGCCGTACAGATGGGATCATTTCACACTCTTAGCACGAGCCTGTGCCTTATATAGAACAAGATTAGTAAGAAAGAAGGGAATACCACAACATTTAGTGTAGTGGGTCCCATCATCTGTGTAATGTTTAATTGTGTTGACAACATCCATCACAACAGACAATCTAATGAGTCGTGGGATTCAAACTGTGTGAAGCGTATTAATTTATACATACATTTTGATAAAACAGATATTGTGATCCTGGCTCTAGAAGATGTTTCACTTTCTGCCACACCTTACATCGAGACTATACTCCAATACCTTTTTAACAGGCGATGTGAGCTTTTGCACAATAGGTAAGAAATCTATCACAGTAGATTTGTTGCTCTGTGCCAACACTGATATCTCTTATTGGCATCAATGCAGGGGAACAAATCATATAATCCATCTGCAACTCCCCATCGTGTAGAAACATCCACACATTTTCTTTGGAAATCTCTGCATATGAAACACAGCGTCCAGGCACCACCTCAATAAAGACCAAAAGAGCTGAGAAATGCCAGAGCCGGTCACTCCTCTGCCCCGGAGACGCCGGGCAGAGTACACCTACACATCTATGCTTCAAAATATATTCACTTGACATTTTGCTGTTAATTATTTTGAGTTTTAAGTTGGCAAAAAAGGAATAGGTTGTTAGACTTCTGCATCCACACAAAACAAATGCAATAAAAATCCTGGAGGCAATCTCAAAGTTTCTGGAGAAATGTAGGCAAACAAAAGACATTTTCTTATATTGGATTCCTTACGTATTATAAAAGCCATTACAGCTCAGTGTTACCTGACAAAATACTTTTAAGCAAAATGAACAGATTTACCTTTAGTCGAATAATAAGTGGAAGGTAAAGCAAGGTGATAAATATTTTCTTGATATGTTTGGGGCTAAGATGTATGCTTTCCCATTTTTCTCACTGTTTAAATGCACTTATTTAAAGAGATGTGAAAATGAAGTGAAATCAGTGCTCTGTAGTGCTCTGTACTACACTGTAAAAAGGTTATCTGAGGTTTCAAATCTTAAAACTATAGATTTGAAAGCACAGATACACAGCTGTGCTTCAGTGCTCGCAGCCTGCCAACTGAACTGAACAGACAACAGATATATTGTCGAGGATTAGAATGGCTGCTCTCCCTTTTCCCTCCTCCTCACATGGTCTCTATCTCAGAGTACCCAGTGCATGAACTTTCGACTTGATCGCCTCTAGCTCCACAAAGTACATTCGCCAAAATAGGCCTAAAATGGGAATACATAATTTTATGTAACTCCAGTTCCACTGGAAATGCATTGTTACTGTGAAGTGGAGACGCCAACGTATTTTGGCTCCATGCAGGTGCTGTAAGGGCTGCTTGTTAACAGCAGGGTGAATTTACTTTACTAATCACAACATCACAACAGCATTTGTGTGACAGGACGCTGTGGTGGAGGGCAGCGACCAGGAGCTGACACAGACCAGAGGCAGGACTGATTGATTTAATTTGAGGCCACCTCAGAAATCTGACTAGTGGCCAGGTGTACAACAGCTCCATATTAATGGGAGCGTGAGCAGCACTTGGGCCGGTGGCCAGGCATTATGCTGGGTTTAAGACAGCGACAGCCGGGAAAGCTCGCCAGGTCCTCTCCAAGTCTATGCAATCTGCAATGCAAATCAATCAGCAGTGTGTGGCCCACAGATCAGCGTGCAGAGCTCCACAGAACAGGCTGCTGGAGCAGGCGCTGCTGAAATGATCTGTTTCTGTGCTCAGAGCCATCCTTTTCTGTCAGGTGCCATGACCACCTCATTGCCATTGCTCCAATTAGACTGTGCTCCCCAGAGCCGGCAGCGTGATGGAAGACAGCCCTAATACACAGCTCATCTCAATCAGCCTGAATGGAGATGTCGGAAGCCTTTGGCCTCTTTCTGGGGCTGGACAGGTTCAACAATAAGAAATCGAATATTTAGTAAAACAAGTTACATTTTGCTTATTCCATATTTCTTTCTTGCTTAATATAAGGATGTAAGGCAAAAGGAGAGCCACACTTTAGATGCAGAGATTTCACAAAGGTTTCCATGGTGTTCTGAGCCCAGTGAGACGCAGTAATATCCATGGCTCAGATCACTCCTGTCACAGTTTATGGAGGAATAGTGCAAAGCAGGTAATCATATCTGATGGGGATTCCTCTGTCATTTCACTACATTGTGCATTTCTCCTGACCCTGTTGCTATGGTTGCAGAGCTGTGAAGGGAAAACTACATTGCTGAGACTAAATCTTTTCATCGATCACTTGGTTTCGTTTTCATCATATCTGCTGGTTAAGATTAAATGCCTTATTGGACTGGTGCTTTCACATACACAAGATTATATGGTTTGATAAAAAATGGTATGCCATTAGTGCTGGAAAAAGCAGAAATGTCTTGATTATTCTTAAACTACAGACAAAAAAAAATACAAAGAAATTATTTAGTAACCTATTTATTAAATAAATGTAACACTGGCATGTATTTGTGACAGGACTGGAGGGCAGACGTAATGAATGGTGCTCTGAAGTCATTTAGAAGAGATAAAAACTAGTTTAGTTTAATTAGATTTCCGAACAGGAGGGGGTGTTGTCCCAGTTCTGAAACAGAATAGGCTTTGTGAACATGCTTTTAAAGCTTGGCTGCAGAGACTGCTCAAAATACATGATAGCACTGAATTTTAATCAGTGTGAGAGGAGTGACGAGCTGCACCCAAACGACTGTAGAGAGGTCTGCACAACCATCGTTTCTATACTGTCTGGTGTGCTTGTTGATTTGAATCATTTAAACCTTTATTTAAACAGGAATTGTCATTGAGACCCAATCAACACAATAGAGAAAGAAGCAAAATATCAAATCATAAAAACAATTACACAAATACAAGTCTCTTGATCTTAAATCACGAGACTTTAAAGATCTGAAATCATGTTATTTACAAATCATTCCAAAACCACCAACCAGCTTAGTGAGGCCCATTGAAAAGTCCAACCAACTAAATCATAAAAAAGCAGTGATGAGCAAGGGACTTTGCAAAAGTAATAAATCGTAGTGATGCAGGAATGTTCAAATTATCACCATAGTCTATTACAGAGACAAAAGGAGCCTTCATTTGTTTTTCTTTTCTTAGCACTGAAATAAAAGCAAGATCAGTGTGAAAAAAGGTTTGTTTATGTTCACTTTACTGGAGCTAATTGGTCAACCAGTGGTAGCTTGGCAGTGTCAGTAAGTTTTAATCTATACAATCATTTCAAATTAAACAAAAACAACTCTTTCATTTGATAGACATTGTGAAGATCAGAATGGTCACAGAAGAAATACTGAAATGTCAGTCCATCTATCATATGAATTCACCTTCTTCTGGAACTTTTCCCTGGTTTTCGACTTAAGTGGACAGAAGTGCCAACACAATGAAAGTTCTGATCCATGGCAAAAAGAGGAAAAAGTGGGTGGGGCGGAATAAGGTGAATACCCCTAAAAATATAAAACAAAATAAAACTTAGATACAGCCACACAACATGCAGCGTGGCATACATTATTATATGGGCCTATCTCCTGTGTACCCCCTGACCACAGTCCCCACATAAGATTGCCTGTTGGCATCTGGACCAGAGTTCATTTGAGTTGTTTAGGGGATAAATATGGCTTATGGTCTAAATATGTCTGAATCCACGCTTGACTGAAGAGTACAAAAAGGAGGTTGATTAGACATGATCGTTAAGTGATGCCAGACCGACCTCCCTTTACCGGCTGCAGCTCGCGTCAGATGGAATGAGGCAGATGTAATAGCATGGCTCAAGGCTCGCAGACGCCGAGTATGTCCTCATATTTTGAAAAGCAAATGCCCACCTGATTCAGAGCACATGTTGTTCAAGTGCCTCTCGGATGCAGCGGACAAGAGCGTGACTGTGGATTGAGCTGGAAAACAAGCCCGTCATTGTACGCGGGTTTAGAGGACACTACATGCCAATCAATGGGAACAATTAATGCCACCATGAAAGGCAGGTCCCGACTGATCCTCTAATTGGATAGACCTAAAGAGGTGGGATGGATGACCCCCGCGTGACCCCTCCCCAAATGAAGCCGCATCTGAAGGCAACCTTATGAACGACCCCTGGTTCAAGGGTCAATCGGGACAACTGGGCTTAACCTCACAACAGCACAAGGACTTTAGTATTAACTCGATTCATATGTTCGAAGACTGCCAAGCATCTGTTCCGCATTCTTCCAATAAGATTCGAAATGATAGAATATTTAACTGTGACAAGAGGATTTCTGTTCATTCAATCAAAAGAATCTGTGTAGCCTACAGGAAAAATGGTCTTAACAATTAAATCTTCTGTTGCTCTGTGGAGATGTCACAAGACAAAATACAAGATGTAGGGGATTCTTACTAGTACACGTTAGTCCATCAAGTCCATCATCCTTCTTGTGGTTAGGCCAGCTGCACACTAAATTATTTTTTAAAATCAACACAGCTTTCAATTCTGGGACAATTATTTGTCTTATACTTGTATGAAAGACAGCAACATCAAGAAAGATTTGGCACCCAACTAAAAATAAATAGTAAAATAGTAAAATAAATAAAGCCATAACAGCCGGACTTTGTTGCAGTCTGGCATCTCTAATGAGACCTATGTGTTTTTTTGGTTTTGTTTCCAATCAATTTCTCTGGAAATGTCTGTGAAATGTTTTGTTTATTTTTGCAATGTTTTATATGGATTTTTGCAATGTTTAATATGGATATTTCTATTTAAGGGCACATGTTTCCTCTCCGTACCTGTAAATAGTTCTGTATAATGTTTTAATAAAAAACTTTGTACATGTAAACAACTATCTAAAAATAGAGAGGTCGCCACTTTTCATCCCTGAAATGCATTGAAATATTCACGATCACGATCCTGAAGCAGAGCGCGACATGTGAAGCTGTCGCTGGTCGCTGCAGATCATTGCTGCCCATGTGTTCAATTTTAAACCTGCTGCGTTGCATGTTGCTGCTCGCTGTTGTTTGTCGCCTCCCGTGTGTCGAGCCCATAAGAGCCGTCACAAGACAACAAAGCCTGGTGCTGTCCGGCTGCTGTGATTGGCTGTGGTAGAATTGATCACAAGCTAAATTTGACGTTTTAGATCTGTGACATGACAACGAATGTTCTTTTTGAGAGAGAGGTGTAAAGATCTTACTATCCTTCTTTGATTTGAATGGCTGGTCAATTAGAAAAGAAAAAGAGACTGTAAGGCTTCTTTTGACCTAACTTTTTGCAGGAAAGGTGTAAACACATTTAGAAGAACAGAAAAGGAGAGAGTAATTACTTGTACAAAGTCAAGCTGGTCTTAAAAGCCGTGCTTGACTTGGCAGGTGCTAATGGGATGTTTGAAAGCCTGGGGTTTGTAGAGTGGAAGACGCCATCTCAGACAGTCACAGGCAGCAGCAGCAGAAGACACTCACTCATCCAGAGGAGTTTGCCTTGACAGTGACAGGAACTCTCCCTGACGCAGTGACAAGAGCTGCACCCCGGACGCCCGACTCTGCTCAACGCTGCACCACAAACTGAAGAACAAGAGTCTTTCAACCAGAGGAAGGAATTAAATGTCACAGCATTAACTCTGACAGACAAGGGCGTTTATTAGATTGTTGTTTTTCTGAATGAGAAAATATATGTAAGTGTGAAAATTATTATTATGTCTCTTATTACATTTTAACACAGGTCTGACATAGTAGAGATAGAACAAAATGTAAATAAGTAAGTATAGAGACACTAATACACAAAATAGTATTGTTCATTCAAGTCTGGCCATGCTTCCATTGTAGGAAGTATTATAACCTGTGATGATGAAGGTCAGATCTGCAACAAGGACCGAGCTGGAGGTGTCCTTGGTACGGCAAGGAAATTCACCCATCAGTCAATAGTAGTACCGGTAGTAGTATAGTAACAGCAGTAATAATCATCTTTTTAAAGTTTTATATATAGGGCTTTGAAAAAGTACTCAGATTCTATAGTTTTAGTTGTTTTTATTCATCCTTTATATAAGTTGGCCTCTTGAGACTTAATATCTCATTTTCAAGAGGGACGCGTTGATCATTTAACAGTTACATACATATAAAACAATATTTACAGTGCGAAATATTTTTACAGTATATAATCTATTCATTCACTTGAAGCAGGAGCAGGTCGTTTTAGATGTCCGTTCCAACCATTTCAATAAAATAAAAGACTGTACTGTTTCTCATCCTTCTGAAACATGTTCCAGGTCCGAGAAGGAGAAAGCCTTTTTACCAAGCTCATTGCCCACTCTTGGAACAGTGAATGTAGTGACATCATGAAAGCGCGTGTGATGTAACACGGCAGGTATAGTCTGAGATGGAGAAAGGATTTCTAAATAAAGTGTGTGCGGGAGTCGGTGCACGTGCAGTGAAGGCCAGGTTACCAAAGAGTACGGGGTCATGCTGCCGGTGATGAATCCGATAGGTCCTTGACACACGGCGTGCAACATGCATAAAGTACAGTCAGAGGCGTTGATATAAATAATGCCCCCATCATCTAGAAGACTCATGACGGTGACACACACTAAATGTCTTCTGGCATTCCAGGAAAAACAGGCCTCGGTATACAGTCAGTATTTTGAACCCGTCCCAGTTACATCCGTTTCCTTTTCCTATAGTAAATCCAGATATACAATTCTGAGCCCTGCAAAACTAAATAAGCTGCTACCAATAAGTTATACATTGGTAAAACCACAACGACAACTGCAAAGTGTGTCCTTGTTGTTAAAAAACTGGCTATAGGTGTGGCGCTGACATTTAGTAACGTGCATTTCTACAACTAGCATTGTTCTCCAAAGCTATTTTTTCCTGTGACCATTAGGCATGCCATGTGTTCCTCCAGCTGAAGAAACCTGAGTGCTTAGATGAGCGAATAAATTGCCTGTATCACAATATGCATGGAGCAGAGCAGCAGGCAGAATGGCCATGTTAATTATTTATGGAGGGAAATGTTGCTTTCACTAACAGGTCAGGCCTCAGATGCTGCATAAGACACTTAACATATGCTGCTGCAAAACCATTAGCACCTCATCTCTGCTGCTCAGTTAAAAAACAAAAAAACAACAGTATAGCATTTATTATAGCGATATTTCGGCAAAAACAACACCTTAGTTTGTCGCAGACTGTTTGGATTACACACGGGCCGCAATTTCACAAAAGAGCACTAGCCAGATGTTGTCAATTTACTGCAAACATGAGGTTAGTAAGGGACTAAAAGCAACGCTAAAACATCACTGCAATTTGCACGGATCAGGCTAATTACAAGACCCCTGACAGGTCAGTGGAATATTCGATAACTCTTCCTCGTTTAGGGGCAAAGTTAGCGGCGCTCATCTCTCTAAATGCTTGTAGCTGCTTTTCTGCAGTGGTACAGTCAACTAAGAATTTGTTCTCTATGTTTTGCCTAATGAAATGAAGATTAAAGTAAGTGTTTACACAAAAAAGAACAGCGTTTTGTAACAGGTGCGTCAGTATACTCGATAAAGAGATAAAAACTATAGGCTCATATTACGAAAGCATAAAGCAAGAGAAAATGATGAGAATATGCAGTACATCAAAGTTTGTAGACTATGGATTTGACAAGGCATATATATATGCCAACCAAGTGTCACAAATATATATTTTTTAAAAGGGAGAATAAAATGTGTATTAATATTGTCTTCGTATTTGGTTGAAAACTTTGTTTAAGTGGAAAAAATAAAAGTCCAAAGTTGTGGCTCAGAATTGTGTATTGTACAAACCAAACTCCTGCATCACTCCAGGTCTCTTTCTCCTGCTTCAACTATCTCAGACTATCTTGTTGGCTGAATTGTTAGTTCTGTGAAGGATTTAGAGAGACATGGTACAATGGGTTTGGTATTGCTTCCTGCAAATTGCCAGGTTGAATAACAGTTTTTTGTTGCTTTCTTTTGTACTTTCACGTATCCCACTGTGTGTTCTCCCAAAACTTGAGCAAATAAATCTGCTCCAGCCGCAGAAGAGGGAAAAATCATTTTGCTTATAGATTTTCCTGCTTTACCATCAAGGGTTACTCCTTTAACCTTAGCCTTTGGCTTTCTTATTGGCTTAGCTATTGATTGCCCTCCATCCACTCTTAAGCCTTGAAGGTGACCCCTAACTAATAAACACTGCTGCAAAAGTGGGCCAAATACTGTACATAAGTCCAAACATCATCACAACTAGGCCTGTCACAATAAAACATTTTTGAGTGTGACACATTGCTGCAGAAAATATTACAATAAACGATCATATTGAAACTGCTTCATGCCACTGACACAAGAGTTTTGCAAATCCTGAGGCTTGCTAATCCCAGAAAACCCTTTTATAAAGTAAAATATAATTAAAAAACATGAGTTGCTTTGTAGAAACCTGAACCCCCAAAAAATCTAAACAATAAACCAATATAGTAGTTATCAAGAGCAATTATAAACCAATTTTATGTAAAGAGAAAAAATGAAATTCTTCATTTGCATCTACAACTTATTGACAAATAGCTAAGACTATAGTGCTGTCCATAACACCAAGGGAAATTATTTTAAAAATATATTCAATAATTTGGTAAAGCATCAGGTTTTGTGGACAAAATAAGCCAGCAATTACTCATGACTTGTAGCTTAAATAGATCTTAGATAAAGATAAACTGTATTGATCCTGAAACAAATACAATTTATGGCCAGCTGCTCTCATACAGCCACTGAATAAATTAAAAAAAAGATCTAAAGTGCTACCACCCTATTGCACAGCATAACAAAGCAAAAGTATACCTGCTGTACTACAGAAGGACAAAATGCCACAAATCACAAACAAAATAGTGAAGAACAATTCACGTCTGCTTCATATCCACCCTTCCCTGACACTACATTGCGCCATTAGAGCAATAGAAACTACTCCACAGCCTTTGAATCTGACTGAACAATATATTTAGATTAGAGCCGGAGTGAGTGGATAAGGAGTGCACCCGCCATTGTACTGCTCCTTCCCTATCCTGCAGGAGAGGGTCACAACGAGGAGTGTGATAAAGAGCGAACATCTGTCTCATAAGTGTTCCCCCATTATGCGCCTATTGTGAAAGATCGGCACCTGAGCAAACAAAAGCCCCCATTATGCGATATGCACCGAAGCCTGTGCCGCACCTTTACACGCTGCGAGCGCCCGACACAGAAAGGAGATGCACAAAAGGGGGACGATATTGTATAGGCCCTCTACATATTTTAGTCTGGTGCGCTCCTTAGACAAAACCAACAATGGCCATTAGTTATTAGGAACCTCTGGCCTTCAGTTCGACTAAAAATAGCTCTTCAGGCAAAAGCGAGACATACCTGGCGGGGTGTTTGTGTTGTTTCGGGGCCTCTACGCACAAATCCCTCTTTTAAAATGAATACTTGACCTGCTTACACACAGTGGAGTGTCCTTTCCACGGTAATGGCATTTTGCATAATGCCCTTACTTTGCTGAAAGCATGAAATCGCTCTGCTTTGGGTCGATTTGAAAGAGTGTATGTAAAAGCGGAGCGGGCATGGGGGGACAGGGCCGGGAATGGCGTGAAATATTTTGGTCGTGTTGAAGCTACAATTTTTTTTTTTATCACAACCGAATAGTTGTGAATTTGAATCAAGCAGCCATGAACATTTGTGGGGTGCAAAAACGGCTATCTTCAAGTGCACCCAGATCATGTCGAATTTCAATTTGTATGCTCAAAACCATTATCATTTCTGTGCTACTTTGGGAAATGGGTTAAAGGACTAATCCACAAGTCTTCATCAGATTAAAAAAAAAATACTGTCTGTCATCACCAGAACTGCAAATGATTATTCGACCAATGTCATGCACGGGAAATTGATTATTGGACCAAAGGGATTTACGAGGGGTCTTTGGAAATACATTGTGATCTGCATTTTGATGGAAGTATTAGACATTAGAATTGATTTTTTTGGTGCAAATACATTTAAAAATAATAACTTGTGTGACCAATTACTTTTTATTTTGAACTAAACTAATTATTATCAGTTACAAATCATCCAATAACATAATGAACACAAAGAGATGAGATTATGCAATGAAAATAAACATCAATATAAACATAGGACTACCAAAGTTCTTAACTTATAACAGAAAGTATGTTTTTATGCCTTACTACAAGAGTTATGGGCAAAACATTGCTTCTTTGAATGGCTGAATGTTACTCCTTTGCTTCTCAAACAAAGTATTCCATAACTTGATGCTGCTGATGTTACATTCATGTTCATTTTGGTTCTTAAAAACAGACGCTGCCAGACTTAAAAACTTGCACCAGCATAGACTACACATTTAAAAAAAAACAAGGACTAAAATATTGCATTATTTAGTCATAATTGAATTGAGTCATAATTCAACAAATCAAAATGTACGAACACACCTTTGCTTTATCCAAGTAAAGAAGTTCTTTGAGCATAAATTGACCTTGCATTTTGTGTATTGATGAAACACAAGGTGGAATACATTTTTACAACTTGGTGCCACTATTTATTTTCCAACTTTTGTTCACAAATTGCTTGGTGGGATAGGCCCTGTGTGATAAGTATATATTCATATCATAGATTTAGAATCAGAATCAGAAAAGGGTTTATTGCCATTTGTCGATGAACAAAAATCCACAAACATAGGAACTTGTCCTGGTGGTTCGGTACAAAACAGACAACAAACATTGAACACTTTGTACAAAAACGGCATGATATGTACATACTAAAATAAAATATAATACATAGAGTTATGTAGTGCAATAGATTTAAATCAGTAAAATGGCAATGTTATAACTGGTTAAAATGCACTTGACATGCACATAAAACATGTGGCCTTTGAATACAAAGAATCCTGAGTATAAAATGATCCATACAGGTGCAAGGAGATATTCCATAATACAAGTATAATGTTTCCGATCTCACTCAGCCTCGGTCACTGAATGGCACTGAATGAAACCTTAGAGTAGTCCTTTACATAACTGGCTTTGAGCGCAACACTGTACCTTAAAGGTCCCATAACATGCAAAATCGACTTTTCAGAGCTTTTAACCTTCTTATATTGCTATTTGTGCTTCATATATGTACCCAGAGTGTTTTTTTGATTGATTCCCGCAGTTTTTAGCTATATTATAAACTATATCCTTACCGCAAATCTCCAAACTGACGGGGGGTGGATGCAAGACCGCGTCATAACCACAGGCACGCGTCACCATCCCCCCTCACCCTCCCCCCTCTCCAACCCCCTCCCCCCGGCTCTGCGCTGCTCCAGGCTCCCGTGTCTCCCCACAAGCCCATTCCGGAGTTTTTCTAGTTCGATTTATGACGAAACACGGTTCAAAGAGGCCCAAAACTTCATTAATGATATCGCACTCTTTACTATTATCACAATGATGAAGGTTTATGTGGCAGTTGATGCAGCAACCGGGAAAATAAACGGAGAGAAGTTCTATCCAATACGAAAAACCAGGAAATAAGAGCGCGATGGACATAAGAGATATATATATATATATATATATATATATATATATATATATATATATATATATATATATATATATATATATATATATATATATATATATATATATATATATATATATATGTTCTGTGCACGCTGTAGAATGAACACCAGTTTTATTTAGTCTCAAAGTAGACTCTTTCTCACTCACTCGCGGGGCAGGAGCGGCGCACCCCGGAGCTAACAGCTGTGGGGCACACACGCTCTGAGACTACGTCACAGGTTGGGCGGGGGAGCCAGATCGCTCTTCGCAAGGGTGGGGGCGAATATCAAACCAAGCCGTCTGCATTTCCGGGTTGGTGAGGGGTCCAAGGTCTGGGTGATATTTCTTAACTATTATGTTAAGGGTGTTGCACAACCCTTATTATTATCAATTATACACTTAGGATAGACTACGAAACGTGAAAAAAGCATGTTATGGCACCTTTAATTACTACTCTTCCACTATACCTTTCCTTTACCAGGCCCTGACCCATGCGTATTGAGAAATCTCTACTGACAATATTATAGGAAAGCTATTTGAAAAAAGGCTAAGCACTCGATCCTGTCTGTCAATATGAGGACGTATTTCTAAAGTGTTCAGTCTTTTGCCTAAGCACACCGCAGGGAGCGCACAAAGAGACCCTGACCTCACCTCCCTGTGGCACTATTTGCCCTCCACCCAAGATCTTTCGGGCCAGCTGCAGCATTGATCTTCCAGGCTCGGGTTTCAAGAGCTGAAAAACTATCTCCCTGTTGGCAAATGGATGGCACAGCGTCCTGACTAGAGGGTCAGCGGTTCAACTGGAGGGAGGCCTGGAGCGGTGTGGGCCGGTGACAGAGGACACAGATGCCTGGACAAGGGTGTCTATCTGAGATCTTGATAGAGATGTTTTTTCACCCTGAGGAGGAGGGAAGTCTGTGACCAGGAGCAGGGGTCGCCCAAGTCAAATGTGTACACAGAACGGTGAGACTTTCAACAGCCAATAAGCGTATCGGATTTCAATGGGCCGAGGGGAAGGTGGCTAAACACTGGATTCCCTTGAGTTTGTGGTCTTGTTTTCACGGTCAAGTCTAAAATGGACCGGGTTTGTAAAAAGTGACATGTACGTGACAACACTTTAGTTTATATTTTAAAAGAAAGTAAATGATAGTATGAAAAATGTACTTTTACATACTTTAAAGCATGTTACAATTGTTTTCCCATCCTGTTTATTGTATTTAGATCGATTCATGCATGTTTGAGTAATATTCTTTCTCCTGCATTCAAAGTGCCATTTTCCCAAAAATTCCCGTTTACACAGCCACTGCTCTGTACTTACTTAATTCTTCATTTTGCCTTTCTTAATCTGTCACTTTTCAAGAATGACGCCCTAAAGATTATCTCTGTCTGCACAAGTTGGTTCAAAGAAAAAACGTGGAGAGGCGTTCACAAAAATGCTGTGAATTATTTCTACGTGCGATCCTGATGGAATCCTCTTTTTCCCTGAGGATGAGTGATTGATGAGTGATGTGTGCCCAGGAGGAGAGGTCGCCCCTGTCACATGACCTTTAACAGATACACATTAGTACACAGAGTGAGACTCCCAACAGCCAATAGGTCATATCAATGGGACCACGAGGAGCGGGACAAACACTGGATTCTCTGCAGTTGGAGATGAAAGTATACATCCAACTGCATTCGTGTAGTTGTACAAAACAGTGTTGCGTACCGTAGCAATGTAAAATATTGAAGGCTACGTTTTAAGTTTGGCTTTACACCACCAGCAAAACCTCTTCCTCCCAATGTGCTTATTGATTTGGAAAAAAGGTTAATTTGTCGGTCGACCATAACTGAAGATTTTAGAGATGATCGATGATTTCAGACCAATTTAAAGGTGCACTATGAAACTTTTCTGGTGAGGGGAGTCCACCACTTGGCTGTGTTGATTGGAGTATGTTCCACTGTATGGCATTAAACTTCTCTCTCTAGCATGCATACTTTTACAGCATCTTTCTTGCTCAAAATACCTAAACAGGCTTTCTTGTTTTCTCCACAGATCATTCCAGGCAAAAAAATAACATCTCCTTGGAGACTAGAAAAAAAAGACACCAGAAAAATGGTTACATATTGAATAGTCATATTTATTGTATTCTATTGTGTTTTTAAAATGTATTTATTTATTTATTTTTTAATGTCAGGAGCAGGATTTGAAGGATTTGAGAAGAAAAGTGACATACTGCCCCTTTAAATAATATTCAGACTGTAACATTGACTTGACTAAAAAAGCCAAAGTTCAAAGGTGGAGTTTGTGAAGATGTTTTCATTTTTAAATTTAATAAGAAGGCTCTAACCATAAGTATGCAAGGACATCTTATTTATGTCACCATCTCTGTGCTCCTCTCCTCCTCGGACTTAAAAGCGCTGTCTAAATGATTGACCGTTGAAGAACTGCGCAGCGGTTGCCTTGTTACGCAACAACTCAGCACTCTGGACACAGATTTTCGGACGGACTCAAACTTTCTCCTTTGAATTTCTGTTTTTCCAAAGTCTTTATCCGTTTGCTCTTCCTTTTTATCTTATATAAGCATTTCGGTGCCCTCTGAAAGCCTCCTTCCATAAATAGGTCTGCTTTATTATTCATAGAGTCACATTAAAAAGTGAATTTAGAGACGTATGAGAGGCGGACTTGGACTGAAACATTAGTGAAATCTTGTTCGCCGCCTTAACCATGGAATCCAAAAAGGAGGGCACAATATTTATTTCATCGTTTAGCACAAATAATTCACCACACAGTTCACAAAGAATAGCATCTAAAATGTCCTTCCAACTGCCAGCTCCATTTGATTAAGTATTGGAACCTACGGGTTGACACTGACACAATCAATGGTCGTGAGGTTTTATGGGAAGTGCCATTTTAGCATTTTAGCTTGATTAGCAAAAAGTGTTTCATATTCACGGTTCACACAATTTGGCAGCATGGTTTGTTTGATCATCCGCCTTTGCTTTAATCAAATTTTCAAATTGTATATTTGTACTTTTAATACAATTCAGCAGCTTTCAGTATTTGGCAGTCATTTCTGATGATCCGTTTTTGAATCGAAAGGGCTATAGCCAGTCGTGATCATTTTTTTTGTCATATCATCCAGCCCTACAACATGTCAATATATTTTAAACTGTCAACTACTGTGTTTATGTCATTTCCCTTGTGGATCAATAAAAATGTTTCCATGTCTACGTCTGTTGTAAGGCGGCGCTCTGTTTTATCTTTAGTATTCACCTTATTCTACCCAAGTTGGAATGGAATATAGAGCTTGTTGTTATAATTCTCAGTGATATAATCAATGATCATGGCCATTATAAAGCAGCTGATGAGGTCAGCTTTGCAACACAATATAAAGAAAACAATGACATTAAATCTGTAGAGGACGCTCAGATTTCACACCATTCTTTGACACAAACCCAATATATTCAGTCCTGTTCTTTCCCTAATGCCTTCCCGCGCTGTCTTTTTTCTTTCACTCAATCAGTCATTCTTTTTCAGTTTTTATTCAGCCCCTAAAGGACGGTGTCTGAGTCCGTCTTATCTCTTTTCTCAACCCCTTGGCCAGAGAAATTCCCATCCATTTGTTGAATACAAGTGTGATTGTTTGCGTTGGCGGCTCATCTGTGGCTGCTCTTCTTCACCTGGCACTCGCGTGATTAGATTTCATATCCCGTCCGCGGCAGATAAACTATCTCCATCGGCCAGGCCCCGCCACATCACTCTGCACCGCTGATGGCGTGTTGAGGGAGCCGTGTTAGTCAGCTTCAATGCAACGCTGCTTATGCATGACAATAAAAAAGCCCGCGTTGGGGCGCCTGCTTGTCATTACAGATAAAAACTAAAGAAATTTGACTTCAGTGCAAGACATTGTGTGCCTGTTTAGCCAAAGGGAGGTAATCAAGAGCGACTGTTCATTCAATAACACTGACAACGTGGGCACTTGTGGTTTGCTTTGTGGTTTTTGAAAGCGTATTTGAAGAAAAGACGTTGTACTACTTTGTACAATACAATATTCATCTATCAACAGAGTCCACTCCTTTTTGACAATATCTATCAAATGTTTCTCTTGCAACCTCTCCATCTCTGTCTCTAAACATAATATTTCATGTCAGAATAAATATTACACTGAAGCTCTATATCGCCTTATACTCGAGGTGATTTCTTTGCATGGTTTGAGCAAAATTAAAATATACTGAAATCATCAACAAAATAATAGCTGGTGTGTCTTTCCCAGTGAGAAGTGTATTCAATATTAATAGTGACAATCAAACAGCGAGCAAAGGTCAAACTGAGCTCGAGCCAACCCAATCAAACAAATCAAACATGATCCTTTTGAAATTAGCATAAGTACAAGCAGTCATTTGGTTTATGACATTATTAAAACCATTAAATCATTACCTTTTTATTTTAGTGTCCATAATCTGTGATAATCAGTGTTTCACTTTGAAGGCTCGGTCAGTCAGCTTTTATTCAGGTAATTACAAGCATGACATTTCTTTGAAAGAAAAATTTAATTAATTGCGCTTCAACCTTTTTTATAATCTCTGCCATTATGTCTTTGGACTTTGAAAACTAGGTTAAGTGATATAAGGCGTCTATTGTCCTTTAACTTTTGGTGAAAAAATTCCCAATGAATTACCATATTTTAGTTGTTATGAACAATAAGACCAGTTTTAAAATATGTAGTAGCATTGTAAAAGCAAAGTAAAAGTACTAGTATAATATTAAGTATTAGGAGTAATGATTATTTTATCTGTCGGTGTAATCCCTCATTCGTCCAGGCGTATTCCATAGTAGAAAAAGCTTCAGTTGTAGTCATCTGGACTCAGTTAGAAAAAATAGACGTTTCGACTCTCATCCAAGAGTCATTGTCAATAAAAGAATTTAGATCGAGAACTCCGATATTAATACTGTTCTGTGGTAAGACCCGCCCATTGGGCGGAGCCTTCCTGAAGTAGAAAGAGTTGTTTGTTTCAACAGAAACTCCCCCCTTGTATCTACCGAGCTAGCCTATTCAGAATTTTAATGGGCTATTAGAAACCTCTTTGTCTTTGTGAGACCCTGGCTCAACCACCCTGAGTACCTGATTAGCATCTAAATGTCCTGGTCCTGGTCCTCTACCTTTCCAGGGGTTCAGTAACCCATTATAGATACCAGGAAGATTGAATCTTAGCCCTCCATTCCTGTTTAAAGAAGGTCTTTCTTTTTAACAAAAATAGCTTGACTCCTCTTTCAAACCATCTTTTCTCCCTGCTTAAAACCTTCACCTCACCGTCTTCAAACGAGTGATTAGAGGCTTCAAGATGGAGATGCACGGCACTCTGAGGTCCTGAACTAGTATTTCTTCTGTGCTGATAGAGCCTCTTGTGTAGAGGCTGTTTCGTCTCACCTATGTACCGTTCTTTACAACTTTCTTCACTGCATTGGATCGAATAAACTACATTGCTCTGTTTTTGAGTCGGCAACTTGTCCTTTGGGTGAACCAGTTTTTGTCTTAAAGTGTTTCCTGGTTTAAAATAAACAGGGACAGTTTTCTTTTATCTACACTTTTCTCCTTTAATTTTAAACTGAATATTTATGATGTGTTTGTTGTGTTATTTAATATTGTACTGTGTTTTTATGCATACGTATTGTGATCTTAATGTATTTTTGAATGTATGTAAAGCACTTTGAATTGCGTTTTGTATGAATTGTGCTCTTCAAATACATTCTAATACATAGATTCAATAATGATAACAATATTGGTAGTAGCAGATAGTACTCTAAGTAACACTTCAACTACCAATAGCATTTGAGATAACTTTTATTAATACGGTCCTTTTTACCGGCTTGTTTTACACCATTCCCATGTTGTACTTGAATACACACCATCACCCAGAGTCCATGATGAGATGCCAGTGAATATTTACAGTATGTCCACTAAGAAACCAGGAAGGGGAACAGGGCATGTCAGAGCCGGGCTGTTTATTTATTGTTCTCTGCTCCTTTAATAGCTCGTGACCGGCTCTGGGTTTATTAAACTGGGCTTTGAGCACACACGCTGCAGCACTAAAACTTCCTGATGGCTGAGAAGGGATCAATTCCAGTCACTGCAACCAGGAATTACTGCAAACTAATAGTACTATCACAGGTAGGCCTCGTCTGCTGCACGGGTTAAATGGTCCATTCAAATACTTTAATCAAGTTCAGTATTAGCTGCATGAAGGGTGTAGCAGGTGTGGGAATGTTCATGAATATCAAATGAGAAGCGAGCAGAAAAAAATGTGATTAACTGCGATAAAGAGAGTGAAAATAAAGACATTTCACATCTGCAGGTGCACTATGTAACTTTCCTGATGGGGGCGAGGCAAGTTTGTACACAAATACATTCAAAGTGAACAGAACAAGTTCATATGCATTCAAAACGCAATAGAAAACAAATCAAAACATCAATAATCATCAGAAATTTGACTTTAAAAGAGGAGAGTGCAGTAGGAGGGTCTACTACCTGCATGGAAATTCACCTGGAATGTTCCACAGAATGACTTAAAAACATAAGATGATTGTAAGCTAGTCAATAGTCTATGTCTATGTAAAAGACATTATGAGCATTATAATTTGTTATGCAAATATAAGGACTTTACAAGCATTTGTTGATGGCATAATACCCTATAAATATATTTTACACATTTATTTCAGTAGAATCAGGCCATCTAGAAACAGTTGGAGCGGTTAGAATGTTTCTCCACTCAGTGATTCCCACGTTGACTATTGTATCACAAGTTGGTCTACCTACTGTAATATAATATGAAAATAATATTCACTCTATTAAAAAACATATGTAAAAAGTCTTGGATGGGAATCTACTTTCAATGTATGTTTGCAATGTTAGTAGTACAAGCTTTTAAAGTTTGAACATTTTAACTATGTATGCTTCATTTACAAAGTGCTACATGGATTAGCCCCATATCCCAGTGGCATCAGGACGAGGGCCGGGGAGAATGAGGAGCCCCACAGAACAACAGCCTTTGGACAAAAGGCTCTCTTTATGAGGCCGGTAAGATCTGGAACAGTCTTTCTCAACTATAAACTCAACTCAATCTATGAATAAAATCAAACCAATCATATGACAAATAGACAAAAAATGTCTTTGTGTTGTACTAATCTCCTGTCTGTTGGTGTTTTGTACTGTTTTGTTACCAATCTAGGGATTGTAGATGTGAATTAATAAGTGTGGCATAATTACATTTGTTTAATATAGATGTCCATTAATGTGCATTAACCCTATTAAATAAATGCTATATACCAAGTGAATGCCTCATAAGTGCTTAGAAAGAAAAAAACTATTGCTTAATATTAACAAAAAATTACTGAGGATCCTTATGTTAAAGAGTTACCAACTTGTCCAGTGCATCTTTAATATAAATATATTGTTGCAAGTTTACTACATAAACCGTACTATATTTTTAGGCAAGTCAGAGTAGTAAGTACATTTTCTGTGACAATGTGTAGTTTTGTTCCCTATTTCTCTTTATTCATTTTCCCAATGTTTTTAATTCATTTCATTTTTCCAATAATATTATTCAAATCCAAATGCACTTATTTTTTTATAAAGCAGATTTTATAAGCGTTGCACAGACACAAAACAATAAAAAAATAACAAGGAATAAAAAAGTGCTCAATGAGATCTTCTAGTTCTGAAACAATAAAATCAGTCAAAATGGAATTAAACACACACACACACACACACACACACACACACACACACACGGTTAAAATCCAGAGAGTAAAAGCAGGCCTTGTGACGAGACTTAAAAAACCCGGGCCATTTAGTAATTTACCAATTCTCTGCCCTTGTATCGGACAGACATGTTGAAGGATGGCGTATTTTATTGACAAAAATCAAATCACACTTCCTGCTACATCTAAACAATTGAATTCATATCGATTTTGTGCCTGCCATTTTTGATTGATAGCAGTTCTTCGGACCAGAAACATTATTTGAATTGACCACTTCATCATCATATCCCCACCTGTGTTTACACTCCGGGACCGTGCCACATTTAGCTTGTTGACAGGGCGGTCTCTACAACAACAACAACAACAGCAGCCTCGCAGCAGCAACCATCATTTCGGTAAATTGCGTTTTGGGGCTTGAAGGTTACTGAGAAAGGCCCGTGTTTGCTGAGGAGGGCGGATTAGGGCTCATCAGTGGAGGCGTTTGAGACCCCGCCACTGACCCTGCGGGGCAAGAAGCCAAGCCGCTTTCTTTCTGCAGTAAACAAGGAGCCTACAGCGGCCTATTGTCACCGACGAAAAGTCCGCAAATTGCCATGTCAGGAACTTTAGCCCCCATGCCAATATAATACATGCCTTTTGTCGGTCCTCTAACCTACTCGTATAAAGGCAGTGTAGACAAAATAGCACGAGTATGATTAGATGGAGTGCGGCGTGTGGGTGGTTTCTGCGCAAGTTCTGTGGCAGCTGCAATGAAGATTTATGTGTGATGAATATTTCAAACTCAAGCAATTCCTACACGCTGCATCTGTACCTTTTGAATAACAGGACGAAAAACAGATGGCAGAACTATAGGGGTTGCAGCAGAGTGATTTCACTCGTTAGACAAGTATAAACTGCACATTTTGAGTCTCATTTACAGAATTTTAGGTTTTTAATAACGTCTTGCTTAGGAAGATGAACAAAACGTTAGTTGGCATAAATTTTGTGGATATACAGTACGCTCTAAAAGTATTATCGCTAGACGCACTAAATTAATTAAAAGTAAAGCGAATTAAATAAGATATCTTCCTAATGGAATTGCACAGGTACAGACCATTTCACAGCCAATAGCCATGCTTACTTACACAGTCACACTCATAATGAGCTTCTGAGATTTGATCGTCTGTACTTTTCCGTTGCCCAAGTAGTCCGTGCAGGTCAGCGATTTAAAATGGCTGCTAGATGACACACATAATTAGTGTGGATTTCCTTCTCTGCCCAGTAGCCAACCATGCAAAGGTAATTAGACATTTGTGTCTCCATGACTCTGACTGACACTAAGATTAACAGGCTTTGGGCGCACACTTGACTGGAGGTGAGAAATCTGACATTATTCACATGATGAATTGGGATCAGTGAGGTGCAACCAAAGTGAAAACACTGATTAAATTCACAACTTGTATTTTTAATCAACTAAACTAGTGGTCCTCCAACCGCCGCACGGAACTACAAGGGTGGGCTCAGGTTTCAAGTGGAAATTGGGATTTGTCTGCTGTTTCATGTTCAAACCACCATTAGTCCTGGTTTAGTTCTCGTTTAGTCCTAGTTTAACGCCCATTACGTCCGAGCCTTAACTTGGGGTTTGCTCGAATTAGCTAAAATGAGAAAACCTTGTCAGACCATTAGAGTTAGTTTAGATTTGATTGATACCTAGTTTGATACATTTAGTCTGGTTTATTTATTACTTATTTACTGGACTGCAGCACACATCCTAAAACATTTACACATCAGTTGTTGTTGTTGTCGTCGTCGTCGTCGTCGTCGTCGTCGTCGTCGTCGTCGTCGTCGTTGTTGTTTTTTAATAAAGCAAAAAACCCTTAGAGAAACTAGATAAAACAATTTCAGTTCAGATTGAAAGTAGTCCAAGCTGTGGGAGCAGCATATCTGGACGCTCACTTCCCCCATACATGGATTGGATTCACCTGTGTTTAATCCTAGGTTAATTGTGTTTATTTATTCCTATTTAATCCCAGTCTATTTGTTTATGGCTTCTGGGCTGGTTTAGACTTGATTCACTCCTGATTGGATTATGATTTGATGGATTTGGAGAAAGAATTAAACATAAATAAATAGCAATATATAAAGAAATCTAGAGAAATACAGCTTTTCACAGCTTTTAGATACTGATTGCGAGAGTGAATCTGGCCACAGTGAACCTGGCGCATGCAGAATGGGCGAGTGCCGGGTGGCGAGTTAAATTCCCTCCTGTTTTTGTGTCTTCTGAGGTGAACCCTCTCGATGCTGCCGCCTTTGATCCTTCCCAGAGCGTCACCCAAGTCTGCTGCAGCATCTGGTCATTAAATCATGCGTTTTATTTTACTGCGGCCTCTTACATTTCTGATGGATGTTTGTGCATTTATTACCGCTGTTTAGAGCTGAACCATGTTGATCAGAAATGTGCTAAGCTATTTTAATGAGGCACTAAAACAAAACAGGAACATCTTGTGCTAAGTAATATTTTCTCTCTGCATGTTTTGGTTTCAGGGGAGTAAAATGTTGTCTGTGTTAGTGGATTAGAATGTGAACAAGTCTTGCAGGTTCACTCTACAAAAGGCTTCATGATTTAGGATGGGAAGAAAATCTAATTAGAATTGGATTTTGGATCAATTCTCATTTAAAATCAATTATCATCAACCGTACAAATTCTTATTGTTTATATGACTGTTCACAAATATTTTTTTCCCCCTGAAGCCCCCCTTGTTTGGACCGGAAACCCCAGAAAAAGCATCACATAATAAAACAGATTCATAACAGGCTAAATATGTGTTTTTTTAAGTTCCATACATAATCAATTTCCAAAAATGTGATTTCTATCATTTAATTTGCACAAACATTTACTTTGGTGACTTAACCCTTTGACCAGACAAAGCTTTGGGAACCCGCTGCAGACTCTGGGTTAAATTAACTATATCACCATGATTCTAATGCATTTCATTCCAGGACTAAACTAACCCAAGATAATCTAAGAACACGACCAGGACTCTCTGCATACTTGTAGAGATGTTCAGAAAACCGGTCATAAAATAAGCTTTGATATAATGCTTTCAAACAGATGCAAATCCATGTGTTGAACTGCAGCACACTGATATAGCTGTGTATTATTAGCTCTGCATTTACTGTAGTCCACCAGTGCTAATGTTTATAGCCATTTCCACTTGCTCCAGGAGTCCATTTAGAGGGTGGTGTTTGATGCCAAATGACCAATCCGTACTTAAAACAGACAGACACAAAGTAGTGCGCGCTGACGTCACCTCCTGAGCCCAAAAAACAGCTGCCTCATCTCACCGTCTATGAGTACATCAGAAATACATCAGTGCGCAGTGTGTGGGCAGGTTGGCTGAAAACAATTGAAAAGGCTTCACATGAAAAATGTCTTCAAATATACTTCTGAGTTAGAGTTCAGCGGCTGGAAAAGAGGTAATAACATTTGCCAAGATATGGTTTAAGTGATTCTTCTAAGCTTTAAATTTACATAGTTTGTGTATAATGTAAATGTTGTATTGCTGTGACACTAAAATTACAAACTTGACTTTGATACGAAGGATAAGGCCAATTTTGATACCACAACATACAAACAAACTTTACTTGTGTTTGAACATGTTTAAACAGTAATTGTCTCATTTTACCATGTGGACAATAGTTCTAATGTACTGTAGATCAACACCACTCTAAAGGAAATGTACAACTTTGTTTTATCATGTTATATGAAGTATTCAGTTTTGATAGTAGTTTTAGTTTTGATTACTGCAGGGTATTTTGTATTACCCTAGCAGAATCAGCAGGAATTGAAAAAGAATAATGTCCTCCATCTAGACATTTAGCATATTTTTGTCTTTAAAACAGTGTGCTTCACATATGAGAGATTTGTTAAAGAGAACATTAACAGTAACAATATTCCTCTCTGAGGCAAAAGCAAAGACATTCTCACAGGAGCAAAACAACTATTCCTCAGGCGTTCCCTCACGCTTCACAAGTTTACTACAAGGTGCAACAAATCTGTAAGCTCCCAACACAGTCACAAAAACAGTGCTCAAAACAAAGGCTTGTATGCAGTATTATTATTATTGCTACATCTTCGACTATATTTGAGTAGAGAATTGACCCAGTAATAATATAATATCCAGCTTGAACAAACACCTCCTCAGAGTTTTTGAAAATGTGCAAGAATTTCATTAGATTGTTCTCATTCATTTGATACTTTTATTTTCAGGAAATGTTGCGTATTTTGTGGCTTAGAACCATTGGGATTTTATGTAAATGTAAACTCACAAAGCAAAAAAATAAAAATAAAAGAAGATATAGCCTCTATAGCCGCTAAACTGTAATGCGAAAGTAAAAAAACTGAAATTAACTCAAATATAAAGTTAAGGGGTAAATAATGACATTCTACAAAAAAACATTATTTCCCAAAGATAGAAGCACACAAAAAGCCATTGTTTTCCTGCTATGTCTCAAATAAAAACACACTTTCACTCAGGTAGTTTAGACACCTGGAAGTAGTTTGAAGCTTAAAGAGGTTTCTTGTTGAAGTAAACAAACATTCTGCATCGGTGTTTGACCAATTAAAACTGGCAAACAGTTAAGACACCCAGCAAGGCCTGGCACTGCAGCTGTGTGTGCTTTCGTTTATGAACCTACTCATTCACTGGGAGCATTTAGACCACAGACTCACAACAAGGACCAGAGAGGTGTCAGCGTGGTGCTAAGAGAGCCAGAGGGGAGGGGGTCTTGTTTGGGAGAGCTCATGTGAAGTTTAGCTGGCGGTGGTCTCGAAGGTCTAATCTCCCTCTGACCGACAGTAAACACACGATTGCAGTGGTGCTGATCTGAAGTGGGTGATTCAACGGGCCATAGTTACAGAACGTCCTCTCAATAATGTTTCATCAAGTCATTAGGGTCGTAAGGCTTAAATCATTTACGGTATTCGATTAATCAGTCAATTGTGTCTTAGTTTACCAACATTTTTATTAGTCGGTTAGCATTAGCAGAAAAATGAATGAATGGAATGAGTAAAATGGAGATTTGCCAGTGAATTTATTCTGCTTTTTTACATACAAATATGCAATTACAAACACATTGTTGTATCAGAGGGATAGTTTTGAGAGCTTTTTCAAATTCTAAACCAGTTTTTTTCCATTTCCTCTTGACTATTTGCTTTAGTCAGCCCAATAAATTCTTAAACTCTTTTACAGCTCACAGGAGAAACAGATTAAGGCCTGGGCACCTCAAAGTTAATTTTCTGACACTGGTACCAACATGTTTGCATTAAGAGTGGTAAGGAAATCTTTTGGTTTCATGTTTGGCACTGAAAGAGCACTAAACAAAGCCATCACAAGTCAGTCCCAGAATAAATCAATGAGGGAAAAACAGTCCTTGTTTATGGTTGAATGTCGTACACAGCCTATATAAAAAGTCACACGCTCCCATATTTGGTAGGACCGCCTTAAGCTTTGATCTCAGCACACATTCGCTGTGGCATAGTTTCAATAAGCTTCTGCAATATTAAAAGATGTATTTCCATCCAGTGTTGCATTATTTCTCACACAGATCTTTCCACATGGTGGTTTCAGAATTGAGAAACTCACTGCATCAGTTGGTTTGAAATATCCATGCAGCAATTATCCAATCGGAGGATTTTTGCTTATTTAAATCCATTTTTTGGGGTACAGTCGTCTTATTAAGCAGTCTCATAATGACCATCTATGACTCAGAGGACAATGTGGTTTGATATTTATTGTAAATTGGTATTAAAATGGTTTAAAGTTTTTCTTAGTGTCATGAAGTAGTTACAATATTATTGTCAGACGTGACATTTTCTACGTTTAAATAATGGCAATAAAGACAATTGAATGGTACAGCTCAGGAAGTTGTTGTCAATTATATATCGAAAGTGTTTCTGGTGATACAGTACTGTCAGAACTAAACCAAAACCACTGCACTCGTTTTAGTGAGAGCTTTCTGAAAATAATGTCTTGATACACACCCCCTATAATGCCCATTATTACTGCTAAGTATGCTGCTCCATCAATTATGACATGTGCTAATGCAGGCCTCGGGGTAAGAGCCAGTATGTTCCGTGGGCACAAATAGCTTTGCATCTCACTCCCACTCAGATATTAATCTTCCCAACAGACACCTGCAAATGGCCAAACAATGCATAGGTATGTGTAATTGATAAATAGCCACTTGTGTCATAAATACGCTCTATATCAGTGGAGCAACAATTAGGAGGACAAAGTTGATAAAGTACAAGCTCATTAAAATATTTCACAATGTTAATCAAAGGCGGTATGGACGATTTTTCGGCGATTTGAGAACGCAGGCGGAAGTGCGCATGCGCCCTCCCCCGTGCGGACTGATACAACACACACGTGCGTTTGTTTATTAGCGCAACGGAGCGCATCGCATCTCTCGTCTCCCGTAGATTTCTGTCCACTTCTGCGTCAGCTCGAACTGTCTTTCTCCGTCTTCATTTTGCCCCGTACACTGAGGGAACTATATTATGATAGATCCATGCGCTTAGGCACGCGGAAACGTGGGGACGAGCCTGACGCGGCTGCAGGTGAGCGGTAGGTGCGTTTTATGATTGATACGTGGCAGGACTAATGATTTATCCACGCCACGAGGAAATATGATACAAAAATTGCTGAAAAAAATCGTCCATACCACCTTTAAACACAGAGATAGGAATGTTTTTGCTTTTGTCCACTTCTTAACATAAAAGTGCACTATGTAGGATCTCTGGTGTGCAATTTGTCACCTGCTTGACTCCATAAAAATGTTTGTGAGGATTCTGTGAGTTGGCTCAACAATCCTCAGAGATGTCAAGACAAGCGTGATTATTCAAGTCAAAATATAAGAACTAAAAAATAGGATTCAGCTCGGTGGCATCATGGCAAGCACACACGCTTCAAAGCAGGGTAAAACTGACCACGCCAAGCTCAAGATCTGGAGATGAGTCCACGGGCACAGCACCGCAGCGGCCCAGGCATTGAACCCATTGAAGGATGGGTCAAATGCAGAGGGCAAACTTACCTACAGGAACAGTAAATGCAAGTCTAATCTAATTTCAATGAAACCTCTAATCCCAAAAAGTTGTGTACTTTTTATGTTATATTTTTTTCATTCAGAAAGTTTGATTTCATTAAGCTAGACAAATTAAGGCAATTGATGTTGTTTGGTCATAGTACCAACAATCATTAATACTCGTGAAATCATAGAGTGTCTTTGAACAATAATCCACTGATATAGTGACATCCTGACTCCCACATATCTTACCCGCAAGTAAATAGTTTGCTTGTAACTATAGATTAATTTAATGCAATGATGTGTGACATTCCAGGCAAAGCAATAACCATGGCGACAAGCAGATGGCAAATCCTCCACATAGTAAAATAGTGCATATTTTGTACTTGTATATATTGTGGCAGTTTTTGAACAATACTTCATCTTTCCTTTTGTGGGAGAAATAAAGCTTATCTTATCATATCTTATTAAGGCTGTGTCAAAGCTTCAGGGTAAAACCAGGTGTAGAATATGAGTAAGCCATTACGTCGTTCTGAATGAAGGCTTAAATGTTCAAAGATGTGTAAGAAAGTGACTCCAGAGGAAGCCAGTTTGAGATACGTCATTGCTCCTTTTCAGGTCTGTATTTTTCATCAACTCATCATCACCCAATTCCCTCGTATAAAAGTGCTTTAGTAATTGTCCATCGCTACAAATTACAACAGCAAAGAACAATTTCCACCTTCCCATACAATGACAGCTTCACCACTTTGCTCTCTGATCATCAGCGCGGGGAAGACCAAGGAGATGGTGGTGGATTTCCGCAGACGCCAGTCTGCTGCCCCCTCACCAGTGAACATCCAGGGACGGGACATTGAGAGAGTGGACTCATACAAGTACCTGGGTGTTCATCTGAACCACAAACTGGACTGGACTCATAACACTGACGCACTGTACAGGAAGAGCCAGAGTCGGCTCTACCTCCTGAGGAGACTCAGGTCTTTTGGAGTGACAGGGCCACTCCTGAAGACCTTCTACGACTCTGTGGTGGCATCGGCCCTCCTGTATGGTGTGGCCTGCTGGAGCAGCAGCATCACAGAGAGGGAGAGGAAGAAGCTGGACAGAGTCATCAAGAAGTCCAGCTCCGTCCTGGGCTGTGCTCTGGACTCGGTGCAGGAGGTGGGGGACAGGAGGGTCCTGGCTGGATTCACATCTATGCTGGACCATGAGTGTCGCCCCCTGCAGGACACTCTCTCCGCTCTGGAGAGCAGCTTCAGTGAGAGACTGATCCACCCTCGCTGTGTGAAGGAAAGGTTCCGTAGGTCTTTCCTTCCTGCTGCTGTCAGACTTTATAACAAACACTGTTAGTACTGAACACTCGCAATACTGACCTAACCATGTGCAATTCTGTCATATGTGCAATTGCTGTTGGAATTCATGTGCAATTCATGTGCAATTACTATGAAATTCATGTGCAATCTATGTGCTGTCGTGACACATATTCATGTGCAATTACTGTCGTGATCACATGCAATGGTATTTATGTATTTATGTATTAATTTATTTGTCTATGGGAGTTTTTATTATTTATAGGAGATCTTCTACTGAAAGTGTTTTTCAGACTTCCTATAAGTGATCTGTTCTTCTGTATCTACCTCTGTATCTACCTGCGTCGCACCAATGAAATTTCCCCATGTGGGACAATAAAGGAATATCTTATCTTATCTTATCATTTCACCAACCACTTTTCTCACCTTTCCCCTCCCTCCTCTCTCTCCCTCCGTCACCCCTCTGTGGTCTTTTGTCTTTACCCAACTCTAAGCACAGTCCACACACGGCGGTGGCAGCGGCGGTGGCATCAGTGCGACTCCTAATCAAGTGTGTGGGAAAGAGGATTACGTGAAGTGTTGGGCATCCTCCCTGCGGTACGAATGAGCGCTCATCTCTCCCTTAGGAAACCGAACTGTGAGTCTTGCACCTCCTCCGTGCCACTATCTTAAGTGTCACTCTGCTACTGCTGCTTTGGCCCCGAGGAGGCAATGGTGAGGGGGATCACTGGCTCCTGGGGGACGCTTGTTTCATCTCCGCATGCTGGTCTGTTTATTCTCTGCCAGGCTGAGGGAACTTGACAATCCTCACCAGGGGAGAGCCGGGGAGAGCGTGGATGGAGAGACGAGGAAAAGAGGGAAGGATAGACATGCCGCCTCATCCCCGTGGTATGACAAAAAGATGACAGCTCGCCTCTCTGGAAATCCTCTGCCCTCCTCGGGATAAAACTTCACTTATCAGACATGGCTAACTAGGCGGCCCCAGGAGAGATGCAGAGAGCTTGTCAGTTTGGTACTAGTTGGCAAAAAGGTCAGCGTGGCCGGGCAAAACGTGTCCAAAAGTGAGTGAGTTGTGTTCAAAAATGTTCACTTTTGGGTGTTTAAGCAGGTTAGCCAAACAGAAGCATGGGGGTGGCGTGATAGAAGACAATAAAAACTAATTATCTGAGGCAAAAATGTCATCATTTTCTTCAATTCAATTCCATTTATTTTTGAAGAGTCCAAAATCACAGCAGCCTCGAAAGGGCTTTGCAAAATTGATTTAACCAACACAAAGTTGCAAAATCAAACTTTGACTAGTTTGGAATGTATCTAGTTTGAAGGTCTACATTTCTGCATTTGTTTCAAAGCATTTCAGACTGGTTATTATTTTAGGAATGAAAAAATATTTTGTTTGTAGGAACTTTGAAGAAAATATTGACGTCAACTCAAATCCAAAAATCTAGCCAAAAACTAACACTGAAAACTGTTTGCATTGGAACTTGTTGAGCGTTGATTATTGGTATTGCAAGAGCTTGAATGAACTAAAACCAGCTATTCGTAATACAAATAATATTACACTTGTTGATTTTGCAGCGTTTGCAGTCAGTTTTGTTTATATCAAAGTACACATATCTTCTCAAAATAATCTAAAGTAAATCCAATACTAGGAATCCTTTTGTGTAGCAATAAACGCGTGTCTCAGTTTGCGTGCTTTGCCTCGCCCCACGAACTAAGATACACTCAATTCAACTCAAATAACACACTTTTTCAGAGAGCCACAAAACTCCTTACAGGAATCATAAAGCGTTCCATACAAACGTACAGTAGATCTGGTATTTCCAAGTGTAAATAAAGTACAGACGTGAGCACGAGCCATTCAAACAGGCCTCAGCTGCGAAAGAACCTGGAGTCAGCTCGATTTAACATGCGGTTTCATGCTACATTTACATCCTGAAAATAGCGTTGTAATTTTGTAGCTGTGGCAATTGAACAAAAGGTGGTCCGACCGCCACACCTTTTTGGCTCCAACAATCAGCACAATGTTCCTCAGAGGTGCTCCAGCTGCGTGTGGGCTCATTACGGAAATTAGATCTGGAGTCTAAGGAAAACAGTCCAGTTGCACCAGCTCAGCACTAACCCCAGACCAGACACTGTGGAGCGGGCGAAATTAAACAAAGAATGAACGGTATTAACTAACAATCTGCTACAACTTTCCATGCCAGGCTCAAATGCGCTGTTGGAAAGTGTTCGGTGTGAGAAATGAATTGGAAATAGTAACTGCTGAAAAGAAATAATAGCGCATTTAGGCTCAATTTGTATTTTCGTGGGGAGAAATATTGTGGTTTTCAGAAAACAATAATTATTTTAAGAAGTGACGGGTTGAAAATGCTTCTTTGTTCATAGTTTTTCAAAACCTAACCTGGAGAATATAGCGCGGTAATTCCATAGTCTGGAGCTGCAATCAAGTAAAGAAATGATTGCTCTGAGCAGAAAGGGAACGTGGAGGTAGAAAAAGCTCTCAAAGTACATATTTCTGATCAGACTATAGATGTTTGACCCAAAGTGTATAAAAGGCAGAAAAATATTTACAATTCATTCCCATATTTGCAGCTAAACTCCACACTTTCTGCTCCATATAATATCCTTCAACTAAAACAGCATCGACCAATTAATCGACGAAAGGCTTGCAAACCTAAAACAACATTGTATAAGACGTGTTCAACTTTAACAATTTACATTTGAAAGGTCTTTTGATTTCTGGCTACTTTCTGACCCAACGTGTTATTTGCCCTGTCTCCCAAAATACATATTTTGCCAGAATTTTCCTTTGACAAATGGTGCTATTTTCTTGGCAGTTTTGCAAATAACAGGGTTGTTTGTGATTGGTATATTGGCGTGTCAGCTATCCTAAAATCACTGTGCGCGTGTGGCTGAGCTCCTGAAGCGTCTTTGTGGTGCAGCCAGGTCTGGTGCGGCCCTGGGACGGGGAGGTGCCGTGTCCCCGTCTGTCAGGTCTCATCAGTCCTCTTTACAGCGCCGAGGGGCAGAGCGACAAAAACTGACCACTGAGTCAACTGACAAGTCCACTCAACGTCCAGCGGATCTAAAGTGGGATCAACGAAGCAACCAGGAAACCAAAACAATTTCTTATTTTCATATACCGGTAGATATACACTGTCACTGGGAATAAACAGTTTCATAATGTATCTGGTGCTAATATTTCTGAAAATAATAGGGGATAGATTGAATTAAATTGTAGTCAAACATACGTACATTGACAATTTTAAAATACATTTTCGCCAAATAAAGGTTGAAATATTGTGGCTGAAGCCTTCTAGGTTAAGAATATTTTGAAATAAAGTCTATTATTGATGAAAATCTGAAATGTTTTATTCTTTTTTGACATTTTGATTTAATAATGCCACTGCATTTGCAATATAATTGTATTTGTTTTAGAGTCTGTATAGTAGAGATAATGATTACAATGATCAAATTACAACTATGATTATCTTTTATATTTTTTTATGATTGCATTCTACTCATTTGCTCATATTAATTAGTTTACAGGCTAAAAAAAATATTTGATGTATATGACTATTTTGACTAGTGCTTCATAAATATGTGTGAAACTTGATAACTAATACGTTCCAAGTTTATTATTTGATTATACAAGCATTCATCTTAGAATAAATGTTGACAATAGCATGAATGCTATAAAGAAAACTATGTCAAAGTTGTCATACAGTGGTGTAAATACTGGTGATGATGTTTGGTGATATTTGGCCGTACTGTCAGGTCATGAATATACTGGTACCTTTGATATACTGCAAATGTGACAGACAAAGCTCGAACCTGGAACCAGCTCAAACAAAGCCAGTCTCAAACACAAATGAAGTCTTGACAGTGTGCTGGCTGATGATGACCAAAATCTTGACAACTGACCCAAAATCACTAGCGCACACTGGGATGGGGACTGGGGCAGGGACTGGGGCGGGGACTGGGACTGGGACTGGGGTGCAGGGAGACTCCCATGTGGAAAGAAATACAGTCCCTCCAGCTAAGTATGAACATAAATAAATAAAATACATATTTAATCCTGTTTATTATGGACACTGCAATAGCAATGGATAAGCCAGAAGCATTGTGCTACTTTCAAACACTTGTCCATACAAAATATATGTGTAAAAACAGGCAAAACATGTTAGTATCATTTACTACATACAGTGCAGAGGAAAACAATGTCATTGCAATGTATGCTGCCATGAAGATTTGCTTTATATTACTATTTTTATTTGATTGTCTGTCATTTCAGTGTGAAGCAAATACATATACTCAATTTATCAAGCTGCCCTTTATGTATATTTGTGTCATTTATTTCCTTTTATCCCTTCAACATGAATTAAATTTTTTTTTGAAAATTATATATTGCAATGTTGTCTCAGGAGTCTCGTCTTGTGAAAATGTTGCTGTCCCTCTCCTGTCCATGTCTGGGTGGGTTTCCTTTGAGTGCTCCGGTTTCCCCCATCAACACAAACATGCCATTTCCCTACATGGACAATAAAGTTTAAATTAACCTTAACTAAAGATGAGCAGCGTGAATACAAGTTTTAGTATTGACATCTGGGTCTTTTTGACAACCCTACAGCTGTAAGAATCACACATCACAGTTTGATCAATAAGGGGACATAAATTGTTAACTTTTTGTTTGTCAGAAGACTGAATAAAAGACTAAACCACTCCATCTAAACAGACAGAGCTGAGGTAACACAAAAATGGAGAGGTCAAACACAAAAGAAAACAAGCAGCTGCACTGTTTACTGCCACAGCCCTCGGGGAAGGAGAGGACCCAACTGTTATATCCATTTAGAAGCCCAGCGCTTGTCCTGAACTTTTCCTTAATACAACAGCTTTGTACTACACCTACATAAAAATGACTTAGACTATAAATGTGAAGACCTAAACTAAATGTGCCTCAAAGCTAACATTTCCAGTGATAAGACTCCAGTTCTGTCCTCAGTTCAATAATAGAATACACCTGGAATGACCTCTCGCTGCCGGAGTGAGGCTGGAAAAGACTCAAAACACTTTCTGCTGCAACTGAAAGACGGTTTACTCCTGCACAGCTTTTGTTTCATGTTTTCAATTTTCAGTTTATATTTTATCAATTAGGTGACAAAGTTAGATTATACATCCATCTCAAGAAACCTGATTAACTTTGTGACTGAATTAAACATTTTCTCTGTTTTAACAGTGAGAATATGGTTGGTAAGGGACATTTTTAAACGTGATCTTTTCCAATAATCCAAACTGAAACAAAAGCTTGTTGTGTGTTGCTGTGCTGTTGTTTTGTAGATACTTTTTTTTTTTTTAAACCAAATTTGGCTAATGGAAGAGATACTGAGAATATTTTTTTTTAGTCAATAACATTCAATGGGTCATTATTGCAGTGAAAAAACATATATCTAAGTGTTATCATAAGCTAATGTGTGCTGTGTTAAGTTGGGTCAAGCTCGCCTGAGCCGAGGTGCCAGAGATCAAGTGATGCCATCAAGCGTTAATGACAGAAGTCCGCGGGCCACGACCAGCCGCTGATTTATCCTCACCGACAGTGATGAATGATTCATGGATACGAGAGGGAGACTAGTGAGGGCACGCGGTACTGCTGCTATTTACTCGCTCTAATGGCCTGAACAGGTTCCTCCAAAATAAGTGATAAATAACTTTAATTAGTAGAAATAGAAATTAAATGAAATTCTGTTTAGTAATTACAAAGAACTTATTCAAATCACATGTCAGGAGGGAGTTCTGTTGGAAAAATGGACCACATGTTTTCATGACTCCATGTCAAAGTGCCCATAACTCACAAGGAAATACTAATTGTTGGAGAACATGTTGTTGCCTGGAGGCTCACCATTATCATGTGGTTTGGGACTGTCCTGTTGATCAGAAATATTGGACTGAGATTAACAAAGCACTGCAGTCAGTTTTTAGCATCCCACTCAATTCCCTTAAAACCCCTGCTATGGACACAATACAATGATACCTTTGGAGTTTACTTCTGGCAACAGGGAAAAGGCCATCACAAAAAATGGATGACACTACATAACAATAAACAGTAGGAAAATGAAAAAGAAAAAAGTCGGACTAAATCTGAAAATAGATAAAACATACAAATTCGGGACTAAAAGTGAAATTTATGTTGGACACTGTGTGTCGTGTAAGATGTATTGCCAATGAACAAAACTCACAAACATAGGAACTTGTTTTGGTGATTCGGTGCAACATACAACGATGAACAATAATAAAACAACATATATAAAATCAAAAAGGGCATGCATTAAAGAAAAAACTATTACCATTTACTATAGGATCAAAATAAAAATAGGCTTACGATGTACAGAAAATTACGACTTTGACAATAAGTACACCATCACCACACTTTATACAATGATATCGCCATTACAGAACCACTGGGGCATTTTCCAACTGCGCAAATACTTGGGATTTGGGCTGCATGATATTGAAGATTTCAATATGCAGTGTTGGGAAAGTTCACTTTCTACATGAACTAGTTCAGTTCATAGTTCACACATTTTAAAATGAACTAGTTCAGTTCATAGTTCACACATTTTAAAATGAACTAGTTCAGTTCATAGTTCACACATTTTAAAATGAACTAGTTCAGTTCATAGTTCACACATTTTAAAATGAACTAGTTCAGTTCATAGTTCATAATTCGAAAATTTGAACTAAGTTCACAGCTCCAAAAAATGAACTAGTTCAGTTCTTTTTTCAATATTATGCAATCATTTTTCTAAATTATTTCCACAGCCCAAATACAACCACAGGCAGCAATTATGTTATTAGTTTAATGCTGAAACTATGTGTCAGATTTCATATTCATATCCTTCAAATCCTTACCCAGGATTTACATTCACATTGAAGGGACAGACTTCCCTCATTTGTTGCTGTCCATTCAGCCCACACTAGTAGCAGTAGTAGTAGTAGTACTAGTAGCAGCTTTCAGCCCCACAGTATATTCTCAAAAATATGAGGGAAAACTTGCTGGGAAAGGTTTGCACATAAGTGTTAGATTGTTCCCATCCTCACCGACCTCAACATAAAACTCACGTAAATGGTCGTAGCCGGGCCACTCCTGCTGCTCTGTTGACTACACGTTGCGGTCGCGTCCGTGCTGCTTTTTGTTTTGATGCGCATGCGCAGTGCGGTGCGACACGCAAAATCTCTGTCTGCGCGATCTATCGCCTCTACAACTGGAGCTCTCACACTTGCCAGACACAGGCTCTTTCTGGGCAACTTAACGGTGTTTTTCGCCTGGAAGTCTCTAGAAATCTGACACTTTATCGAACGAAAATAAAAAGAACGAAGGTGCCGTTCACAGACACCAGAATGAACGCGTTCAAATTATCGTTTGTCGGCAGTAATACCGTTTGTTCAGTTCACGTTCACCAAAATTATGAACGCGTTCATGAACTTTCGTTCAAAGAACGCATTCAGGTACAACACTGGCAATATGTGGTACGGTGGACGGTGGCAAAGGCGGTTAGCGCTCTTGCCTCCCAAGAAGGAGATCGTGGGTTCGATTCCCGGACCAGACCAACATCACATGATCTCTCTGGGTGGAGTCTGCATGTTCTCCCCGTGTTACCGTGGGTTCTCTCCGGGTTCTCCGGCTTCCTCCCACCGACATGCATGTGTTAGGCAAAATTGGTGACTGATGGTGGTGATTGATTAGTGCCCTGCGACAAGTTGGCCACTGTCCAGGGTGTACCCCGCCTAAGGCCACAGCTAAACCAGGTTGTCCATCTGTCAGATGGACAACCTTTGTGTTATTAAGATATATTTAGAATTTATATTTAGTGTTTATATATCTATAGTTAGACACTTTTGCTATGTATTGTGCAGCTGTACTTGTACTTGTGGTTTCAGGTTTTTAAAAGAAAGTGAAATGATTTGAGTGAAACATATATTTGTGGTAAATTGGATGTCTTTAAGAATATTTTGAAGCATTTTGGACATCAGTATAATTAAAAAAAATAAAAATAATTATGAGCATAATGTACTATAACATAATGTACTATAACATACAGATGTATAACATACAGATGTATTTGCCTTGTACCAGGGTTTGGGGGTGTGAGACAAAGCTAAGGGATTCTTTAGACAAAATACATACCGAATACATTTGAACAATTAAGATTAGAAAATTAAGATCATAATACAGTGAAGGCATTTTGGCCAATTTACTTTAGCAGATACTGTGTACAATGTGAAATAAACGGCGTAGTAAACTCAGGTTATGGTGTTGCTGTTTTATGTATTTTCTGACAATTTCCCCCACTGTTCATTGATTGACCACATCCTCTCTCTCCTTCCTTTTCTAATCAAATGAAAATCCTAAATATGGAACTTACTGTAAGCTAAAATGAATGACCTCATCATCTCAAATCAATTAGTCCATCCATCAATGTTCGTTGGTGAAGTACACTCTGCAGGAGCAAGAGAGAAGGGAGGACGGTTTAGAAATAGAGCTTGCAAATAGATTTAACTTTTCTGTCATATTAATATAAGATAAGATAAGATATTCCTTTATTGTCCCACATGGGGAAATTTCATTGGTGCAACGCAGGTAGATACAGAGGTAGATACAGAAGAACAGATCACTTATAGGAAGTCTGAAAAACACTTTCAGTAGAAGATCTCCTATAAATAAAAACTCCCATAGACAAATAAATAAATACATAAATACATAAATACCATTGCATGTGATCACGACAGTAATTGCACATGAATATGTGTCACGACAGCACATATATTGCACATGAATTTCACAGTAATTGCACATGAATTGCACATGAATTCCAACAGCAATTGCACATATGACAGAATTGCACATGGTTAGGTCAGTATTGCGAGTGTTCAGTACCAACAGTGTTTGTTATAAAGTCTGACAGCAGCAGGAAGGAAAGACCTGCGGAACCTTTCCTTCACACAGCGAGGGTGGATCAGTCTCTCACTGAAGCTGCTCTCCAGAGCGGAGAGAGTGTCCTGCAGGGGGTGATACTCATGGTCCAGCATAGATGTGAATCTAGCCAGGACCCTTCTGTCCCCCACCTCCTGCACCGAGTCCAGAGCTCAGCCCAGGACGGAGCTGGACTTCTTGATGACTCTGTCCAGCCTCTTCCTCTCCCTCTCTGTGATGCTGCTGCTCCAGCAGGCCACACCGTACAGGAGGGCCGATGCCACCACAGAGTCATAGAAGGTCTTCAGGAGTGGCCCTGTCACTCCAAAAGACCTGAGTCTCCTCAGGAGGTAGAGCCGACTCTGGCTCTTCCTGTACAGTGCGTCTGTGTTATGAGTCCAGTCCAGTTTGTGGTTCAGATGAACACCCAGGTACTTGTATGAGTCCACTCTCTCAATGTCCCGTCCCTGGATGTTCACTGGTGAGGGGGCAGTGGGGTGGTGTCTGTGGGGTACTGTCGTGATCACATGCAATGGTATTTATTTATTTATTTGTCCATGGGAGTTTTTGTTTATTTGTAGGAGATCTTCTACTGAGTGTTTTTGAGACTTCCTATAAGTGATCTGTTCTTCTGTATCTGCCTCTGTATCTACCTGCGTTGCACCAATGAAATTTCCCCATGTGGGACAATAAAGGAATATCTTATCTTATCTTAAGTCCACCACCATCTCCTTGGTCTTCCCCGCGTTGATGAGGAGGTGGTTCCGCTGACACCAGTCCACAAAGTCCTGCGCCAGTCCTCTGTACTCCTCGTCATCCGTGATGAGTCCGATGATGGCAGAGTCGTCAGAGAACTTGTGCAGGACACAGCTGTCCGTGTCATGTCTGAAGTCTGCAGTGTAAAGGGTGAAGAGAAAGGGCGCGAGGACAGTGCCCTGGGGCGCCCCCACACTGCAGGTCCGAGTGTCAGACACACAGTTCCGGGCTCTCACAAACTGGGGTCGGTCTGTGAGGTAGTCCAGGATCCACTCTGCCAGGTCATACTCCACACCAGCCGTCTCCAGCTTGTCCCTCAGGAGCAGCGGCTGGATGGTGTTGAAGGCGCTGGAAAGATCGAAGAACAGAATCCTCACAGAGCTGCCAGGCTTTTCCAGGTGAGAGGGAGAGCGGTGCAGCAGGGAGATGACGGCGTACTCCACTCCGATGCCAGACCGATATGCAAACTGCAGCGGGTCCATGGCTGAGCTAAAGGTGGAGCGGAGGTGGTCCAGGACTAGCCGCTCCAGTGTCTTCATCAGGTGGGACGTGAGAGCCACTGGCCTGAAGCTGTTGAGGTCTTTGGGGCGCGGTGTCTTAGGCACAGGTACCAGACATGAGGTCTTCCAGACCTGTGGTACCACCCTCAGCTTCAGGCTCATGTTGAAGACATGCTCCATAACTCCACACAGTTCATCTGCGCAGGACTTAAGGAGCCTGGGGCTGATGCCATCAGGTCCTGCTGCCTTCCTCACTTTAATCCTCTTCAGCTCACTCCTCACCTGTGCTGCTGTGACAGTCAGTGGTTGGCAGGGGGACCGTGTGCTGGGGGGATGGGTGAGTCCAGGCGAAGTGGGGAGCTGATGGTCCGGGGCAGATAAGCGAAGAGGAACAGATGCAGGGCATTGTCCAGCTGTGGAAGAGGGAGCATGCAGCTGTGCAGGGGGAGGGGCGGGTGACCGATCAAACCTCAAGAAGTGAGCATTTAAACCATTCACCCACTGTAGATCCCCCTCTGTCTGGGCAGGGGGGGTTTTGAAGCCCGAGATGGTTTTCAGGCTCCTCCACACTCCCTGAATGTTCTTTTGCTGCAGCTGCTCCTCCATCCTCCTCTTGTAGCCGGCCTCAGCCTGCCTTATCTTCCTCCTCAGCTCCTTCTGCACAGTCCTCAGCTCCTCCTTGTTCCCTGACCTGAAGGCTCTCTTCTTCTCCTTCAGCAGAGCCTTCAGTTCACGGTTAATCCATGGCTTGTTGTTTGGAAAACACCGCACCGTCCGGGAGGGAACAATGTTCTCAAAACAGAAGTTGATGTAGTCCGTGATGCACTCTGTGATGGTGTTGATGTCCTCCCCATGTGGGTCATAAAGCTCAGTCCAGACAGTGGTGCTGAAGCAGTCCCTCAGAGCCTCCTCGCTCTCAGCAGACCACATCCTCACCTCACGGGACACCACAGGCTGCCTGCGCACGATGGGTTCATACACAGGCCTCAGATGTACAAGGTTGTGGTCCGAGCTGCCCAGGGGAGGGAGGGGGGAAGAGGAATAAGCCTCCTTGGTGTTGGCAAAAAACAAGTCCAATGTTCTATTCTCTCTGGTGGGGCAGGTAACATACTGGGTGTATGTTGGTAGAACAGAAGAGGGAGAAGCGTGGTTAAAGTCACCAGAGACGAGGAAGAGAGCCTGTGGGTGCTGTGTTTGCAGCCTACAAGTGCAGGAGAGCAGTGCTTCACAAGCATTTTCAGCATTGGCAGACGGGGCCACATAGACTGCGATCAAAATCACATGTGAGAACTCCCGGGGCAGATAATATGGCCTCATGCCAATAGCCATAAGTTCAATATCCTTGTTACATAGCTGCTCCCTCACTGTGCAGTGTTCGGGTTTGGACCAGCTCGTGTTCACATACACCGCCAGACCTCCACCTCTTTTCTCGTTCTGTCCGCCCGCAGCAGATGAAAATTGTCCAAACCTACAATAGAGTCTGGCATTTCTGCTGTTAACCAGGTCTCTGTGAAAATCCCTATAAATCCTCTGGGACCGCATGAGGCTCGCTATTTCCGTCATTTTATTTTGAAGGGACCTCACGTTACCCATGACTACGGCGGGAACCGACTTCCTGTTTTCTCCTCTCGGAGTTTACGTCCAGCCCGTCTGCTTCGTTGCGTTTTCCTTAGGATGTCCGCCGGGATAACGTGACGATCTCCGGGTAAGACGACTGTTCTCCGCAGTTTCATTAGTTCCTCCTTTGTGTAAACGCGGTACGGCGCCGGCCGGGGGGCGGGGCCGGAGCCGGGGGACTCAGAGCCAAGGCACATCGCAACGACACGACGAAAACACTCAATCCAGCCGAATAAAGTCAAAACAAGTTAATTTAAAGCAATTCCAGTGCGTGTCCCGATCGTTCGTGAAGTTCCTCTTTCATATAAACGTGTATATAAACGTGTACCGACGACACGCCGTACTTTAGCGCGGCCGGAGGGCGCGGGGAGGGGCTGGTGGGCTCGCTCGTAGCTAGCTCACGTCACAACAACACAACGAAAAACGCTCAAATCCAGCCGAAAAAAGTCAAAAACAGTTGAATTAAAAAACTATTCCAGCGCGTGTCCCTATCGTACAGTAAAATAGAATAAAATATTCTAACTATATTTACAAAATATAGGAGATAAAGCACAATAAGTGTGAGAAAGAAGAGAGAGCGTTTACACCGGGCTGCCAGCTGTACCAGCGCCTTATGACGTGATATATCCTATTTTCTGTTCATAAATTAGGTTAGGTTATTGTTAATGATTATTTACAACACGTTATGTGTATATTGTATCAGTAATGGGTATAGTGGAATAGGAGAAACTTTTCAATCCCTGGACACAAGGATCTCTGCTGCACAAAGAATGAGGTGTAACTAAATGTTCACTAAATATAGGGAGATGGAACGGTCCCAGGGGGCGCATGCAGGCTGAAGAAACTTTGGTGCAAATTCATTTTAGTTATGATTTCAGTTCTTCAGAGTGTCACCCAACACCATCCATAGGCTGACCTCCCCTCCCCCGATGCCCCTCACAGCAGCGTGCCCCGGTCGCACCAATCTGCTCAATAAACAAGCCCGGGTGGACACAGACAGTGGATAATGGTTCACCTGGAGGTGACAGCAAAAGAAAACAGAGCTCTTCGCATAACGAATGGAGATAGAGATAAGCTCAGCCAAGCACTTAGGAATCAAGATAAAGGATTATCCAAACATGTCCAAAACTGAAGACATTTTCTTCTGCCGCAGAGCTCAGCACTGCATTAGGCTGTGATCAGTTACAACTTCAAACAAATAATAACATTTATTGTATTGTATTTATTTTATCTATTTAGTGGACTGGCAGTTCTAAATGTTGCAGCTGTACAAAATGTTTTTTTTTAGGATTCAACCATTTGTGGAGAGAAAAAATTTGATCTTTCTAAAAATATACACCTTTCATAGAAAGCATTTGCTCCAACTCGTGTTACAATTCAGGTGATGTATTGAGCTCACGCCACATGCAGCCAACATTATGTCAGAAAGGCCTGAAGACAGACAGGGTCAGCAGCCTGTGGCTACAGAAGCCTTAGTCAGGATGTACAACACAACTGTACATGTGCGGATGTTTGAAGAGACGCCCAACCTGAGAGCAATTTGTTGGGGAGGTCTAGTTAAAGCTAGCATTAAATGGGGCTAGCTCTGGTCTGAATGCTAATGAGCCGATCCCCTTCTGAATGGAGACATCAAAGGCAGAGGCTCCCTCCCTCGCTTGCCCGAGTGCAGGCCTGCTGCTATCATTACACTGAGTGGGATCCTGTGTTAGTGTGTGTGGGAGAGAGACAACATGATGTTTACATTAGGTCTATTCTTTTGGGACTGTGCAGCATTCAGCCATGCTGTGACACACATCACACCAACAACCTGCTACTACTCATAATTAGCCTCTATTCACAGAGGCCTCATTTAGCGAGCTATTATCAGAGATCATTGTTATTTCCTCTATGTATATGCTCGAGTCCCACAGAGACTAGAATAACTCTCACAGATAACTGGGCTATTTTGGTTAACCCATTTGTGTACACAATACTGAAGAAATACAACTAAAGGATGATTCCCACAAGTGATTTCTAAGCAATTAATAGAGCCTGGAAGTCTTTGTCTTTTTAAAATTAATGCCACGAATATGCTATTGTCTCTGAACTCGAGCAGCCTTTTAGACTTTCACTTTAATTATACACACTCCAGCTCCATTGGGTTACCTATGAAGACTGATCATTTTGGTTTCCTTCTATCATGTGCCCAAGTTTAGGACTTTCTAAATAAATGGATTGGATTATATTACATTTACCTAATAAATGAATACTACAAGTGTTTTTGGTTAACTCACTAAATGACTTGAACATGGACAGCCACAGCAGCCAAGCTCAGAGTACTGACCCTCACACGGCTCAGGTGTGCAGGCCAGTGTGATGGACGATGGGGCTGTGGAGCTGCTCCTCAGTCGAGCCCTGGAAAGACATTAGGGAGATAACAGGGGCCTGTATGAGCGCCCCTTTCCTCCCACATCACTCCTCACTGCCACCACAGATGGGGGTCCTCACATGCCAAGCCACACATCGAGCAGGAGAGGAAAGTTCAGAGTTACAGCTTTAGAAAACATCTTCTAGTGATAAAGACACTACGAGATAAGGTCATGTTGAGCCCGCTTCAGATTAGGAAAATAAAATGTACTGCTTTGTTTTGGGGTGAAACACTGCAGCTCAGTGCATAAGTGGATCTCTGTAATCTACTTACACAAAACCTAAACTCAATAGATTTTTCTATGCGGCAACAAGTATTGTTCCTATCTTTTTTATTGTATTTATGAAAATCTAAATGGAATAAATATGAATTAGAAAATGTAGAAAAGAGATTACGTTGGTCGTATTCCTCCACTGTGGGGCTCTGACGGGGGAGACACAGCGCCTGTTTTTGTCATATTTGTTTGTTTGATATCATCAACACACACAAAATAATACTAGGGTTCTTTCTCCATAATATTACACATTTTTCATGAAACAAAACAAACAAAAAAGAAGCAAACAATTGGTAATTACTAAAAATCATAAAAGTCATGGTTAGAGATGTCATGATTATTAGGTTAATCGATAACCGTGATTGTTTAGGTCACAATATTATCAAAAGAACCCCCAAAAAAATCATTGTAATAATTTTAAAAAAGCAATTTAAGTATTTTTGTTCAATATAAAGCCCAAAATAGACCTAAATGTAAATAACTTTTTTTTTAATCTGGCTGCTTTGGTCATTTATTTTGTCTTTGAAATGTAGTTTTTGTGAAGCTGGTCACAAGCTTGAGGAACAGTAACATGTTAGACCACGAGAAATAAGGAAAATTCAAGATTTCACTTTTGTTTGGCTACAGTCTAAATAACCGTGAATAATCGTGATTTTTTTTTTCTCTCACAATAATCGTTACACTAAAATTTTATTCCTGACATCCCTATTCATAGTAACCACTTCAGGATGACAGAGATTTCATTGACAATTTTCATAACATTTGGGCTGGTGTGGTACTTAAAGGCGGTATGGACGATTTTTCGGCGATTTGAGAACGCAGGCGGAAGTGCACATGCGCAGTCCCCCGTGCGGACTGATACAACACACACGTGCGTTTGTTTATTAGCGCAACGGAGCGCATCGCATCTCTCGTCTCCCGTAGATTTCTGTCCACTTCTGCGTCAGCTCGAACTGTCTTTCTCAGTCTTCATTTTGCCCCGTACACTGAGGGAACTATATTATGATAGATCCATGCGCTTAGGCATGCGGAAACGTGGGGACGAGCCTGACGCGGCTGCAGGTGAGCGGTAGGTGCGTTTTATGATTGATACGTGGCAGGACAAATGATTTATCCACGCCACGAGGAAATATGATACAAAATTTGCTGAAAAAAAATCGTCCATTCCACCTTTAACAAAGAGAATGTTTTCCTTGTAGTTGCAGTGACAGAAGCCTCAATGCACGTCAAATACACAATAACGTGGCTTTGAGATAAGAAGAAATAAATGGCTTCAATTATAATTCCTCAGGAGATGACCAAAGATGTTCTTCAAAACTCAACTAAATTTCACCACAACTGATCTGAAACGGAGCGATCAAAAAACAACCGCCTATTAATAGTTCAAGAAGAACCTGGGTCTATCAACGCGGTGGAGAGCCGGCTGTTTCCCACAAAATAACGATAATGAAAACATAATAGCACAGAAGATTGGTTCATGCGTTTCTCTCGTCAAAGCGAATCAATACAGAGTTGACTTCGGCAGAGTTGGAAGGTGATCGGGAATACGCCGCGCCAGGGCTTGGTTATGGAGACGCATGTTGGCGACCTATGACCTCAATCAGCGGAGTGCTTTAGATGGTGAAGGGCTGAGGGCCTCTCCTGTTCCGCGATAAAGGGAGGGCCGCCATGAAACGCCTGTGGGAAAGTCTGCCCATGTCTTTTGTGTCCGGGCAGATGAGAGCTGCTCCAGGCGACGTGGTTGGACGCGTCATTCAACCTTGATGTTTATTGAAAGTTACTTAGAAATGTTGTCAATATCATTCCAGGAATCGCCTCAAAATCTATGACGAATGTGTGTGATGTGCACATATGGACAAGTACAGGATTGAACATTACTTGAGACCAATATATGTCGCAGTAAAATCAAAGTTCTCAATCTGACAGAAATGTATGTTGTTATTTATTTAATTAGTATTGAAAAGGGCAGATTTTATTCATGATTTTCCTTAGTCGGTGTAAATGAGCCTGGATTTAGTCTCGGTTTGTCCCTGTTAAGTTCTTATTTTAATATAATTGAAATTATTGTGTCAAAACCGAAAGATATTTTATAATAAAATCAATGGTCTTACTAAAATTATCAACAAATAAAATAAATTTCAATAATACATTTTATTCATAAATATTATCTATCTGGAAGCCTTCAGTCCTTTATTTGATTAAAATGTATTTGTCATGCAGCCCTACTAACTAGCCGAAAAGATGAATATTGCAAAGTAGTTTTAATGACGCATTTGTTTTTTATAATCTATTCAGTGTCTTCAAATAGAGGAACATACAGCCTTTTTTCATTAGTCCCTTCTTTGTTAACACGTTTTTTGTACCCTGCAACACATTAAAAAAAGGTCACCAAATCTCCGCCCCGAAAAAGTGTGAGAGCCGAGAGAAAGCGGAATAAGGTCAAGTAAGTACAAGTGGAAAAGGGCAAAATGTATGTCAAGAAACAACTTTAATGGGAAAAGAAATCTGCCATTTCAACAATATTATTTGGGATTACTCTGGATATTTGTCGAATGTACTGGTTCTTTGCATTCAAGGTGAACTTTTTACTTATTTATTATTATTTTTTTCATATTATAAGATTTGAGCTGAAAAGTGACCAAAAAGTTACTTCATTACATTTAACTAAAAACTTTGTGTTTTATTTAGCCGTTACATGTTTTCTTTACAGCATGATTAGAAAAGGGTTTACTGGGATTATCCTAATTTTGAATGATCATAATCATTGATTGTCATAAAGTAGTTTCAATATTATCGTTTATCATTATATTTTTGTGATAGCAATATACCATGTACTTGAAAACAGGTCTAGCAATGCTCATACGCAGTAGTTGAACTAGCAATACTTCAGCAGCATCCATAGTTGACAGCATTACTTCCAATGTGTATCCAGTATCACCAATCTGCTATTACCAAGTGGTACTCACTAAACAAAAAAGTATTTGATGCATGCAATGTACAAAAAGTATCACAAAACATTGCTAAAAGTCATGTCAAAAGCAAAAAACAGATCTAATACAAATGTCAGGCCAAGTTGCTTCATTATACTATAACTTTTGGATGCATTCTTCCCGTTAAGAGTAAATACTGGCATTCCTTCCCATATATGACCATGACAAAAAAATGTATTATTTCAATCATGTCAGTGTAGCAGTCCAACTACAACTCGGGACAATAGAGGGTTTGGACATTTCCCGACCTTTTACTTCCCCTGTAGCTTTGATGATAATATTCTGGGGCAGAGAGCTAAAATAATGACCAGTTTCTATGCTCGGTGCACTAATGTTGTGGCCAGTACTACACTTACGGCAAATATACCTAGCCTGTCATGAAACAGTGGAAAAGTGCAATTTCAGAAGTGCAAGTTTAATTGTTTTAATGTCGAGAGCGAACAGTGAGACAGTTAAAACACAAAAAAACATGTACTCACCTCCGCCTCCTCCTAGAAGACTGGAGTTTGCTGGAAAAGGGGAGAAAAAGAAAAAACAAACGTCAGTACACATCATTTAATAAAGAAAGCGAGAACATAATTTTCCACAATGCCAGTATTGACTAAATGATTTATGTCCAACACAATTGTTTTGGATATTTTGCAAAATGCAGTCACAATCTTCTGCATTTTGACAGCGCTTTACTCCTGAATAACTACTATCTGATATCTGGCTGCTCATTTTTTACATTCTCTATCTGTGAATGACAAAATTGATCATCGAAGCGAGCGGCTGCCAGTAAGGCCTTTTCACCACCGACTTGGCAACGCTGTGTGCGATTCACTCAGCAGCTAATCTCAATATTCACTTCTTGGCTGATTTCTTCCTTGGCAACACGACAGAGGTTGTGCTCAATAAAACATGTGGTTCATTAAACGCAATTAACAGTGGCCCACAGTGTGATGCATTTGTATCTGCCCCTGCGCATAAAGAACCCGCTTCTGCACGGCGACGACTGACGAGGCGCTTTTTAATTCCGATTTCCACAACTTGAGCGCGGTGAAAAGGCGCAGGCTTGTGCTAACAGATGTGCATTACCATTTCTCATTTTCTTTCAACCACAGCCTCAATAGTCGCAGTTATTCTGAATTACGAACCGGCTCAAAAACTCATACGTCTGTACAAATGCACCTTGTATCAGGATAAATATTAGCTTAACTCCTTGTTTTGTACTGTCATTGGGATGGGACAAGATCGTGCACATATGTGGGGAATTATCTTTTTGTGGTGGCAAATCAATGTTTTTTTGAAAAGCTGTAGGTCAAAAAGCGGTGCTACAACAACAGCAAAAATAATAAAATAAAATTACATAATGAATGGTACGGCCAGCTCTTTATTCATTATGTGAAAGTCTGGTCTTGTCTCATTCTCGCAGATGGACCCGCTCTTCCCTCGCCTTATGGGAAATGCATCTCCACACTTAACTGTCATGCATGCAAATGAAACTACACAATTATTCTGTGCAGTGCAAAATATATAATTTTCTTAGCATAGCAATAACACTGAGATTGAGATATACAATTTACCAGTTTACATATACCGGTAATGTTATTCATACTAAATTACATTGTGGATGCAAATTTCAAATTATAAAAAGATTGTAGATTGTCTCTGGTACATACAAACTATCATAAACTGAAATGTACAGGTTCAGCTATATTCACCACAGTGACACATTACTTTCTTTTCTAATACGGTGCAGCTTTATTACATGTAATTTCAAGATTGGAATAACTACCATCTGCCTGAACCACATTTCCAAAAATTTGAGTCATAACTGTAACATCATTTTAACGGTCTTCTGTCCCCGCTATCATTAGCAGCTAGCGCCATTAAAGTCATATTATTTCTTGAAACATTTGGAGGATAATAACGGATATGTGGTGTTATGGTGCAATAGCTCACTGGTTAATATTTTTGGATGTGCTTGTAAAAACGGGGCGCTCTCACATCCAGTACCTTCCAGTGTCACAGATATTGCTCTGCTCATTGTCCCCATCTGGAGGACCGCACGTTTGAGTGGCCGACGGGACAAAGAAAGCTCTCTCGCTGCAGAATTTGTTTAATCAAAAGGCCTTTGTTATGCATGTGCGCGTGAGCAAAGTCTATGGGCAGAACGTACAGGCAGGAAAAACAAGCCGTCTAAAAGGGGTGTACTGACAATCTACTGTCATGTTTACAATAGCACCTCTCTAGGTTGTTCTGTGATGAGAAAGACACTCGTGCTCCCGACGCCTTTGTTTAGCTCTGGAATCTGTCAACTATCAACAGCCTGCACGGGGACGGGTGAGGGGACGGGTGAAGGGTGAGGGGACGGGAGCACTTCTAATAAAGGGGGATACAATCTACACAAAGCAAATATATTATACAAGCCATGAGCCTAATATACTGAATTACATGCATTGCACATCATACACATATAAGCTTATATTGAAGCTGCAGGAATAAAAATAGTAAATAATAAATAGTAAGTAGTGAATTCATGCTTGTTTGATTGTTTGCAGTCATTGATATAATTATTGCCCTTTAGGCTTGACTCACTTGGATACTATTTTGTGAAAAAAAAATAGCTCAAAACCAATTTCAGAAACAAAACACATACTGTGTACTTATCAGCTAAATTGTACAGCACATTTAAATGAAAGCATTTATTTCATAGCTGTGTAAAATCTAAGAAACAATATTTTCACTTTCATTTTTTAAATCTCAGTCTTGTGTTAGTGCACTTCCAAAATCCGTACGGTACAGAGAAATTAACAATTGGAAACCAGTTCAAACAAACTACTCTTTTTCTAGTTCTTCACACTCTATCAGCTTAGGCCCGACTCCTGGGGAGAAATCCTATTAAAACACTGGGGTTTAATTATCTGACATTATGGAAATGCATACCTGAGGGGGGCGCTTCATTTACCCCACACTAATCAGACACAGGAGATGTACTTGGTAATCAGACTGACACAAGTCTCTGTGCGAGTGACTGGGACGAGTGGGTTGAGCTGGTGGGTTTGGTGAATATCACGTAGAGCTTTTGAGGGTTCAGACACTTTGTAATCACATGTTACTGGGTGGGATCATAGCGATGGCAGAAATAGCCCACCGGGAGACAAAGATAGCACCACAGGCATCTCAAGTTTTTAGTTTGTACGATGAATTTAAAAATAAGCAGGGCTCAAACGCTACTTTGTGACTCTTCATTTCTCCAGATCAGAACATCATTAAAAATCTTTTGCAAGTTTATTTCTTAGCTCACTGCGAGGCCTGTGCATACAAATACCAAACCAACAGTGTCAGTGCACTTAGCCCACAGCCACACATCACAGAAGACATTACATCCCTAAATGGATCATGACAACTTGGAAGCACTTCTTGAAAACAGCTGGTTTCCAGCAAATGCAGTTCAGGCCTAGTGATTAACACAGTTTGTAGTCGGGCCAACAAGAACCACGGGGGAATATGATGCTGCTACACCAAGTCCAGATAAGACAATTTTCTTTATCAAGAGGTATATATTGATCAAGCAAAACATTGTGACCACGAAGATGAAAGTAAGAATGCATGTTCTTGAATATATTTTTGAGCAATAAAAGTAGCCCCCACCAGAAAAGTTACATAGAGCACCTTTAAGTTACGACCGAAAAATGTATCCAGAAGTGAAACCCCTTTTTGCAGCTTAAGATTCAGCTATACTGTCCTCAGACAAAAAAGGTTTGGGTCAAAAAAGTAGGTTTAATGTGAGTTCTAGTTATAAACTAGCCCTTATTCCCTGCTCTGAGCAAGACTTCCAACTTGTATAAGCTCCACACATTTGCTCCTTTAGGGAGGCAGTTGGAGCGCCAACAATTAGCAATATCAGAGCCCATTAGCTTCGTCTTCTCCAGTAGCTGAGCGCCCATATGCAAGATGGCCTTTTAAAATTCATGTTTTATAGGTTTTTGACTTTACAGCTGCAAGACTCATCTTCCTTTTAGTGCCTTGAATCTCCCCAAGGCTTTCTATGATCAATGTTTGTTCAAGGGCAACGCCGACCTCCTCTGCACCACTAAAACAGCCCTGACACGACAACATTAGCTTAAATACCTCAGAGGTCTAGGGACGTGAATATTTCAGAATTCTCAAATGTTTCTGTAGCATTAGGTAACCATGTAAAAAGAAGTAAAGCAAAGAAATCTGCGGCCAGGCTCGGAAAATGTGAACAGATGCGACACAATAGGTACAGTAATCCAACTTATTTAACACTATTTTTTGCTTCAACTTTTTAAATGGAGAAATGTTATGCAAAATTGACTTTTAAAACCATGTTATAATTAATTTCCTTTCTCATTTACCCACTCAAGGTTGTAACTTTTGAATTAAGGGTGATTCAAGAAAAGAAAAACAACACCTCCGCTTGATACAGTGAACTGCAACAATCTGTAGGCGGGGCCGTCACCATGGTACAACAGCGCAGCGCTTTGTTGTGATGATGTTTACAGTGATGAAAAGTGAAAAGGGGCAGATGGAAGAGTTTTCAACCGGAAGTCAGGAGTTGTTTCTTTAATCCTGCCGTCTTTGATTAATATTGCAATTTAAAATGTCCAAAGCTGACAAAAGCATATTAATATTTGAGATTGATCTATTGTGTCCAAGCAATTTTCCTCATGGATCACATAAAGTTTTCCAACAGTCAACTTCAGTGTCCATTCCGGCAATACATGAGGTCTGGGTGGGGTAAACTTTGACCAGTCATGTGGCCAATGCTGAGATACATTGACCCTCATTCAGATTGACTATAACAAATGCATTAAACCCCGTGTCTACAGCCGAAATTGACCTCCAAAGTTCTAGTAACGCGAGTTCATTAGCCTAAATACGTTAGGAGGTACTTGAGCATGACTTTTTGAGAGTACCCCAATGTTTCCTGAGCTCTCAAGGTTCTTCTAGTTTGTAATGGCCCATTTACGGTACTGAGAAAAGAAGTATAAGGCCAAATGCTCCGGCTACGAGCTTCTTGGCCGTAGATCGCTCTACCACCAGTGAGCTCAGCGTGGCTCATAAATCTGAGTGGAGGGCTCCCCTGACTGCCCCGAGATGGCAGGTCATTAGGAGCTGCCGGTGCACGCAGCGTTAGGCCTCCCCATCAACTACATGCCTGCACTGTCACTACGGCAACGCCCACTTCCTGTCCAACCTCTGAACTCTGAACCCCTACATCAGGCTCGCGTTTTCTTCACCCAATGGTAACACAGCGGAGGCTCTGGTGTGTATTTTCACAGAGGAGATATATTGATAACAGAGCTGGAGACCGTGACAGCTCGAGTTTTATGGTTTGTGTCAAAAGGGTTAAAGGAGTTGTAGCTTCCAGTGTCATAGAATTTGAAAGGATTTATGTAAAACTGGTCTGCGTAAACAGCTAGGATCTGAGTTACATGTTCAGTGTAACCCCAAAGCCTGTAGGATTAGCGGGTCCTCCAGGTATTTTCCAGTCCTGAAGTCAAAACCTGGCCTAGACCTAGTTTGGTAATGCTCTATATATAAGACCTGGTTTAACCTGGTTGTTCAGGTTGGTAAAGTCTGATCTTTTTAAGTATCTATAAGGTTCTGCTTTAGTTCTTGGTTTAGTCTTGTTTGGACCTGTTTATTTATTATGTGATATTGTCCAAGTTGAGTTCAGTTTATGTATATTTGGTTTGATACTGGTCTGGTATAGTCCAGGTTTTAGTCCAGCCCTGGTTTTTATAGCCGGTCCAACACGAGTTAGTCATAATGTTCTAGGTTAGTCTGTTAAATAGTGTTTTGTAGAATAACACACATATAAGTGCTGCTTGCTTTAAAACCTTTGAAAATCACATTCCTAGGTCATATTATGGGAAGTGGCTGGACATAACCACAAAACCCCAAAGCCATAAATATATCCAGTTTCGACTATATGTGGCACCCTCAGTGAACCCCTTAAACACTACACATGCACACTAGCCTCATCCTCCCTGGGCACTCACACACCCCGCAATGAGCCCAGGGGTTAATAGTGTACTGTGCAGTGGCTGGGGGATATAACGGGCGCTACAGGAACCAATAAAAAGAAAAGTTTGAGGGTTTGGGATGGTTGCTCTTGCTAATAGATATGTCTACATATTTAGTTTTTTTTTTAATGTCTAAAATATAAAACATTTTGGATTTAAAAGTAGCAATAGCCTTACCACCTTGAGAATATGCAATCTCTTTTTGACATCACCAGCCCACTCGATTTCAGAACTATGTATGTATTTGGGCCTCAAAACTCCTGGTCTGGACACAATTAATGGATATCTTTGGAGCGTACTCCTGGCAGCAGGGAAATATATATCTTATATAGATATTTTTTCTAAACTATATTATCTGTGGTCTAAAACCTGTTTGTTATCAATATCCAAATTCCTAAAAAAAAAAAAAAAAAAGATGATTTGGATACTACTAAAGGAGTTGAAAAAATAATTAATTTCTATAGATTTTTTTGCTGTATCAGGAGGAGCAAATGAAGTACAAGGAAAAGCACGTACTCTTCATGCTTCATACTTAGATGGTCATTATGTTTTCTTGGTATTGGGATGTCTCGCTGGACGCTCGCCTTCAGAAAGCCAGTGGAGTGAGCGACTTGGCCAAATTCTTTTGACTTGAATAATGCAGCTTTCCTCACATAGAGACACTTTTCCAGTCCGCTGAGCCTCCTAACAAGCGCTGCTACACTGGCTCTGAAGATGTTCAAATTCATATGCCCCGCTACACATGTATTTATATGCACAAGCTCGAAATATGTTCAACTCAGGATTTCACGCCGTTTTCTTATATCTGTAAATCGAGTGCAAAGTGGATTTTTGGGGGAATAGAGGAGTTGTATTTTTTACATGCTGCAGAGCTGTCGAAATGCACGCTGTCTTGTCTGATAGCAGCAGTTGTTATTGTTGTTCTTTATAGCTGCAAATGGAGAGGTCCCCATGGAGAAAGGCTGAACCGCAGGAAAGAGTGGAGAAGGTGACAGAGTCCTTAAGGAGCAAGGGTTTTCTCAGTGTGCATTTATCGTAACAAAAAGCCTCGAGTCTGTTGAATTTAATTAACATAATATCTGTCAGTTTCGTACCCACATGTGCCCGTATGAACCATCTGACACCGACAGAGAGGCACTTCAGACAATTAATTACATACAGTGCTTGGACACGTTTGAAACAGTTTGGTAATCAGAAATGTAATAGTAAAGACATTGATATTAATATACAAATTTGAATAGTAATGTCTCACTTCATTGCTGTAAATAGACATCATTATTTTAGGGACATATTTATAATGCACGACTGGGGAGGAATTAATTTATGGCTTGTATTTGTATTCATCATCACTGCCCTATTAATTGTGGGTTCCATATAAATAAACATTTTCATTATTATTATTTTTTAGTTTTTTTTTTACTATTATATTGTGACCCGATTAACTGAAGAATAATAATCAACGCTGCCAAAATACTATTCTAAAACAACATAGCAAACGCTTTCTAAACGTAACAACGAAGCACTAAATTATGAACAATCAGTAATAATAAGTTCAATGACCCTATACAAGTACAATTTATAGTAAGATTGGTTTGTCACAAGAAATGCAAATGATGAGTGGACAGTTTGGCTCGAGGAGTTTTTGAGATGACTGAATATACATATGTAGAAATAGCATTTGGATAGACTTTAATGTTTACGTTCTCATTTGCTGTTTGGCATTTTGTCTCCGGGTAACAGCGGTTTAGAAGTTGTATGCAACAGAACAGAGTTTAATCTTGCATTTTGATTCACGACACTCATTACAATATCAGTGAGCTGGAGAGTGCTTCTTCAGCGTTTCCCCGTATTCTTTATACTTATGATCCGGTGTGATAGCAAATGTATTTTGCCCGTGTGAGATAGTAGCGGCGGCGGTGCTCTGGTGTCTGCATGCATCATGGTGACAACGGGCCGGTGTGGCTGTGATGAATCCCTGTTCCCGCGCAGACTTGTCACCTTCATAACAACGCAACAATAGCAGATGCCAAAGCCAGCCCACGCGTCTATTGTTATAATTACCTGACCTTCAAATCCACATTAATGAGCGCACTGGATGATCCTATTCTCTTTTATCATTTGGCTTTCCGGGCCCTCCTTTTACCAAACAAGGTCACCTTTCACTACACAGAAATATACAACCCCCTCATAAATATACATCCGCCTGAATCTTCCTCTGTGCAGCCCCCAATTCAAGAAAGTGTCAAGAAATGACAAGAAAATCAAGCTGTAGGTGGGCTCTGTAAAACGGCAGGGGTGGGTTTGAGCGAGGGAGCGCTTCAAGTTAGCCCAAACGGCATCTTTAATCTGGCTCAATTTGGGCTGTGCAATTAATCAAATTTTAATTGAGATAGTAATTGTCTAAATTGTCATGTCTAATTGTCAATGGTATGCTTGTTTTTTTTCATTGAGTCAATCACAGCCGATCCTCTGTCAGTAAAACCATGTGGTCTGGAGCAAAGTTCAATTTAAATGGCACCATTTTAAAGTCTTGTTTTTGTTTATTCAATCTATAGTTTTTAAACATTAATTGATCAATACCAGGAGGGAGATGATTCCAGATAATAAAGGTGTCTTCACAATTTCATTCCAAGTCAATTAAAGAAATTCTCAGTCAACTAAAGATATGCTGTGCCGTTCGATTTATTGACAGAAAAGTGGCATGGCGATGGCAAAAGCTCTCAAAACTATTATGTATCTCTATGATCTAGCAAAAACTGCACTCAGATAACAATTCATTCTAAGACAAATTATTTATTCAGAAAAATACTTCAAAATTGTGCATTTATATGTTAGAAAATGTATGTTAAATTCATGATTTTCTCCCAAACCTTTTGTTACTGCCACATAAATCCTTCTAATCCAAATGAAATAAAGTTCGAAAGAAACGCCATTGCTTGATTAATTGAGTAAAGGACGGGCGCGCTACAATTCTGAGTATTATAAATGGTAGAAGCTAAGCCAAAGCTGCCCTGGGGACAGGTAGACAGAAGACTATTCAGAGCTGGGATCAACCCAGCGACCTGTTGGTTGGTGGGAAAATTCGCTAGCCACTGAGCAATTGCCACCTCGGGGCTGTGCAAACAAAAGGTAGAACAGAGTCAGTGATGGTAAATTACAATACACAGTATTACAGTTACAGTAAGAGAGGATGACACTGTCAGTATTCATATATTGTTTGATCAAAGTAAAAGGAAATGTGCTTTTCTCACCCACATGTTGATTGCATTGAATAGCACACTCCACTAGTGTTTCAGAAAGAAGAGATCGCCTCTTCTATTCAACATGAGCTGAATACACATCAAGAGCATTCACACCTGTGATTTCCATTAAAAAAACACTCAATACATCAACATGTATGTAAAAACAAAGGTGGCTGCAATAATGATACTTATACGGAAAAATGCAGGTATTGTTGTGCTTCAAAATGACCATTACATTCGTTGACATAAAACACATCCAACCAAAGCAAGTAAAAGGAAAACATATTTGGTACTATAGAACCAGTACTTAAATCAAATTGTAGCGTTGTGTAGAAAGTATATGTAAATGTAAAAGTGGAGAGCAAATTCTGTATAGAGAAAAAAAAAAACATCACATATTTATTTCACAACAAAAACCATCCAAGCTCCCAATTATATTTTACTTAATCTATAAAAAATATTAGATGTGATGAAAGCCTACAGTTTATTCAACCCCATCAAACAGTGCAATGACGATTAATGCGTTCCCAATTCTTATTTGCAGCGGTGTCGTCTCGGCCAGCGTGAAATAAAGTGGATTTTAGCCCTAATTTAAACTGGGACAGCCGCCTCCTGCATTTCTTTATTTATGTACAGCTTGTTACTAGCAGATTCAAACTGTCGGAGCTCCTTCTCTCCCTCAGCCCCCTCAGCTCAATCCCCAGCAGACTGCAATAACTAGAATTTGTAGACACCGAGCCGAGACAGCAATAAATTGGACGTCCTAAGCCACTGAACTGCGCTTTCTAAATCAAATTCATTTTAGCATAGCACAGATTTCTTTTGCCAAAATATAAAACTTCCCAGATTCGAGCCTGCAAGTCTCACTGCACACAGCCCAAGACGGGGGCGGGCGGCTTAAGTGGATAACACTGCATTAAGGAAGCGAGCACCATCTTCGCAACGTTAAATGTATTTTAACTTCTCTTACTTCCTTACTACAATGCACTTAACCGGCACTTAAGAAGGACCGTTCCCACCAGCGTATATTTGATCACAGGGCTGCCAAGAGTAGAGACGGAGTGTGAAGAGAGTCCTGCAGACCGTCTACCTGCAACCAGCCTCAAATCAGATCAGAATCAGACGTGAGGCAGAGAAGGGATGTCCCACAATACACCCTTCCATTACGTCTTATCGCTTCAAAACATGCTTGAGTAATGGTTAAGAGGACTGAAGGTTGAGCAGTATTTTTATACAGTATGTTATTATTTTTGGCCCTGTTAAAGCTCCCGAACAAACACCAAACTCAACCTGGAGGTGCAATATATCCAAAGATTTAAGACTGTATTGTGATTTGTGAGTACTGTTTTGAAGATATGCAAAATGTGAGAGTATATCATTTATAGTTTAAAAAAATATATATATTAAAAGAGCTGATTGAAATAAAAATAAAAGGTATGTTGTAAACATTCAGATAAAGGTTATATTTGGAAAAATAATTCTCTACTTTTTTGCGATTAATTTGCAATTCATCTGATAATCAAACCTCAACTAATAAGTTTAAAGTCATGTTTTCACACATTTCTGATTAACAAATAACACATTTTGACTTTCGTTACCAGGGAACCCGTTACAAATATTGATAGACAAATGTTGTCAATATCGCCAACCATTATACATACACATTTAAAAATGTTAGTATTTTTAACAACACTCACACTTTTTGGACAAACTAAGTTATACATCCCCATTCAAATAACCTTTTATTATGACTGCTTTGACCCAAAATAGTCACACATATTTACTTTTTTGGTTCTACAGAAGAGAACACATTTACATTATTGCCAAACTAAACAAGTAGTAAGTAAGTAATTGAATAAGTATATATAAGTTGTATTCATTTATATTTAAAAACACCACAATGGCCCAAAATGCTTAACAAAGACAATATAAAACAAGATAAAACATACAAGACATGTAAAAACAAGGTAAAAAAAACAAGGTAAAATAAATATACTAAATAAATAACTAATACTATACTATCCTAAATAATAATAATGTTAAAGTCCTGCTTATCTTGTGTGAAAAGCCTGTGTCATGTAGCAAGATAAAAGCAAAACCCTTTTATTCTCATGTTTATGCCAGAATTAATGGTTGAGGTCAGGTCACTATTGTCACTATTAGAGAGTTAGCTCAAATTTGAAAAAGAATTTTATATATATGAACCGTTTCTGGACAAGATGAATAGCAAAGCACAAGTTCAGTTTACTCATCTGCATAAAAGCTTTTACTCTCCATTATCCTCAGTTAGAAGATTATCACAATTATGAGTGAATAGATAATTCAAAATGTTTTTCGATCAGATATGACTTCTGCTTTAATTCAGCAGTTGTAATTTAAGAATGATGAGATAATCAACAACTTTGTAGAAAAAAATCAGTTTTCATCATCTGGACTTTCAAAACACTATTATATACAACTGGAAGGTAGAATCTTAAACCTCCATTTTGGTTTGAAGAAGGATTCTCTTCTTTTTAACAGAGATTGCCTCTTTCAAACCATCTTTTCTCCCTGCTTAGAATCTTCACCTCACTGTCTTCGATAGAGTGGTTAGAGTAGCTTTAAGATGCAGATGCACGGCGCTCTGGGGTCCTGAATTTGAGTGTCTTTTGTGCTGATAAAGCCTCTTGTGAAGTGGCTGTTTAGTTTCTCCTATGAACCGATCTTTACAACTTTCTTCACTGCCTTGGATAGAATACACTACATTGCTCTACTTTAGTGTCGGCATGTTGTCCTTAGGATGAACCTGGATAAAAATAAAGAGGAATTTTGTGTCCTCTTAAAATTCAACAGTCTGTTGCTGAACGAGCTCTTGCAGCTGAACAGCGCCTTGTGGAGCCGGCGGGAGGGAAAGCCCAGAATAGTAAAGATTTTGGACAACATCCTCCTCTGCAACACAACAGTCAAACCACACAGCATGTCTGGTTCTTCATCTCATCGAGTCGATTAGTTTCCCTCAACTCGCAGATACGTGAATAAAGCTCAGAAGGACCAAAACTTTGTCTTGATAAATTAATCAAGAGTGAGTGTCAGTTTTTCTATAGTCTTCCTCAACTCGCAGACTGCCAATAGTTTTTTAGCCTAGACAGCCAAAACTACACAGAACCAGGTCATGTCTCTGTGAGGTGAGCATGATTGACAGGCAAATTAGCCAATGATACTTTTTCTTTACACATAAACCTCCATATTGGTTTTGACATGGATGGGTGAAAAAACATTGCACAATCCTGTGGAATAAATAAAATAAAAATAGGTTAAGAGAAGCTTGATTTTGTTCTAAATTCTAAGTTTTTTCGTTTCCCGTGTGTCATTGAAAAAAAAAAGAAACGGGACTGCACAGCTCTGTCTGAGTTTAGCCTGAAATTGAACGGAGGAGATGGTGACCCAACTGTAAATCCTTTACAGAGGATTTCAGCCTGGATTTACCAGACAAATTGGGTAAAGCCTGCAGTATTGTGGAACAGTTCTATTGACAAAGTTTTCTCATTTGCAGCCCTGCCCTCTTGCCTGTCCCCCTCCTGATAGTAATGCACTGTGTGGGGTACTTAGCCGCCAGCAGGAAGTTGTCCAAATGCCAGTTATTTTACTATTGTAGTAGTTATACAACTCTTTATCATCATCATCATCATCAATGAGACAAAGCCTTGTATAAATCTTAGCTTTAATACATACCCTCCCATTAAGAGCACAAAGGCAAACTGTGTATTGGGGTTCAGGATAAAATTAAGAGCTTGGAGGCGCGCCAGTTAACAGTATTAAGCATTGCGGCAAAGTTCAGCAGGAGGACGGCAATATTATCTAGAGAGACGCAACCGTTGTCAATCTATTCTACTGCTTTAGTATCCCCAAGGTAGCACTTCAACTTTTGGAGCCTCCAACTTGTCTGTCAATTATTGAGCTTGATGTGGTTTATTATTATGTGCCTAAATCTCCAGTGTGTCACTCAGAAAACAATCACTGATACACGCACAGATAAGATGCAATCCTCTCTCATACAAATGCATATTAAAACATTGTGGCAGGCCAAGCTGATTATTTTATGCAGATGTGTAAATGGATAATGGGGCTATTAAGCTGCTAGTATCCCTCGATGAGTGCTTCCATTTAGTCGGCAATGATGTTTAAATATCTTTGAGGGCTTGAAATACAGACAGGAGATGAAGCAATTGTTGTTCACTTCAATAGCGGACAGCAGGACTAATGAAAGTTGTTTTGGATTTGGTTTGAGACGGGATAAACGGAAAACAACCACACCATTATCAGTGTGTTGTGTCTTGTGAGACGATAAGGGCTTGGCGACATGTTGTATACAATATGACACGCCAGTATTTGATGAAGTACTGTAAATATTTTGTGTATCTGTACTTCAGTAGTTGTTGCATTGAATACGTTTTACTTTTACTTCGCTACATTTTCGGGCATGGTATCTGTACTCTCTACTCCACTACATTCTGTAACTAGACAAAACATTTTCAAATAAAAGCAGATGTATATGCACACAGAAGGTTTTAATTTCAAACAAAAATATATATTTGAATTTATTGAGCAAACAAAAATATAAAATAATAATTAAAATAAATAAATAAAAAGATAATAAATAAATAAATAAATAAATAGATGGAAAACAAACAAACAAATAAAAAAATAAATAAATGTATTTACTTGAAAATTAGCACATTCTTTTTAAGGTCCTTAAATTTGACTTAATACTTTCAAAATTACTTTTTTACTTAGGTACTTCAATACTTTTACTTGAGTAGATTATTTTGTGTGCAACGTTTAGTATTCAAAGTTTTCCTGGTGCAAGATAGTTGGCATTTCCTTTTGGCATTGCCCTGTACATGTGAGGGTGTTTAGATCCATCTTTTGCAGTTCCAATCAAATAAGAACTCTTTACACATTTCTTTCCGCATATCCATTACTAGTGCACAGATGGAAAATGGCCTTTATTTTCCCCTAACACAATAATCGTAAAACCAAACGGATCCCATTGTTATTATCTAACTATTGTCTTTTTTCCAAGTAACTACACCACCGCTTTGTAGAAAGTTTAAACATTATGAGACATTGTGGGACAACTTCAGCCTGTAAATAGTTTTATAACAGCCATACACTGTAGAAAACACAGGGCTTAATGATGTTGTTTTGGCCTATGAGTGTTTTTCGCTGGACAATGAGTGGGTTATGATTGATGACAAGGTGGTCTCTAACAGGAAAATAATAGTGTGCAGTTTACATGCAGTTGTCAGTCAGATACATTTTAATGAGTAGTTTCAATAATATAATTACTATATTTTAAAAAGGCACTGTTACAAGGTGGCGATGTTGTTGATTATTTATAGAAACAAGTCGGGGTAATCCCTCATTCGTCCAGGAGTGTTCCATTGTAGAAAAAAAATGTAGTCATTCTCAGTCTGAGAACTCCGGTTTTATATAACAGAATGTCTTTTGTTTTTGGGATGCTCACCATTGATCAACACATTTTATTTCACCACTTTAATTACCGTATTTTCCTGACTATTTTTTAATAGTTTTGGCCGGGGCACAACTTATACTTATTTATACTTATATACTTATACTCCAGAACAACTTATATGTGATATAATTTGTTATTTTAGCACTTGCAACCGCATTTCATACTCCAGTGCAACTTATATAATTATATATTTTTTCTCTCTATTATGCATTTTTTGGCTAGTGCGACATATACTACGGTGCGACTTATAGTCCGGAAAATACGGTAACAGAATGTAACAAAAACCACACATATCTTGCCATTGCAATAGGTGTTCACCATTATACACATTATCTCTGCTTCAAAACCATTTATATTCTACACCAGAGGCGGAGCCAGACATTCTAAACATCCAGGGCTTAGCCCAAAAAGAAAGGGATGGGGTTCATTCTGGCCAATATGATGTGGTTTTAGTGCAGTTACAGACAGTAACCGTCCAAAGGCAAAGACAGCCTTTTTGCCTTCTGAGAGACCTCCTCCCTCCAAAAACATTGAACAGAACAGCAGAGGTGACATTTAGCTATTCAAAAAATTGTACATCTTGATGTTCTTTAAAACAATCAGTGACAAAACAAATATGAAAAATATGCCCCTGACTCGAATTCACAACATTGAGGTCCACAGACTGATGCTCTGCTGTCTAGGCTAGTCAGCCCTTTGAGAAAGAAGAGCTGTTTTAGAATTAGATTGATCTTTATTAAAAGTAAAAGTCAGTCTTACCTTTAGCAGACACCTTCCTCAGTGAGCCGTTTATCCTGTAGTTTCTCTGCTTTAGCTTTGTAGATGAATAAAACCTGAGCCACTGCTACACCAACAACCACAATGAATTCATGGTTTGAACGATCATGTGCTGTTGTTGTCTATTCTACGTTAGATAAACTTTGTTTTTCAGCACATGTTCTGAAAGTCTCTTTTTTCCAGTCGATCTGCTCTTATTTATGCCCTTCACTTTCTGCAAAACCTCAGTTAAATGATAGAAAAGGCCAAATTGGTCAGATTGCGCAACGTGCTGTAAACACTGCGCACTTTCTACGCTCCCGCCCACTTTCTACATGCACCCAATCATACATCAGTTCAACAGAAATAACCAATGAAACGGGTAAAGAGAACCAGAAAGTAAACCAGAACCCTGGTCACCTGCGTTCCAACCCAACGCTCTACCTGTTTCACTATCCACTTAGTGACGTCATGATGCATTTTTAAAAGATTAAAATATCCGGGGTTTTTGGACAGAGATCCGGGGCTCAAGCACCAAAGCCAGGGCCTGGCTCCGCCCATGTTCTACACACTCCTAACACACTGTAATTTTAAATCAGAAATATTCATCAGTTAATCCCATAACATTATACATTCAAACACAGCTTAATCTGAATGCGGACTTTTAGAGAAATTTGTGCAGGACGATTCGCAAACCAAAACCCCCTTAACTACTGCGGGGAGCGTGGTTGTTTTGCATTAGACTGTCAGCTTTAGTGTTCCTGCATCACCGTCTCAACAATGTGAGGTGGGGCCGACAACGCCGAGCTGCTTCACCGTGGCACTTTCAAAACACCAATCAGTTTCTAAATCACGCCGGCGCAATACTTACAATGTGATGGACCTGTCACTTCTGCGCAGCCAATTTATGTGCCTTTTACACGAGCTGGAAGAAAGACGAGGGCTCTGAGGATAACTGAGGCGGAGGGTAGAGCTGAGAGTTAGGGGAAAAACTGCACAAAGGAAACCGCAGCAACACGTCGTGAATTCGAGACTTGGTCAAAGTGTGTGAGGGCTAATTTATTAACTTGATTGAATCGTAACTCTGAGAAGCACATTATCATCCGTACATGACATTGACGAAAATGAATTCCTCAATATTTTTGGAATAAAAATAGTCAGATGATTGAAATATGTCTTTAAACGTAAGAATCTGCACTTCCTCTATCTCCAGAGTTTGCAAAGTAGTTTAGAAGTGACACAGACAAAGAGGAATTCAATGGATTTAGTGATTTGGGGTAATACTGATGCTGTGGTAAACTTGTTAGCATGTTCTTAATGCTATAGTTATCTGAATAACTGTTAATATGTTTTACGTTCACATACCAGACACTTACGACAGTTCATTGTTTGTGCGTCATGTAGCTGAATGTGTACGTTAGCATATGTAAAACTATTATTTAAATTTCTTTATTATTTATTTATTATTTTAAATTGCATTTCAAGATAAAATGTCTGTTCTTGGTCTTGGATTTTATCAAATAAATTTCCTCCAAAAATGCGACTTATGTGTTTTTTTTTTCTTCTCTATGTATTATTTGGCTGGTGCAACTTATACTCTGGAAAATACGGTAGTTGAGGTTTAATTATGTAAACTTTGGCCAAGATATTATCATGTATTTATCTGGTTTGTATCATGTGTCATATTTATACAACTGGTTACTAAGTACTTTATCATTATCTGTAAACTGGTACAAATATTCTTAAGGCTGACATCACATCTGATACAATTAACAGCTATTTAAACCACAGTTTAACAATAGGAAGACGAACTCAGACAAAAATATTTAGCCTCTTTTGCCTGTATGAATCAAATAAAGACCTTGAGAACGATCCTTGCCTCCTCTGTACAGTCTCTCACAGACTAAACGTCAATAATCATCAGACAAACATGAAATATCACCTTGTACTAAAACATAAACATAACTTTTTAATTTCTACTTTTAATCAGCTATTTTAGTGGAATGTTTTTTTTTTTTTTTAATGTAAAAGATATACTAAATATTACACATTTGCATATCTTCTACAATTTTATCAAAATGTCCATATGTATAGCCCAGCTCTACGCACAACATAATAAATTATGAAGGGTTAGTACAGGGCACATTATGCTTTTTGGAGGTACAGGAAACCGGAGAAAGAATTCTATGCAAACACAGGAAGAAGAAGCAATTTTCACGCCAAAAGGGAATCAAATCCAAGACCATGGAAGTGCCAACCATTTGGGGGGTAGAAAAAGCTCTCAAATATATTAGGTAAGGCTGAAACTAACAATTATTTTGCTAATTGATTATTCTTTGGATTAATTGGTTAATTATTTAGATTGTGAAAGACCTGTGAGTTTGAGATTTAGACTAAATTTGACCAAGATTAAGTATTACTGCTTAAGGACATCTTGATGGTGATGGTGCAGCCAAAATAGTTTTTTTTTTAAATCAAAAAACACTAAACGTACACGTTTCCTGTGTCATTTCGATGTAATTATACTTTGTCAGAGTCATAAAATATGTTCCCTCAGCTTGTGGCATGGTTTGGAATCTGCATTGTCCAGATAAAGATTATTCGATTACTAACAAAAACAGTGTATTTATATGTAAAAGGGAAGATTAAACCCAGGACTTCCAAATCTTCAGCTCACTCACTCTGTACCTTCTCCTTTCTGCAGATATTCCACAGAAAATTCCTAAATCCCTAACATTTTTTTAATGAATTAAATCGGTTAATGGAGTCTTAGTCGACCAACAAGTACCAACATCCCTAATTTATATAATGCATAGAACTGGACCAGAAAAATGTTATAGTTCAAGGGTAAATGCTGCTTTGTTGTAAGAGAAGATGTCGGAAATGTTCTTAAACAAAAACTGCATTTATCAAACAACTTAGTACGTATTAGCTTTTTCCACATTTCACATGGTTCTATATTTTAAAGTTTTGGTTGAAGATCAAAAGGTAAACCTGCACAAACAGCTGAAGAATACAGAAGATAGACGAGGCTACAGTTTCCACCTCCTCCGCAGTCAAAGTCAAACCTTTTCCGTCAGGCCTATTCAGCAATAACTATACTTACACTGTGGTTCTGTACAGGAGAAAAGGACTCCGTGTTAACCTTGCATCCCAAGGACACATCGTTTGAAATGCATTGGGCACCACTGCTGTGATATATCCTTTTTCTAGTATTAACCTCAGCTAGTCTTTCCTGTCACCCACAAATCAGGTCTATGAGCTGGGACATGGGTCTTGACGAGAAGGCTTTGCTTTTTGTAATGTTTCAAGTTGGGACAATTGACAAGTATGTGATTGAAAAACACTAAGTAAGAAGCATTTATTGTAGAATCTTTGAGGCACGGCAGGCTTGGTGACCTCTATTAGTGACTCAGAGGTCTGTCTGCATCCAAGGTAACTTCAGTCATGATACATCCAGTCACGGAGCACGACGCCTGTCCAGAGGAGGAGAGAAAAGTGAGGCCTCAGATGGCTAAAAGCCCCCTGATTAAACTGCAATTCAGTTAGGAGCGGGAGATGGATGAATGACCTAAATGGAATTGGCAACGGCACAGGTAGAGTGACGGCGTCTAAACTCGTGCAAATCAAGGCAAGACATGCATGTTTGCAATGTGGATCTCTTTAGTTTAGAATTATTTGATATTATTTTATTAAGTAGAAGGTAATAAACTAACTAAACCTACAGAGGCCAAGCGTATACTTCAGGTAATTATGTGTCAAAAATAAGCTGTCCTGAACAGATTATTTATCAACAGGACAGATGTATGAAACGGCAAGCGAGGAAGTAGACTTTTGAAAAACTATCGAGGCTGTGAAGCGAACCCATCACAAGCATATAATACACATTACATATAGTACTCAGTTTTTTAAGACGTCACAAAGTTGTCCTTCAAGAACAAATGGAGTGAATGTTTTATTTTGTATTCATGCATTAAATGATGGGTGGATCGATACAAAAATACTGATATACTGATACTGACCGAGGTATAGAAAATTATTGATTCTAGTGCAAAAATATTGATTCAATTCTCAAAAAAATGGAAATTTGGTGAAGTAATATAAATATTAAAATCAACCAAAGACCCATTGTACCCTGAAATTACACGGTGCAAAAAGGATTAACTTATAAAACTGGGAGCACGGCATGCTAACTGGCCCCAGGAGAAACCAGAGCATCTTTAAGCATGGTAGCCATCACTCCCAGATTCTGCATCAGATTAGTCTTTGAGCTTCTCCGTGCGCACGCTGACAGAATGTGACAGTGTCGGGATTAAGGAGCACTTCAAAGACTTTGTGATCATTAATGGAGCTGCTGATTATTACTCAGGAGCCATCAGTGACGGGCCGGCGCATGCTCACACATAGCTTAGCATTCACACATTTTAACAACACTTCCAGACCCACAAATCTTTTAATTGGCTTAACTGCCCTTCTTTGTTTAAATGGACACAAAGGAACTATCTATCTATGAGTGAACGTGGCTATTGACGTTTCAGCAAAATCGAAGTATGTCAGATCATTAACAGATGAGAGAGGGTTTTGGCTCAACACCATAAAGGTATAATAAGGGATAAACTGTGGTATGTATGCAGTTGTACGCAATCTACCAGTTTAGTTTATTTTATGTCCTTGCTTAAACAGCTAGTTTTTCCCCCTTTTTTTCTTCTAGTTCATAAACGCCCTTAATAAACAGAAGTATTTGACAAAGAAGATGAGACTGAAAGCTTGATAACTGCAGGGACAGAAGTGGGATTAGAACCAACAACAACACAGTGAGAGACAGGAGTAAGTGAGCGGGGCTAATAGTTCAAACTAAAACATACAAAATCAGGAACATGTTTATATTCTCTACTCTATACTTTCCTCCCACCTGATATTTGGTTTACAATTCAAAGGGTTCTGCTTAAAACATACATTTAGTTTATAAACCCCAGATGATGATGGTTTAGTTTAGTACTGTTATTATTTGGATCCCCATTAGCCGAGTTTACTCTTCCTTTGTTAAAATACCAAACATTACTGCGAGAAACGACTAACATTCCATACATATACAACATCCCAATCAAATATTTTCAATGCATACTAAATGCAGTCTGTAGGGATAGAATTTCATAGTAGGAAAGCCATAAATAAATATACAGCATCAGTTTTTTTCTTTAATAGATTAGATTAGATTAGACAATCCAGTCTTTCATTGCTCTGTAAATAAAAGTGCATTCGAGAAAGAAAGTGTTTGCTCTGGGAATTAAAAGTCGCCCTTCAGAGGCATGTCTAGTGGCAGACCCATGAGAGTCTAAGTTGTTTTTAAACTGTATACAAACTGTGGGTGAATAATGGTGTCCAGAGCATCCGTTTGCTTATCTGATCAAATGCAGCCTTCCCGATGTGGCAAAGAAGAATAATTCAGCCGCTATAGGAACTGTCTGCTCAGTCTTACCCTGCCCCGCACTGCCAAAATGAGGATGTGGTGTAATCTTCACTGCCATCTTTAATGAGATCTGATGCAGGATGCTGTGCTAGCTGTGAGAACAGGGCACAGCCTGCAGAGCCGCACATGGAAACACAATACAGGCAGAGTGATCAAGCGGTGCGTGCAAAGAAAAGACTGTCCAAATGATCCGATGTGGTCAGCCGTGTCAATCTTTTACACACAAGAGGAACGTTTATCTCAAGCAGAAATGAGTTAGTGGAAACTGAAGCCCCCAGGCTGGAGTATTGGATTAACCAAATTTAGGGGATAGACAATCTGGAGAGGAACAAATTAACTGCTTCTTTGTCTAGTAGAAAAAGCTTCAGTTGTAGTCATCTGGACTCAGTTTGAAAAAATAGACGTTTCGACTCTCATCCAAGAGTCATTGTCAATAACAGAATTTAGGTCGAGAACTCCGATATTAATACTGTTCTGTGGTAAGACCCGCCCATTGGGAGGAGCCTTCCTGAAGTAGAAAGAGTTGTTTGTTTCAACAGAAACTCCCCCCTTGTATCTACCGAGCTAGCCTATTCAGAATCTTAATGGGCTATTAGAAACCTCTTTGTCTTTGTGAGACCCTGGCTCAACCACCCTGAGTACCTGATTAGCATCTGCATGTCCTCTACCTTTCCAGGGGTTCAGTAACCCATTATAAATAACAGGAAGATTAAACCTTAGCCCTCCATTTCTGTTTAAAGAAGGTCTTTCTTTTTTAACAAAAATAGCTTCCTTAACTCCTCTTTCAAACCATCTTTTCTCCCTGCTTAAAACCTTCACATCACCGTCTTCAAACGAGTGATTAGAGGCTTCAAGATGGAGATGCACGGTGCTCTGTGGTCCTGAACTTGTATTTCTTCTGTGCTGATAGAGCCTCTTGTGTAGAGGCTGTTTCGTCTCACCTATGTACCGTTCTTTACAACTTTCTTCACTGCATTGGATCGAATAAACTACATTGCTCTGTTTTTGAGTCGGCAACTTGTCCTTTGGGTGAACCAGTTTTTGTCTTAAAGTGTTGCCTGGTTTAAAATAAACAGGGACTTCGTGTTGTCTAAAAATTCTCTGCAGTTTTTCCGACAGGCCAGACACATAAGGGATAGAAACACCCTTCCTTCTCTGTTCAGTTTCCCTTTTGTCCTGCTTCTTGGTTCTCTTCACTCTGTTGAGAGCCCAAGCGGGGTAACCACAGGCTGAGAGGGCATTACGGACATGTTTTTCCTCTTTCTTCTTGCCCTCTGAGCTGGTGGGCACACCTTGAGCTCTGTGTTGTAAGGTTCTGATCACACCCAGCTTGTGCTGTAGTGGGTGGTTGGAACCAAAGAGCAGATACTGGTCCGTGTGTGTAGGTTTCCTATATACTTCTATTTGGAGTTTCCCGTCCTCTCCTCTGATCGTGGAACAATCAAGAAAGGCCAAGCGATTCTCCTTAGCGTCTTCTCTTGTAAACCTAATATGTGGGTCCACAGCATTGATGTGATCAGAGAAGGTTTCCAGCTCTTGTTTCTTGATTGTTACAAAAGTATCATCGACATAGCGGAGCCACAGTTTTGGGGCTATGCCTGAGAATGAGGACAGTGCCTTCTTCTCAAAGTGCTCCATGTACAGGTTGGCCACTATGGGAGAGACGGGCGAGCCCATGGCACAGCCATGAATCTGTCTGTAAAATTGTCCCCGGAATTGAAAGTAAGTGGTGTTCAGACAGATGTCCAACAGTTTACATATGTGTTCAGGTGTCAGTTTGGTCCTTTCCTGTAGGGTGGTGTCTTCCTGCAGTCTGATCCTCACTGCTGCTACTGCATCAGAGGTCGGGATGCAGGTGAACAGGGACACCACATCATATGAAACCATGAGGTCATCTGGGTCAAGTTGGAGATGTTTCACTTTATCCACAAAGTTGTGCGTGTTTTCCACATGATGTTCCGAATTCCCCACAAGCGGAGCCAATATAGTTGTTAAATGCTTGGCCACATTGTAAGTGATGGAATCTGTGCTGCACACTATGGGTCTGAGTGGAACCTCCTTTTTGTGTATTTTTGGAAGGCCATAAATGCAAGGCATGGCTTCACCAGGATACAGTCTGTAATACAGAGGCCGGTCTATCACTTCCTCTTTTTTCCAGCCTTTGTAAACAGTCTATCACTTTCTTCTTGTAGCCACTGGTCGGATCTCTTTTCAAGCGCTCGTATGTGGTCGTGTCCTCGAGGAGGGTGTGGACTTTGGCTTCGTAATCAGCTGCGTTGAGAATCACAGTGCAACGTCCCTTGTCTGCTGGGAGGATGTTGATGCTATGATCTTTTTCCAGTGCTGAAAGTGCTTTACTCTCTTCAGCTGTGATATTTGAAGGCGGTGGTTTGGCACTCTTCAGGGTCGCTGTGACACGTAACCTCAGGTCTGCAGCCTCCGATTCAGACATTTTGTTGTTTCTAATTGCAGTTTCAGTGGCTGTGATGTAGTCCTCTGTAGGGATGTGTTTAGAGGTGACAGAAAAGTTGAGCCCTTTAGAGAGCACCTCCTTTTCTGCCTGTGTCAGAACACGATCTGATAGGTTCTTAATCCAATTGTTTTTGCTGGTCGCTAATTTGTCTGTCTCAGTCCTAATGTCTAGCTCGACCTCACCTGCATTCTTTTTGTTCAAAAGAATGCAGCATAGTGTGCAGCACAGATTCCATCACTTACAATGTGGCCAAGCATTTAACAACTATATTGGCTCCGCTGGTGGGGAATTCGGAACATCATGTGGAAAACACGCACAACTTTGTGGATAAAGTGAAACATCTCCAACTTGACCCAGATGACCTCATGGTTTCATATGATGTGGTGTCCCTGTTCACCTGCATCCCGACCTCTGATGCAGTAGCAGCAGTGAGGATCAGACTGCAGGAAGACACCACCCTACAGGAAAGGACCAAACTGACACCTGAACACATATGTAAACTGTTGGACATCTGTCTGAACACCACTTACTTTCAATTCCGGGGACAATTTTACAGACAGATTCATGGCTGTGCCATGGGCTCGCCCGTCTCTCCCATAGTGGCCAACCTGTACATGGAGCACTTTGAGAAGAAGGCACTGTCCTCATTCTCAGGCATAGCCCCAAAACTGTGGCTCCGCTATGTCGATGATACTTTTGTAACAATCAAGAAACAAGAGCTGGAAACCTTCTCTGATCACATCAATGCTGTGGACCCACATATTAGGTTTACAAGAGAAGACGCTAAGGAGAATCGCTTGGCCTTTCTTGATTGTTCCACGATCAGAGGAGAGGACGGGAAACTCCAAATAGAAGTATATAGGAAACCTACACACACGGACCAGTATCTGCTCTTTGGTTCCAACCACCCACTACAGCACAAGCTGGGTGTGATCAGAACCTTACAACACAGAGCTCAAGGTGTGCCCACCAGCTCAGAGGGCAAGAAGAAAGAGGAAAAACATGTCCGTAATGCCCTCTCAGCCTGTGGTTACCCCGCTTGGGCTCTCAACAGAGTGAAGAGAACCAAGAAGCAGGACAAAAGGGAAACTGAACAGAGAAGGAAGGGTGTTTCTATCCCTTATGTGTCTGGCCTGTCGGAAAAACTGCAGAGAATTTTTAGACAACACGAAGTCCCTGTTTATTTTAAACCAGGCAACACTTTAAGACAAAAACTGGTTCACCCAAAGGACAAGTTGCCGACTCAAAAACAGAGCAATGTAGTTTATTCGATCCAATGCAGTGAAGAAAGTTGTAAAGAACGGTACATAGGTGAGACGAAACAGCCTCTACACAAGAGGCTCTATCAGCACAGAAGAAATACAAGTTCAGGACCACAGAGCACCGTGCATCTCCATCTTGAAGCCTCTAATCACTCGTTTGAAGACGGTGATGTGAAGGTTTTAAGCAGGGAGAAAAGATGGTTTGAAAGAGGAGTTAAGGAAGCTATTTTTGTTAAAAAAGAAAGACCTTCTTTAAACAGAAATGGAGGGCTAAGGTTTAATCTTCCTGTTATTTATAATGGGTTACTGAACCCCTGGAAAGGTAGAGGACATGCAGATGCTAATCAGGTACTCAGGGTGGTTGAGCCAGGGTCTCACAAAGACAAAGAGGTTTCTAATAGCCCATTAAGATTCTGAATAGGCTAGCTCGGTAGATACAAGGGGGGAGTTTCTGTTGAAACAAACAACTCTTTCTACTTCAGGAAGGCTCCTCCCAATGGGCGGGTCTTACCACAGAACAGTATTAATATCGGAGTTCTCGACCTAAATTCTGTTATTGACAATGACTCTTGGATGAGAGTCGAAACGTCTATTTTTTCAAACTGAGTCCAGATGACTACAACTGAAGCTTTTTCTACTATGAAACACGCCTGGACGAATGAGGGATTACACCGACATGCTTCTTTGTCTATTTTTTTATATTCATAGCTGTTCCATTTGTCATCATTGTTGTTGTTGTTGTTGTTGGTTTTACCTTTGGCTACTTAAAACGTTCTTGCTTCTAAAATACAGCACCTAACAATAGAACAAAATAACAAAGTACAGATGAATTACCCAAGAAAAATAAGTAGAATATGTAACTAGCTCTGTTTAACTACAGCTACACATTTGTAAATGTTTTTTGTCACAATGCAAAGAAATAAAACTGTAAAATGTGTCCAAAAAACAACAACCAAACTATGTGTAATTTGTAGAAGAGATTTTGGAGGAAGTAAAACATTATTAAGAAAGAAATTTAGAAAGTGATAGATGTTGGTGTCGATTTACATAGTAGTAGCAATACATGTGCAAAATACATTGAGCGGCCTCTGACTCTATTAAATCAGCACTAACAATTTAACTCAGACATAAATGTTTGCAAAGGGGCCGACTTCATGAACTTTGGTAAGACTGTTTCAAGTACACGTACTTCAAAAGTCCCCGAGGACCAAACCTGAACTCTGTCTCCCAAACATTTTAGCCTTTTTAAGAGTTCTCCTCAGTTCAGAGAGCAATAACACACCATCAATGCCTTTCTTTCCCTCTTTCAAGTCGCTCAAAGACAGGGGCCATTCATTCAATTTGGCCTAATCAAATCTGAACAGAGTTAACAGCCGTGTGTCAATCTTCTCTAGGGCGGCGCGCTCCAGTTGCAGATACGCAATCTGGGCCCGTGTCTCCTGGGTATATTTAACTCATACATAAAAACAGAGATTGTCTCAGCAGATATACGACATGTCAGTGCCGGCCAGACAGCAGGTATTGGTTACAGGCTCTCCCGTCTAGACTGGCGACAGGGCATTTTGATACACATTTGTCCGTTTTCTTTAGAAGGAAAGCGCAAGACTCATGAAACAAGTACTAACACGTAGGTTACATCGACTTATGTTCCAATAAATGACAGATGGATGATATCATTTTGGGGTAGATGGGGGCATTGTGTCAAAATTTAGATAGCATTGTAAATTATGTTTTAAAGAGATAGAAAATCTGAATATTGAGTATATCTTTAAAAGTAAAAATGCTCCAAAGAGCTGATAAAAATATAAAGGATTCAAAGTTCTGTTGAAAACTTTCAAATAAGGGTATAATGGGATAGTGCTGCACTTTTGGGATTATGTAAACTTCAACTGATGTGTTAAGAAACATGTTTTAACACATTTCTTATGGAGTATGCCAATATAAATATTCAGATGATATTATATGAATATAATATATTTTGGACTCAATGTATTCATTTGCACTAGTGGGGAAAGTTTTTGTAGTTTGTCGAGCTGCAGTTTGGTTGAATAATAATGTTTCATTATACAGTAATTACAAACTAACATGGTATTTTACTGACTTTAATTGTGTTTCATTGTACCTTTCATCAAACCGTGTTTAATCTTGATAGCTGATTTGGTTCAATTCATAAAGAAAAAGGTTTAATAAGATTATCATGGTTTAATTTGTTAAGAAAAGCGTTTACTGAAATTATCCGCCTCAGTGGCATAAAGTGATCTTCAATATCATCGTTATATCATCTTGTGTAATTGCTCAGTTATACAGGTTCCATGGAAAAGAAAAAAAGGTTAAATTATGTTCAACTCTACAAACTTTCTCCATTTATCTGAATGAAAATATTACACTTGTGTAATATGTGTGACAGAACAGCTAAAGTACATGTTAATAGTGTGGATACTTCAGGGCTCATTCAGGGCCAGCGGTGCCTATGGGGGGCAGTAACAGGCGGTCTGGTTAAGAATATGGCCACCCAAAGGACGGCTATAATGGGAGGAGGTCTGTCCCGGGAGCGCACTGGCCCGCTGTGTCTCCTGCTTGACTAATGTAATCCATGATTGCACTCATCCCAATTAAAAGCTGAAATGGCCTCAGAACAGCTGTAAAGGGAGGTCTCGGAGGAGGGCATAACCACTGTTAATGTCAGAAGTCTCGTTTAAAAGAGCAGCATCTGTTTCAAATCCACAAAGTGTTTATGCCTCTGAGCCTGCCGATGGACCATATCCCCCTGTCCATCTGCAGATCTGTTCTTGTTGAGAAAATAATCGGTTTGAATGGAATAAGTAAATAACAAATAAATCCAGTCATGTGGGATTAAAAAAAAACAGATAAACTGACATTTAAGTTTTGCAATTGCATTACTGGCTTTTTGTCCTACGGCAAGACACTTCAAACACCACTGTGCCATACATTTGCTCAGATAAGTTATAGGTGAAATGACTTGCAGGAAGACACAATTCAATACCAAGGATGGGAAACAAACCAACAAAAAGGTGCACTATGTAACTTGTCTGCATGGTGGTCTTATTGTTTTGTCTAGAATGTTCCACAGTATTGCATTAAACAAGTACGTGATTCCACCAGGCCGAATGACAGGTCATAGCTATGGAGAGGCGACCCTGCTCACAGTAAGAATGCATGTTTTTCTTCTGGATATATTTTAATCAAACACAGACAGTATGTGTAATGTCATATTGTAAACATTCCAGACGAAGCAATAACATCCATGGACTACAAGAAAAGTATTTCTTGTAAGACATAGTACACCTAGTGGCTAAAAAGGTCAATTAAGATCATTAGTATTATTCTACACATCTCAATGGAGGCCAACAAAATCCCAAGTTTGGAAAAAAAAAGTATCACGTTTCTTCATAACACCATGTCAAAGTGCTCACTATTCACAGTAACATACTAGTGGCTTGAGAATTTGTGGTTGCTAAGTAGCTCACCATTACCTTGTGTTTTGAGACTGTCCTATTGCCCAGAAATATTGGACTGAGATGAATGGAGAACTACAAATCATCTTTAGCAGTGCCATTACACTAGACTTCGGACCTATGTATCTGGGCCTCAAAACTCCTGCCACGGTGATGGATACCTCTGGAACATACTCCAAGCAGCAGAAAAATGGATGAATGACACGAACTCCAACAACATTGACATTACAAAAATGAAATCGCAATCGAACTAAATTTGATTCACTTTGGACCAATGGGGACATTTACTCCGGACTACATGATTAGGACTATGTTAAATGTTTGTATATTTCCGAGTCTTATTCATAATACAGAGGAAACATTTTACTCAATGAAGCCTGAACCCTGGTTTTCTCAACTAGCCTTATCTGAGCATTCATTTAGAATCATTTCCCAATTAGAAAAGGCCAGCTCCACGGTCTGATTCATGCCACAGGAAATGATGCGGTCAGAGCAGATCACGTAAAACATAAAAATGACCGTTATTTGTTTATGAAGACGGCGGAAGGATGCTCGCTCTGTCAAATGTGATCTGATAGTTCCAGTTCGGTGGCCATCATCGGCACAATGAGCAAGCCACAAGTTACTATCAAGATCGGTTGCTAATGGTCTCAGAAATCTTCATTTGTGTGCATTTTGAGAACTCTCTATTAGATCATGTGTTTTGTGTTTTATACGTGGGCTGTCTATAAGTGACATTTTTGGTTTTCTTTGTACAGGAATGCATTTTGGAGAAAATATATTCGGTTCTTTGGTGTATTTGTGACCAAGTTGTGTAGTATTGATATGAGAACCAGTACTTTCTAATTTGATAAATTACACTGGCCCTTTACACAGAATGCAAACTAACCACTACAATATCACCCCTTGCTCCATCTCAAATACATGCCGTCTTGACAACACATTACCATTCCCATTATATTGTCATTTTGAACACGATTTACCAGCCCAGAACAGATTTGCTGGTGCCTGCCCAGTGCATTGGCTTTAAGTAGAGGGATAAACACTCACTGACTCTGCAAAAAACAATAGCAAAAAGAAAGCAGCTGGCCAGGATGCTCAGCTCAGCACCTTCCAGCGGGCCTAAATTAGACAGGGAAGTATTGGTAATCAAGTTTATCATGTACAAAATCTGCAATTACCGGGTGTTTGGAGGTGATTCATTGCCTTAATGGGAATACGACACACATACGGCAGTAAAAGCTGTTCCCTGGTTCAATACGTGCATGTAAACAACTACCTTTATTAGCACTGGGACAAAGTGCCTAGTGACCTAGTGCAAAAGCATGAGGAGGGGGAACGTTAAGGTTAGTGGCTTTTTATTAATTACTTAAAAGTTGAACAATTGAATAATACAATTGAATCACTATAGCTCATGTCAAGATTTGGTCAATTGATGATAGTAAAATATATAATCATAAGAACAAAAAATATATAATCATGACATTTCAGAAGCAAAGATAGATATTCATACTCTAAACAACAAACCTCGAGGTAAAAAGTGTTTGAGATATAAATAAAGTTAATGTGTGTTACTAACAGGCCGTTAGTTACCAGAAGTAACACCCTTAAGTACCTTCATTTGAGCATTTTGAAGTATTTTGATAACACACAGCACTTTTTAACATAATTTGCTAATTTTAAAAAGTGAATTGCACATAATTGTTGTTGTTGTTGTTGTTGTTGTTGTCTTAGTTGTTTCTTTTTCCATTTATAACTGCAAGGCAGTGTTACTTTAATTGGAAGCTGCTGGTCATAACATAACAATCCGTTACTCACGTCCTGTTCTTGTGTCCCCCAGGGAACAAGCTCCCCTCTTAAGGTTCCAGACTGGACCAAGACAGTAACGTTTATTTGCGAAAGCAGGATAGCTGTTCTAATGGTTTATGGGTTTCAATTCTATTTGGTGTTTGGTTTTTAGGCGTTTTATGTATATAGTTGGGTTTTTAATCGTTTGTGGGTTTTGGTTTGTGTTCGGAGGGTTTATGAGGATTTTATAAACGCTAAGGATGAACGTAGCCGCAATAGTTTTACCCAGTTAGGACAAACAGACAAAAGGCGCCTCATTTAATCAATCTGTGGTTCTGCTGCTGGAGAAGAAGCTCCCTCCTGACCTCCATTTTGCACATGCACTTTTCAAATATTTTGCTTATATTGTTTTTTTTTTAAATGTGGCTTTGTCTGAGTTATAACCTTTTTTTCACTGCACTCCAAACCACTCACGGCTAACTTACATCAATATGTGTTTTGGGCTACTAAATAATGTTTCTAGGCCTATGTCCAGAAAATAAAATCAAACATTAGAAATAAGGCTACTTTATCATTTTGCGAGTAGCCTATTTTGTGTGTTTAGGGTTTACAAAGGCCTAAGATTGTTATTAAGGGGGTTGTGACTGTTGTTTAGTCATAGTGTCAGTAATTGTAATGTTTCTTCTCACAATAATCAAAACGCAAAAATTTGATATATAGTTGGCTGATGTAATAAACATTAAAATTCAAACTTTAAACCCTTTCAAACTTATTCTCAGCTTGTTTTCATAATGTGAAGCCACCGGCAACTAAAAGCCCTATGTGGGGTATATACTGTGCTTTCACACGATTATCTCCCACGATGCTTCTCTAGAACAAATATAGATTCACAAAGAAAGTACACTGACTCCACCCACAAAAGCAGGAGCAATAACAACTACGACCGCCACATAATTTGTCTTTTAAATCCCCCAAAAATCTCCAGGTTGTTTTCCACTCCAGAAAAATGCTCCGATGTTAAGACGTCGCTAATGAATGGTTACACAAGCCATCAGCTGCCATGTTTAGCTTAGTCTGTGGAACATTATCTCCAGCAGTCCGTGTCATCCCTCAACTCCAACTTGGCAGAACGAGCTCAATTATATCTTTGGAGATTAATCGTCTTCTGAAATCATAAAGAAAGTGTGACAGCGTCAGCCGAGATGGGGAGACATTTCCTTGTCTCTCGAACATACACGGCGGGTGAACAAAGTATAGTTTTAGACATTAAAATGGAGTCGCGCATTGGAAACAAGGAGCTGTGAAAGAAGATAAAGATGGTAGTCTGTCTTTAGAATTTTCCAACGGCGCACTGAATGTGTGAATTGTATTGTGAGAATTGCCTGCACCATATTGGGAAAAAGCTACTAAAAAAAGTAGGCATAGGGTACAAAGGAATGTAGCATAGCTGTCAAAACTTTGGAATAATGGTAGTGATTGTAGCTGTATTTTATGCACACTGTCCACTGAGGAACGTAGTGTGAAATGTCTATGAATAAAAGATTGCAATGTGGATCCAATTTAAAAAAGGAAATTTCCAGTGGCAAGCAACAGAAATGATAAAACTGCTGTAATCGACATGGGAGTAGTTTTTACATCAAAGTGCACATGTTTGTGACTCACTGATAGGGATGTAAGAAATAACGTCATTGTTTTATTGCAGAAGCAAAAAGAAGCAAAGGTAACTACACTGGCCACCTTTGCTCCATTTCAGTTAAGCCAACATGAAGAAATTATGTTATTAAACACTTTATAAAGTCTGAATCCTTTGGAAAATAATAAAAAAAAAGTCTTGTAAGGCCAAAGGAAAATGTAGCATTTCCACAATTGGGTTTGACTTATTGCAATAAAGAACATACTGTGAAGTAAATACTGTGATAATATTGTATTGCCCAATTATAGTTTGAAATGTGCCACTACATTGATAGTGATTGATGATATATTGATGGATACTAATTTAATTATCTGTTTGTCAACCACACACACACAAAGCCCCTCCCACTGCATCATGTCCTTGTCTCCCAATGATTAGATTACATAAACATCGCTTCAGGCCAGATCGGAAAAAGGAGTTCAGCAGGACATTTGTTTCACCTCTAATAGTCCACAATTACTTCTCTGCCTTACAGCAGAGCAGCCATAGCACTGACATTGTGCAAATACATGGAACATTATTATTAGATCTTCACCAATGTCTTTTAGCAATTATTATTATTGCTTTATTTTGTTGGGACAGTGCATATTATTGAACATGTAAAATAAAAAATAAATAAAGGTTAATAATTAAATAAATATGTATATGTGTGTATAATGTATTCATACTCAGGCTCTTATAAAGACTGACAAAGAGCTATTCTTTTTTTAAATAGTACTTAAAAATGTAAATCAAAAGAACATCTGAGTACTTACTCTAACAGTTTCCACCAAAGTAATAATGACTGTAATTGTAGTCAACAGTGTGAGACACATGCTTGAACTGTCTCATCATCACATTTTATGGGTCTTTGCTCAAGAGGATTAGAAACTCTTTAAGATGCCGGTATTAAGAGTTTAACAGTCCAATAGCCCAAAGGTTTAGTCCCAGCATGAAATACTGGCCATTTCTCTTAAATGAGCAACTGGGACTTCTTCACAGGGGTCTAGAGACCTGGCAGGACGTTAATGGTGTTCTGCTGGCCCAAGTGTCCACATGACACAAACAGTTCTAATGGTCTGAGTCACAGAGTGAGGGAGTAGGGGACTGGGAAAGGATTAAAAGTTTGTTGACTGAGGCAAATGGGGAGTTAGCACAATCACCTCTGCGTTGGTCCTAGCATGCCTTTGCCCATCTCGACAACAGACTTAGCCCATCTAAGAGCTCCCAGTTATGATCACAACCCATTACGAATAACAACGCACTTAAAACGAGCAATTGACTGATGGCTGTACGTTTTGCATGTTGGGGCGGCACCTGGAGCAGCTACATTTTTCGTGTGATTGGAGCGGGGGTTAAAGCCAGTCTAAAGCTGCGCGAATGGAAACACATACAGAGATGAAGAGAGCTGAAGAAATAAATGAAGGTGCTGGGGGTGATTCCGTGCGTTGAATGAAGAGTTATTGCATTCCAACCGCTGTGCCTGTGACTAAATGAAATAGTGGGCTTAAACGCTTTTTCTGCCCGCTGAACCCTTATGCAAATCCTGGCGCTGGCCTATGACCCCAAGACAATTGTGGGGTCGAGCTAAGAGAGCACTCCCAGAGACTCTCCCCCAGACTCCAATTAAAGGGGCTTCCAGTTACTACACACAACAGGGCAAAATCAGGCGAAAGCATCTTACGCGGCTCCGCATGTGCCTCAGATCCTGCCCGAGCTGTGAAAAATACAGTTTGAAAAGAGCATTAGGTACAGTGCTGGGGGAAGGTCTTAAGAAAGGTCTTAAGAGGACTATGGACAAAGGGAGTAAAGACTATATGGACAAAGAAAGGAATGTACATGTATGTATAAGATTACTTGGGCTGCGTTCGCCACATCAAAGTTGGGACTAAACCAGCAATAAGCCCGAAACTGAACCAAGACTAGATCAGGACTAAACCAGGACTTGAACGAGACCAAACCAGGTCCACATCAAGACTAAAACAGGCTCAATTTAGGACCAAATAACAAGAGTGAACGCAGCCTAAATACAAATCTGAGTCATTCTTCATTATTGATCCACATCAAAAGTTTATACATTTTCCCTCCACTCACATGACCACAACTTCGAATCAATTATATCAAACTTTAATAGGATTTCACTTCTTTGTTTTTGTTTTTTAACCAAACACTTTCCTGTTGTCACACTGGCTAGAGTCCAGACATACAATAATAATTTAATATTTCAGATAAAAACTCAACTTCTGCCATACAATCTGTAATAAATCTCTTAACTTGATGACTTACTTGTATAACGCATTAAAGTTAGTCCAAACACAAGACAATGTCCTGCTTATTATTGCTATAGTACCCTCTACAGCAGGAAAACGCAAAGCAAAATTTCAGCCTGCAGTGGCCATGAATAAAAGTATTCCCCGTTATCTTTGCTGACCACGGTTCCATAAGAGGTGTAAATGTCGACCGGGCGATGCATTCTAATAAAATGGAGGATGCAGTGGTTCCGATAAAACACGGGCCGCCTTCACATATAATCCTGAGGCAGAGGGAAGCATGCTGTATAGTGCATGCACAAGCAGTAAAGCTGTACCACTCCAGTGATAAAGCGCTGCACCGCCGTACCTGCACACACACAAATAAACAACGCTGGAGACAGCATTGGTATTACTTTTGGACTATAGGTGCTATACAGGGCTCCAATTTAGTCTTCTGAACCTGTACACAAAGAATGGCAGACATGGATACAGGGCTTGGCGATATGACAAATCGTGTATCAAAATGTTTCTTCTCCAGTTAGCGCTGAAAGCTAGCTGAGTTTTTGCATCTCTAGAAGTTAGTAAAACAAAGAAATGGGGGACATAAAGTCTCGTTCACAGTGGAGTTTTTCTGCCATTATTTTGACGAGCCCTTGTGTTTACCGATTGTGACAGAGATGGATCATAGACGGAGCAAGACGATGCCTCACTCTGCAAACAGGATTAGTCTTACAACGGTTCTATGTTTAAATGCTGCCCCTATTTCACCGTGACCTACCCTTTAAAATATGTTTCATTAGACCAGAGTCATAGCAAGGACAGAGATATTTTGCATATCCAGCACTGGCCAGTGTCTATTCTCTTCTTTATTATAGTGTCTATACAGTGAGAAAAACCAACAACAGAATTAAGACCCAAAGTCACTGGGAGAAGCTCCAGTCACTCGCGACCCCTAACGGGAAAAAGCGGTAGAAAATGAATGAAAGAACATAATTGTGAAATAATAGGCTACAAATACCTATAAAAAGCTACAAACACGAGACGATCATCAGTGCCTGCCAGGTCCACTTATTTTGAATCAGAAACAGATGGTTTTGCGGCATCTCGCTGAAGGAGACAGCAGAGATGCAGCAAACACTTCATCTGAAAGGTCACAAGTCCTCAGCAAACACGGAGCATTACTTCAGCTGAGTCTACGAAGCGTTCTGAGAGCCACTGCAAATGAGGAGCGTCTAAAGGAAAGGCAGAGAGTTGTGTACACAGAGTTATGCATAAATATTTGACTTAAAGCCTCACCAAAGCACTTATCACCTGAGAGTCTGACCTCGCCAATCCATCTGAGTGCTCCAGAGTCAGGTTTGTTGTCTCTTTTCTATCTCATCACACATGCATTGAAATACAATCGCTTGCATGCATTCAATGGGTTTTGAAGGAAATTACCTGAGGAGATTAGAGTCGGAGCAGCTGCAGTGAGGGACCATCGACGGATCATTCCAGCTTTTCCCTGCGGTGTTTGTTTTCCCAGCACTTTAGCTAAATTAGTAATTACAGACAATCTCGTCTGTGGCCGCCGCAAAGCCAAAGACACACCTGCACCAGTGTCGTGGATAAACAGATAGTTTAGTGGTGAACAAACTCCCCATGAGCTAATGAGAAAAACTGTCTCACGCAATTTTCTGGTAAAAAACTGGCGGGAAATAGAGAAAAAAAAAAAAACTACTCTATAGATATTAAGAGAATGGAGAACACAATTTAACAGCAATTGGACTTAAGTTAATTATTGGAAAGATCAGAATTTTTGATTAAAAAGGTGACATATACTCAATCAACATGCAATCGCAGCAAACCTCAGCTCAGGCCTACAGTTTATAGCTGTGGCTACTTAGCTGCCCATTCTCTGGGGAACGAATATATTATTTTTCAGCGCAATAAAAAAATCCTTACAATCAAAGTCGGTGATTCCAACTTGGTGGGAGTCCTTGCGGTTGCACCCAGACTGAGCTACAATATGTCTGGAGGAGCCCACTGGCAACGAGAGCACAGACGAGCCAGTGGGGTCCAGAATTCATTTTGTAAACCATAAGGTCCTTCTCAAATGTCCAAGGAAGTTCTGGCACTGAAAGGAACGTAAACAGCTTGAAAACGTGGTATTGTTTCATACCAAACACATCGAGGTAATGCTGAAGACTTGTGAGACTGTTACATCTCAGCTTTATTTCTGAAGGTAGAAACGGCTGATTATTAACATTTAATTCAGTTTATTTAGTCTTAAGCTCTAGTTTTGACAAGTAAATTCAAAATCAACTTTATCAACCGTCAATAACCCTATACATTTCCAAAAAGGTAGTAGGCCTAAAACAACATCGGAAGCTCCTTGGTAAGACTTTTGAGATCACTTGTCATTGCAGTGAGTGGGATCTTGGACAGGTTGCCATAGATACCGGGCCACAGTAAACAAAGCCGGGGAATTATGCTATGCTCGCCGGTGATATAGATGCGGAGCGTGGGTCATAGGGGTCGGGCGACGTGGGCCGGAGCAGTCGAAAGGTGAAGGCGTCAGTCCTTTCACAAAATATGTCTAATTAAACTTGCAACACCTTGTGCTACTGTATCCGAGTCTGGAGCTGGTGCTGGCATATCGGCAGAATGAATATCCGAAAAGGAACCAATATGTGATATGCACTTTGAAAACTGATATGTGATGGTTGTAGATTTAAAATTGTATGACTAAACCAGGACAGGTCAAAACAATACCTGGTTCTGAAAAGAAAATTGTGAAAATACAATAGGAAATTTCTTTCTGTACCATTTGATTGGAGATTAAAAAACAATTACATGAAGTAGATTTATGGTAGCTAGAGGGCCATAACCTTCATATTTTGTCTGTTTAGTTGATGCTTGTCTTGGATAAATTTTACTATATCAAAAAAGACATTGGCTTTGTTGCAGGGCTGGGCAATAGGAATAATATGTTTTTTTCCCCCTCATATTGCTCGCTCACTATTTTCAATTTGATCAATTTTGAACATAAACAATTGCATAATTTAACTGAAAAAATTATGAAAATGTCTTCCTCTAAAATTCAGTTCAGAAGATTGACTACAAACCTCCCTATTAAAAAGCCCCGTCCTGATCATAGACAATTAGATGGGAATGAATCTCAAGCTCTATTTAGAATAACCTTCTTTGTTGATATAAATGTGCCATTTAATGCGTCTAATGTACTGCAAATCAAAATGATCCCTCCCTGCAATGATTTCAAGACCAAAAACAATTGTATGGTTGAAATAACAGTCAAATTTGTGAGAAATGTGCCAGTCTGTGAGGGAAAAATCACACTTGTGACTCTGAACATTTCTGTCATAACTTTGAGAAGAGCTTGGCAGGGGTCCTCTAGCCTTAGCCCCAATTATAACTCATTGAGCATTGTTGGGCTACAGTAAGTCATAAGAGTCCCCCTCTATTACCTCACGTCCAACTGCGATGACGGACAGATTTAGTGGCACAGAAGAACAAGAGTTTCACTGCACTTATGCAATAATAAAAGGCCTCCCGCTGTAAAGGCAGACACCAGAGTCCTATACAGAAGACAAGAGAACCTCACTTGCCCCAACTTTAATTATTTAGCTTGGGATGTTGGATTGTACAGAAGTTTAAAAAATTATGTCAGGAAGAAAAAAACATGCTGGAACACATGCTGCATATTCCCCTGACATACAAACTGTAGCAGTGTTTCATAAATAGTGATCAGACCATTGGACATTTTTAGACAAAGCCTCCTCCCCACTTCAATGTGACCCCCATGTGGTTTATAATGTGGGTTTGGTTTAATAGCTTCATCAGACAGTCAAAACAGTATTGTCAAAATACTAAAATGTTAAACTTTAAATGACAACTCTAGAGAGAAGTAAGAAAAATATATATAATGATAATAAATCAATTTAAAATTTAAAATAACTAAAGACAAGGAACAGGACAAACCCTGAGGGAAATAAAGTAAAAAAATAAGTTAAAAACATAGAAATGAAAAAGCACACAAAGTCCCATTTAGTCCAAAGTCTGTACAATTTGTCCATTTTCAAATTAAGTCTGAATGTGAATGTTTCTTTTTCAATTTTCCGTATGTCACTTATAACGTCAGTTCAGTCCTTGATCGTCAGCGCGGTTTGTCAGTTTTTGTGATGTGATGGCCTTTTCCCCTGCTGTCAGGAGTATTATTGTCTACATTTCAAAATCAAAACTATATGTCATATTGCCAAGATTGTATCAGAAACTCAATGAAACTTCAAACCTTGTCTGCAATGCAGCACAAAAATTACCCCCCGAGGCGCCCCATTGGCAACAAACCACAAGCTAAGATGAAATAATTATCTCAACCTGAAAACGTATCAGTGTTTCCATATCAGGTTGTCCTATAAATCTGTATGCAAAAGAAGACGCTCAACAGAGGAACAGAGGACCAAGCACCCATCTCTGGGGAGCAGCAGATAATTCCCCGTTGAGCTCGCTGGCCCCCACCCACGCTGCAACGCCTATGAGTGAGACATGAGCCAGGATATTTATTAGCAGCACAATGAACTCTAATTAAGGGAGGTGGCACAAACACGTGCAGGTGTGGGTTGCACCTGCTTGTTTCCTCGAATATAAACCTGGTGAATACACTCACACTGTCACCATTTCCTGTGACATCACTGCGGGCCCCGCCACCACCCAAAGCTCCCAAACAAATGCCACTGTTGCCCTGCACAAGCTCCAGCACCCAAAGGAGAGGAACAGGGTGAGAAATCTAAGCCAATAAGTCATATACACCTTTGTAAAAATACTTTGCTTGAGTGACAGCATGCGATTCACACCAATGAAGGCTTCTCTTGAGTAACTGTCTTGTTATCTGACACAATATGTAGATGAATATACTGTATGTTGAGATGAAATGAATGAAAGGAAGGAGAAGAGACTGCAGGAGATCCAAATACCAGAGCCCCAAACCAGGACAAACTAACTACAAATATATATGTTCTGGATGACTAAACTTATTATGGATTTAGCAGGGCATTTTGTCGCAGGGCATTTTAAAAGTACTAAAAGTATCTTGACTGAAACTGTCAAAAGACTTCAAACTAAATGAAAAAGTATTCTCAAAACTAATACTGGAGTTGGACCTTTTAATCTCCTGATAGGAATGCAAATTATTTATATTTATACCAATATTAGTGATCCGTTTGGTTTGTTTCTTTCTTGTTTGTTTGTTTGCCTGCCTTACTAGACAGGAAAAACAGCATGTAAAGTAGAGTAAAAAGTGAAAAATTACATTCAACAAATTATCTGTCACTTTGATGTAGAATTGAGCAAAATAGTTTGATTATTTCTGCAAATACCTGCAGTACTTTGGTTGGCAAAATATTCCTACTTACTACAGAATTATGGATTACAGAGAACATTTACCACTGATAGTTGAGAGCTGTAATCTACCATAGTGACTGAGACAATGTGTTTATTTTCATTTTTGTGCATTATTTCCTGACACAATTTGCTCAAGTCTGCACATCCTTAATAATATGTCTGCACTTTTTACTCTGTATATATTTCTTCTTCAGAACCGTGTACACAAGTCATATCTTTTCATTTGTATTTTTTGTCATTTATCAGCTACTGCACTTTGGCACACGTTGAGCCATCCCACAAGGCTTGAATGCAGCTGCTGTGACCAAGAGTCCATTTTAGCCCTTCATCTGTGGCTCTGCTCGTCCTATGCGTCAGTGAATGTGTGTCTGTGTGTCTGTCTGTGTGTGTCTGTGTGTCTGTATATGTGTATGTGTATGTGTACGTGTGTGTGTATGTGTGTATGTGTGTATGTGTGTGTGTGTGTGTGTCACGCAGACAGTGACTTAGTGAGATCATGTGTGTTTTATCAGTTGCTGGCACTTGTTTGAACGGAGCCGTGATGAAAGCCTAGACAAACACTGGGGAATGTCAACCTGGGCCGGGACTAAAGTAAACGGGGACCACTATGAGAGAGGCCACGCCCCCTCCGTGCCCCCTGACCGGCTCCTTACATACTGCAGGTCACTAAGGAGAGTCCATAGGGTGCACTGGGAATAAAGGAGACATTGGAGGGAGTCAGGGAGGGAAATAATAAATAATAAAAACAATAAAAAATAGAAGACCCTTTTAACAGCTTATCTGAGGTACATACCGGGAGTGGGGTGGACCTTTCCTTCACTGTGATTCTCCTCAAGGTTTCTCTTTTTCCCACCGCGATTACAAAGATTCTACAAAGAGTTGTTTAATTTAATTTCAGCGTAATATCACCCGCAAAAAGTACATGGAAATACTTTGTCACGTCAGATTTGGGGGTAAGATACGATTAGGATGTTACATTTACTTGTAATAGTATATTCCTACCTTCATCAAATCAAATCAAATCAATTTATTTTTGTAAGGCCCAAAATCACAACAACAGTTGCCTCTGAGGGCCACCTTCATAACTACAAATGTTCCTGATAGTGTTACATTACATCTTCAACCACATCACTGAATATAAGCATGAATTTATACATAATATTCAATCAATCATAACCATTCACTATATAAATGTATATGCCTTTGTGCATAAGATTGAAAAAGAGCCAATACTAACCCCATTTTATATTATTCCTAACAATTATTCAACAACAACTGAATCAGAGACGACCAATCTCCTTGCAATGCTCCTCTTCCCATATGAGTTCTGTTTTAGAAATAGGCCTAGAAGAAATGTTTATTTTGATAAAGAGAGAAAAGTAAATATAATAACTGCCTAATCAAGCCATGTTGCACATTTGCAGTGGACGCTCTGATGCCGTCTTTGTGCCTTCTCTGTTGCAGTTGCGTCCCTGTGTTTTGCCCGGCTAATGTAGTGTGAAGGCAGCACAAGGGCAAATGCTAAAGCGGGCTGGGCAAACATGGCTCTATTCAGGTCAGCGCAGGAGCTTGGCGTTTTCTCCTCTTTGTCCGGTTTTGTGTGGGAAGCCAGTAGAGCGGGCTTGAATCCCTATTGAGTCAATGCGCTGAGACATTTTCCCTTTTACTAATGCTAAAGTAGGCATGAGGGCTAATCCTGAGGGGTTAAATGGAGCCTCCGCTGGGGTCTCCTGATCCTGAGAGAGCCGGGGGTGGCTTCTGCTCCTGCGTATGGAAGAAAAACAACCAAGGCTTTTACTAACTGTAGGCAATCAGCTTAAACACTAATCTGCAGCCTGACTTTTCTGAAGTAAAAACATGCACATTTATCCTAACTCAAAATTAGGGTTAGGGCCGAAAAGATCCTGAAAAGGGAATTTAAACTGAATGAGATGTTTGCATGTTTAGATAAAGATGGTGGGACTACAGGCCAGATCTGTAACTTGGCCAAGTCTTGTCACCAGCATGTCTCCATGGAGATGTACACTGCCTGTCCAAAAAAAAGTCACCATTAGGATTCAACTAGGCAAATGCAGTAAGTCTGAGCCTCCTTCTATAAAGTTGCCTCCATCGAGTATTGAAATCCCCAAAATAAACTGGAAAAACTGCAAAAAAATGTGCAAAATGTGTCCAACAGCTTCTCAAATGGAAAAGCAAGACTAACACATCCAGTAATAGACATTTCCAGTTTTGCACATTATACGTGACCTTTAAGGAGACACAAGTGAGCTTATTGCTGCAGTGTGGAGCAGGAGCTGGAGCAGGAGCTGGAGCAGACAGACACAATTGAATCAACACAGAGTTGTCCACATTTACAGCCACAGCAGAAATGGCCCGTTTCCAGCTGAAGTCACACTCCTCACTGCTGCTCCCGTGTCAGACTCACAGCTCAGTCACATTTCACAACCCACCAATGGCTTTGTGATTGATGCCGGTAATAATGACACTGCTTCTGTTTACCTATCACATCAAGTCGCTCATAGTGACTCACTGATTGATCTCCTCTGCTCTTTACTCTCAATCTTTAATGAGTAAAAGTGAAGTGCTTCTCTAGACTTGTGGAATGTCACAGCCTTGTCCCAAGAGTTGAGTGTTTAAGAAGAATCCATTCAAAGCTTTGATTTGTACAAAGAAATCCATGTTGGACTAAATCACAATGTCTTAACATCAAAACATGCTTTGTCCTGTATTGTGTAAAAGAAGTGAATCTGTTGTGAATCTGTGTGGTGATACAAGTTCTACCAGTGCAGTAGATGGTATGCAGAAGTTTATTTTCAAATCCCGGATTAGTTTAGTTTTGCAGATTTAGCTTTAAAACTGCAGAGAAATACGGCACTGACAAAAATAAAGATAGTCTGAACATGAAGTATGTTTTGGGACATGCTTTGGTTGAAGATACACTTGGAAAAAATACTTTTATAAATTATAAAGTAAAAAGAGGTGGGAAAAAAGCTAAATTCTAAGTCCTGTGCATCTTTAGTTTGACGTGTTCAGCCAAAATACACAACTTTGTGTCTGGTGCACAGGCGGATTACAGCAGAGCGTAAATAGGTGGGCGGGGCTGCACAAGCACTTCTTTGAGGCAACTTTTCAACTTCCCCTCATCTCAATTCAAACCCTTCTTCCCTATCATTACCGTGTACAGACTCCTTTGAACTCGTCTCCGGGCTGCAGAGAAATGTGACATGCGATATCCAAGAGGCTCAGGAGAAGTGCTAGAGCTCTGGTGTCAGACAGAGCTGCTGACACCTCGCTGTTGTTGGGATGGGGAGAGGTGTTACCTAAAAACACCTTCACGCGGAGTTTAAAGCCAATTAGATGGGTGCAGCTCCTTGAGTTTTCACAGGAACTTGAACCGGAGACACTTTACCGCCGTGATGACAACTTTCTTGTACCTTTCTTACACATGGGATAAAACACTATAGCTACAAAGCAGATTCACGCGCATCAATTAGAGCCCTGGTTAAACGCCTTCTTTAAAACACATCAACAGCTTCATATTGAAAATGCAGAGGATACAACCTTTATGCGCAACATACAAAAACAGTGCGACTTATTGTGTTACAAATGTGGCATTTTGAGAAATCATTAAAGGAGACATTTTTAGATACAGCTCATGAGAGTAAACAAAGTCATGTAGACGATAGAGAAGCGACGTCGGAGCTTGTGCTTGGCAAAGATAAATGAACGCTTTGATCACAGTGATGGCAGCGCTGCGTGATGAGACCTCCCTTATTTTTAGCACTTTAGCCTACCATGTCTGCTTCCTGTATTTGTTGCAATCATGTGGGCCATTAGAGATCTCGCCATTTTGTGCAATCCATCTTATCTTATCTGGGCCGCATAGCCTGGGTTTGTTGTAGAAGATAACATTAGAACCAACTTCCTCTGTACCTTGACTGACCCTTACATGAGCCACTCAAGCTTAATCTTAAAGGAAAAGATGCTAGGTTGGCTAATTACTATGAATTATTCCATAAGGTTTCGCTTTTATGTTTATGTAACTTCCACCGAAAGTTACAGTGAAATGAAAATCTACTTGAGAGTCAAAGAAATTACGTAAAGTAAAGTAAGCTATGGTTAACGGTGAAAAACATGGTGAAATTTATAAAACACAAAGATCAGTTACAGTCAACAGGGGAACAGGGTTTGGAATACAAATGAATATATTATTGAAATGCTTATTTTACAAATGTAGGGAAAACAGTTATGCTAATGTAATGAGCTAGTAAACGGACAAAAGGGTAATTATTATTACACGCTCCATTTTAGAATCTAAAGTTTGAACTTGTTCTGCTGCTGTTGTTTTACAGCACCTACTGCCGTATAAGTGAACCGCCAATTCTGCGCTGTCCCAGAGGCTGTGGGGGGTGGATACTTTTGTTTAATCTCCCAAGGGGGGCACGCCAGAAAAAAGTTTTGAGAAGCTATGAGTGAAGCAGTAACAACGCAACATGTAGGGTCTTTCATTAGCTACATTAGCAATGTTTGTTGGATTGTGAAAACACTGTATGCTAATTCCAGCTTTTATCTCCTTTATTGTGCTGATTAGTGCGGCGTGGGGGAGAGTGCTCTATCTAATCTGATCACACAGTATTGTGCTGTTGGGTCATTAACCTATAGGAGGTCCTGCAGGTTGACAAGTCAGCTCATACCCCCCTCTACCTTTTTTCCTCCTGCCTCTGTAGAAAACACAACAGTAACCACAAAAACATCCAGTGCAGACAAAGAACTAGGGGGAAAAGAGCCGATGGAGCTATTTGCATGGCTCGTCATTCTTCTGAAAACACATTGAGTGAATGACTAGTGACTGGCCAAGACCACTTGCTACAGCAGCAGGAAGTAAAGGCTTTAGTTTCTGTTGTTATTGGCGCTTTTCTTAGAGACGAGTCCAAAACATCTGGGATCTGCATCAGAAAGGACAACCAGCTCAGCACACAGCCTCAATGATCATGTTGCTCGAGTCAGCATTCATTCATATGTATTAAATCAGCTTCCTTTAGTCAAAGCTTGTTCTTGACGGCAATATTCAGCAAGACGTTCCCATTCAAATGCACGTCGGTAATGAAATCCAACATGCGTCTATATATTTATCCAGTCAATTTACTTATTCAATGAAGCCTTCTTTCTATCCCTGTCACACACATTACATTCTCAGAAAATCAAAAGCAGTGAATGCGCCGGCAGATCCAACAGCAGCCTCTCATCCACAAATCCTAGTTAAACTGTTGTGATAGTGAAAAGCTGCCTGTCAGGGATGGCACGGCGGAGCTGCACAGCCTACAGCTAAGATTGCCTGCAGAGGATGAATATGTAAATAAAGGCCAAGGTAAAGGAAAAACAAAGCCTGTGTTTTGGCAGCCTTTTACACGTTACCCTTAATTTAGCTTTGGTTAAAGAACATGGAAAGTCTGTCATTAATGAATTCCAGTCGGAGCACGGGAAGGAGACATGAATGGAAATCAGTCTACATTTTTCCCCCTGTGAGCCCCTGAGCAGTTTTGGGGCCTATTGTATTTCACACACACTGAAAACCTCCGTGAACACGCACCAAGCTTCGGTGACATGTTACCGGGAAATTGAGAGATGAAAATATGTGTAATAGCTAAAAAACAAAGCACTGGATTGACACAGATGACATGTTTTGGATCAGTCAGAAAAGTAGGCCGCTGCCATCAACCGAACGACAGGCCATCTATCGACTGCAATAAGAGCAAGAAAATCAATCTGGTCAAACGCAGGCGAGACAAAAGCCTGGGCTTTGACCATAACCTCACAATCTGCCGCACTACAGCTGCACTTGGAGAAGTGTCAACTTTTATTTAGCCATGCAAACAGACACAATCACTGGAAAGCAACCTAGGTGTTGTGTAAACAGCTGTGAAATTGACCAAAAAGAGCAAAGTGCAGCGAAGCGGAAAGCACCAGTGCCTTTGAACACAGAGACACAGAGCGCAACAGATTTTGGCTGGTCCTGAGATAACAGTAACCCTACACCGAGATCCTCCAGAGGGGCTCTTTGTACGTCTGAGAGCGGCTCAATCAGCAGCGCTGACAGATGTGTCTGGGGTCCATTTAGAAAAGGAAGCCACGCTAAGGTCAGGCTCGAGCAGTGCGCCATGTCACCTGAAGGATGAGCTGAATCAGGACAGCAGAATGACCCTTTGTCACCTCACGGCCCCTGGCACTAAACACCTGGGCCTAAGAGATAAGATCACATGGTCCATTTCACAGTGAAACTGTAAAACAGAGGAAAGTTTGCACTGAAAGTCAGAGCGCCCCAAAATGAGCAGGACCCCGGCAAACACTTTAGATTGTTCAAAAATCCCATTGTGGTTTGAACAATTGTAAGTGCCTCTCCACCTGGAAAGCAAACAAATATGAAAAATCCACTGGAGGTCTCTGTATTCTGGCAGATGCTTCAGGCTGGAGAGTCTGTTCATCTCACTCTCCACTGAAGATGCTAACAGTGGTTTAACCTGGTGCTAAAACCTGAAGGCTGGAACTGGCACACGGTCCACATTCAAACAGCACGGCTCAAGTCCTCGTACCATCACAATAGTGTAGTGCCCACTCTCCTAATGAGCCCAGAACAATTGGCTTATGCACTCACATACTGTAGAGGGACAACACAAAGAGATTTAGTCAATAGGGATTTTAGAAGCTACAGTATAACAAGGGGTAATTTTCTCTCCACATTATTTAAACGCAGTCATTTACCTTTTGTTTGGTAAGAGATTAAAGCATTTCCAATCAAGCCGACATGTCTAATTTGGATAGATTTGGGATAATTATACACTGCAGTTGCCGTTCCATCAAACAAGAAATACATCATCTAAACTTATACCTAAATAAACATAAAACAACCCTACAGGCAGTCACAACATGATGCAGTAATAAGCTTTGAGTAATTATAACTAAATATGCTTTGGATTTAATGAGTAACACCTAAAGAGAGAAGCTAAATTAGCATAGGCAGAGAATAGAGAGGCCGATGTCAGCAGCTGAATTCATTGTGTTGCGTCACAGGTAGCCGCGGGGGGCAGTTGTGACGACGAGGGGCAGGAGAGCGTTGGCCGGGGCAGCTCCGAACACTGGCCTTTGACCCGGGGCAGCTCGGCACACAGAGGGGGTGAACCTCCAGTGCCAAACAGGGCGGGGGCACGAGTCAATGGGACACGTCAGAATGATTCCCTCGTCCGTCCGACACATTAAGTGGTTAGTGCCCATAATGGAGACGGTGCAGTGTCCGTACATCGCTATTAGCAATTAGAAGATGGAGCATAACCCTTCATTTTTATAGGTTGTCAGTTGACCTATGAACCTAATAATGCTGTACCAGTGTGTTCCAATGTGAAACTATAGGTATTAATATGTCTGTTTATTGGGGCTGCAGTGCATTAGCATTTTATCAATTAATCGGATGATGGCATCATAAGCGTCAAAAATGAGTATGTAATTATTTTGTTGGGATTATATGTGACAGAAAAGAGGGGAATGGAGTGAGTCAGGTTGAGATAGGAGTGAATGGTTGGAGTGGAGTGGATTTTTTATATACAAATGCAGTTTACAGATACTTCTTTGCCTTGATAAGTGTTTTAAATACATATCTGTGGGATTTGTTTCTTGTGGGTAGTGCTGTCACGGGAAAAACAGGTCAAACTCGATTTCTAAGGAATATATTCGATTTTCCATACCTATTAGTATTTTGAAACCACAATGATAATAAAAAAAGCTCTTTTTTTAGACTCTTTTATTAGACTGAAGTTTTCAATACAAAATAATAGTACTTTCTTAATCAAAAAGTCTTATGCTAGTTCTGATCATTTTGATAACTGTCAGGTTAAAGGTCAGATTTGTTGTTGTTGTTTTTCTTAAATTGATACTAGTTCACATGAGTATCTAGTTTTGACACTAGTTTGATACTTTTGACAACCTGAGAGTATGAGTTTTATGTCAAATCATATTGGTATTGATTAGTTGATCAATCGAGGCACAAGGCACGTTTTTAGTCAACCAAGGTTTTTTTTGTGGACCACAGCCCTGTTATTTATATCCAGAATTCAATAAATGTATAAAACCTGCGATGGTGCTTCACAACAGCAACAATTGAACCAAAGAACGTTCTATTAGTGCAATCAAATATTCAAAATGATATACAAAGCAATAAATAACATTAACAGTAAAGTTATATTGAGCAAATAAGTCGTTAGCTTAGTTTTGAATGTGATCGACCAGATTTAGTCATAACCTACACACAACAAACAAAATCCATAGCAACTGGAAAAACGATGTTGACACAGGGTACAAGAGAACTAGGTTGTTGTTGTTGTTTTGTTGTTGTTGTCGTTGTGTTGCTTTTAATGGCGGTTGGCAGACAACTGAAAAGGTACATTTACCGCCATCTACTGTAGTTGTTGTTGTTGTTGTTGTTTTATGGCGGTTGGCATCCAAGTGTTGCATTACCGCCAGACTTTATTCCTCAGACTTTGTCGTAGTCCTCAGACTCTGTCGTAGTCCGTAAAAGTACTCCTTCCATTGCTTTGGTGTTACAAAGCCCATGAGGTCATGATTTGTCTTTGTGACTAGAATAGTTGTTGTTGTTTCATCTACTGTAGTTGTACGTCCTTAATATGTGTATTACGCCATATCGTTAAACAAATTAGAGAAAGATGGAGAGACACAAAGAGACACAAAGAGACAAAGCCTGAGCCAATGATGTCATTTGATTCCTTTCCGCTTTGACCAGTCGACAAAGCATGGAAGAAGAATAAAGTCTAAAGTCTAAGAGGCACAACTACAGTTGTTGTTGTTGTTGTTGTTGTTGTTGTTTTATGGCGGTTGACATCCGAGTGTTGCATTACCGCCAGACTTTATTCCTTAGACTTTGTCGTAGTCCTAAAAGTTCTTCTTCCAGTGCCTTGACTTCCAGTGCTTTGTCCTCAGACTCTGTCGTAGTCCGTAAAAGTACTCCTTCCATTGCTTTGGTGCTACAAAGCCCATGAGGTCATGATATGTCGGTGGTGGTAATGTAACACTTGAATACCAACAGTCATAAAAGACCAAAGAAAAAGAAGACATAAAGCATGTGACGACATAAAGAATAAGCGCTTTGAAGACCATGAAACGTCAGCGCAGCAGCGCCGCAGAAAGAACGTGGACTAGTAAAACGTACAACTGCAGTAGGCGGCGGTAATGTAACACTTGGATACCAACCGCCATAAAACACCAAAGAAGAAGAACGTGGCATCAGTGGAAATATTAAAGCCTATAGAATGAGGCCTAAAGAATGGAGCTGTGCGGTGGAAGCACCGAACGTCAAAGAAGGAGAGGAGGATGAAGAGGGGTCTCCCTGGAGTAAAGCCGGTTGTTGTTGTTGTTGTTGTTGTTTTATGGCGGTTGGCATCCAAGTGTTGCATTACCGCCAGACTTTATTCCTCAGACTTTGTCGTAGTTGTTGTTGTTGTTGATGTTGTTTTATGGCGGTTGGCATCCAAGTGTTGCATTACCGCCAGACTTTATTCCTCAGACTTTGTCGTAGTTGTTGTTGTTGTTGTTGTTGTTTTATGGCGGTTGGCATCCAAGTGTTGCATTACCGCCAGACTTTATTCCTCAGACTTTGTCGTAGTCCTCAGACTCTGTCGTAGTCCGTAAAAGTACTCCTTCCATTGCTTTGGTGTTACAAAGCCCATGAGGTCATGATATGTCTTTGTGACTGGTCTCTGAAACAACAACAACTATTCTAGTCACAAAGACATATCATGACCTCATGGGCTTTGTAACACCAAAGCAATGGAAGGAGTACTTTTACGGACTACGACAGAGTCTGAGGACAAAGCACTGGAAGTCAAGGCACTGGAAGAAGAACTTTTAGGACTACGACAAAGTCTAAGGAATAAAGTCTGGCGGTAATGCAACACTCGGATGTCAACCGCCATAAAACAACAAAAACAACAACAACAACGTGGACTAGTAAAAGTGATCATCAGTGACGAGAGGAAAGGTGAGTATTTACAGCCGTGGAGCGCCAACTCTGCGCTGTCCCAGAGGCTTTTGGGGGAGGACACTTTTCTTTCATCTTCCAAAGTTTAAGAAGCACTGATATAAAGGCAATTCCACATCAATACAATACGACTACGACAGAGTCTGAGGACTACGAAACGTCTGAGGAATAAAGTCTGGCGGTAATGCAACACTCGGATGCCAACCGCCATAAAACAACAACAACAACAACAACAACAACTACAGGACTACGAAACGTCTGAGGAATAAAGTCTGGCGGTAATGCAACACTCGGATGCCAACCGCCATAAAACAACAACAACAACAACAATACAATACGATCATTAGTTCAAAAGGGTTATACTTTCAGAACCATCCCCTTTAATGGTGCTGAACGTAAGCTTCCCCCTCCCCCCTGTCCCCAGTGAAGAGCAGCCCTCTTCAACCAGAGCTGACCCGCTGCTGTGAAATCCACATCATTCACATTTCGCTGCGCTGTGGACAGACTCCCCCTTGTGGCTCGGTACCTTCCTGCGCATCCCCCCTTCCCCCCCCCCATCCCACCCCATCCCATCCCAGCGAGTCAGGAGGAGGAGGAGGAGGAGGAGGAGGAGGAGGAGAGAGAGGCTGAGCGAAGAAGCCCCGCCCCCCGTATGACGTCACCAGCGCCCAGTTGAAGCGGAGCAGAGGCGAGCACAAGCGCACATTTGTGTTGAGTTTAATCTGGCAGCGCATCTATGTCCTGGTGCACGGTGTGTGTTTGAGGGGGGACCCCGGTAAACAGAGCTCTGCCGCCGCAACAAAACAACTTCAAAAATAGCCCCGGTGCGTTGACAAAAGCTCACTTCTTTTGGATGTGAATTCAACTAAGTCCGCGTGGATTGGATTATATTTGATGCTACTTAAAAAAGGATACCTGTTACTTTTGTTTTTAACGCTTTTTGATTGGTTATTATAGAGGTAAGTGTATTGGTTAGAAGTGCCAATTTGGAAATACGCGCTTTTCTGGATTTATCGTGCAGAGCAAAGGAATTTCTCACAATCGACTGGCGTGTGCGCGTCTGTGTATAATGTATGTATGATGTATGTAGGCTAATTAGTTGCCCTCTTTTTTTTTTTTTCTTCTTCTTTTTAATTCCTGATCCAGACAGATAATATTGGGTGGCTGTCAGGCATTGGAGGACCACGTTTACAGACTTTATTCCGTGCGCCAAGTCCGTGCTCTTTCCCTTTGCGCTCAGAGCCGTTCCCCATAGATTTGCAGGCACGAGCCAGACTTACATGCATTGCATATATTCTCCGTGTGCAACTGCTGCGTGCCTCGATATTCTGCCCATATCTGACATAGGAAGATAATAATCTCCCTGGTAAATAAATAATAATTATTTTAAAAAAAAACTACGTCTCCAAATCCGCACCCAACGCGTAAAATGCATATCTTCACACATTCAGCTTTGCACAATATCACAAACGCGCGTGTAACAACTGCACATTTCTTCCCTGTTGGCAAAAATAAACCCCGCAAAGGCGTAAACTTGATGGGATTAGAAGGGGGGGGGGGGGAAGAGGGGCTCCGGTCTGCGCTTAACAGACTCCCCCAGCGCGTGTGCGTCAGAACATCAGAGCTTGAACATGAGGGGCCAGCTCCACGGCCAGCCTCTGCGGCATCAGCTCGCTCAAGTTCCCACCGCTTTCAACCCCAAAAGTGCGCGTCTCCCCCCCAAAAAACGATCGCGGCACACAGCGACACCCTGTTCCACATAAATGCACCCACAAATGCGTAAAGTCTACGGCGGATTAATGCGCGTGTGGAGCGGCTCGAACTGGGAAACACACGCAAGAGCAGTGCAGAGAGATGAAACCGTGCGTGAGATATAGCACTGTAATGTCAGTACTGGGCTGATAAATCGAGTTGGACCCGAGGAGAAAAGTCCAGCATTAATCCCATTAAAGCAACGCAATAAAGCAATAAAGTAAATGCAGCTTTGCTTGTTTATCTTATTGGCAAGGGCAGGGCACAGGCTGTTTTAATCCCATTTAACATAACCTTCTGTCTCCCGGTGACTAGAAGGTTGGCAGGCTTTACACGTTTCGAGCATATTGACCACAGATGCATTCGGTGAAAAGACTTGATTTAAATAGTGATTCAAAGATAGAGATGGCCTTCATTGTTAGAGCTTGTTAGACATGGCAGACATGAAAACACGTCCGATTGTCCTCCTTGATAGCCTGCCTCGGGGCACAGACGCCAATCTGGGACTTTCTCTCTGCATTTCACACCAATGGCTTTTGTCAGCGTTATAAAGTTGTTCTAGCACAGCGTTCCCGTTTGTATAAGAAGAAGAAGAATAGCCTTATATTCTAAAATAAACAACAGAGTACCCCACAGCTCCAGAGCATATAGCCTATACAGTATCCATTTTCAGTTGTTGTAAAGGTGTGAGAGCAGAGCATGAGCAGTGCCAGTCAAAGCAACATGACTCAGGAAAATGGTGCCAAAGGACGGCTTTACACATCCCTCATAGATGAGATCCAGCCTTGTGCACGGTACACACTAGACTCCAGTGTTTTGGAGCTGCTTGTCACACGCAGGCACACAACATTTCATCTTGCAGCGCCTACCACCCCCATGTGGGCAAAAACCATCGCAGCTGCTCGGGAGCTCTCCTTTCAGCGCTGCACTATACAAAAGGAGCACCCCAGTCTGTCCCAGGCCCCAGCACGTTACTCTCCCTAATGGGCTTGCTAAAACGATCATCTGTGCTGCCTGTCGCAAAAGACGACAACAGGAGGGCCCATACCAAATCTGGGAAGCTATGGGGTAGATTTTGGCCCGTTTTGGGGTGGACTTGTTCCCCTGTGGATCCAGATGAATGTCCTTTTGTGTCTTGGCATCACAGCAGGCCACTGTCTGCTGCTTCGACATACAAATCACTAACACTGTATGTTAATTAGCGGACGAGAAACATTTACTACAGGACTAGCAAAGATAAAACTTGTACTTTACTTGTTGATACCTAAACACTTTTACTTAACTGTGTGTACTTAATCGTGTTATTTCAACTGCACTTGCCTTAATGTTCCCCTTGCAAATGCATTAAGACAAACCTGGGCAAATGTCACCTAAATGTCAGAGCTAAATAAATACTAAATTGTGTCTAATGAATAATCATTTTAAAGCTACATTATGAATTAGGGTGAATAATCAACAGGAGATACAAACAACATTGATTTCCCAGTGGGGATCTGCCGTGGTTCAAAAATTAATTTCGAGCCTTATGAATAATGCAAAAGTCAGTCATTACTACTTCTCCAGCTCTTCCCCCTTAAATGCATCTCTTGTAACGTGACGTCTACATGTTACGGCGCGGAAATCACAATACAGCACATGTTTGGACAGGCATAAAATTTAATCCTTCAACATTTCTTGTTCAGTTTGTGTCCTGAAGGCAAATGTCCAGGCTCTGTTATGGCAGGCTGGTGTTCGTTTATGCATGTTCAGCCCACAATTAGCTTCCATTGTCCAGCTTTTGTCCGTGAAAGGTAACTAGCTGTACACACACCATTTAGCGAGCTGCTCGATTTAACTTGGCTAGTAAAAAGTAAATGAAGCAGAAGGAAGTCGGGCTGCTGGGAAACACATCCAGCCAGGCAGAGCAGCACATTGGAAAGACCGAAAGAAGTGCCAATAACTGGAGTCCTTTATTTTCAATGGCTAAAACGGAATTGTGCAGTGTAACATATTGGCTACTTTAGTGTTTTTAGCATCTACAACCGGTTGGCTGGACTTGTTCGGCTGGCAGTAGACAAAGAAAAAGGGGCCATACTTGTGGAAAAGAAACCAAGCAGCCATGCATCAGAAACTTAATGTGGCACCCATCATATTTTAGGCTTTTTTTCTTAAAGTGCAAAAACTTTTACTTCTTCACCAATGTTCTTTCCCGAAATGCTGAAAATGAAATATTCAAATCACTCAGAAATATCCAGAGGTAGAAGGACTTTATCGAATGAGGTGAAAAGGGCTATTTAAAATATGAAATAGCCAGTCTAAGTGCTGTATTAAAAGTTCATGCAGCAGGCAGCACATATCCCTCCATCTTTGCTGCCATTTTATACCCATTTTTTTCACACCGTACGCTCCTCTCCTCAGACTCAAGTTAGCAGAGGTCCCAGCTGGTGCCTTTTTGTCCATCTATAATCTACTCCTAATATAATATAGGGCTAAAGGCTGGAGGAGAGGGAGAGGATGGGGTGTGTTACGATTAGCCCATATTTCAGGAGTTGTAATTGAGTTACGTGGTTCTCAATTCCCTAATCTTCTCCTAATCGTGGGCTACAACTACAATATGGTGGGGCCCATGTTTCTAATTCAGTTCTGCGTGTTTTTTTTACCATGTCAAGTCTCCCAGTGGATTGTATTGCACATGTTCACAGAGCTATTGTGTTGAAGGAAGCATAATATTTTCTTTGGCTGGAGAAACTCTATTTTTGACCTAAACTTTCTTCAAAGAATTGTCTGGGGTTAAAGGTTAGGACGGTCAGGCGGGATGAAAAGCTTACATGATTTACAGATTTACAGATTTAACCTCAGCATATCTAAAAGTATACATTTTAATATTGGACAGTGTGAACCTTTTATTGTGTAAATTGGACCAGAAATGGCCTCTACCCTTGCCCATTGTGTTTGCTTGTATACACAGCGTTATATAGTCCAAATCAGAGTAATAAATGTGTTGTTTGGAGTAACAGGAATATAAAAGTCAATGGGAACAATAATCATTTAAACGAAAGGTTAAGTTCCCCGCAGACGTTATCTGAGCAGCGATAACATTTAGCCTGCATGCAGACCTGTGTTACCTGTTACGTTACAGGGATTCTGATCCACCTGGACATGTTTTAAATACATTTCTTATCTGTTTTGGCAGGTTTGAAAAAGGGCCTGATGAGCCCCGCTGCAAATCTATGAGCAGAGTCGGGGCTGTGATCGATAAGCACGCCGCCTCGTAGAGAAGGAGAACCTCGCTTATCTGCTCGAGAGGGGAACAGGACCGCAGCTCTGGATTTATGTGTATACGTCCAGAAAGAGGAGAGGATTCTGAGATACTTGGAGTACACCCGCGATCACGCCTGGGTTGAGCTTGTGGCAGACCTGGGGATTGGCATGGCTCGGTGCAGCTTTGTGTTACCTCATCATGCCTACCAGGCCTGATTACAAAGAGGAGTTTGTACAAGCCTGGTCGACACACGGCTCACTTCCCGACACCTCCGTAAATCCAATTTGCGGTGATGGCTTGTAAAACTTGGTAATTTTCAACATCCGTTTTGGATTTTAAACATACCAGAGGGTGCATGCTTTGTGGAGGCGAGCGGACGCTTTTTCTTTTGGGCTTATCTGCCATGGTAAAGCCACTGAAAGAATGAGCCTCTGACAACAAGAAAGAGGTCATCGTCCAAACAGGGATCAGCTCTGCAAACACTGAGCAGGTCAGGATATCACTGAAGCGCCTGACAAACTTCAACGCAAAAGGCAAGGCAGGAGGAGGCGAATCGAGGAGCTTTGACAGGAAAGGAATCGCAACTCTGTCTAAAGCAGGTATGATAAATGCTGAATTTCTATTGTGCTCACTCACTCATGGGCAAAGAGAGGGGTTTTGACAACTTTATGAGCAATATTTTAAGGACATGTATTATCAAACATACAGCAACTTTGAATGTTATTGCTAATAGTTATGTGGTTTGCATTGTTCTAAAATGGGTAGAGTGAGTCAATGTCTTGTGAATTGTGAATGGTGAGAGACAGGTTATGATCTAAGAGGACTGTATCGGTTCCACTGCTGCATTTCTGAAACAATGGTTGACATTGTTCAGAGACTTGTGGTCTGTAGCGATGAAAGGCAGCTTTGAGATTTAGAAACATGTAATACCTGAGAAGGTTATTGCATTTAACAAGTCAAGGCTGTAGAGTAGTCTAGCACGCAGGCATTTAAAAACGTCATTTCACACAGCTTTTTTTTTGTTAGTTTTTATGGCAAAATAATCATCTGGTTTTGAAGCAGTTTGTCAATGTATCTGTAAATCATAATGTAATTTAATGATTCAGTATTTTCAATTGTATTCAATAGACAGACGTTTGACTTTCTTGGCAGTTATTTTATCTATAGCAATCAGTACAGGCAGTATTTCAAATACACAGCAATTATGAGAACAGGAATTTGGCTCCTCTTTAAAGGCGTGTGTATTAAATGTGCCCGTGTGTCTTCTCCCCAGGGGCTCCAGAGTGATTGGTCCGTCAAGAAGCACAGGTTCAAGATGGTGCGTCCATGCGAGGCCTTTGTGCTGTTCCTCATCAGGGTGGGGCTGCTGCTGGGCCTCGCTAACCCCCTGGTGACCTCCGCCTCATGTCCCTCTGCGTGCCGCTGTGACGGGACGTTTATCTACTGTAATGACCGTGGCCTCACGTCCATCCCTTCTGGCCTACCCCAGGATGCAACAGTGCTTTTTCTGCAAAACAACCGAATTAAGAGTTCAGGCATCCCCACCGATCTCCGCAGGCTGTCCAACGTGGAAAAGATTTACCTTTATTGCAACAATCTGGACGAATTCCCCACTAACCTACCTCTGGGGGTCAAAGAACTCCACCTACAGGAGAACAACATTCGCATGATTACCCATACCTCCTTAGCCCAGATCCCCTACATCGAGGAATTACACTTGGATGACAACTCTGTATCAGCTGTCAGTATTGAGGAAGGGGCCTTCAGGGACAGCAACCACCTCCGACTGCTGTTCCTCTCCAGAAACCACCTGAGCACCATCCCCTCTGGTCTTCCTATGAGCATTGAGGAACTGCGCTTTGATGACAACCGCATCTCCTCCATTTCAGATCAGCTGCAGGACCTGATCAACCTGAAGAGACTGGTGCTGGACGGAAACCTACTCAACAACCGTGGAATTCAGGAGCTGGCCTTAGTCAACCTGATCAACCTGACAGAGCTTTCACTTGTGAGGAACTCTCTCACATCGCCCCCTGCCAATTTACCAGGCACCAGTCTGGAGAAGCTGCAGCTACAGGATAATCACATTAAAAGTGTCCCACCTGGAGCCTTTGCCTTCCTCAGGCAACTGTATCGCCTGGACCTGTCCGGTAACAATTTGAGCAGCCTTCCACAGGGAGTCTTTGAAGACCTGGACAATCTGACCCAGCTCCTGCTCAGAAACAACCCCTGGCAGTGCACCTGCGAAATGAAGTGGGTGCGAGATTGGCTGCGATCACTGCCGTCCAAGGTGAATGTACGAGGCCTCATGTGCAATGGACCAGATAAAGTAAAGGGCATGGCCATCAAAGACCTTACTACAGACATGTTTGAATGCTCAGATTCAGAATTACTGTCAACTTTTGAAACAAGTACTGTCGCAAACACCATTAGGCCCTCACAGCCACAGAGGCCCTCTTTTGTCACTCGGAGGCCTGAAAGAAAAGACTTTGGGAGGAACTATCACAGCACGACGACCACAGGCAGAAAGATTATCACAATCAGTGTTAAGTCCAGTACTCCTGATACCATTCACATATCATGGAGGCTGTCGCAGGCTGTAACTGCACTACGGCTCAGCTGGCTCAAGCTGGGACACAGCCCGCCTTTTGGCTCCATAACAGAGACCATTGTGCAGGGCGAGAGGACTGAATACCTGCTCACTGGGCTGGAGCAGGAGTCTTCCTATAGGATATGCATGGTTCCCATGGAGACCAGTAACATTTACCTGTCAGACGAGACCCCCGTTTGCATAGAGACAGAGACCGGATATCACAAATCCTATAACCCCACAACCACTTTAAACAGGGAGCAGGAGAAGGAGCCTTACAAAAATTCCAGTCTGCCTTTGGCTGCTATTATTGGGGGAGCTGTGGCTCTTTTGGCAATAATCCTATTGGCTTTGGTGTGCTGGTATGTCCACAGAAACGGGTCACTTTTCTCAAGAAACTGTACTTATAACAAAGGCCGCAGGAGAAAGGATGACTACGCCGAGGCTGGCACGAAGAAGGACACTTCCATTCTAGAAATACGAGAGACCTCTTTTCAGATGATTCCTATTAGTCACTTACCAGTGTCTAAGGAGGAGTTTATGATACACACAATATTTCCACCAAACGGCCTGAGTTTATACAAAAGCCCGAACAGTGAGAACAGTATTAACAGAAGCTACAGAGACAGTGGAATACCAGATTCAGATCATTCCCATTCATGATATTTGAACATGGACACAGTTCATGCGTGGAGAGACTTTTACACAACACTGGAGATATAAAACTAGAAATGTACATTTGCCATATAATTTATATTTAAGGACAATTTATGACGAATGAGAAGGCTCCTGATTCAGGCCAACGCTGAACAGTGGGTGTTGTAACTAACTGCAATTCTATATTTTAGGAATTTGTAGTAATTTGTACTGTACTTACTTTGTTTAAGGATAAACCAACTTAAAGAAACTCTGTGTTCTACTGAGATATGACTTGTCAACTGTGAAAGTGGGTTTTCATTGCTGTGGTGAACAATCAGACTCTAGAAAACCTTGTAGTATAAGCACAGGTCATTCTTTTAAGTTTATGGCTGTCTAAAAACAAAAAGGCAAAAAAAATTGCTTAACTAAGGCACAGCTGATTGAATTCACTTAGGCATGCTGCCCTCTTAGAGCAATCAGCCGTAGCTGTCTCTATGTACTTCTGGGCCTGATTCACCTGGGATGTAGTACAAACACTAAAGATGAGGTGCCATGCTTTAGTTCTCTGCTTTCTTCAAAGTGTGGATTATCTGTTTGACAAAAAAAGAAATGCAGCTGAGTGAGGGGTCCTGTGTTTCTGTAGGACGGCGGGCCACAGCACAGGACACATTTAAGCACACTGACCTTAACCAGAAGACTGGGCTGGCTGTCACAAACCCCTCCACAAAATTTATACAAGCCAACAATGGCCCACTGACAATGGCGGCATTCTTTAGTACCATGTACCATACGTCATTGTAGTCAGCGGCCAAAGCAGGAGACACACTGGCATTTATTAGAATTACCACCGTGTCAGCAACTCCTTGGTATGAGTATTATTTTATTTTGTATTGTTTTCCAATTGAATACCTTATGTTGCCACAATTTGAAGTTAACTGTTATTTACAATTGAAAACCAAAGTGCATTGTATGCCCTTTGGCCAGTCTTGTATGTGCCTTGATCCAATGCTTATTGTATTTAGCTTTTTAATAAAACAGTGACTTTTTTCATACACAGTTGAATATGAAGATATTGGTCATCTTACAAAATAAAAAAGTGTTAAAACGTTTGACTTGATTTGGATGTACATATATAGAGATATTGCAGCTCACACTTAAAAATGTAAAAAATAATTATCAAAAGGTAATAGTTTGATTCCTTACCAATTATTGTTACTACCAGGTACCTCTTTAATGTCAGCGGGAAATTGTTTCTGAAAGTTATTTGGTTGCTCTGTGAGCCCGTAGTGTAACATCTGCTCAAGGCTGCAGTTGTTCTTTCATGTCGTGAAGCCACATGTGACTTATCCAATCGGCCGGCAGAGACATAAGCACAGCACAGCAGAATTAAGGCTTTGGTGAGATTGGACTCTAGGGTCTGATGAACCTACCATGCAGCAGGGCAGCAGAAAACTAATGATGGCTCGCCATATGGAGGGTGGCACAAGCACACCCTGCTGGGGATGCCCGTCCCGATAGAGGACAGTCTCTGTGCCAGCTCAAGGCTGCATGCTAATGACACCGTAGCAGCTCACCCGTGCATGGGACCAGAAAATGTGTGCAAAAAGTGAAATAGGCCAGTGCACAGTTCATGGAAAGACTTGACTCTAAAAAGCATTGTATTGCTATTTTTGCAACTATTGACTAAGTGCTTTCAATTATTGTCACTAAAACATTTCCTCATGCCCCCATTCACACACCACAGCCTCCTCAGTAGCCAAAGCTTTAATTACAGTAAGAGGAGATGCTAAAAGCTGTAGAACAAGTGATCCAAGCCTTAAGTATACACTAACCTCGCCCTGCGGACTAAAAATACATACTGCATATACTTTTTGAAGTTAATAAAAACACGTTAAGCTCAGCAATAGTAACAGTTTACTTATGCTTCAATCTTGTTTTTTATTTTTTTTATTTTATTCATTTAATTTAAGAATGAAATAGAATATAAAACTATAATACTGAAACAGGCATCGTTTGTTAAGATAAGTTAGTTATGTGAAAAATGTTGCCATCTTCAAAGTGAGAATAAAAAGGCCATTCACATCACAATCAGCTATTGTTTCAACATTACTAAAACACTCAAGCGCTTCAGTCGTTAGTCCAAACCAGGTATGAGACAAAATTGATGAACCAACTTCTGCTGACCTGCTGAATGACCCCCATAGTGCCTTATGACCCTTAACCCTAGCCCCTTTTTAAACAGTTCCCTTGATTGCTCTCATGTTCTCGCTTAGGTCACACAAACCTTGCCACTGCACAAGATGGCACATGCATTTGTCTTCAAACCGACAAACAATGACTAATTATATCTCCCTCCATGTAACCTGTAGATGAGACTAATGGGGCAGCTGCAGTGTCTGTTCCGGGCTGCTGTTACACCCATTGTAACTCCCGGTCACATTTGCATTCCTATAGGCGCTAATATCAAACCACCCCTGGACGACCCCGGCGCTGGCAGCAGTTGGGCCTGCTTGTTTTCCGTCAGCACCATTAGCGGGATCAGAAAAGGACGGCGACTGTATGAGTGATTTGAGGTCGGGGGGTCGGGTCAGATTGGGTGCAAGGTTCTCAAAAGGTGAAAAATTATGCACATTTGAGTCAGCAGAGCAAGCTACTTGAGTGGGGTTTTGATAAGACGAGGGCAATATATAGACGTATAGATAACACTGTGAATTTTGCTTTGAAAATATGCCAAATGTTTATATCGAGTTTATTGTTTTATTTATTTATTCTTAACTTTTTCAAATGAGGGCATGGTCATATTTCTGCCCTTAATTAAAGCTAATACTAAACTATTTTAATTGTTGGATTGACATAGCATCTTCTGAAAATACTTATCGGGGAAAAATATGTATTAGTTTTTGTCAATATCATCCACCCCTGGTTTTGACACGTTGTTTACTTATACTAGTACTGTCATTCATAAAGTGAACAAATGTTGGTAAATTATTTTCTCTTTTTAAGTTTAGTTTATTTGAGCTTTTTTCCCATTACTATACATTATACATTAACATGGCATTTCATGTTGTACAGAGCCCAAAGGGAATAGGCTGAAGTAAAAGCTTATGGGCCCCAAACCATTTACCAAAAAAGGAACTGCATTCAATCTTCATTTACAAATTGTTAATGTACCTTATACCAGTCATTCTGTTTAGTTGTAGACTTTTATCCATATACATGCCTACGCCCACACGTATTTTCATGAACCCTATGACAATTACAATGCTAAGACAAATTTCTATTATACATTAGGAGAAGTTGTTGAAATGTTTAGAATCGTTAGCGATGTAGCCAAATAGCAGGCAAAAATTATACGCATAATGCATTACGCCATGTAAACACAAGTTCAAACTCTAACCCTATGCATTTAAATGCCGCCATAAAAAGGCCGACTACGAAACTGCTTGTATACAAAACATCTTAAATAACTTCTGCAAACTTCTGCTTTGAATAACAGCGATGATCTTTCAAAGCTGTACAAGGCAAATTTAAATGTTCCCAATCCCATCTCACATTACTTGTTAGTCACAAGGCACGGTCTGAAAAAGGCAGAATTATTGATTGCTTTGTTTAACTACACGACGCACAATAAATGTCGTACTTTTGTTCAAAATTGTGCTTCATCAGTGCAGTGGTAGAACAGTAAAAGCAGCTATTGAAAATGAGTGGCTGGCTGGTGTTGGCTCTTGCATAGCACACAACTCAAACATCAAACGACACCATGATTTAGTGGGCTATAAATGCCAAAACAGCTCTGTGGTCACAAGTTAGGCAGGAAGTACAAGCCTCCCACTAAGAATACTTTTGCCCATGTGTTTGGTGTCAACTGGGAGAAACATGGAACAATTATTCCATTTACAGTTTGCCCCAAAATTATAAATGTCCTTCAGAGCTACATTTTGACTGGGATAATGCATCAGTTCCATTATGGTTATGGCCTGACAACGTGACAAATGACATTGTGCAGTGTCGAATTTGAGGGAATTATGGAAACGGAGGCGCAGTAGGCGGGTTTATTTTAATACAGGTTCAAAATAATATTAATAATAATAAATAAATATATTTGTAGATTGAAATTTGTTTTTTGAACTACAAAAATGGTGTTGTTTTATTAAGCGTTTATCTATATTTTGTGTTGTCATAATACTAAAAGTTGATTCTGATACAAAAATATCTTTATACACAATGATAATTTGGGACAGTGCAATGCCATTTTCAACACAAAGTGATTGCAGTTTCTTTTACATAGTATATACTTTAAATACTTGTTTAAGCATCGATTAATATCTTGGTATCTTTTTGTTGTTGTAGTTGTTGTATAGACCCATATAGACTTAGTTTTCTATGGTCCTCATTTCTCTTTCAAATTTATACATTGACGATTCAGGGCTGGAGTCCGTTTTTTAAGCACATGGCAAAAGAATAATTCATTAACCCTCTTTTATTTTGTTTAAGGTTGGGGCAACATATTTCTTAACCCTTGTTTTGATCAAATCTAGTGGATGTCAAACCGTGTGCGTGTCATCACCCTAACTACCCTTTGTCTCCACATGTGTACAGGGCTGTATGTTTATTAGTGCATGTAAACACATACACATTGCTCATGCATCAAATGAGACACAGTAAGACAAAGAAACTGTCTGACGAGTGTAACAAAATGCCCCGAAGCCATCTCTCTTCTGCCCAACGCTCGTCCCAAGACTGTCATGTGTCTCTGTCGCCCCGGTCACAAGCGCAGTGTGTTTGGGCCTGTGGAGCTGAGCGTGTCAATGTGAAGGATGTGTTTCTGTAGGGGGAAGGGGTTTTTTTTTTTTGCTCCTCAATCTCAGTCTGGGTCTACCCCCCGTCTTGTTGTCGTCCCAGATCCTCTACATCTCCTCACATTATTCGCTGACCTGAGACCGCGAGGCCAGAGGAATCTTATCAGCCCCTCAGTCTTCTTAATGAATCATTTTTTTGGCCTGAGAGCACCGAGAGAGTGCGCGTACATCCATCGCAACACAAAATTACCGGCCATTAATACAAAGGAACAGAAGTTTAGCGCTGGACGTTGGCAGGGTATGACAACGCATTTCTATGAAGACTTATTCCACACCTCACAATGTGGTCAATAAACTCTTAGGCGACAGTCAAAACAAAAGCAGAGGGGCTGTTTGGTGTCGGTACAACTGTGAATTATACACAATATGTTACGAAAATATCCATATAATTGACTCGGCACTGACAACCATTAATTTCAGTGCTCCATTAAGTGGTTCAAATGATGTTGTAAGAGGCCATACATCTCCTCTTGCCCTTTTATGGGATCAGCACCACGTCTCTACCCCAGAACTTAATCGACCCTCTGCCCCGTCTGTCCATAAAGTCTGATGCAAAGCAATAGTCTTAGAAGCAGTCCAAACTTGTGCATTATACTCCCGGTAGCACTGAGCACTGCAGTGAAGACCAAAGCTCCTCTTCGATCTATTTTATTTTCTCATTTATGTTAAGCCAGCTTTAAATGTCAGTACAGTTTTTGCATGCCAATGTGGGTCTGTCTGCAGCTCATTATTTTCAGATGTTGACAGCCTAATCGCGTGCAAGTTTAGCCCACTTTGCTAACCTAATGCTCGCTACGGCCAAGTAATACTGAACAGAGAGCCAAAGTCTGTTACCGCAGTGTTGGTGCACAGCTGTCCAATTTATTTTAGTTCTGACCTGGCGTAATCCTGTAATTCATTATGACAGGAAACATTTATGTTCAAATATTATCCGCAATAATAAAAATAAGTCAATTATAGACTTGAGATGTGTTTAAAGTAGATGTGATTTAATGTGGAGGAGACGGCCAGGTCTGATTTAGGGGTTTGACAGACTAACCTCCTGAGCCGAGTCCAGAGTCTAGTCATCACGTGCCTCACTCACTCCGACAGCAGCCTCTGTGAACCTTTGTCAGCCCCTGCCCCGGCTCACGAGAAGCAGAGTTCTGGGATTTGTCCAAGTTGTGCATAATTCAGAGGTGTCAGCACCTTTTAGGGTTGTAAATACAACATGTCACCATGCATCACGGCAGCAGGAGGAGAACGCAGACTCTTCAAGGCCTAATTATTTTGCCTACCTCCAGCATCTTGACATGGGATCATTGCGGTGCAGTAAAAGGGGGAGCATCTCTGACCCAGTGCAGCGCTAGAGCTAGCACCGCCAAAATTATTATTAACATTTCATGTGGCCTGGCACAGTTTGAGATGCAGTTAGACAACTCTTTGAGCGAGAATTGGAAAAAATACAGCAATGGAGGGTTCAAACACGAGCACAGTTAGTGGCCTATCTCCCGCTTTCAGGAATGTGGAAAAGTGACAGCAGTGTCACCCTGAAGTGACAGAGCTCTGCAGCGGGTTCAGTTCAGGGACTCCCTCCCACGGCATGATCAGAACACAGTCAAACTCAGGCAAAGTTAGGAGAGGGGAACTTAGAGGAGAAGTCTCCAATGGGCAGAGCAGACTGCTAGAGTAATTAAAATATGCTGTCACGATGGTGTGCTGGTCACACGCAGCCACACGATTACGCCGAATGCTGTGTCAGAGGAATCTACTCGTAACTCATTTTGAGAAGGGCAAAACCAAGTCGTCTGTTTTGCAAAATAACAACAAGAGAATCATTTTTCAATTGGATGAATTTAAGCAACCGAGAAAGAGGATACGACGGGGGTGAGCAGAAATATGAGGAGGAGTTCTTTTATTTTCAGATAGGACATTTTTAAGAAGCATACGAAGCTTGTGGTGGTGTGTGAGCACTGGGAGGGTCCGAGGCTATAAGCCACTGTAATCCTGAGGCTGCCACTGTTTAAAATCTGCTGCAGTCGCTGTGAGTCTCCAAAGACACTGCTACACAAACGCAGCTTAAAACAACATCTGCCAACACAACGATCAAACTTCCCACTCGTTTCTTAGAATGCAGTTATCCTTATTTGACCAATGCACTTAGTCTTACATCCATAAACCATGTAGCGACACTTGTTTGACAGCTGACTCAATGCACTCCGTTTCTAGGTCACTTTGATACAAAACCTTGAGGCAGACAATACCAATTCTTTAATTCCTTGCTTGGCTCCCACAAACAAAAAGCAAAAAACATTAATGGATTTGAAAACTAATGTAGTACCTACTCGACTAAAACTTGTTAAATCGATAAATGAATGTTTTGGCTCTGATGTAGCAAGATTTACAGAATTACTGTAATATTTTATGGCCGCTTTCCATATCGTGATGGAAACGGACCAAAATACACTGGCCCATTCCCCACTTCTGTTTAATGGCTCACTGAACCAATATAAAGGGGACATATTATGTAAAATTGAGTTTTATGAGGTTTTAACCATGTTATAATGGCGTTTCCTTATCCAATTATATTTGGACTGATTCACGCATGTTTCAGTAATCCTGTATTGTCCTGCATTAAGGCTCGAGTGTTCAACAACATGAACGTGTAAAAGCGGTTTGCTAATGGGAAATGCTCTGCAGTTTTGAACAGCAAGTCAATGAATCCGTGTATATTATGAACCTGTTTCAGATCACTACTGCAATTAACAAAATATAAACAAACTACACATGTTATAGTTCAATACTTCAATATACCAGGAAAAAAAAATTCTTAATAATACCATATATTCCAAAATCCCTGATACACACACCCTATACAAAAATAACTTACATTTTCTCAGTACATTTCCATATCTATCCGTGTTAATGTATAAAGCTGCAACAGTTCAAAGTGTAGAGGCAGTGAGAGCTGCAGTAACTAGTTGGGAGTGTAAAAGGTTGCACCCCTTCGACAGATGTCATTAACAAGCCTTCTAAAAGGTGAGAGTTGTGCTGAAAACAGGATACTGTGGATGAGGAAGTCAGCAATGGGACTTATTATTTCACACTTCAGCCTTTCTGTTGAAGAATCTGACATGATGATATACATGCAATATCTCTCCAAGTACAAAAGCAATCACACTTAGTAAATGAAAAATCAGGCATGTGGGAACAGATTGGGAGGCAAAGATGGAAATGTAATACAACCAAAAGTGCAAAAAAGGCTCTTAATTATTCACCCCGATCTGCAGACAATTAATTTAAACAAAAACTTTGGCAGAGGAGGGAAATTTCCACTTTTGGAAAAACACTGCTGGGAAAGCTGGCAGGCCCATTCTTCATTTTCTAATTATGCGGGATTATTATTAGCCAGAACCAGCTGATGAAGGAGACATTGATGGAGGTGCTGTGCTAATGAAATCAGATGTCAGAAAGGCACGCTGCGTAGCCATCCTCCTCCATTCAAAGAGCAGCCAAATGTGAAAAAACGATTATGTTATTGTAATATAAAAGCAGCACGATATCCATACTGCGCTAAACAAAGAAAGCTATCTATTGATATAACAACATATTTCATCTGGCAAATGTGCGTGTGTACATTTAAATAATTAGGACTAGAATTTAAACTAAATGACAGAAAATACCCAATTACCTGACGTCAGAACTATGTATCTGGGCCTCAAAACTCCTGCCATGTACACAAGAAATGGATACCAGTACCTTTGGAGAAAAACATGGATGACACAAACGGATCCAAAAATCAAGGACTAAGCAGACATTATAACTGACTTAATTTGAAAATGAACCAATTTGACAGACTTTGGACTAAATGTGACATACGTTGGACAATATGTGCCTTCATTTTGTTAAATGTGTTTTGTTGCATATTTTTCTTGTTCTCGCTCTGGTGTTTTTCTGTTCTGTTTCACCTTTTGTTGATGAACACTAGAAAAGAGTCAATCCTCTCTAAATGTCAGTTTTAAACGGTTCATTTGCATACAATATTTCATTGTACATGTACCTTGGTGTTACAGTTCTGTTTTTAATTAAAGTTCAAGATTAATGTTGATTCCAGATTACAAACTGAAATAATCATATGAACGAGCAAATCTCATTATTGCCATCATGTATGTTATCACATGATTTAATGGCACAGGTTATTCATTTCATCAACGTAAAAACATAAAAAAGGCATCAACACAGTTTTCATTTTGTATCCTGCTCCCGAGGCTGATATTGGTGTACATCTGGCTCTGCCATATTAGGGAGCAGCCAAATGTTCCCGCTTGGTGCTAATGTGACAAGGCTGATGTCTTTTGTGTAGCGTCACCACAAGTCGTCAATGGCACCACGAGTCCAGGTCATTAATCATCCTTCCCCCTGTATGCCTGACAGACCCTGGTCCACACAGAGGGGGTTTAGGCCTCAAACACGGACTCCTGCCCCATGCGGCCTCTATAGATTACAATGAAAACTTCCCACACATGCATAGTTACTAGGTCACCAATCAAATTATGTTGATAACCGGAGATTCTGCCCAGAACAACAGAATTCATTTAGTATCCCGTTGGCGCCATTGTCCTAGTGCCAGCTCATCTCCGGGGTGCGGGATGAATCAGTAACCGCCCTTTTTTCCTCCGCAATTTATTTGACTCACTTCAAATGAATGGCATGCCCTGTGAGAGAGAGGCATGAATTATAAAAAACAACAATGCAAGGGGACAGTTTGGAAGATCTGACCAACATAGATGTCCAGGAAGATCTATGAAAATGCAAATGGTCCGTGAGAGCCAGATGGCCATAGCAGTTTTGGGCAAATCCATTAAAGGCATAAATAACGTCTGACATTATAAATAAAGCTAATTTATAAGTGGCAAGACATAAAAGGAGGATGCCTAAGTGAAACATGTCCATCCATCAGCATCACAGCGGAGATCATTTGGACCAAAATCCCAAATGCCGTCTCTACATAACAATCTGGCCCTATCTCGAAAAGGACGTCCGATTGTGGGACACCAATACATGTCATTCAAGCGTTTCCCTCAACCCCGATGGGATGCACTGGCTTAGCGGCCGCATTTTAATTAATCCCCAGATGACGGACAGGTTATGTGCGTCTGTGGGCCGGGCCGCGGGGTTGATGGGATAGGAGAACATGACAGAGGGGTTAAAAGCAGAGCCACCCAATGTCAGCAGGCGGGTCGACTCGGGACAGGTGCAGTCTCTCGGGTCAAAGCCAATTCCCCCACCTTCTGTTGTTCCCCTCCAGCCCAAAAACACACGCAATCAACGGAAAAGAGAGGAGCGCGTGGCCTCGGATGACACGGGCCGTCGTGACATTGCAGCGTGCGCCACATTGCCTAACCTTTGATTGATTTATATGTTTGCTTTGCTTCGTTTGCTGGCCTGGATCATTCCCATCGGTGATTGTCCTAAATTGCCGGCTCATTTCCCAGATTCCCATCCCCAGGTGTGGTTAATTTGAGCAGCTTTAATGCAAATTTGACAGAGCGGAGAAGATATATTATTGCCATTGCTCTCTTTGCGTTGGGATATTCGTCATTCCGGCAACCATTTAAGCATACGTTTCACATTGGAGTGCGATTTGAATACAAAGGTTATCAACATCTAAAGAAATCCTTGAGAAATGCAAATACCTCAGAGAATGATTAATTGAAAGCTTTATTGTGGCAGCTATTGTTTCGTGCCCTGCCAAAATGGGTGAGTGCACATGTCCCGGTGAACCTGTATGTAGCCAGGCTGCTCTGCACTTAATCATGTCCAGAGACTTAACACTAAAAGGTAAAACATTGTAACCAAGTTTCAGGGGGTAAAATTACATTCAGGAGTCAAAATACAAATCAATGAATCAATAACGGCGACAGAAGACCGTTTCTTTGGCGAAAAACGGTTAAAATACATTCTGAGAGAAGGGCAAACAAAGCAACCTGTTAATTTTACAATCCGAAAAATACAATTATGACTTTTTACAGCCTATAATAAAGCTTAATATCCACAGTCTGTTTTTGCCATTATTTTACACAGAGAACATTTCAGAGGGAAATGAACTGTGTAACATGCCTCGGGCCGACAATGTGTGTCCAACATAAACGCACACAGAGCCATCTGCCACAAGCCTTTATGTCATTTCAGAAAACCCAGCTTTTGTCAGTATGAAATCACTCATTTTCGTCACTTAAAGAAGGCAAAGAACACAAGGTTAGCAAAAGCAGACTGTCAACTATACATTTAAAGTAAAAAAATAATAATAATAACCAGCTTTGTGGTGATGCCTGATGATATTTATGCAGTAGGGACTTTGAAAACAGTGTATACACAAATGCTAATGAGTATTTCATATTCAGCTCGGGAAATCTTTGACACATTTTTGTTCATAAATGTAAAGCATATTGTGTTGGTTTTGTAACCCGTAGAGACCCTAATTATTTTGAATCTTGTGATACATCAAAAACACAACAGTTAATGGGTTTGGCTTCAATCAAACTTCCCATGAGACATACTGTACATATACTAGCATATCGAAACACAACTCCTCAATAGCAGTACTTTCTTATCTGCTGTTCAGATTAACAGTCGTAACCAAAATGTTCAACTCAATTACTCAATTTACTTCATTCCAGTATTAGCTAAAACAATGTAAGCAGTGCAGAACAAGACCCAGAAACAGTGAGACATAAAAGTTAAACGTTTTTAATAAATGGAGGTCCAGTCTGCATTTGACTGAAAGCAAACGTAGTGTCAGGTTTGGCGTAGACGGTAATGATACTTTCCAAAAACACAAACTTGGCCCATGCAATGATTAATTGAGGTGTGATTACAACATATTTTTACATTTTATTTACCCTGCTCAAGTGATATTTATCCCTGCAAAAACATGAAGCAATCACTCTTAACAAAACTAAAGGTTAAATGCTAATGTAATGAGCAGTGCTAGAATTAGATTACCCTTTAGAGAAATAGCCAGTCTGAACTTCAATTTTAAAATGCTGACAAGTATAGTGGTACTAATGGCACAACAGGCCATAATAGTCCAATATAAATGTACATTAGAACTGGGGATAACGGTGGATCACACTTGTTCAACACAACAGTAAATAAGTAACAGGATTTGCTTTGTTATTTATGCTCTGTCACTTTTGATACCACAATTATTATTATTATAGACAATAGAATGCAATTTTCAACACAAAATAATAATACTTTGAGACTTTCTTCAGTATACTAGTTCAAATAAGTATCTGATGTTCCACAACACCATTCTATATGGTAAAATTGTAACAAAACACTTTAATAATGTTACATCACTAGCTACCACTGCTTCTGTTTGGGACCCTGCTCGCTCACTGTAGCTTCTGGCTTCTTGCCCCATGCCACATTTGCACGCTCTGACTTTTGGCTTTACAGGCGTCTGAGGTTTCACTTCTTGCATCTTGGCCCACCTTCCCATAAACCCCTTTTCAACTCAAAATAGACGACATAATTCATCCCAGCCAATCCAGCAAGAATGTAAATAAAGAACAAAAAGCAGCCTGTTCTTCACATATTGAAGGGGCCTCTTTGGGAATTGCTAAAAACTGATACTAGTTCAACCTCGGACGTTTCTCTGCACTTTCCAAAGCAACAGCATCAGTAGATATACAGGGCAGAGAGCCACAGTCCAAATCACTGAACAGGCCTTATCTTGCATTGGCAGACAGTGGGTCTCCCATAATCTGTCTGGGCTCGAGCTACGGTGGCCTGGCAGTTTCCGCTCATCTGCATAGCCATCTTTTTAGCCTCAATTCAATTTAAAATAATTGACTTTTTTAATCTTTCGTTTCGTCCTTCTACCATGTAATGTACCTTGTGGATCTTCCGGCCGAAGCAAATGTCAATTAAAAAGACATCGAATAATAAAGGCAGTGACCAAGTAATGTTAATTAATAGGAGAGGTTTATGGTGCATAGTACAGGTCCCCGGCACGGCTCGGAGTGTTTAAGCATTCAGCCGTGCAGCGTCACAGCCATTTTGGACACAAGGTAATGAAGTTTGTCGTGGCAGTGAATTTGAGTGTGAAATGGCCTCATCAGGTAAATTATCCAAGAGAGAACACACTTTAGTACACTTCCAAACGGACAAACATTGTTATTTTAGGAAAGAAAGAAAATGAATAACCAAACTGAATGCTAATTTAGTTGACCTTGTGGTTTGGTCAATGACATGTGGAGTGAGATCAATATTATAATGAGATGTGATATACTTATACTATGATTTCAGTTATTTCAACACAAAAACACTTTGTAACTTGTCTGGTGGAAAGCACGGCACCTTCTTGTTTCCACAGTATGGCATTAAACTTATCTTTCTCCATAAAGACAAACAGGCCAAGTAACAGATCTGTCGAGAGGCGACCCCGCTTACAGTAAGTTGTTTTTTCTAAAACCAAATTAAAAACATATCCAGGCGGTACCATGGAGAACATGAGATAAAAGATAAATCCCATTTTGTCCATTGTCTGTTAAATCTGTCTATTTCAAGTCGAGTCCAGATGGGATTTTTTTCCATCATCGGAGCAGTTTGTGTCGTTCATTTTTTTGTGATGGGCTTTTTCCCAGCCGCCAGGAGTATATTCCAGAGATATCCTTCCATTATGTCCATGGAGGGGGTGTTCAGGTCCAATTACATTGTTCCGAAACTGAATGGGATGGTGGTGTTAAAAACAGTGCATTGCCTTGTTGATTTCAGTCCATGCTCAGGTTTCGAAGGTATTGTTTGGTAATCAAAACCGTAAATTAAAAATGCAAGGTAAGTCATTTATTCCAGGTAAAGCAATCCCATATCCATGGAGACAATCAGTCTTGTAGAAAAGAAACATTTTGCACCTTTAATTTATTTGTCCAACGCTGACAAAATAAAAAAGACAAAACCATCACTCAATCGTGGTCAATTTAAAACTTCATAAGGAAAATTATAATTAAAACCAGCCTTCGTAAAGCCTTTAACTTAAAATTGGTACATTTCTGTAAGATGGAAAATCTTGCCGTTATTTCGATTTTTTTGGTAGCGGCTGTAAAGGCTTGTTTGACTGGCGACCCAACATGAGACCAAGGCTGGAGGATCAGGACCCTGGACCAGATAAGAACCGTTTGGTACCAGTATTTAACCCTCAAAGACTGAAGGCTGCAGCATGCTTTCTTCTCTCTGTCCAGTCACACAGACTTCATTACCAGGCTCCTTTCATACTCTAATTCCCGCTTCAAATTCAGTCTTTGTTAATTAGAAGTAGGTTTAAACTCACAAAGAGCTCCCATTGTGTTTACTTTTCCAAATTATTGCCCCCATGTAAATGAATTAGCGGCAAGCGCAGTGGCCGAGGTAGACACTCTCAAAGAGAATCAGGCAGTAATTGAGTGTGGATCCAAACACATTTGTGCTTTTCAAACCCGGCCGCCTCGGGTTTGTCTTCTGTTGGTGTTCCTAATTAACTCTGGTTTCTGCAGGGATTTAAAATAGGCCACTGATGAGACACACAACAGAGAAGGAGAACAGCTATGCGGTCACTAAAGAAAAACGTGTGCCGTTTTGGACACCTACAATCCAACAAGTTGTATTTCATGGAAGGTTGTAATAGGTTTGAAAAGTTGGAGGCCATTTAGAGTATGGCTGGGCAAGTAATCGAAAGGTCGACTGATCGAGTCATGTGAAATTACTTGAGAGGGTTTTTGAATCGAGATGTCCACAGCCAATACTTAATACTGTCAGTAAGAACATGTGGTTTTGAGCAGAAGTCAGACTTTGGCGGAAGAAATTTGAATATTATTTGTGTTGAATGGCACAGATTAAAAGCCTGTATAGTTTGCATATTTTTTATCAAATAATTATTAAGACTATTCGTTCATCAATTTTTACCGTTTGATTATTATTTTTTCCATATCGCCCAGTCCTAGTAGGCAATTAAAAAAAATCTATTCAATTATAAGACAAAATGAATACTCTTAGATCAAACTGCCTCCACAAAAACAACGAAAGGTGGCTCAAGTCTTGAAGCTTCATGACAAGCTATACCATACCTTTATGGGATACAGTAATTAGAATAGTACAATTAATCAGAAGGGAATTCATTATTATTTGGGTGGGGTTCCTCTTTGCCTCCACTTTCCCTATTGCACCCGCCTGCTCCATCAAATTAACATAATGGTAATGCAATCACACTACTTCACTCTGCTCCATAAACTCCCAGAGCTGAGTTCTCAGTTCTGTTAACTTTAAGGACACATTTTAAATATTTAATTTGGAGAAATTTCCTTTTTGCAGTGTTTGTAATTTATCCACCCAAACAAATGTTTTTCCCCCTTATTTTAAGTTACTGTACAAGTAAGGCTTTTGCTTGTTTATTTTCCAGCACAGATATAAAGAGGGGAGGGACATTCAGCAAGTAGTTGGACCCGAAAATCAAATGACAGCTCAAGGAAAAGGTTCAATACTCTACTGATTTTGATAATGATACAGTAATACATTTTGCCGCTAAAAGGATAATTTAAAACACAGAACACTAGTATTTTCCTTACAATGATTCTAAAACCAAGTACCACCACTCAAATATACCATTTCAAGCAGGATAGGCCAAATTCTAATATAAATATCTACCGGTAAATAGTTTTAGTCTCAATCATTATCAATTTTCAGAGAGCCCTAGAGCCAGACTGAGTTAAAACACTGAACCTCTAGAAAACAATCTCTCCAAATTGCTGGACTGTCACAAAGGGTCTGATCACAGTTTGATATTATACTTTGATATCGCCCATCTCTTTAAAGTACCCTTTAAAGTATAGAATATGAAACGCTACATGAAAGTGCGACACAAAACCGCTTCTGAAATCACATCAAAAAGAAGTGAGAAGATCAGCTGTCCCCGTCAAACTCGGTGGAAAGAAATTACCATATTAAACACTTTGCTCCATTCAACGGTCTAATGAGTCAGTCTCATTGTCACTCCGCAGACCGGGAATATGGGCCAATTCAACCCGTGCTTAATTGGTGATTTTTGACTTATCCGTCGTCAGAGAAAGTCAGAGCTGACACACATGAGGAGGGCCAAGTGTGCGAGGTGGGGGACATGAAGTAGGCCACGCGAAGAAAAATGCTAATCAACGCATTAAAATACAAAAAGGACAGTTGCAAAAGTGTGCTTGACAAAAGTGAGGTGCAAATAACAGGGTCAAGCAAAAGGAAATGGGCACGCAAAAGAAAAAAAGTCATTAATAAGACATTGATTGGGCCTTTGAAAAGATCTACTTAAGCAGACAAGGTTAAAAGACATTTGATACTTTAATTTAGACACATAACATTAACGGCTAAGGTTAAACCAGCAGACAGACAAGAGCACTTTTAAACAGTCGTTTGTGTACAAAGCTGTTGTCATAGAAGGCCTCCTATAAGCGAGTTAATGTTATTAGAGAAACTGAAGAAGGATTTTTGTGTGTGTGTAAAAGCAACACAGGGAGTGAAATTAAAAGGGATGGAGCACAGTAAGCTGAGACGCGTGCGGAGCCAGACAAACATTCCCAATTACCTTCTATATAGGGTTTTCATTAAGTACTCCACATAAGAGTCCGACTGTCTGCTCTTTGTCTCCGCAGCCGTCTGGAGCTAATCAAATTCACAGGCCGTCTCAGAAGCCATCGCAGCCTCGCATTATCATTCATCTGGATGGCCATCTCGTCGGCACCGTGGTTAACGAACAATGTTGGGGCTAGAAATTCAATTCGCTACAGTTAGCGACTGAATTGGTGATCAATTGTGGCGTCGCGGCGATAAAACATTGTCAAAGTAGTCTCCTCCATTCTCCCATTATCGGTACACTTAGATGAGCTCCTGAATGGCGTTAATAAAGCGGCGGTACAGAGCTGCGCAGAGTGACCAGACGATACAAATGCATGTCCCAGCTTTGATACATCCTCTGCTGCAGAAGAGATAAGCCATCAAACAAAACAACCGTTAGCTGATAAATGTGGCATATGGTGATGAATAGAGAGTGTATTTTGATGCTGGCAGGGTGTCTGAAATAGTCAGTCCGATCTATGATATCCGTCTGTACAATGTAAACACCGTTGTCAATTCTTGCAGGAGCTTTGTTGTCTGCCTTATAAGAATCTGATAATAACTTTTGATATATTGTTTGGAATATATATATATATATATATATATATATATATATATATATATATATATATATATATATATATATATATATATATATATATATATATATATATATATATATATATATATATATATATATATATATATATATATATATATATATATATATATATATATATATATAATGCCAAATTTGAACATTCAGTATGTTGCCTATAATAATATATAATAAAAACAGGAATACAAATGTGCAAAAGGAGTTGATTAAACATTTTTGGTGGTTAATTTGAAAGTAAATAAACTTGTGCTATACTGGAACCTGAACCATGACATTTGGTCTTGAGGAGGAGCCTTCAATACGAGGAGCAGTGGTTGGCTGTGGCTGCTAGGGACTGGCTCGTGGGCCCCTGGTTGCAGATTGATGTTTCATCATGTGTTATACATGCATGAATGTTTGAGTTATATTTTATGTATAGAAAGCACTTTATAAAGTTTGTTTGATTGTATTTCAAGGGTGTTTTTGCACATATCCAAAGGACTGCAAGGACCAGATTACTTGGGAGAATCCAATAGACAGATGAATTATGTGTCAATGTCACACCATATACTGTTCCGAATAACATAAGTGAAAGTATCTAATCTAAGTGGAGGCCAATCATTTCTTAATATTAATGCTATAAGTTATAAGCCGAATGCAATGTCTGGCAAAACAAGCTACAAAAGAGAGTAATGCGGCGCAACAACAGAATTAGTTTTCCCAGGGAGTACTGACTAATGTTATCCCATTTATTACCGATTTAAAAGCAGTTATACATAATGCATGAGTGTTTTACATAGTTTAACAGTTTTGGGAGATGTGTTCCTTGGCGGAAAAAGTATGAAAAAAATGCAGCATTTAAAACTTGCCAGCCTCTGAGTTGCACGTCTGACAACAACTCTAAGTGGCTCTGTGCAGTGGGAATAAAATGGATGTTGTGTGTTAGGGGAACACCAAGCCTTTTCTCAATGCAGCATAAGTTACACTGTGTGACTGCACTGGGGTCTATTGAGACAGAGTGCCTGCCAGAGGAGCATAAGACTAATAGCCCGCTGCCATTTCTGCTTATATTGTTACCTGCCCCAAAGGACAGCCGTGCCGCTTTGGAATTACACTTGAACATATGCTATTGCCACATTTGCCACAAGAAACAACAAGTAAATGCATGGCAACAAGTCATTGAATTGATACAAAACTATATAATGTGCATCCAAATAAGGCATTAAAGTACGCAACAACATGTCATTTATCAGCATTTGTGATTACAAGGATTAAATATTTTCACTAATGCAAAACATATTGGTTTGTAGCGTTGTATCAAACTCAATTTTGATGCTAAGGAATAATCGATTATCCCTCAAAAATAAATTATACCGCAATTCTAGGTCAAAGCTTCGACAACAGACATTCTCAACCAAAAATACTAGTACTTTACTTATTAGACATTGTGGTCTTAATACTAGTTCTGATAAAGTGGACGAGTAGCTTTGTCTTGTCATAGTAATATCTTTAGTGTATCGATACATGCTCAAATGAGTACCGGTATCTTGTTTGTATATTAGCTTAAATATTGATTTGCATCCGGCTTTTGATACTTTGGACAACCCTATTGGTAAGCAAGACATGTTCTAGATATCCCATCAAAGAGGCTGTAAAATGCACCAGGTCTGTGGAAGCCGTGTGTATGGTGGTCTCTTAGTGGGAACAGGAAAAAGAAATAAGCACCAAAATGCCAAATGCCATTTAGTTTACAGCGCCCCCAATGGCCAGGGAGATAGTAAAAATGTTTTAGTAGCCAAAACTGGTTCTTTTGAAGTACCATTTGGCTCTCATTTGCATTTTTACAAGCACTAATTATGTGTAAAGACTTTTAATTAAGTGTGCCCAAAGTCAGTGCCATGGGTGAGATATGGAATAAAGGTTTTATGTCCAAATGCTGCACTAATAACACAAACGAGACCTATTGGACTTTTGTCTGCTATATAGTTGTTATGTTATATTTTGTACATTTTAAATATTGATCTAAAATGACTTAAAAAACAACTCCTCTTACTTGATTTTGTTTTTATTAATTTGTGCTAAAATGGCTTCACGACGCTGCCGAATCCTACGTGTGTCACTGTAAAAAATTATAACATTTTAGAAAACAGTACAAGTACACAAAATGGGAGAGCTGTGAAACTGTCGGTCTGCAGGAGAACAAATATGACTCCAACATGCATGAATCACTCTAAATACAACTTTGAGTGGTTTAATGAGAAGGGGAGACAATCATAATGTGGTTAAAAGCTCCTAATAGTCAATTTTGCATGAGAAGTCTCCTTTAAAAACAATATAGATGATGTGTCTTTGTAAATAGCACAGTATCAAAAATGATTTGTACTTGGATGTCATCTAACTTGTTGAACGTTACATACACCCACAAATTAACATGACAAGCCATTTCTTTCTTTTATGCTAATGAGGACACATCCAGAGCAAGACCCAAGCCAATGGTCCCGCTCTGCTGTCTAATGCAGCCCCCCCTGCTGCTCCGGCTCTGCCCCTTATTCAGCTCCAGGACTGTCCCGCAGCAGAGGGGGAGGGGCCATATGAAAGCGCTCATTTGTTGGCCTTTGTGTGTCCCTGCTCCGTCTGAGCGCGTGCTGGAGTTGCTCGGCAGCTCACAAGCATTTTTCCAGTTGTTGGCACCGGTATCTTAGTAACAGCACAAGGCGAGCAACAGTGCGGAGTCTTACTGTAGATATGCATGATGGCACATTGGAAAACTGGCTCAGACACTTCATTTCACAGGAAAACTTGGGGGCAAGAATTCACAAATTGAGGACATCGAGAGAACAGTATGTGGTAATTTTCACATTGCTTGTTATAAACTAAACTAGCAACTAAAATAAGTGTATTTGATCATATACTTCGGAATCGGAATCAGAATAGGTTTATTTCCATTGCCAATGAACCAAAATCCACAAACATAGGAACTTGCTTTGGTGATACGGTGCAAAATAAAACAATGAACAATAATATAGTAACATATATAAAATCAAAAGGGCATGCATTCAAGAAAAATGATTTAAATCTACTATAGGATAAAAATAGGCTAACTATGTAGACAAAGTTTACATTGTCATTGTATTGATTTGATTGTGTTTTACCAATTTGCTTATTTATCTGCACTCCAAATTACAACAAAATATCTACCTCTACAGCTAGAGGTGGGCAATTTATGGAAATTTAGATTACAACGTGAAAGTTGCTTTGAAGACATGCAAAATTGGAATATCTATTATATAATTTACAGTATATAAAAAAAAGCTACAAAAAGAGCTGGCGTAAGATAAAAACAAAAAATATATATAATATTTTTTTAAGTATACACAGTGATATTTCTGAACTTTTGAGGTTAAATTTTGAGATATTTAATATTTTTACACAACTAATACAATTAAAGACAGTGCAATTCAGTTGGACTGACATCATACCGTCTGAGTTTTGTTATCCGGATCCTATTTTTGTCACTACTAAGAACATCTATGTAAGCTTCTGGATCACAACTTTATTGAAAGGCTTTTAAATATGCTACTGTTCTCCCATCTCTTGGTTGAGACCAGACCAAAACAACAGGATTCTATTATTTTTGCAACATGGTGTACATCTGAAGGAAGGGTGCAGGCTGTATAAGAGCAGGAGAATCGTTTCGCCGCCTGGCATCCATTTGCGTCAGAGCACCTTTCATTGTACAACTTTAGCAAGTGTCTCCAACATTTTCCACCCATTTCCCCTGGGCTTTTGTTCAGGCAAAGTTTGCGGCCAAAGATATAAAAAGGTTTGAGTAAATATGAAAAGCAGATGTGGTTGTAAACAAGACGGCATCCTGTCAATTGTGATGCAGTTTAAAGGTGGAACAATCGCGGTGAGCAGAGAATAGCAGCTCCAGGTGACTGATAAGAGATCAAACAGTCGGGTCCACGTCCAAAAGCACTCAATTGTGTTTTATTGGGACGCAGCCCGAGTTTAGTAATGATATTTTCTCATGAATTTTAACATTTTAATGGGGATTAAGGACGCACCAATGCCTCTCAAGTCATAAATCAATAAGATTCTGCTTCTCAAGTTCCAAACAAGATGAAAGCAATGTTGTGCAAGGGAAATATGAGTACCATTGTTATTTGAGCAATTTAGAAACTGCATCACTTTTTAAATTTATTCCAAGTCAAACTTTTTTTTAATCATTTTTGCACTGCATAACACAAATACAGTGCTATTATTATTATTATTTTTTAATTATGATTAATAATAAAAATGGCAGAAATGTTGGACAAGGATTAAAGAGGGACTGCAAACTGTCTTCGACCAACAATCTATGAGCAATAATCACTTTACAAACTGTGCTTTTTATTTTTGGAACACTATGTGAATGTGAGGAGAAGATGAACCAAATGTCATTAGGACATCAGAGGATAAGAAACAGCCAACTACAGGACAGTGGCGTCCCTTCCCCTACTTTGTTGGACATAGACTAAGACCCCCTTCTAAGACACTGTGAACTGATCCTGATTAACCCAGTGGGCTTAATCCACAGAGGCCGACACTGCAGCGCTGCTTCCCCCCAAAAGAGACTCACTTCAGTGGGCAGAGCAGCCAGACACTGTGCCCCTTAAACTGTGAAAACTCTGGCACAATAAGCACAGAGGAGAAAGAGGAGAGAGACCCCCAAAAGAAGCCTCTCTTCCGCAGACCCCGGTGCACTCCCCATGGTCACACTTGGGAAAGCAAAGGAGCGAAGCCTCATCCCAGGAATCCTGCTCAATATCCTGGGATTAGCCCGGGCCCCTCCGCGAGCCCCTTCTCTGCCTCCTGCTACGGGCCGATTCAGACTCTACTCGTCTGCACCGCTCCTTTGTCCAGAACCAACCACACAAGAGAAACAATCAAATATACTAAACTTTAATCTCTTATTGGCTCATATCGCTGTATCCCCTGCCTGCGCGGAAATCCTATAGAGAGTTAAATCCTGGGCTTTGTTAAACACAAGACCCGAATATCCAGGTATAGACCCCGCACTTACTGAGCCAACCGGTGCCAAAAGCGGTGAAATTATTTAATCAATGTAAACGCCGCAACCCAAATCCTTATTGCTGCATTGCAAAGCTCAGCAAAATGACCTAAAAGTTTTGCATTTGCTTTATACAGTGGTTTAGTCGATAAAACATAATGAAAACAAGCTTAGGGTTCACAGTCGGGTCAGTTATTTATTTAAATTTGCATAAAATATTCACTGTACAGTACAGAAGCGAAGCAAGGCTATGAACAAAAAAGGTGATGATTCAATCCTTGTGGCGGGTACATCAAGTCTCTCTGATAGCGACAAAAAATTCATACAACAATTCGGATTTGAATGTGATTAATTGTGCGGCTCTAGTCCAAAGCGTAGAATTACTAAAAACAACAAAACTTTCTCTCGATTAGTTCTCCATTAACGTCGAACATTAAATAAACAATGTAATTAGTTAAAAACACTTTTCAAACTTTGCCTGAACTTTTTTCGTTGTAATGGATGTCTGGAAACCATGGGATGTGGGTGCAGCTGTAAAAATAGCCGCAGAGTGCCACCCATGCAGCCGGCAGCATTGTGCGTCTGTGTGCCTTAAGACTGATCCTCCACTCCGCTGCCTCCCTTCCTCTCCCTCCTCCTCCCTCCTCCTCCCTCCTCCTTCCTCCTCCCTCCTCCTCCCTCCTCCTCCCTCCTCCTCCCTCCTCATCCCTCCTCATCCCTCCTCCTCCCTCCTCCTCCCTCCTCCTCCCTCCTCCTCCCTCCTCCTCTACAGATGTGCACTGTCTGTGAGGTCTGACAACAACAAGCCACATGCATGTGCTCATGGTTAGCCGGCACATCCCATTGGCTTCCTATGTCACAATGTCCGTTTGTATGTGCGCGAGTCGGTGAAAGGAACTCTGGGAAACTGGGCCACTAAACAACACTGCAGCTCCCACGACTTGCAATGTAGGCAGGAAAAGCTTTTCGACTGTCGTTTTCCTTGGAGATGTTACGCATTAATCTCGTCTATCTCGGGGTGTTTAGTGCACGATAAATCCTTGAAAAGAGAGTGTTTTAATTGTGACTGGGGCCAGACTCCACAGATCTTAACCTTGGCATAATCTGCTCGTCTCTGGGTACACGCAACTTTAATGCATTCTAGGTAAAGCAATAAGCAGTGGGGAATAACAGTGGACCTATAAGATACAGACACGGTTTGAAATTAACAATCCAAACTCTAGATTTGATTTGGTAAAGTTTTCCTGGTGAAATCTTTGTCCAATTTTGACAATGATGTTAAACTAGACTAAAATCCCTGCAGCTCATCTGAAGCATTAACACTTTGTTCTATTAACATGTTAGCTGTCACGCTAAACCAAAAGAAAATTAAATTACAGATTGGAGGTGCTCATTAATAACATTTCCAGCTTCTGTCTGTAATGTTCTCCTGAAACCTCAAAAGATTAAATGAGTTACAGTCTCCTCTTCACTTGCACCCACGAGCCCCAAGCTCTCAAGTCTTAACTACTTTTTTGTAGAGGAATGTTTTAATTTATCATTCTTAGTGCAATTCATTTAACATTTATTCACCAATATGTGGCAGCGGTGAATTGTATGTGATGTGAAAACTTGGAGACAAAAAAGCTTCTATGCCTTTCAATGTGGGCAGGAAGAGATTACAAAACAATAGCAATAACAGCAACTGATTAAACAGGTTTGTTTGAATCAAACTATGGAAATTCCCAATTAGGCTTGGTGACTTTAATGTGCAGGAAAACAGGAACATTTGTCTTCTACATCTACCCCATCCTGCAAACAGTGACTAGGGGAAACCTGTCAGAAGCAAAAGGCAACCGCTGTCAGTGCGGCACCAAAGACCCATCTCCGGATCTTGAGCCAGGATCTTGGTGAGCAGAGCCGATAGCTGGAAGATTAATGTGCATGTTTTGGAAATGTGTTCATACTTTTCTCATACAAGAGCTGGCAAAAGCTTTGAGACTCTCTTGGAAATAGGCGAGAATATCTAGCAAGGAAGAACACAAGTTATGCTCATGCGTTTGTGCATAGAGTTGGGGATTGTGTCATCATGATTTTTAGTTGACCCAAAGGAGAGTTTAAGATGCTTAATTCTAAACATGGTGTTAATTTATTCTGACACTATAGTGTGATAAATGTGTCATCCGGCAGCTTATCTGCTTTTCTAAGGCTGTTATATTTACTTTCTTATATTGCTTTGGCTAATGCATCTCTAGAGACGTTTGGTACAGCTGCAGTTACATAATTGTTAGCTACAAGTTACATTAGTTAAAATAGTTCTTACAGTGTAAGAAAGAAGACATTACAGAATCATGTGACAATAACAAACTGATTCAAGTTTCCAGATTCTGAATCAAATTATGGGAATTCCAGATAGCATTAAGGAACTTTCAAATGTTTCTAATATTTTCGTATACATGCTAAACTACAAAGCTTTGAGAGAGTGTGGTCGTTTTGCTCTCTAGATAAAGGCAAGGTAACTGGACAGAAGAAGAACCTCAGTCTTAACGAACATAGATTTAACAAGGCACCTGTAAAAACTACCACTGCATCCTGTTTTGCCGTTTGCTCGACAGTCTCCTTCCTGTTATGGCAACACCAACTTGGATTGCCATCGGATCTAAAAAACATAATATATTCAATCTCCCACAGACAGAAAAAAAACTTGAGCAAAATGTTTCTGTAGGCAAAATAGAAGACAGCTTAGTGGAATAAAGGAAGCCCAGACTAACACAAGAGTGGATTTTTGTAGAGTGGCACGTATGCAAATCTGGCCGTTGGGAATACGCTGCGGCTCTATGGCGTCCCGTTCTGATGATGCAGTTAGAGGCAGTGGAGGAGCAAATTGAGTTTAGCCAGATAGAGAGGCTGAGTTAACATGTGGCCTGGAGGAAAAGCAGAAGTCACCTGGGTCCCATGGGTGCCGCGCCACGTCCCTGTGAGGGAGACTGAGGCGTATACCCTCCAGGAGACAGTGAAAGGATAGGGCAATAATGACATTCAAATTGAGAGTCCAATATGGGTATAGAGGGATATGAGACTTAAAGTGCAGAGACTTGGGAGGTCAAAGCACGCGCCTCCAAAAGTTAACAGCTCCATTTCACCTCGCGCCGATACCACTTCTTTCTAATGAGAGCACAAAACTCTGCCTCTTTTTTCTAGCCCGGACGGACAGCCTTCCTCCGAGGCCTTTAGCAGCTCAGCCTTACTTTAATAGGCGCTGAAGGCAGGCAGTCAGCTGACCTGGATCTCTGGGCAAGAGCGGAGACGAGGTTGAGTGAGTGAAAATGCACAAGAAATACGTCCAGACAGAGGGAAGAGGCTGCGATCCGCACTTGACAGTGAGAGTCTTAAAGCTCCCTTTGGGTATATAGTATGCAGTTGTAAGTGAGGACGGGACTAAGAGCTGGAGCAAGCCTACACACTTACTTTCCTGGCTGGATTTATGACCATCGTGCACTCGATATTGGCCAAACAAGTTAAAAGTGGCTGCAGTGCCAAAGGAGGACGTTTAAAACCGACTGGAGTTATACAGCAGTAATTATCAAGGCTGCAATATGTTGGAAAAAATGTCAAATGTACGGCCGTTTTATTAACTAATTCAAGCTTCCGTTTACTGTCCAGGAGTTATAAGACTTGAGAACATTTCAAATAGTAACTGCTAAATGAATGTAAGAATAGACAGATGTTCTTTATGCCATACTTTATTAGATGTGATTAATCCTGCAGCCCTAAAAATAATGACAGACGGAATGAGATCAGTGATATTTGCACTCAGGCAGCTGATTCAAACCACTCACTCAAACTAAATAAATTGTTAGAGTCATATTTTTAGACATTTAGGAATTCCCCGCATAATTAAACCACGAAGTATTGTCATGTTGATTATTTCGGGGGAGATTGGAAATGAGAGATCTTAATGAATCATTTTAGATGGACATGTTATGGCTTTTGCCTGGGATGTTTTACAATATGACATTAAATATATTTCATTACGGGAGTTTATACAGCGCAAAAACATCTTGAAAAACATTTATTCTTATTGTGAACGGTGGCGCCTCCTTACAGAGCAGCAGACCTTTAACATTTCAGGCAAAGCAATAGCCATAAAAGGCAAGAAGGTAGCAGAATCTCCAACAGAGAATTATGCAGTACTGTACACCTTTAAGAAAAAAGTTTTGTGAAAAGGAAAAACTTTAAAAATCTTCAGTACGTCATGCTTCTGGTTTTATTCAGCCAGTCATGCATTCTACACATATTGAAAAGCTGCAGTCTCTCCAAACTATTTTGTTCACATCCTTGTTCGCTTTACATTGGCAGAAAAGGGGAGTGTGGTTCCACTTTCTTTTTGGTACGAAGGCAAAAATCAAAACAGCCCCTGCCTGTTTCAGTGAAGGAATGGGCCCTGCCGATGTGAAATCAAAGAATCTCCTTGCGGAAAGCGTGTGATTTATTCATGGCCTTTAGCTGCACCCTCTCAGCCGCTGCATCATGGGAAACAGAGCGTTTCCGTCACATGCACAGGTGCTTTTATGGGCCTTCTACATTACTCTTGATTTGCATCTCTCTGCCGGGACAGTGTGACCAGAGCGTCGTGTTATTCACTCCCAGTCAATGGCTTTAATGACTGGACAAAAGAACCATTGGTGCTTGTTTTTGGCAATACTTTTATTGGCAGAAGAAATTATTACAATGCTAATTACAAGCAGGGAAATTAGTCTAAGTAGTAGAAGAAGTTTCAAATTAAGTCAACTAGGCCATTCCAGCTCAGAGCATGAATCGTGAACGCATTTTTAATTTGTAAGTTAAGTGCTGCCAAGTTTTCCAAAAGAAAAAAAAAAGAAAAACTAACTATCTGTGGCTAAAATGTATTTTTCAGGGGATGAATCAACAATTGAGTAGGGCGCGACATTCAACAAATTGCAACGACGAAATAAAAGTATAGTGTTCCATTGTATGGAAGGCTCGCAATTAAAGATTGTTTTCAATTAATCTGTTGAAATCTTTTTTTTTTTTTAGATTAATCAATAAATTGTTGGATCACAAAAGACCTGTAAATATGAGTTTTTTTTCCAAATTTGACCAAAATGTAACTTAAGAGATTAGTCTTCATAGAGTATATTTATTAACAGTACTAATTTGACATGGTCCTTGTGTCATTTTGATCTAGCACATGAGATTCTTTGGCGTCTTTTTAGAGTTCAGACATAGTTATTGGGTATACTAAATTAGTTGAAGTTTATATCAGTTTATCCTTGGCATTTCCCCCATCATTACCAGTATCGTGATAGAAAGCAATATCTGGTACAATACATAGCTCGACTACATTCTCTGCGAGTCTTATACCTGTACAAGTGCTAATATCTACGGGAGGCTGGTATTCAAAGCTTGTCTGCAGCCCTTTTATCCGTGTTTACTTGCGAGACACACAGGGGAGTAGGTGTTTTTGAGAGGCGAGAGTGGGTGTGGAGGCATCAAAAAGGCCAAATGAAGCACTTCCAGGAGCACAGAGAGATTAGATGGTAGACTTTAGCTTCAAGATATCACTATTGATTTCCGTTTCTTTCTCCCATTTTTCACTCGGAGCAAAAATAACTTCATTACAGTTCTAACGGACCCATCGCAACACAGCAAAGATGTAGCCATCCGTTCACGAGTGCCGCCCATCAAGCAAGGGCGAGTCGCGTTTCACATTATGGGGCTAAAATCATAAAAAGGATGTATTCAAAGGTAATTGACAGGAATAAAATTTAAACTATTTTATTTCCGCGTGGTAATTACAGCTGTTACATTCAGACTGACAATGTCAATGGTTCTTTCTTCTTTTATCGTAAATCATCGCAGAGAAAATGTGTTTCATCCAGCTAAATGGAGTAAATCATCACTGTATTGATATAAATTGCATAATTTACAAGGGTAAACTGTTTTGAAACGGTTATGATAGACAGCAATGACAAACCTAAAAGGCTCTAAACCAATTACAGTTTGACATTAACTGATTCAACAACCTCATAACACAAAACAATCTTTCAAATATTTTACTTAATAGACTTTCTTGCCCAACAACCAACCAAGATAATCTATGCAGCCCTTAAAGGAGCACAGTGTTACTTTAGAGGTGGCTGGAATGTTCAGCAGAAGGTCATTAACTGTATCCATCTTGCATTTGATTGCTGATGTTTTAATGCCTTCTTATTGTTGTGTGCTCATGTCTCCACAGAACTGACTAATACCCTTGTTGTCTTCAAGGAGATGGATTAAATCTAATTGCACACTGCGGCACATTCCAGGTAAAGTCGCTCTTCATAAAAAAGAAGCTGGCGGACCTTTCACCAAATGAAAAACCTCTTAAAAGTTGGAAACTCCACCCGACACATTTAATTTGGGAGGAAGTTGAGCTACTTGGAGAGGAGATTGTTTATTTCCTGGACTCTTCACTGGCCCTGTTATATAAAGACACAATAGGACGTTTTTGCCTTAAGCATCTTGATGAATCTGTTGTGACAGCCGTGTAGAACATGTAGAAAGTTGTATAACCTAGTTTCTCTGGCCAGAAATTAGCTAAGCATACAGTAGTGGCAAGAATTAGGTTATGGAAAGAAACAAAACAAGTCTGTGTAATCCCTCATTCGTCCAGGAGTGTTCCTACACTATCCAACAAAATGAACAAACACAATAAAAGTAGGGGTATAAAATGGAGAGACTGAAAGCCGTTCTGTGTAAATGCAGTATCGCTATAACTATATGTATAACTATGGATGGTAAAGTGACAAAAAGGTGTGACAAAAGTCCACTTGTGATGGCAAAACAACTGGGTCCCAACTGGTCCACACAGGAAGAGAAACATGCAAAATCTAACAAACTGACTAGCTCAAATACGGAGAACATTTTAAAAAAAAGTCATACTATGTGGAAGAACGAATATATCTTATAACAAGCTGCATGTACATAATTTGACCACTTTGGAACTAGCATTAACTTCCCTTAGGCAGGCTGTGATGCTAAGCTTGATACCTGTTTATACATATTTTTCAATTATAAAGAGACAATGATTAAATCGGATTTCTGACATATAAAATGCATCAAAGTGCTGTTGACAGATTTCTGGTGTGTGGATGGGCAGACTTATTTTTCAGCTGTGAGTGAGACCTTGATGGATTCTGGCGGGTGCTATCAGAGCTGGAGCGTAGCGTGAAGGCGGTGCGTGCGATGCTGCATACCTGCTGATTGAAGCTGATGCCGGGGCCGGGCATGGACTTGGGTAATGGGATCAGACTGTCCGGCCCTCAGACTGCCCGTGCAATTTTCCTCCAGGGACCGTCAACAAAAGGCCTCCTACAATTACGCTGCTCAGAGCAACAAAACAAGGAGCTTTTCTGTCTCATTAACGCCTCCTGCCAGTGGACACTTTCACAAAATGTGGCTTTAAATTCCTGCTATTGCAATTTATGATGTCACGAGAACAGCAACACAATGTATAAAATATAACTGCATCTTTAAGGAGCAAGCAGACGTAATAAATAAAAACGATATCAGCTTGGTAACCAGAATCTTAGAAAAACTTTGCGCGTACACATAATTATAACGTATGTGTCCCTGTAGACACTGAGTCTATCGGCATGACTTTTTGAGCGTCTGGAAAAGCACTATACAAGCCCGATATTATTATAATCTACAAGAGGGGCAAGATTTTTATACTGGATGCCGTTCTTGTCGCAACCAACCACAATATTATGACTGGAGTGGAGAGTGTGGGTGCATTTTCACAACAGTATTAGTTTCGAGTGAATATCTTATGTTATTCTTAAAGATGAATATCAGCCAACAGCACTATTGGCACCATGGCTGAAAGAAGTGACATTATCACCTTATTGAACGTGTCTCTAAGTCCATGTGATGGATACATTTGTGTTTTCGGGGCGTGAGGTGTCCGTAGTCGCACCGTGTTGTCTCTGGGCAGAAAACCAGCCTTGTAACATTTGACGATGTAACACAACTCGACTGAGAAACCCTGGCTCTTTTTTATATTTGGCAATGTGAAATGCTTTTGTATGTGATTATACTGACTTAATATTATAAAAGGGAGAAAAGATTTATTTTGTGTCTGTTCCGACAATGATGCATCACAAGGGAGCCGCAGGGGGAGCTCTATCGATGGGTGTTACTTAGTTCTGCTTTAAAATAGCTGAATGGAGGGAAACAAGCCCTTGTTGAAACAAATCCATTTGTTTCAAGTAGTTTGTACCAGACCAAGCGAAACAAGTACTATTTTGGATGGTTTTGATTTTTTTTTTTTAAGATAATGAGGGGGAAGTTTAAGAGCAGCGCTGGGCAATAAGACAAAAAAACGTATCATGATTCTTTTCTCTCTCATATACATTGATGAAAAATGGCTTTGCTGATGCATGAGAGGCTGCCGGATTTGTTCTGCGGCATTGGCTCGACTAATTCTTCCTCGTGAGTGATAAAATAACTTCAGACAAGCCAATATGACAGGAGCTCGTGTGTAAGTTATAAAAGACGCCTGGGATTGTTCAAACTAGATCTCTGTAATGTATCACATCTATAATACAATCTCATCACTTCTATTTGAGCAGTTTAAATTTCATTAGAGAAGCCAAAGAAACAAAACCGATCAAATCAAATAAAACCATAATTTAGGATCAAACTAAAACAACAGCCTAAACACAATATTGTTTTGAGGGGCTTTGTTAAGAGGTGGGTAGTAGTTTATACTTTGGATATTAAGATATTTTGTGCATTATTTCATATTTTGTCCTTCCACAATACTTGAAATTATAAATCAGATGTTACGCCAAGGCAGATACTCTCACAATTACTCTTACTTGAGTAGTACTTTCTACAAATATTTTTTGCTCTTACTTAGTGAATAGTAATATCATTTGGATATAACAGTAGCCCTTTTATTTCATTTTTATTACAAGTATTTTTTCAACTCTCTGCCTCTCTTCCTATCCAGACGGCTGGAGATTTGGTTTCAACAGGGAACAATTGTTTTAACATTAAACGCAGTTCAATAATGCCATTTATTTGTCTCTGAATAGTTATTAAGAACATATTTTAAGCATGTAATACATTAGACCTTTTGTAAGCAGCAGAGACTGTAATAAAAACTATATTGAAACGCATTAGCAAGCAGAAAAGTCTCTTAAAGCATAAAGAAGCCATTGTTACCATTTTACTGAAGTGAAAATACATCTACATAATAAATATGGCTTTGTAGTGGTGTACGATAACAAAGATTGCTAATGTTAACAAACTGAAAGAGTAACCAGGCTCTCTAAGAGGTTTATTTGGCTTGCCTTATTGTTCAAGAAATCAACACGCTGCCTGGCTAATGCACAAGTGGAGTAGACACTCTAAATCTACTTCTGAACGGAGAAGAAAATTAACATGATGCAAAATGAATGCAAATGTATGCAGATTCCTTCTATCTGGCTGTATGCTGCTTTTTCCCCCTCAAACCTTTGGTCTTCTAAAACTGCAAGCAAAACAAACAGCAAGCTACTTAAAATTCATGAAACATTTATTTAATTCTCTGGGCTGGGACCTTCTCTTGACAAGCCTTCCTTCTCAGTCTTATGCTCTGCTAGTTTTGACATCCATCAGAAGAGCTTTGGACATGATATGTGGCCCCTGACACCTCGTGCATCATCCACATTGTTCCTCCGGGTCAAGGGGACGAACCAGCACCAGCCGCCCAGCCCAAAGACACTGACAACAGCCATAAAAGTGGGAGGAGAGTGCTACTGTATGCCGCCCACACAATGGATACAGGCATATGGATAATGACACGGTTGTCACGTGAATACTGGCAGGTAATGGGTCTTTTGTGTGGGATTAACAGACTCTTAATTGTAAATCACATCACAGCAAAGGGTGACCCCACATTTGAACTTATTGCTGGGTTTTGGCTGGTATTCCGAAAAGCTTATCCATGAGAAATGAAAAATGAGCACCTTTGCCATAGCAATTAACAATTCAAAACAGGATGAAAAATCTTTTGAATGATCAGAAGGGATAAAAATGGTCCCTACAAACAGAAAGCTGAAACCTATGAATACAAAGAAATAGATACGTGGTTGGTATAATATAGGGAGTTCAGCATTTGTAGATCACAAAGGAAAAACTGTGAGAATGACAACACATGCTCTATTTGCAATCATTCAAATCACCAATTACAGAGTTTGAGGACTACATTACATCACAAACAAAGTACAGTAAAACATGGCAATAATATCGATATCACAGTTCTTGACCACCATTTCACAATATTTTCCAATATCATGCAGTAACACAACCAACAAAATAAGACATTTTGGTGCAAGAAAGAACGAAAAAGGGGTTTAAATAACACCTGGGAAACTAAATCTCAGCCTGCCACTCCACATTCCTGAGAGCCAAGCCAGTAATCATTGTTATTGACGAACTAAAGGTTTGAAATGGGGCTCCAATAATGGCCACTCTACAACTCCTTTGATTCTCCAAGTCATTTCTTTCTTTTTTCACTTGCAGCGTGACTCGGACTCACTCCATCGCCTTCGCAGCCCATCTCATTCCCATCCACTGATTCAGCCGAGGCCAGCTGTCCGTCGAGTAGCTGCGCCGTGTGAATGACGGAGGCTGCAGTGAGGAGCAGTGGAGCGCTCAACGTGGAGGAGCAGCTTTGAAATGCTGCAGGTTCCTTTCTTTAAACCCAGGCGTGTGTTAAAGTCCCCCACGCCCTCCGTAGCGCTCTCCTCCCACGGAGCGCGAACCCCTCAGTTCCGATTCTCACAGCGGTTGCTCACTCGTCCGTGCTTTTCGCCTCCTCAAACGTGGTCACAAAGTTTCCCAGAATTCTCAGCGAAACCCAAAGTCTTAAACGCACTATTTATTCTGCTTAAACACATTCTGTCATCTGTCATTTACTTAACGGATACACGTGCCTGTCTGGCCATATGGCTGCAGGAACGAGGAAGCTAAATGCCACGATTATCACAAAGTAGTAAGCACTTACAAAATACAAAAACTCAGCAGTTGACCCCACGTCCTCAGCTTTCTGCCCTACACAAATGCCACTTAGGGCACCTGAGAAATAAAGAGGGTATTTAACCCTCAGAGTCGAGAAGCTTCAACCATCTGTTTTAAAGAGATTAACCTCACCCGCTCCTTCACTGTCTGCTGTATTTGGTGACAAGGCAAAACCCAAACAGGAGCATTCATCCGTGGAACAATGGAGCAATGCCTACGCTCCTTTCCTGTCTTTGCTTTTTGCCGTATGGACCATATGTCTCCAGATTCTTGTTTTACTTTGCTCCAGATGGCCATTCCGGCTCCATTTAGTACAGTGGGAGTCTCCCTGGTGGGACCGATACAACTTCTCGTCAATTAAACAAAAATAAAATGTGTCCCGAAACTTCCATTAAGACGCACCACCTGGAGTACAGATGTGTGTGGGCCAGTCTCACCTTAGTTCCGGGCCCTTTTAGGCAGCGGCAGAAATAACCCAGGAACAGTTGTGAAAGCGGTAATTAACATTTATCAAACTGCAAGTCACACTCGGGCTAAAATAAACTCCACCATCAAAGCATAATGTGTGGTGTAAGATTGTGAACGTTTGAGAAATTGTATCCATTACTATGTTAGAAAACTAGGGCAGCAATGACTAGATCAATTGTGGCTCAAGGTTTACTGCAATATAAACAAGTGGTTAAAAAAGGAAAAAAATAAATACAACCCCTCCAGGCAATGTTGGTGAAGTGTTTTTTAGCCTAAAGACACAACAACAGTATGAGCTACAATTGCCCCACTGTGAGAGACATTTGTGAAAGCAGGCATGTAGTCAAGTTACATAAACAAAAAGGCAAGTGAAAACCTTCTGATTTGGATAAAAAAATGCTCTAAAACATGACATTATGCTTTTTTTTTTACCATATGCAAGAATGGGCAGTGGGTGTGTTTGAAAACTAGGGAAAACAGGAATTTAAAATGGCATGACATCTTGAATGCAGGAGAATAAAGGTTACACAATGAATCACTTAACATACTGTATAACTTTGAGTTAGATAAAGATGAGGGAAAAGCATTATTCAAGCCAATTTTGCTGTAATAAGTGGTCTACAGTCAGCCAATTTTGACATTACATTACATAAAAACTGAAAATAGTTTCACTAGTTACCGGTAATTAGTAACATGAATTGCCAACTCAACTACTGACTAACATCATCACAACAACATCTTTGATAGAGACAAATCATTTATTTTATTTATTTTGTTTTATGATGCACCAGTAAAGCACATTAATACTTTGAAGGTTGGCTTATATAATATATACTAATCTTGGATTAGTTTAGTTTATTATTAGTTTATATTATTATTATTTATTTGTCAAGGACCCTGTACAAACATGTTTTGCACCAGATTTATCAAAAGGCTAGATTCAATCTGCAGTGACGAGTAGGAGTGTGCCAAAATATCGAAACACCAATATATATCGCCATGATATATCGCCCAAACAATTTTGTTCCTTGTTTAAAGAAAGGAAACCTGTTTACGCAAACCATTTTACATTTGGACTATTTTGATGATTAAAATTGCATTTCATTTTGTGTTTGTGAAAGTCGTGGTTTAACAAAGAATAATGTTATTAAAATGTATTGGTTTCTTTAAAAAATAGTGATACTAGAATATCATGAGCAGTATATCAATTATCACATGTATCACAAAATCGTGATATTATCGTATCGTGAGTTGTGTATCGTGTATTGCATTGGCAGGTGTGCACACAAGTTAAAAGCTTCACTATTACTGTAAAAAACAGAAAACAGAAAAAGCTATGCGAACATAAACATGCCATTCAACCTAACCCCCTACGCCCCTACGCCAACAACCAGAGCAGTATAACTGGAGCGGCCATTTACACAACATAAAAGCCCTCATCTACATTTAATGTAGCATTTAGTACAATGACACTGCATTTAGAGCCCACTAACAGGTGTCATAGGGATTGTGTGCCATCAAAGGCAAATGTCATGGTGAAGTGGGGATTACACTGTATTACTTTCAGAATAATACTTCAGGGCCAGCGCTGAGAATAAAGTGTAATCTGCTGTGGCCAGTGTCCATCTGGACTGACAGCAGCTTATTCCCATAAACTCCCTTTATTCTCTCGCTGCCCAGGACTCAAACTAAACCACGTCACAGTCCAGAAGAGGCCTGAAATTTGCCCATTCACACATCCATGTAAATGAAGCCACCTCGGGCCTTTGACCAAAGCCTACAGAAGTGTTCGCGACCTGCCATGCGAGGAGACGGCTGAAGCGGCACACCACACAAATGGGCCGCCTGCTATTTCTCCTCCATTTCAAAACTGTTTATGGCTTCAGGGACATAATAGCCATGTGTTTGATGTCCTGTGCCACTTTCCTCTCAGCAGCAGATAAAAGAAAACACGTCTCATCAGCCTGTTTTTCCTGACTTCACCGTTAACATTCAATATTGTGACACAACAGTATTTTTAGCTTTGCTTTGTGTGACGTGCGCCATCGCTCTTTCTAAAGACAAGGCAGACGCAGTTTCAGGAGAAAAGGTTTGGTTTTAGGGAGTATATTTTGTCAGTGTTATCGAAAGCAACTCATTTCCCTGTCATTTCTCATTAGCATAAATATAATTAATTGTGTTAGTATTACAGCATCAAACCTAAGCCTTAAAAATTCCAATTAGTTGTTCTTCAAGGATGCACAGACAGTTTTTCTTCTGCAAAACAAATCAGACAAGACAAGAGGTCACTCGTAGTGCTTTTTTTTTGAGCTAACCAACTTCAGACTATTAAAAAGTTCAGCCAGTTCTGTGTTAATTAAGGCAAAACAACAAATTACTACATAGCTGCATCAATACCACAACAGAAATGTAGTCCCTTCTTACATCATAAACTTATATTTCCGTTTTTTCTGTTTATCCAGACTTTGAACTGAAGTTTTGCCGCATTTTTTGGCAAATCTAGCAATTCATCACTTCTCTAATGTCGGTTGTTTTACTACTAAAGTGCACGCGGGCCTGAACAAAGGACAATTCAACACAATGATCCTGTGGTACAAGTTGAACATGCTAAGGATCGAGTGAGTCTGTTCATTACTGGGCTTGTCCCGCAGCAAATGGGTCACATAATGGCACTTATCAGTTTAGGCCAAATGCACAAATTAACGTGATCTAATCATGTAATTTATCTCGCCGCTAAAAGGGAATGTTATATTGACCCGAGTGTCGCACTGATAAATGGAAACCTTAATTGGCATCTTCAGAAGCTAGAATATTGACTGTGGTAAAATGGCTCATTGATTACTTGATTATAGCACTCGGCAGTGATTATCTGATAAGAAGAGTGAATACTGAGGACATTTGGGTTTGGCTGGACAACTTGAGAACAAATTGAATAACTTTAGTTTGGGAAAATTGTCTTAAAATACTGAAAATGTGAAGGTTATTCTTGCTTTTGTCGGAGTTGCCAAGTCCAGATGAATCTCCAGACAAGTCTTTCTATACAAGTTGACAACCACAACAGTTGTAATAGCATCGAGAGATCAAATTAATTCAACCCTTATGAAAACTTTATGAATGCACTCCCGGGAGCGGGATATAAATGTGCATATTCTGTAACGAGATGCGCGGCAGAAAAAGATAGAGGCGTAAGGGATCATCTCAAAATGGGTTGAAGCTGAAAAGACATAATATTTTTCGTCTTGGGGGGGTTGAACCTACATTTCGTCTTTTTGTTGCTTTAAAGGTTAAATACATCATTGTGGCAGTAATTGTTTTGAAAGGGTTAGGGTTGAAATGCTAAAAAACTGTCTCAGCAACGAGCATTAGGCCAACATTAGGCGGCGGGTGCAGCGCGGAGCACAGGGAGTGCGTACGGGGGAGCACGACGCACCGCGGTGCGCGCACGGGCCGCGTTGTGATCACGGCGCGCAGTGGCCCGTGCGCGGCCCGTGCGCACGGTGCGTTATGATCACGGCGCGCAGTGGCCCGTGCGAGTGAGCACCCGCCCCGCTCCCCGCGCTGGCCACGGCGCGCCGTGGACCATGTGGATTGAGTAAACAAACATGCGCAACAGGTGACATTATTTGGAGAATTCATAACTTCTACTGGTAAACATACCAAAGGATGTTCAGGGACTAAAGGTGAGCAGGGTCTATCAAGCTACTATCGTTTTATCAACGCGTTAACATTTTATGTGAAGCCAGTCTTCGTCTTTTGATGGGGGGAGGGGGTCCAGAGAGAGACGAAAATAATTACGTATTTTCAGCTTCAACCCATTTTGAGATGATCCCTAAGTCAGAGCAAAACATAAAAGTCCAATGCAGGCCAAGCGAAACATTTACCATGTATTAAATCTACACGGAGAAAACTAATTACTACATATTGTTGCATTGTCCATATTCTGTCGGTGCCTCAAAAGTGTATACAAATCAATAACACTTAAGCCATGCCCCTATGTCCCAAAATATTCACGCTAAATTAGAGCGTCATACATTTCCACATGCATAATTTAAGCGAACGCACGTCAAGTTCGAACTACAACCTATTTTCGCCCGGTTTCTTCCATGCCATCCTTTAACCTAATTATTTTTGGTGTTTCTGATTAACCCATTTCACTTGGTGTGGTTGTTAGTGTGCAGTGCTGCGGGGTCAAATGTTTGCAGAAAAACTAAACCACAACAAATTTAAAAACACATTTGCATGATTGTAGTGGTCTCGGTTCATTAAGAAGATGTTGTGAGACAATATTTATATTCCCAATGGATTTTTCACTTTGAAGCGTCCGTAGTAGTAAGTACTTCTGCTGATCCCTGAAATGATTAAAATGTCCTTCATGTGCAGACTTATATACATATACACATATACATATTTGATGAGAACCATGAGGAAATGACTGTACCAGACAGAAGTACCTTCAGATGACGTGTGCAGTCATAGAAATTACTATTAGAAATTGTGCATCTTTAACCTAGGTGCAATTTTAGGCCGACAATTTTTCTTTTGCCATTCTTGCCATTCTCAGGTACAGATAAAGTTAACAATTGCTAATCACTTAATAGGGACTGACTCCTGAAAGAAAGCAAAAACAAAAGGGAAATGAAAAAAAAATCATGAAATTCATTGAGTAAAAAAAAAATCTGTTTTGAATACAAAAGATAAAAAAGATTCTGTTTGTATTTAATCTTTTCATTTCTCCCTAACATTAATCGTCCAGCTGAAGTCCGAGGGCTTGCTCTGTTGCGGTACATCTACACATTTCCCCCGGTTATCAGCACAGACTAACGGGCTAAATTACGCTTAATTGCAAAGCAATAGTTGTAAGCGAAAGCTAAGTATGAATAGATTTACCAAATGTCAAACAGTCCTTGTGCCTCTCCTCAGTGACTTGAGTAAACAGTTATGGAAATGAATCTTGAATCTTGAATCCCTCTTATCTCTCCATCTGCGTCTTGTCTAACCCACCTCACTGACACCAGGACGACCTCCGCTCCCTGCAGCGACCCCCCGCTATCCCGGCAGCCCGTGGTCTTTCTCACCACACACCTCCTGTCCCACACGGGGACGGCCACAGGAGCAGCACCTTGATGATATCACTCATATTGAGTTTCACAGAAGTAATCGTTCACAGAGTACGGGGCCGAGAGGAGCGAAGGCGGCCCATTGGCTGATAGCAATCTCTTTGTCTTATGGTGATGACCTGCGCTGCCGGGTCAACATCCTGCGGGACACATCGGGAGAGGACATTTTTCACCCGTGCAGAGGTGTTGAGATATTGAGAGCCGGTGTGGACAGAACTGTTGAGTTACGTTGTTGGGCAGGGCAGGCTGTATATGGATGCATGTTTACTTGTTAGCCCGGGGCATTTGTAAGGTAATAAGATCCTAAGAGCCAGCGGATCCTCTCCTCTCCCACTAGACTAGAGCTTTAGTGCATCGCAGACAGCAACCGGAGTCACATGGAACTCCAAAATAACTTTACTGTCAATACAATAAACTCAGCACTGCAGAATCTAAATAAACTCAACACTTTGGAAAAATCTGTTTGCGTTAATTGGAAAAAGTTGTTTTACGAGTCATTTATTGTTTATGAGGAGCTTACTCAGCAGCCAGATGCAGCAGTTTAGTCCGACTTCAGCGTGTCACTTGTCACTAGGGCTGCAAAATATCACAATTATTATGTTATTGCAAAATCGGCAAACGTTTCTCCATATGGCATTCAATTGTTCACTTCTTTAATGTTTTTCTCGTCCAATTGAAATGCTAACATCAAAACCAATTTAACTTTGAATATTCAATTCAATCAAACTTTCCCTTTCAAAATAAAACTAGTTTCTCGTCATTTTAGGTTGGATGAAACGTTCAATTCCAAGGTTCAGTGGTCGAGCGTGGACCGGTTACACAAGCCACTGGATAGTTAAACATTACACAGACTATTTAATGCTTGAAAAACAAATGTAGCCCTGACACATAATGTTTCTCTATGAAAGGGATAAACAGGTGGGAAGTGACAGATTATCTAGTGGAAAAGTGAAAAGCACTAAACAACTTAAAAGGTCCATTGGGAACCAGAGCAGTTCAACACACGTGATATTTACTTGATCTTTTCAGAAGTAGTGCTCCGTCTTTAATTGCAGTGTGGATTGAAAAGCAGCGGCCGACTCCAGGAGCTCTGATCACTTTGACATGTCGGCTAATGAAATAAAAGCCTTGACGTGGTATGGAGCTTTTGATGCCATCTCCTTTTGGGCCGTAAAAGAAAGTTAGTGAAATACGCAGCGACAAATGATCATAAAGCGCCGTCTCGTTTTACTGAGAGCCCATTACGGTGCCATCCACAGAGGTACTGGTACTTCCTTTCTCCGAGTTAGCGTGGTTCTGCTCATCTATAAAACATGCAGGTTTTGTTGAGAGGCTGCTGTAAACGGCCAGTTTGTTCATTTAGTAATGTCTGGGGAGGCCAGCACTGAGGAATTCATTTTCCTTCCTCTGGCCTGACAAGAGAGGACAGAGGGAAGCAGTCATAAGTCGGAAGTGGAAGAAATGAATAAAGCTCTCCTGTGGCTTTCACAAAGCATCAACAAATAGTTTTATATGCACTTTATATGACACAATAGGACGACTCAATGTTTCCCTTGTCATAAAAGATGGCACGTGTCTGTAATATACTTCAAATATCACCTTTTATTCTTTTTCACTCTGATGCCATGCAAACTTATGACTTATTATGGGATGGATGCACTTCCAGCTGCAACCTTCTACTGGGGAGTGGGCAGAAGGGATTTTATTGTAGAAGTATTGTAATACTCCTGATATTATCCTTGAATCTTCCCTATTTCTCTTCATCATATTGTGAATTACTGCAAAAATAGGTTATATTTTGTCCTAGTTTTCAGGTCATTATCTTAAATCTTAATAAACATCATCCACAAGTTTAATTGAAATTAGAAGACTCCAAACGAGCCCTTTGTTCACACCCATTGTCATTAGTCGCCTTGTTTGTGGTGGTGGCTAATTGTAAATGAAACCAAATCCACCTTCAGTGTGATGCAGATTGTCCGCTTCACGTACAGCGCCCGGGGGACACATTGCCGCAGACCCAGAAAACTTTGCTAATTGAAAAAGTGCTCGGTGTCAAATATACAGCCATCTATCTTGCCTTTGTGCAATAACAACACAATCAAAGGGTAAGTGCAGGAAGAATATGTTTACCGCTAATGGTGTGAGAGTGCATTTGCCTAATGAAGACCAAGGCTGACCCAAAGCTATCCAATGTTAATACTGTGTGTGAATGTTGGGCCTCAAGTGAGTTTATATGATAAAATCTCAATTCTGATTACAGATTACTTAACAGTACTGTTTCATATGCAAATCAGGCACAGGTGAAAGAAAACACATGAATAATCAAGCAAAGGATGCAAATGCGAGCAGAGACAGAACATTCTCACACGTAGAATGCTGCAAATAAATAGCTCAATGAAATACATTTTACCAATCACCTTGAGAGACCAACACAGATGAGATTTTCAAATTAAACAGTCTGGATGTTGTGCCGTGATCAGCAAGATTCTCCCACCTCAGATGAGTTTTCCTGCACTGCTTATTCAACTGGCGGCTGTGATAACATAACTCCAGGTCAAATGAGAATGAACAGGCTAATGTTGGAGGGAGTTTTAGCGCGCGCAGCACAAACAGAGGACTGTCTGACCCCAGTTCACACAAAAACAGGACGGAATTAAGAACATTTGCTCTGATTGAAGCACACCATGACATGCTTTAGAATAGATGGTACACAGGAAAATTGTCTCACAAAGAAAGCGTAATTGAGCAGATTCAGGCATTAACAACATCAGGAGTGTTGTCGATACTGTCAGAGCCGTCTGCACAGAAAATTCAATATCTAAGTGAGCCACAGAACAGAAAGACCAATTAGTCATCGTCATGTCCGTGTATAACATCCATATTCCGACTGCTGCGAGATTACACAGCAGCAAATTCACATGAATCACATTTTATTTCGCTACAGAATGTTTAATCTCCACAGGAGGAAAACCAGAGTCATAAAAAGAAAGTGTTAAAATGTAAATATGTTGACATGGCACACAGACAGTTGTGATTGAAATGCCAGCTGGTGTTTAGAGGAAAAGCCTAAACCTAGTTTAGCATAATCATGTTCTCGGGAGCCCAACCAAACTAACACAAGGACCACGCCAACATGTCATTACCCTTAAAAAGTACTTATATTTCCACATCACCAAAGACTATTGATGAATAAATTAAGTTAGGACATTATTTTCTCTTTTCACATTATTATTACAAAAAAAATAAAACATTTGCTTGTCAATCTAGTTACAGTCCACTCTGTAAATGTTTTAACATCCAATCCTTATTATTTACTATGTCTAATACCAAACATTTGAATCATGTAAAAATGTTGACTACATGAGTTGAGAAAATATGTGAACTAAAAAGTGGTTATATTTCCAAACTTTAAAAGCCATGTGGAGTTACCGAGTGGAAGTTTTTTCATCCATCATCGCGACGGCACCCACACGTTGATAAAAGCCCCTCTTCTCGCTGCATGGTGAGGCTGGCCGTCCCCTGGGGTCCCGCTCGGCCCGGGACGGCTCGGTGCTGCTGATTATCCAGGGAACAGGGGACATTAAATGTGCTGAGAGAACACAACAGCCTCATCTGAGCCGCCTTCCTGTCACGCAGTCCTCCTGTGCTTCCTCGGCCTCCCTCTCACCTGGCTGCTGAACAAAGTAGGCCTATAAATACACAGTGTCTCTGCACCTTGTCTTCACGTTTGTCAAAAGTGCCACAAACTTTGACAAAAAATACCCAGATGACAAACACCAGACATTCTCTTTCACTCATTTCTTCCCTTCCGATTCTACATTCGTCCTCTGCAAATTACATTCTTATAAAAATCAATCAACACCTGCTCAGAGCCAGGAGAGAGGGCGATGACAAGGAACCTGGCTGTTTATCAAAATAAGGCTGCACTGAAGCCGCTAGGAGACATTTACAACAGTCAGAGATTCAACCATTATTAGCCGTACTATAAACAGTAACCAAGATGAGATTCAAAATGTCAGCACTCATAGGCTAGTGTGGTCACAAACTTGATTATGAGAGCAGGGCAACTATCGCAATTATCACATTGACATTTGTATCCAAAGTATCCAAAAGCTCAAGGGTATTAACAGAAATATTGAATAAACTATTTACCCATTTATTTGTAAAAGGGAAGAATAACCTCATGATTTACTCGCACAAGTCGTTCTCCTTACTGTTGTCCACATAAATCTTCCAGAAAAACTTGAAATAAATAATACATGTAGAAAAAATATCTTTATTTGTTCAGTCCTATTTTTTCATAAATTCATGTAAAGTCTCAGCCAACTTTCAAAATCTTGATCGACAACATAAACTGAATAATTTACTAAGCAACTACAGCCCTAGACATTTTAATCCTCGATGCTATTAATTAAGTTTCCTCTGCAAACACCAAAATATTTGGTCTTTGTTGTATAAAATCTCTGCATAAAAATGTTCTGAGTCTGTTGTCACTTCTTATAAATTCATAGCATTGAAACCTGCTCTTTTTAAGACAGTAGTTTTAGTAATATAAGTATAAGTAATATAAGTAACGGTATCTATTTTCATTTTTTGCTACTCTAGCCTGTAGGATAACAACATGAAAACCGATGTCAAACTGAACCGCTTTTCGTGAGACTTGTGCCGTGTGACCGAAATCCGTGCCGTTCCTCGCCTTATGCGCAATTCTAATCTGCTTTGTTTGTGCACGTAGGGGGGCAGCGGTTCTATTAAAAAGATTAAACCGTTTCCATAGGCAAGTCAGGCATCAAAGGCCCACCAAATTGCGGCCCCATACTCGAGTGGGCTTCTGTAAAGTCACTTATTTTTTAAAGACTGTTTTGGCCAAAAGGCTTAATTAGACAGGAAAGTTTAAGCGTGAAATAGGGATGAGAGAGAAGGGAGGACATACAGTAAATTGTATTGTAAATTGTCAATTGGAGCCTGGCATACGTGTGCTGTGTTTTAACCGCTCCACCACCGGGCAGCACTTATTTGTCCATTTCATCATGTTAATGCAAAAACCATCAGCCCATTATAGCGCCACAGCTGACCCAGATCTGGCAACAGCAGTTAGTTTGAGACAGCGCCACCTTTAATGTCAGGTTCACCGCTTCTCCAAACAAATCAACACTTGTCCATATACTTTATGTAATAATCTATGAACTACAATGCATTAAACACCACTTCAATCTTTGGCAGTACAAGTCTGTTCCATATCAAATGCACTTCCTTTCTCTTGCATACGCTTTAGTTCGGAACACAATGAAAATCCAATTGAACATCTTGGTCAAGTCTATTAATTCAAAAGATTTAATGCAGTATGACAAGCCGAGCATCCAACTATAGATTTTCCACAGAGTGATTGGTGCAGCTCTAAAAAAAATAATGGTAGTCATTTAAAATGTACGAGAAAGGAAAGATTTTTTTGTAAGAAAACACCTTTTACATGTTTCAGAGAAAAAAAAAAATGTATAGTCGACTCTACATAGTATTCTAGTCCAGCACTTTTGTTGAAAGCACTGGTAGGGAAAGTGATATAATTCTCACAAAAGGAGACTAGCGAGTTTGTGACATTTGAAATAGAAGTGACAAAAATTAATAAGTACATTTTTTGGGGGGAGTATCCCGATAAGAATGTGTTAAAACATGTCTTTAAATGTTTTTACTGAGGTTTATTAGATAGCTGTGAAATGTATATAAAAGGAATTACAAAAGTGCACAAATATCAGCTGATACCTTAATTTGAACGTTTAAAAATATAAATGAAAAATGTTATGTTGTAATCAGCTCTTTTTTGTAGCATTTTCTAATATAAAAATGATATACTCGATATTCAAATTCTCCATATCTGAAAAGAAAATGCAACCTCTAATTTAGGAACGGATTGAAGATACAATAAATTAAACACCAACACATTTGCTATACTGTGCACCCTTATCATCCCATTATTTCAACTAAATGAGGCAGAGTCCTGCATATGAATTGGCACTCAGCAGAAGGAAAGCTCAAAATCAGAGCCTAATCTCTTAATCCCACAGAAGCCACACAATCATTTATGTCAACACAGGGAAATCCATCTGACTGGGGTGGCCAAAGGGCTTCATTTACACACACCAGACAAACTGTCCCAAAACACCAGCGAGACATTATGAGTGGTGGTCAACCATACATCAAGCTATATAAACGATGTAGAAACACTTATATGGGAATGAATCACAGAGACAGTGACATAGGGTTGCAGTCATTAGAACGCAGAAGTAACAAAGTACAAATAATCACAATTTGAATGGTCGCAAAAAGAAAATGGTCAGCAGTTATTTGTTATTTTTCAACATACAGGTGATTAAAATGAAATAAATTGCCCATATAAAACAGAATATATTAGATATTTCTATAACAGTTCAGCCCTTGGACACAGATGACCTCTGGAGTAAACTATACAAGTGATACTATTAAACTGTGCATTATATTGTGGCCAACTTCTTAGAGCTGAAACAGTACGGTCTATGCCAAAACAAAGAGTAACATTTCGATGTGTTGTTGAAAATGTTGCTTTGGTGTCTCAAGCCTTGGAAACAGGGCAGGATCGCTTAAATATGAGTCACAAAACTAAAATAGCAGAAATACAGCGTGAGCTTTTCATGCAAGTTGTATTTATGTGTGGAAAAATGTCAGATGAAAACATGTTTTGTGAACACGAGCCCAGTTCCTGTGCTTTGAGGAAAGTTTGTACGTGCTCATAAATATTGAATGAAGGAAGCGCCGGGGGTGAGACCAAGTGGATTCTCGTTTAAATCTACTCCACGACATCAGGACTATCATTTTTCAGCTGCTGCAATCGCTTTCCCAAAAAAGACATTCATTGTTTTGCAAACAAAGAATGTCTGGAGAGGATGGGACTCATGTTCCAATCTACAAAACACATTGATATTCGAGGTAGAGTCGACAGTAATGCCGCAGTGGGTCATTTTATTTCTGCTAAAGCACTACTATTTTCTGGAGAGCTAGAATCTATTTTAACAACTGCAATGCCTCAGAAGAAATGAGACTGTGAAGATGGGGCATAAAATTATGAAATAAAGTGGGCGCTGAGAGAAAATTACCTTGCACCGAGAATAAGCCGGAGCTGCCAAAGTGTTTTATACTCTTTTACTTGTAACATTATGTTGCTTATTACTTTAACCATTACTATTACCTTGCTATTATACATAGAGAGCCATTACAGGGAACGCTTGGCACCAGAGGGCAATAACCAAGAAGCTCATCAGTATTTCTGTCTAGGCACACACTTTCTGAAGCTGGACCGTCGGCACTTGGTCCAAAGGTTTTTTCAGCCGTGTATATTATAACACTACAGCCAAGAGTGATGCAGGCAAGTGTAGCATTCATACCTTAAATGCAAATTGTACGCTGGAAACTGTGGCAATAAAAGTAGCAAATAAGGTCAGGAGTAAAGTGAAGCGAGGAAGTCACGAGGAAGCGGAGGACCAGTGTGATAAACGACTGATTTAAATGGGAGGTGTTTAGTATGTTTGTATAATGATGTGCAAAACATACATATTCCAAACTGGTCATTGCCAAAGGAAAGAAAGATGAGCCAGGGCAGGGAGAGAAGACGATTATAAATAATAACATGTACAAATAATGACGAATCGAGACAAATCGACAATCAAAAATGATTGTATTTTGATTTTGGACTACACAGACTATAAAACACACACAAAAGACCTTTTATAACAAGGACAGCGACACAAATCAAAATGTTAAAAAAGGAACAAACCTTTTTGACTTTCTTTATACACTACATTCGTAAATATTATCCATCTAGAAGCCTTCAGTCACAAGTCTCAATGTACAATAGAAATAATAGTTTAGACCTCTGAACATGTGCTGGAATGCATGTATGTATGCATGCGATTCTTGTATTAGTTTTGCAGTTAATTGTTCAGTAATGCAGCAAATAGTCATGTTCCTCGACACGTTCAAAATCCGCACTGTGAACTCAAGTTTTGATTTTAAAAAACCAAATCACACTGCTATTATGTTCCAAAATTGTGCCGCTCTAGATTACATTATTTAAAACGGCAGATTAAAACTAAAGCGGGCTGGAAAATCAGATGAGACGAGAGGGAGGGAGGAAGAGAGGGAGAGAGAGAGGAGCAGACGACGCATCCCACAATGAACTCAAATTTCAAATTGGGGGTTGTCAAGAAATCAGTGAATCGTTTGCACACGGCCGAGCTGCGTGAATGCAGCAGAGAAACAGTCGGCGGCGAGGGGTTGATTTTTCTCAACCTTCTTTTCACTTTGGCAGCCTGAAACGCTCACCCCGTCTCACCCTCCAGTCTTGACACGTAACAGGCCACGCTCTTCTCCTTTGTCGAGTCTGAAGAGCAGGCTCAGAATGAAACCATCTCCACACACGCATTCACACCGACGCATCAGGCTTGCACGGTTAAGTAGATACCATTTTGAGTTAATATGTCGCTTAACATTCAAAAAATGCCAACGACTTATACATTAAGAGCGCGTGACGACGTTAAAAGCGTGCATTGGATTTCCTGCTCTCACCTGGAACTGCTTTTACGGAAAGATCAAACAGGAACGGTTAAAAATTATACACTTTTTAACCAAATTAAATGCACAACCTGCTCGTCATACCCCCACAAACTTTCCATAACAGACAGTGAAATGACCGTGGCGCCACAGTGCCCCCTACAGACCAAACTGAACGCACCAGGTCTATCAACAAATGAATTCTGCTGTTAAGATTCAAGGGTATAGGCACTTGTTTGAGTTAATCAGTAATTGCTTTTCAGAAAACCAAAGCAGAGTTTATATCTTTCTGAAAATTCACTTTAGCTGTTAAAGACTTGACAGGTAGTGAATTGAGACGTTGAAAGATCAGTTTTCCTCTTTTGCACTTTAGAGCTGAAATGATTGGCTGAGTGTTGGATGTAGAAATGTAGAGGTTGAATGGAGGTGAGAGAAGAGGGGAAGACAATCAGGGATGCAAACAGAGGCTTAACAGCAGTGACTTATGTTCCCTTCAGAGACATACGACGACATGCTCTGAATGAAGAGGCAGCCCCAGCAGCTTAACAGTCTAAACATGTTTGGGACGGGGCTACCAGACTTTTGGAAGGGGCTCGAAACATCTCATTTGCATCAGGCTCGGAACTATAATTAGACACATACTAAAAATGTCAATTCCGGCAGTGTTTTTATGATGTAATTATTTTATTTCTGTGGTCAGCAACTGTGAGAAGCTGGGCACTTACTCCTTATGCAATGGCTGATGTGACATTTTATGCTCAAACTTTTACCAGATCCACACAAATCACAGTTAAAAGTGATAAAAGCCTGCCTAAGAAAACAAAACCAAAATGAGAATTTTGTTGAGAACTTTTGACTATTCAAAAGATAGAATATTTCGCTTTGAATCGTTAATTTGTGTGCACATTTTGAATCACTTGTAGGTCATGTGAGAAGGTTTATGACGAGTTATTGGTGAAAACGTAAATAGTAGTTAGTTTACGGACCTGGAGATTGATGGGTTGAACTCTACATTATGCAAGAATCAAGGCATGAGGTCGTAATGCCTGATCATAAATGTCGGGGGGAAATCTACGGTAAAGATGAACAATCACTTATTCAAGCAAATGCAGCCATTTGCTTACACAGAATACAGAATGTGCAACCAGAAAAAGACGAGCTCTAACATAGTTTACAAACCTAACAAGAGTAAAAAAGAGGCAAAGTCAAAGGTGGCAGCTGGTTTGTCAGGTTACATTTACAGGCTGGCAGTGCAGGGGAAGAAAGCGTGTTCCTCCCTGAGCAGCGCGCCAAACGCTGCTGACACGATTAACTGGACCTTTTAGTGCAAGACCCAATACAGGCCACTCACCACCAGAGTCATTTCACTGTTCAGCAGAGCAGCACCACACGCAGCCCTGGGCATTGATTTCCATCCACAGTGTGACAGGGCAACAATCCCAAGTTTGCCCAAGAAGTTACCAGACTCCCAGCGAGGCTTATGATGTACTGAGAGACGACATCTGGGTATCCAAGCAACAGTCAGAGAGAGAAATGACAAATGACAAATTTACTGCAGAGTATACACAGCAGATGAACATATTCTGTGTATTGGAGGCAAAATGGTTTACGCGTAATTTAATCCATTTAGGGGAGGAGGTTGTAAATTAATAAACCGCAGCAATCAATCTAAATATTAAACCATGAGCATGAATCCACACACTTACACACTCACTATTCTGGGGTTCAAACTAAACAAAATCAGGACTAAATTAATGTTAATTCCAGGTCTGAACTAGTTCTTAAGAATTACAACAGAACAAATTACCATGAACCAGAATGAACCAGGACTTCCCCGTATTCAGAGAGTTAATTAACCACCACAAGCAACATCCCATTAACAAAAAGCAGATTTGTGCTGGTCCCAAGCATAAACAAAGTTGCTTTACAAGGGAAATTTCACCCACTCACAGTCATAATACAGCTGTAGCCACAGCTGCCCTGGGGCTCACTGACAGATGTGGCTTCCAATAGTTCCCCATTCAACAATAACACCACATTCAATCTGAGCAGACCAAATTAAGTTTACAAAGCCAAGTTTAGAATGAGACAGGACGAGATTTTGACTCATCACTATAATTTTTGATAAATTAATCAGAAATAATCAAAAAGGAGTTTATTGACATTGTCCGCTAACATAATTCTGACTAGGAACATACAAAAATGAATAATACACAATTTCCAAAATTAATGTTTGTGTCGGCCTTACAATGTGTATTTGTTTTATATTTTGTTGTCTAGTTTTAACTGCAGCTTCTCAAAACTCGTAACTCACCAGTGCTCAACAACCACATCTCACAGGATCATTCACACATATCTTGACATCTCGCTCCATTCCTAATAAGGACAAATCAAACTTGCCACAATATATCTCCAACAGAGCATGTGTTCCTGACGTGGGGGTCACAGAGCTGGATAGAGCACACATTAGAGCAGTGCCCCTTTATACATTACTGCATGTGGTAAAGCAGTGAGTGTCTCAGAGATGTTTTGTGTGAGCTGCAGAGACAGACAGACCCACAGTCCCTCTCCCGGGGCTCAGTGTTTTGTGCAGCACACTCTGAACCTGACAGAAAATCTAATGAAGAGCTACCAGACAAGCTCCCAACACTCGCCTCCACCAAATGTCATGGGTTTTTAGGGGAAACACAGAAGGCAGGAGCTATTGTAAAATTGACAAGTGCCTCACATTGATGCAAAGTTTTATGGCATGCGAAAGTATAATACAAACAGATGGACAGAAGCAATCATTTTGAAGTCGTTGCAAGATCTTACATACTTTCTCCCCCCTCAACAGATAGGCTTTCACATGGAAACCACACAATCAAATCTGCAAGTTTTCATTTCATTTTATAAATTAATTTTTATACATGCACATGTACCCAAATGTCTTATTTTTATACGAAACCATTACAGGATGAAAAACTTGTATTTATTTATTCTTTATATTTATGCAGGTACATTATATTTACCATTTACCGCTTTATGCTTATGACAATATGACATTCTCTGTTCATCACACATATTTATAAGCAGCGTTATTTTACTCTGCTTCAAAACAACCTCAATTTCTCAATAAAAGGCAAATATCAGAGGCATTTTTATGACTTCCAAGGAAATAAAATTTTAGCCAAATTCACGAATGCCTTTACGCCCTGACATTTAGGCAGCCAGTTCTCCATCAGCATGAGCTATAAAACACAAATAAACTAAGATATACAACGGTCATACTTGAAATAGATGTAGGAATGTTAAAAACAGATGCCTTGGTATGAATGAGCTTTCACAATAAAAGGCAATATATTTCTCCTGAAGACTAGCAACAGCGCTCGAGCCAACAAGATGCATGAATGGCCATAACAGTAAAACATGCTTTGCAGAATACAAAATTGGATGCTCCTTGCTTACTCTGACAGCACATCAACATGCACAATAAGTCTGTTTGGTTCATGGTCTTCTGCTCTCAGAGGGTCAGCTCTCATTAAACCAGTGATGTGCTGGATTCATACAACAGAATACCAATAGGTTTCTTCACTCATCTCCAGCCATTCATTCTTTATTGCACCGTAACCCTTATCCCTGTGCACAGGAAATTTAAATGTGTAAGAATTATCTAATATGAGAAGATGGGAAAGGTTTACAGCAGGTTATATGTAAGGAGTCAAGCTCTGTGAATACAGAGCATCAATTTGTACACATTGTTACTTTACAGCCTTCAAATGAATTTATTGCCTCAAAATTCTAAAAACAATACCTCATAATGACAAGGTTAAAAAAGGTTGTTTGAATTTTTTGCAGTTTCTCCCATTCGTCTTTGCAGAACCACCCAACCCCAATATGTTTGGTTGGTTCACTGCAATTTTCAGTATGGGCCGTCCAGCCAAACTGTACAATCAGAAGAGAAGGGCCAGCATATCTCTTTTCTTCTGGAAAGTTCTCCTCTCTCCACAACCATCTCTGCAGCACTCCACCAATCAGGCCTGTGTGGTAGAGAGGCCAGACAGAAGCCACTCCTCAGTAAAAGGCATATGACAGCCCCCGTTTACAAAAAGGCACCTAAGGGACTCTTAGACCATGAGAAACAAAAATCTCTAATCTGATGAAACAAAGATTGAACTCTTGCGCTTAAATAGCAAGCGTTAATGTCAGGAGGAAAGCAGACACCGCTCATCAGCTGGACAGTACCATCTCTACAGTGAAGCATGGTGGTGGCAGCATCATGCTGTGGGGATGTCGGTGTAATCCCTCATTCGTCCAGGCGTGTTCCATAGTAGAAAAAGCTTCAGTTGTAGTCATCTGGACTCAGTTTGAAAAAATAGACGTTTCGACTCTCATCCAAGAGTCATTGTCAATAAAAGAATTTAGATCGAGAACTCCGATATTAATACTGTTCTGTGGTAAGACCCGCCCATTGGGAGGAACCTTCCTGAAGTAGAAAGAGTTGTTTGTTTCAACAGAAACTGTTTCAGACTCTTGGATGAGAGTCGAAACGTCTATTTTTTTTCAAACTGAGTCCAGATGACTACAACTGAAGCTTTTTCTACTATGCTGTGGGGATGTTTTCAGCTGCAGGAACAGGGAGCCTAGTCAGAATCATTGAAAAGATGAATGCAGCACTGTACAGAGACATCCATGAAGAAAAGCTGCACCAGAGCGCTCTGGACTTCAGACTGGAGCGAAGGTTCATCTTCAACACGACAACGACCCTAAGCACACAGCCAAGAAAACAAAAGTGGCTACAGGACAACTCTGCGAATGTCCTTGAGTGGCCTACTTTTATTTTCTTTTTTTAATAAGTTAAATTTATAAAATCATCACAATTCCAAATCCTTACAGAAGGTTATCTATGACAGAAGCCAACGAGTCAGAAGTATCTCGCTGCAAGTAAATATTTAGTGAACGATATAGTTTCTTTAATATGGAACAAATCAATATGCGCAGAACATGTTTCTTCTGGTTAATGACAAAGAAAGAAACAGTGTGAGATCATCTCCTGCGGTTACTTTTCACTCCAGGTTTAAATAACAGCAGAGAGAAAGTTACAGGAAGCTTTAGTGAGGTCTTAAAAGGATTTTATAAATAGCTCATTCTATTGTGTGGGTCGCTTGCTGCCCTCTAAGACCCAAGGCACCTTGTTGTAATTTGGCCCAGCCGTAGCAAAGTGCAGTCTCTTAAATCATGTCTTTGGAGGTCCTCTGGTTCTCCACCCAGGTGGCTTTAACCGTCCCGTGCAGCCAAACAGAATTAAGGCCGAATTAAAAACTCAATGAGCCTAATAATTAAACTTTAATGGACAGCATAAAGCACCCTGGACCTTTTAAATGCTGTTGTCACTACCAAGATACCAAGCTGTCGACCCTGCGATCTCTTTTACACCGGACAAATAGGGTGAAGTCGGGTAAATTGGGCCATCAGGTAATATGGGCTATCCAAGGTTGGAGGGGCACAGCTTTAAAACAATTTAAATAGTTGCCACAACACACATGATTTGTTTTGTAGGACAATCTTTTGTTTGGACAGTGTTAACAAAAGATGTCAAATGTTTGCAATAACTACAGAAGTATGACTTCAGTCAAATAAGGTTCTTCTAACTTTCTGTGGTGATAAAAGCAACATAAGCACTATATAGTGAACAGGTGTCTTTAGTAAGACAAACATGGTGAGTTAAAGAGCAGGCCAAGTTGAAGTTGAAGAATCACCACCTCATCTGCCTGGGGGTCCTGCAGCCAAGATTCTCACTCAAACACACTCGTCCTGGACCATGAACTTTTGCATTCAGCCCTCTCTGGACCAACCTTATTCATTACCAAGATGTGGGGCATCATTGAACTGCGGGTAGCCTGTATTATTTTGGTTGTTGGACTATTTGCAATGCAGCCAATCACGTTGCTGGGATTTGTATTGCTGTTTTGATTATTCTAAAATGACATTCGCACTGTGTATTTTATTTGTTGCACTTAAATGTCGTTTGCTGTTCTGTCTTTTACCATTTCAATACATGGTACCAACCAAACTTAAATCATCAGTCTCTGCCTACTCTCACCTAGAGCGATACCTACCTTCTGATAACCAGCCTACTACCACTGTGCATTACTGTGTTATCGTTATGAAGTATTAAGATTTCATTTATTGGTCATTGTACTATTAGTTTATACCACATATGCTAAAGACACATCACTATTAAACCCATTTGTATTACCTTTAGAAAAGACTAAAGGTACACGGAGCAGTGCGTGTACCTTTAGCAGATTGTGTTTTGTGTGCGGTGCAGGCAACGGTACATGCTAAACTTTACATGTACCGTTGCCTGCACCGCACACAAAACACAAACTGTATCTGAACTGCAGAGGTTATTCTATGATGGACCACACTGCACATACACACCAGCTCTCAGAGGACATCAGCAAATGAAAACAAAAGCATGGCACTGTTTGCGTTCCAAGCGCTGAGTTGATTAAAGACAAAGACATTCATAGCCAGCTTTGACAACATGGGAGCCGACCTTTGTATATAATATTGTGTAGGCTAATTCACAGCTCAAATCCAAACCCTGAAGTACAGCACAAACAAACACTGTATTCTTTTGACATTGCATGAGTTGATTATGAATTATAACAAATCCATGTCCATATTTGTAGCTTGTGTCTCCTTTTCGTTTGTGACAGATGCGCTTCAGAGCTGAAAATCAGACCAACTCTCCAAATAAGCAGCGAAAGCAACAGGTAGAGCCTTCGTTCAGCATTTCCAAGTGTGCGTGGGCGGTGAGCCGATTGCAAAATTTACATAACTCCAGAGTCCAGAGCATTTGACAAGAACATCCTCCGTCATGCCACGGCGCAGCATTATCAATATCAAAACGACACATTAGAAAAGTAAACTGCAACATGCTTGAAATAGAAATAAGTAAAAAATACTATCATTTGGTTATCTAGTGTCTGAGTACAGACCTACGTTCTGAGTATCACCACTAGAGGGCAACCAATGACTACTTTATGGCATTGCTCTTACCAGCGTTGACTATGGCATCCACCTCCAGCAGCGTGATGTCTCCTTTGTAGAGGCAAACTTTATCAGACAGCCCTCCTCCGCTTGTCACCTGGGTGTCCTCATCCTCGTTGTCATTGACTGAAATGAATAACCACAGGAGTACAGTGATTACTCAAACCACAAAAACGTACTAAGTCTCAATTATTCCTACATAAAGTAAGCAACCTAAATATATGTTACTCTATTCGCTGCCGCTGCTGTTGAAGATTTAGAAGTACAACTCTGATTATGAACAGTATTTATGACCATAATGTATTAGGTAAATTTATATCAAGTATAAGTCACCATTTTTATATTTACACTGTACGTCTTAGAAAAATACTGTATATTTCAGTAAATAAGATATGTGCATTTGTGTCAATTCATCTAGTTTATTTATAAATTATAATGTTTTCATTTATCACCATTTGTGTTTTTTTATAATTATATTGTAATGTATGGGCTACTGCGTCAAAGTAATTTTCCTTGTGGATCAATAAAGTTTGCTAAGAGAGTTTCATCTTCAAATACTTGCAAAAAGTACTGTATATATTGAATACATGTACATACCAATGTTTCCCAATCTTTCCTTAGTCAAGACTATCACTTAAGAGCTGTCTCACAATCTTGAGTGCCCCTTATGTTGTGCATCTGTGTCTCTTTAGTAATTATAAACTATTTTACCAGTATATGGCCAACAATATTGTATGTTCTTGTTTAAATGATAGATGCCAACATTATCCTACAGAAACACGATTAAGGATTAAGCCCTGGTAAGTGCTCACATACTCTCGGGGTCTCTGTACCCCTGATAGGGAAATCCATCATAAACCCATCATGTTTCCCTATTCATTTAATTTTCTGATCAAGCTTCTCCTTTTTTCAAGATCATGTATTCCAAATATGTTTAATGCTGCAGTAACAAAAAGCTGCTGGTCATACTGCTGTTTTCCACCCTCCAGGTTGTGATCTTGTCCAGGGAGACGTAGTCCTGGCGACGGTACTCCTTGCGTCTTTCTTCTCGATCTAGACGGAGCAGTCTCTCTGTGGAAGACAAAGAGATCATCATCATAATTATCATCATAATATAGTGCGTTTGCAGATACTCAAACATGCCCTTCAATTGTATGTATTATTCCTTCTCTCCCCATCATTGGTCATGGTGAGCTCCTTCTATAGTCACAGCTGCCCTGGAGTAGACCTTAGAACCTTCCACCTCACACCATCACCACTCACTCTCACAGAACAGTCACAACACAACAACAGCGAGCACTGGGCTTGGATTGAAACGCCAAACATTTGGGTTCACGGCGGCATGAGTCAAAGTTGAAAGTAAGATGAAATATATAGTATGATATAAAATACAAAAAAAGGACTTTAGTCTGATGACGTCCGATGGGGTAAAAGGCACTCTGACTTCCCATGGCTGCTTTTATTCTACATGAATGAATTACAGGGAATAAAACATCAGCAGCGCATTCTGGAGCAAGAAAACATGTGTTAATAAACTTACTCAAATAGTGCAAGAGTAAAATAGGAACTAAAGATAGATATTAGACTGCTATGCAGGATATCAAAATAATAATACTATTAATGACCTTAAATTCAGAAATCAGAAAAGGTTTATTTCCATTGTCAAAGAAGAAAATTCACAAACAGGAACTTGCTTTGGTGATTCGGTGCAACTTAGAACAGTGACAATAATAAAAACAAGATCTATAGAATCAAATAGGGCATGCACTGATGAAAAACATTGAACAAACATTGAACTCAACAATGTCATCTATGCCACCGTTTCAAGAAACACTAGTCTAATATTGCAGCTTTATTTGTAATGTGCGAGGAGTCATTATTCTCGCCTATTGAATAAAATGGAACTTGCGAGAACCCCCGTTGCAACAGCGCCACCTAGAGCAAAAAAGAAAAAAACATGAAACGCTTAATCTTAGGCTGTGCCTAGGCACATTTGAGACAGTGATGGAGCTACCTTTGACGAGTAAAACACACCTGGCAGCATCGCTCTATGATAAACAGGAAGTCAGCCATGTTGAATCAAAGTGGCAACGCCACGTTAATATAATACATCCATGCGTTTGACTTTTTTTTTTCAAAATCGTACTTGTCCTAGGTTTTTCCTCCGATCGAGCTCAAAAATAGCACTTAGAGACATTAGAGATTAGAGACATTGAAATGTAATAAATACACGCCCTCAAAAAAGGCTTAATTTCCTATTTTCTCAAGGACAAGTCACACCTTATGGAATTGATCTACGGAGCTCATATTTCACTCACTAATGCGTTTTTAATGGTCTGATTGGAAATAATTAATACCATGTAACACATTTACTCTATAGCGCCCCCTACCCATTGTGTGAAAAACTCAACATTGTCTGATTTGTTTTAAACTCATGGATTATATACTCCTCGAAACGCCATGAAAAAAGTACATTACAGATATTGTGTATTTTTCACAATTGGCCAGCAGGGGCGCAATTAATGCCTTCACTTCCTCTTCCTCTTTTATTTTGATGGGACATTTCCTCTCGTGCCGCAGTCTTAGCATTAGCATCATCAGCATCAGCGGCGGGTCTCTGTTGCTAGGTGACGGAGGTACAGGGAGGAGGGGGTACAGTGTCTTATTCTTTAGACCTAGCCTAAAGAATAAAGTCTAAAGAATAAAGTCTAAAGAATAAAGTCTAAGAGAATGCAGTGTCGGGGCGATCGCAATCAAAACACAGTCGCGAGGGGTGGCGAAAGCCATCATCGCCGCTAGCGTGGCTTTAATATTAATATTGATATTTCTTTCAGTAACTCAACATTCTTTATTGTTTTTACAAATAACTATTCATTGCAACTCCCAGGTCTTGCTAAAGGCCGACCACTACAAAAAATAAGTCTGTGCAATACAATGTTAAGTCCTTTGGTATATCTACATTTGGACTTGCCTTGATCTTCTCTTAATGAAATTTGAGCTTGACTGCTTGAAGGCTACATTCTCGGAATATGAAATAAGATTTACTTTGATGTTTAGATCACGCTGCTACCTGCTCAGCCTAGAAATGGGGCTATAATTAATTACTACATTTATCATAGCAGTGATAATCCTTAGCCCATTCGTATTCATCTGCCTAATTTAAGTATTGTATATTATATATACTATACATTACATCATTCTGTGCAGCTGCTCCTCAAACTACTCCTCACTCTGACATAGCATGAAGTGCCTTGCCCAAGGGCACCATGATTACAATGCTTGTAGCAGGGATCAAACTGAAAACCTATAAGTGGGCACTAGAGCGGCACTAGCTATCGCAATGAAATCAAAATTGTAATTTGAGCTGCCATCAAATCTCAAAGGCTGCAATTATTTAGATCAGTGGTTCTCAAACTGTGTTATACATGCTCTTTCAGTTAGTACGCGGCTTCTTCTGCAGTACTATTTGTTGAATTTCATCCCCATTTTAGTCCTCCTCTTGGTTAGTGTTGTTTAGAACTAGAAAAGCAACTGTGTAGTCCTATTTTAGACCTGGAATAGTCCATTTTCAGACCTGTATTTTATGGTGGTACTGTACTCTATGGTGGAAGACTCAAAATAATGACTATATCGACTCATTACTCAATAGAACATACCTGAAACAATATATTTTGGGACTAAATATTTATCTTGTGAACATGTACTTTACGACTGAGAGGAGATTTTGTAATTTGGTGTAGATGGTTGAATAAGTAACAAGTGCGATTTATATGTTGTAGCTCATGTCTTTGAATGATACTGTACATTTAACTGAGATGGTAAAAAGCCGTTTCAATATGACTGTTTATGTCAACAGTTTTCTGGTGTATCGTGACAGGTTTATTTCTTAGGTGGTACTTAGTGTCAAAAGTTTGGTAACCATCGACTTAGAATGTCCAATGCAAATAAGATAAGATAAGATAAGATATTCCTTTATTGTCCCACATGGGGAAATTTCATTGGTGCAACGCGGGTAGATACAGAGGTAGATACAGAAGAAATATCCTGTCTTTAGAAAAATCTCGTTGCACCTGTGGTTAGACATCTACAAACATGTCTTGACATTCATGGGATTCTTTGATTAGATTGTTTGATATATCAGTCTTCTCTTAAACGTTAAGGCTCCTGGAGTCGCTTGCTAAGTGAACTCTGGGCAGAATCCTACTTTGACTGCATCACAAATCAAATATTGTTTTTTTTCTTCCCCAAAAGTCTCTATACGGGTCCAGATGAACAGGCCTACTTTTCCATCATTTATTCATAGTAATAATATAGTTGTAGTGCGCATGCTCAGTGGGTGGCAACATCAGGTCAACTGGGCGCCTATGTGTCAAAGCAAAAGATATTAAGAGGATAATAACAATAAGAATAATAAATGTTCTGTTTAAATTGGCTAATGCTACATTTGATCAAGTTTAACGACCTACTGGAACCTCATCGTGCACGGTAGGCTCCCAAAGCACGTGGTAGCTCCAAGTTACCCTGCACAATTGCACCTGCCATTTGAATTTAAGATCATATAAAGGACAGACATTGTATTGCACGCGTTTAACACAAGCTAAAGCAAATGCAACAAGCAATGTGGAGTTGCAAGGCTGTGTTGTTGTTTACCTGGTAAGCTAAATCAAAAGAGCTACTGTTGTCCCATCACACAGGTGGAAGGATTAGTTTGGTTATCTAACCCTGAAGCCTGCTTGAATAATTAGGGATCAGGGATGGAGCAGAGGCGTTTTAAATGGGAGCTGTTCAAAAAAAAAAATATCAAATCGCGAAAAGGAGGCAGAATGAGAAGCAAACATAGCCTGCACAACACAACACGGGCGCAACAACAGCATCCCCGTATTAACATCTGCACAGCTGCCGTGAAGGTTGTACAAGAAGTTATATATCGTCAGTGATAAAAGGCGGAAGCGCTGTCAATCTCCTGCTATGGTGGAGAATCATGCTGTCTGCCACAGAGAGATGGTGGTGGTGATAATGATGGCTTGATTCTACCCAAAAGAAAGCCTTACCTTTCTCATTCTTCCAGTCCTTTTTCTTTTTGCTCATGCTTCCGGAGTGATTAGACTTTGAATGGTTGTTTTTTGAGTGTGGCAACCCCAGGCTCACAGTAAATAGTGATCCGGAGGGAAAGTGAAAAGCAAAGTGAAACAGCCTCTGGACGGTTGTCTCACCTGTGAAACTGTCAAATATCTGTGGACCTCGGTGCGCGCAACCTACCGTGATTGCGCCGTAAATTATGTGTACGGATTCCGGACGCGTGATTGGCTGCGGAGAACAAGGAAGTGCCTGCGCGATTGGCTAGACTTCTCCGTCAGTCATAGTGACAGGTCAGAGGGGGCGAGTTGTACGCAGTGGGTCGTCCTCCTGCGCGCCGGGGAAATGCCAAAATGAGCCTGATCTGACGTGAAGATATCCGCAGTTTTGACTTCTGATAGGATCATGGAATAATGATAATAATAATGAAGATAAATAATAATCATAATCTTAATATCACAAATAAATTATTGTTATTATTATTATTAGTAGTAGTAGTAGTAGAAGAAGTGAAATTAGTATAGTTTTTATTATTATAATTATGATGATTATTATCATTAGAGTTAGAGTTCAGTCTCCTGATATATGCACAATTTTTAGGACTTTTTCCAATTCATAACATTAAATATTTTGTTTTAGATTGTTATTCGCCATGGCAACGGTCCCAATTTCTCATCATTTGCTTAATTTTACACATTGGATTTACTCTATTAATTTCTACGTACAACACTTTTGATGTTTCTAGCACATTAGCAACCCAGAGCTTGTAGCCAGAATAATAACAGGAAATCACTAAGGTAATAACACATTTTGCAATTATTTTGCCTGAATAGGCCAGGGTATTTAAATATATGCAAAATGTTCTTTCACTGATGCTAATAAAATATGTGTAGTGTACTGGAGAAAGCAGAAGTAAATACAGTAATGTTGTGTTTGTTTGTTTGTTTGTTTGTTTGTTTTACCATGATAGATTGGTATTATATTATCTTTATTTTACCAAGACTTAATAGTGTTAAACAACTTGGCTTATCATGTCCATTTGATAGAAGCTTACAATAGAACATGGGTAGCACATGGAATAAATAACAACTTGCTATTGTTCTGGGGCCTATGCTGTATTTTGTAGGATAGAGGAGATCAGTGCTAAGTCAGGCTGTCATATGGGCCAGACTGGTTCCAGAGACCACCGTCTGTCATCTGTTGTGTTGCACTGCTCCGGTCCAGACCCATCTGCTCCAAAAACCTCTGATACTAACCCTCAAGGGGCCGTGTTGTTCTTCCAAACTGGACTTCAAGCCTTCTTCTTTTGTTCTTTTGAAATTCATCCAATTGCTTAATAATTTGAACATTTGCCGAGTTTGCAAATCACATAGGAAGTAACAAACTCAAAGTATAGCTTGTGCAATACCCCCATATTTTAGTGATGCATTGCTTTGTTTTTCCTCACGTCGTGACAATAGGAATAGGTTTATTTTGGGGTTTTAATAGGATGAAAGTTTGTTTTCTGACCAACCTGCTTAAAAAATCTTAAGTCTTCATCGTTGTAAAATGTATTCAAACAGTTGCATAATACTAAATCTGACCTTTTTGAAATATTAACTCGTGTTAAGGGAAATTAACTGAATTTTATGAGTTTAACTTTGCTGCACATTTATAAAGATACCACTAGATGTCAGTCTTGCAATACATTTTTGCATATACTGAGTGCAGAACAAATTGCATACTTAATTTAATAATTTGAGTATGCTTTGAATACTTTGTTATATAATATTTTAACAAATATCATGATATTTTAAAAAATATCATATAACAAACTGAAAGGCAATGGAATTCATTTTTTACCATGCATGTTTACAAGTTTTTTATTTGATTATCCCCAGGGGAATAAAATATAATTTCCATGCTATTTGACATTTAAGGTGTACTTTTTTGTTCCCACCTAGACATGGTGAGAAACATACAAACTCTGCACAGAATGTCTCCACACAGCCCAAGTGTTGAACCCAGAGCTTATTGCGTTGAGGCTATAGCTACTTCACATGTTAAAACGTAATCTCAGCTGATGAAAACATTTATACATAAATTCAGCCCTGGGATTGAGCCTCTGGCGCAAAACTGAGCAAAACTGTTGCCTTTAAGCAAATTATTGGCCTTAGGAGAACATATTGATCTGACTCAGTCCAAAACATATTTGAAAAAATAAACAATACAATAACAGATATAACAGAACATCAGACTTGCCGGGGAGGACTCTCCTACAACCCCAAATTAGTGAGTTATCTTTGGATCTGATCAGTGATTTATGGAACTTGTAAACGTTCATGCATTTTATTGGGAGAGCTTTGTCATTTATAGTGCATCATTTTGATCTATGATAAACACAGTTCAATCTTGGCTACTTTTTTTGTGATAGTTCCTCGGGCGAATACAGAGGAGGATCTATTTGTGTGCTGTGTAGGCTATAGTCATGGTTACAGCACCAAGTTCAAGCCAAAGTCTGAACCCAACGGGCTGCACCTACAAGTCATGAGTCAGAAATGTTGTTGTCTTAATTTGTATGTTTTTGTATTCCACTTCAAAATCATAGCAACATAATAACAACTCGCACTTGTCTGCGGCGAAATGCACAAAATGATCTAAAAGCCTGCGGCAGATAAAATACTACAGTATTTTATAGAAACAAGTCGTGTAATCCTGCATTCGTCCAGAAGTGTCTATAAAAGTATTTTATACTTATTTTAATCCCCTGTGACTTATTTTACATTCAATATTGCCACACATTATTTAGATCAAATTGGTGGCTTCACAGACAAATGAAATGTTACTGAAAGGGGAAATCAAGACAAACGTGGAGGCCTCTGCTGCACATCCTTGAGGCGATCAGATGGCACTATTGTATCCTTCTGTGTTCATGTATTGTTGAGCGCTTGTCAATAAATATTACAAGGATTAAAGGAAACATTTCTTAGTGCAATATGTAACAGATAATTCAACGGATAGCAAAGTTGTTTTGTCTCATTGCATGTACTGTATACTCTGAGCTATTCATGTACACTTCATCAGTGAGTTTCCAATACTCAGTACTACAGGTCTTTGATCCCACTCTGCCCACCCTGAATATAGAAACAGAGAGTGACCTGGTGGTTTCTGTGGGCTGCTGGTGGTAACCTTTTAAATCAACCCTCCTCTACCCATATCATTGTTGTCTTCTATATTTGGCACATCTGTTGGACAGATGTGAACTTGCTGTTTTGATTAAACAGAGCAGAAAACTGTAAGAGAGGCATTCACTAAAAGTCTTTTATATATAATAGCTTGTCCATGCCAGTTGTAACACAACAGAGGTATATAGAGTATTTTAGCCCTGTATGCTACATTGATTTTCAACACTATACCCTATAGGCTATACAGTTTATTATTCTAAAGAACTTAAATCGCTTCAACACACTAGAACATGTCAGCTCGCACATCCAACATCAGAAATGTAGTCATTCCAGGATAAACACAATAACTCTACACAATGACGTGAACCTGACAGCCAGTACTTTGTATTATTATACACTATATAAGAATGTGGAATTTGATTTTTTTTTTTTTTTGGTAGCCTACAGCCTGTATTACTAAAGCAAATACAATCAGTTGAAAGTGTATACATTAACACATTATACATCGCGTTTTTCTCAAATTGCATCCCATTTGGCGCGACATCCACTGTTTACACTCTGTACCACGTGGACCCCCTCTCAGCGCACTTCCTTAGCAACGTATATCTGAACCAGGAAGTGCTTCTCACAGCTACTGCTAAGTGGCTGTGCATGCAAAACTACAGCGACAACTGACAATAAAGTTCATCTGTTTCACATTTAGTGCTTCTGGAGATACGAATGAGCCTTAGACACGAACCGGAATGAAGCTGCTGATGCAATTTCACTGCTGACGGTCGATCAATGTAAGTTGTTGTTGTTTTATTTGCTCTACTTGCGATCTTCTAGCTAACAAGCTAGCCTACCACTGCTAGCCTGGCATGTAGGGCATGTAATAACTTTTATCTGCGTCGAACACAATGAATCATAGTCACTTCAGAATCAACCTCGAAGTCCTGACAGATTTCCTTTACAAATTTGTTTATTTGCATGGACGTAGGCTACATTTTGAGTGACTAAAACGTGTTATATGTCTGTGGTTATTGCATGTAGATTTAACAACCCGTACATTCATTATCACAAAACGATCACAAAGGTTAAGATGAACTAATACATGTTATTTTTGCAGATGTGTCAAATGTCTTCCCTGGCTTTGAAGGATGGGCCATGATAGGCTTTTCAAGTAATGTGGGTGTTATGGCAAGTCTAACAATCTCTGAAGAACAGCAGGAACCTTTTGTTTTGTCCAGTTCATGGCCCCAAAGCCAGGAGTCAAACAAGAAGTGGAAAGGTTTTGGTGGATTTGTTTTGGTTCATGCAGGTGAGTGGCCGGCTCACTATAAAAAATAATGATTGTAAGTCATACTTAACACCTGAAGTAACAATGCCATTTGCTTTTAGGAGCAGGTTATCATTCAGAATCTAAAGCCAAAGAATACAAGCATGTGTGCAAAAGAGCTTGTCAACGGGTGAATACACTCTTAAATCTATTAAACTTGCCCAGTCTATCTATTAAACTTGAGTCATGGAAATGATGCCACTGTACTCGTACATTGTGTTCCTGTCTTTCAGGCTGTCGATCAGCTCAAATCTGGTGCCCTGGCAGTGGAAGCTGTCGCTGCAGCCTTGGTTGAACTTGAGGTTGTCTTTCACTTTTATTTGTTCCACTTATGTCAGCTGAGAAAATATAATGATGCACTCGGCATCTGTTGCATGGATTTGTTTAATAACTTTAGGTAACACCCTGTCAATTTGTTTATTGCTGTTCGACTATGTAGTTGAATGATGTCAGTTTTAACCTCCTCAGGGTAAGGTTTGGTTCTGGTGAATTGTTAAAACAGGGAAACAGATCGTAGAAACGTCATATTAAACACTACACCAGATTTTTTTTAATCTTCAATTTATTCCAGACATTTTTAAACTACGTAGAATCTAAATCAAGACTTAATTCATACTTTTTCTGATTTTCTTGTAGGACTCTCCCTTTACAAATGCAGGCATGGGCTCCAATTTGAACTTATCGGGGGAAATTGAATGCGATGCAAGTATCATGGATGGAAAGTCGTTACATTATGGTGCTGTGGGTGCAATTAGTGGTAAGTATTTCGGTTCAGAACTTTAAGAATGTACTGTATAAAGACATGTTGTGGAGATAAATCCCTTATACAGCTGGCATTACATTATTATGATATCTAGCCTCTTGCATGTTCCAAATTTGAATGTTTTGTCTTGTATGCTTTGGACCTTTGCAGAATATAACCTGTAAATCACTATCACTATATAATTAAACCTTTTCCTTAGGTATTAAGAACCCAATCTTTGTTGCCAACCGCCTACTAACTGAGGCTCAGAAAGGGAAGCTCTCCGCTGGCAGAATACCTCCCTGGTAGTTATGACTATTTGAATCCTTATGGTGACATAGAGCAGGGGTTTCAATGAGCTGTGTTAGTTTTTTAGTGGGACAAGGAGCACAAGACTGGGCTGTTAGCCACGGAATACCACCTTGTCCCTCCGAGAAAATGACCACCAGTGAGTAGATATGATTTTCACACGCTGCACAACTTTTAATAATCACACAGTATGGGATTACACTCATTGGGATGTCGATGTAAAAGTAAATTGTGGCTTAATTTTAAACATGCATGAGGTTTCACGTGGGTTGATGTCAGTCTAGGGTAAGAGATGATTTTTAGGGCTGGAAATCTCAGTGTCCCTCATGATTCGCTGCAATACACAATACATGGCTCACAATTCGATGATATTGCAATAATTGATATATTGTGCATGACATGATATTCTGCACTTTTTTAAGAAGCAAATACGTTTTAACAAAATATTCTTAAACCACTACTTGCAAAAACGTAATATGAAATACACCAATTGTAATCATCAAGCAGTAAATATGTCAAATATGTTCATAAGCAAGCTTCATTTATCTAAACAAGCAACATTGTTACCAAACAGTTTTGCAAAATATATATACTAAAAATACTCATGGTGATATATCAATACAGCAGCTCACAATATTCATACTTTAACACCAAATGCAGTATTAAAAAAACAACATACGAAAATGACCATCTTGGTCTGAAATGTTCATTCTGTGTTATTTACTTGAATCACTGCTTATCTCAATTCATCTCTTTTATAAAACTGGTTGCGAAGGTGAAATGTCTTCTGTTACACGCAGTGTTCAGTTTGTCTGCTTATAAGAGGAACAAGCGGAAGATGGAGCTGGCAGAGAAAATGGACATGGGGCATAATCAGGCCAAGAGAAGACGACAATCAAGTGGAAACGTGAGTATTAAAAATCAGGCGAGTTACAGTGTCCCGGTTAAAAGGCTTTCTGCTACAACTAAGACATCAAGATATGTTCCGCCAGTTATGATCTCACATTCTTCAAGTGTCATTAAGGGGAAATGCTATTGCAGGTTGCTTAGATAGTTTCCAAGAAATGATTCAAGCGTTGACAAGAGTTGGTGTTCGGTTTCAGTGCCCTAAGCAGCACATATGTGAAGGCCACAACGCTGAGTTAGAAGCAGCTGAAAGCAAGACCAATTTGTTCTCGGTTCAAAAGAGCCAGAGAGCTACTATTTAGTCGAATGAAATGAGATAACATTGAATTTATTAATGTAACATGTTTTACAAAATGTAGTCTTAGACTTTTTTAAGAGTCTAAATCAAACTATTATGATTGCACCATACTGTATTAAAATGCATTGTACATTTGTAGGAAAGGACTAGTTATTTGCTCATCTAATATTTTCATTTCTATTCTTCTTATATTTTGACAGTATTGGAATAATATGCCAATTATTATGCAAAACTGTGTGTGGTTTGGTCACAACCTCCTTCGGTTCCCTTTAAAGTTCACGCATCTCAGACCATTCTTTTTCCCAACTCCTTAAGACTTGCTGGTTTTAACTAAAGCTTAAGTGTAGCAAGTCTGTTTCCAATTTCAATACAAATAGACCTTGTTCTGCCTCTGTCTTGTGCCAAGCAATAAAATCGGCTCATTCCTGTGGAGTAATATAGACACCTGTCTCCTAGTTTAGTATGCTTACGGACACTTTTGAAGACCCTTAAGCTTTATTCTTTAATATAGATATTCTCTCCACAATTAGGACGTTGATAAGAATTGACAAGAGGTTATTGGCGCCGTTTGAAAAGGCTGGCTCTGTTTCTTTTTGGCTTCAAACGCTGGAGACAACGCTGATTTGGGTAGAAAGAAAGAAATGAAAGAGACTGTTGCTGTTTTTGCTCTGCCTTATTAGTGTAGGTTCATTGATGTGCTCTGGCTTTCATAGGAGTTTGGTTCTGATCACGTATCACCATGACAATTTGCACATTTACCCCGAAGAAGTCTTTTCTTTGGCAGCCCGAGTCATGAAGGCTGAGACGGGTGGCTTCCAAAATAAACTGAAATTAGGGAACGAAAACAAATGTTTCTAAATGATTAATAATAATGTCTTGCAAATTTTGTCAAACTGTTTTATTTATTATTATTATTTTTATGATGCTTTTATTACAGTCACAAGTCACACCAAAAATCAAGTCATCGTTGATAAAGGTTTTACGGCTTTGTTTTGTTTGTCTAATTTGTTAGCTTACTTTCTTTCAGGGATTTCAGATTATTAAAGTGTTACTATTATTGTGCAAAGAAAGAGCACTTTAGAAAGAGCAATTTAACCATTATTCACAGTTATTCAGTGTGGAACTGTGAAATCCTTAATTTTCTTTAATTACTGTTGTCTAAAACATTACTCTCCTAGTGTGGGATCAGCTTTACAAAATCAAATCTTCTAAAAGATTAAATTAAAGTGCGTATGACAGAATTGTTTGATTTTCAAATTTGTATTTATTTGGTGTTTTGATACCTGTTGTAGCTATTTGTGTAGAAAAGATTAAAGATCTGTAGAAAATTGCAGGAAGTGACATCACACTAGGGACACTCATTGTCAAGGTTATGCATAATTTACACACACATTTTTTCCCCCTCTAAACATTTATTCAACAAAATGTATTTTTTCTCATATCTTTTTATTGATCAAATAAAAAGGTGACATTGGATATGAAAAAATATTTTTTGCAAAGTTTTTGCATTTTTGTTCAGTGAATAGTCCAACCTGTCATGGGAACTTTAATTTACTGTGACATAAAAGTTGAGATGAAAAAGCACTGACTTATTTTTTCTTATTTCTCACTGTTACACTTTTAAGAATTATCTTGATGGCTCTACTTTCATTTGATATTGTTACAATTACTGTGCGGCAGGAAAATGGATCCCAGTGCCTTGACACAGTGGGAGCTGTAGTAGTGGATCTTGAAGGTAATGTTGCTGCTGCAGTGTCCAGCGGAGGACTGGCCATGAAACACCCCGGCAGAGTGGGACAGGTAGTTAAATATTTGTTTTTATTTTAATTTCATTTTATTTTATTTTACTTAAAGGTGGAATGGACGATTTTTTTCAGCAATTTTTTTATCATATTTCCTCGTGGCGTGGATTAATAATTTGTCCTGCCACGTATCAATCATAATACGCACCTATCGCTCACCTGCAGCGGTTCGTCCCCACGTTTCCGCGTGCCTAAGCGCAAGGACCTATCATAATATAGTTCCCTCAGTGTACGGGGCAAAATGAAGACGGAGAAAGACAGTTCGAGCTGACGCAGAAGTGGACAGAAATCTACGGGAGACGAGAGATGTGATGCGCTCCGTTGCGCTAATAAACAAACGCACGTGTGTGTTGTATCAGTCCGCACGGGGGAGTGCACATGTGCACTTCCGCCTGCGTTCTCAAATCGCCGAAAAATCGTCCATTGCGCCTTTAATTTTACTTACTTTAATTTAATTTCATAATACAATACCAATGTTTTTATTGAAGAATACTGAAAAAGCAAAGCAAATTGTAATGCTTATTTCTACACATTTCTACATCTTTCACACCTCAGGCAGCTCATTATGGATGTGGATGCTGGGCTGAAAATGCAAACGACATGATTTCCTATTCAACAGCAGTGAGCACTTCTGGTAAATATCTACCTATAATATCTATAAGATAATATCTATCTTTTTGTTGTTGTTATATTTATTTGAGATTACGATCAACACAAAACTGACAAGACATATCTGTGTCTGGATTGGTAAACGGTATGAATATTAAATCTGCACTGTGTGACTTTTCTGGTGGAGAGTTTGCCACCCGCTTGTCTCAATGTTGTTTATTTGTCTAGAGCAGGCATGACCAAACTACGGCCCGGGGGCCAAATGAGGCCCGCAGACCAATTCTTGTTGGTCCAAGCAACAAAAAGTAGCACATTTTACTGTAAAATTGGGGAAGAAATCAAGCATTTTGATGTTATACCTACCTGGTATTAATGTTCCAAGTCTTATTAAAAGTGTGGAGGTTCATCGAAACAATGTGTAATGCAAAATTCAACATTGCCGTGTTGTTTGTGGCCCTTTGCTCCGTATAAATTTCAAAATGCAGCCCTCGGTGAAAAAAGTTTGGACACCCCTGGTCTATAGTGTTCAGCAATATAGCATTAAACTTATCTCGTATTTATTGAATTGCAAAAATACTTTAAAACACTCAACACGTCTCAGATAGATGAGTTTAATGTCATACTGTGTAACAATCCTGGCAAAGCAACACCATCTCCATGGCGACAAGCAGGTGGCATACCCTCACCCAGAAATGTACAGTCTTGTTATAAAGTTGTCCTATAAATATGGGCTCTTCTTCCACAGTGCGAAGTGTTTACTCTTGGCTTTAGCGATGGTGTTGACAAGTTACAAAAACAGATTTGATGCGTATTGTTTTGCGTCAGTGAGCGGCGCTTCAAAAAGCCTGATAATACTTTCCGATGACCTCTGAGCGCTCCTGTCGACTGATTCTCCTCTGTCATTTCCTTGGCTGATTGAGTCATCATACGCTGCTCTTTGTTGCTCAGCTGCGTGCCAGGTGCCGTGCAATGCTCCTTGGATTTGCAACATAGTTTGACACTTGATATATATCCAACAGGAGGAATCAGGAACTCCAATGCTGCATAGGTTTGAGTGAGATGTGAAAATGCATTAGTTATGTTTTGTATTATTTGAGAATTGCTCAAACATAAAGTAATTCATTATTTGATTGGATGTTCTAGATAATAGTATTGGTCAGGTTTTGGGACACTGCAGACACTCTTTGGGACACTGAGATATACAGTACGGTAACTTTTGGTTGATGCCTCAGTTTATTTAACCCCGACTACAGTTTGAGTCCTCATGTGGGCACTTTACTTTGCATACTTATGGAGAAAGTAGAGTATCTGCTGCAGTTGCCTTTGATTTGTTTTTGATCCTTTTAGTTGTTGAATGATTGTATACAAAATTAGGGCTGCAAATAACGATTATTTACTCTTTCGATTCATTGATTACTTGTTTAGAATGCAAAATGCCTGTAAATATCAGCTTTTTACAAACGTTGTCTCAGAATATAAGTTGAATGTTGACCTTCCCATTTTGGGGTAATTCCTGCTCCGTCATAAAACATATTCTCTCAGCACATAGCAGGTTTTGGAGTCTTATTTTTTTATTTATTCAATGGACCTGTTTCAGCCCTAACAGCAATGCATCTGTCTTATTTTAGATATGTTCTATTTACTGGGCATTGCGTATACACTAAATATGATCTTGTGCTGTATTTATTTATTTTTTACATTGCCTAAGTCCATACAGTGGGCGGCAGTTCTAAAACTACCATTTTAACTACAGCCAGTTGCAGTTCAGTCTGTTGTGGGCGCGATCAAAAGCCCTGCAGAAAACCAGAGGCCAGAGTGCCCACCTACCGTACTCACCCCAGCCAGTACTCATTTACCACTATTAAAGACTATTGTGTTTTTTTACTGCATCGTGTGGCTTGCCTACTACAAAAGATATGATCTAAAGGAATTGGGGCAAAAACTCCAAGCTATAAGACTAATAATTGTACTATACAGTAAAGTGAATTTGAATTTGCCAGTATAACCCAAGGCACTGTCTGCATAGCCTCTTAACTTGAGCAGACACAGACTTTTACAAAGCTGTCTTATTTTTAGAGACAGTCAAGATTTAAACGCGTAAAAAAATAAAAAAAAGAGGATTGTGATTCAAGACAGATCTGAAAGGCATTGAAAGGTTACATTATATTTGGCTCCACTCAGGGCCGTGGAGACATTTGTGTGGAACATCGCTTCTGGGCAACATTTTAAACCCTTTTGAAGTGGATGTGTAGTCGAACGCATCACGGGGCAGATGGGCCGATTCAGTTCGACGTTCTGGGGTCGTGACGTGTATCAAGAGCATTTTGATTCCAGCGTTTATGTGATCACGAGTAATCAGCGCAATGTTAGTACTTGATAGCTTCATAGGAAATGGTTATTAGATGTAAACAGATATGAGGCTTGCACTGATGACATTTACTGCAGCCGTTGTATCATATCTGTGTCTATTAAGAGCTTAAATGCTTTGAGCAGAGCAAATTTGTGCATTTTGATACTGAGGTGTAAGAAGTTCACACGAGGGATCATATTTGCTCCCCTATGATTATCATCTTACAACCAGATACAGCAAAAATATTGCCCATATTGAACACTGAATTGCAGACTTATATTCATATATTTGTATCAGTGCAAGCAAACCAATAATGAATGTAGTGTTTTTTAAGATATTTAAATTGAAACGATGGCACTACATGATTCGTCACTGGAATATTGATAGCCTTTCCACAATATTGTAATCAGGATTTGTATTGCGAGAAATAAATATTGTACTGTCACTTTGGTAGATATTTAAATAAAGGGTTGTCAGAAAAATCAATGCCCTGTAATTGATGCTAAAAGTAGTATTGGAACAAGATTAGAAACGGGTCTCGATACAGAAAAAAGAAAATCACATTTCCCTGAATAGTTTTAGAATGGTTTTGAGCTTTATTACAACTACAAGACCACATCGAAGTATTATACAGACTATTACTGTTGAAAGTAACATCCTATTGCAGAAAAAAGTGCTAGATAATTTTATTATTGTGGTATTAAATTCTTTATCAAATCTATGGCTGCAAGGATTGATCGACGATTAATTCTAACAAGTCGACTATAAAAAAATATTGTAGTAATCATTATCTGGACTCTACAGACTCTAAAACACATCCAAAAAGACCTTTTTATAATGGACTGCAGAAAAAATGTCAAAAATAATTTATAACAATCTTGCTTTTGCTTCTGTCAGCATATTTCAACCTCTATTTGGTTGATTTGAAGATTCTTAATGGAACAATAAAAGATATCTATATAAAATTGCAATCAGTGACATAAATTGGCAGTGTTTTTGTAAATATAACATAGAAGATATGCCCAAAACAGAATGCATTCACTTTAATACATCTATGAGTCTAATATATCAAAGTCTATGTCAATATCATTTGTCATTCCTTCACTCCACGAGATGTGGCGTGGATGTTTAGCCTGCACATTTTTGCACCATATAATGTCTTCCTATATTGTGGCTGTGCCTTTGATGTGCGCCTCACAACGGGACGGAGCGCATAATGTGTGTTCCAGTGCGACACCTGTTTTTAATTTCCCAACATGAAAGGCATTCCCATCAAACGCTACAGAACAACAATAATTTTTATTCTGACACGCGGTGCACTGTACTCTCCTCACCCTGTTGTGTCGGCCTCTTTTCCGCCTCAGCCCTTTAACTACGGCCCTTTCATTGGGGACTGTTTATTAGTAATGTACAGCTCATGCGGGGCGTCAGTTTCATGAGCTCTGGCAGCTCGCGTCCGGTTTGTGCTTCGTTTTGCAGTGAGTGACGGAGCGGCCAATAAATGTCAAAAGTTATCTCCCCCCTAACTGTCTATCTAGTTGCAAATTAATTATCTGACGAATGTTGTGCTAATGATGGGTTTTCTGTTTTTTGTTTATTTTTAAATCAAGATTCCCAGTCGAAGGAGAATACATGTTTGAGAAAAGGTTGAAATTTAGCTGTTAAACAAATGCAAGAATCACCTTTTTGGACATGTTTGTAGAGGTTTAAACTATGTGGGACTATATGACCCAAGGGAAATGCCGCGGTCCCTGAAACTGCGCGGCAATTTGACCGTGCCGCGGCTCTTCAGCCACGGCCTTATTTATTTTCACACTTGCAACCGGATTTCATACTCCAGTGCAACTTATATGTTTTTTTCTTCTCTATTATGCATTTTTTGGCTGGTGCGACATATACTCAGGTGCAACTTATAGTCCAGAATATCCGGTATCTTGATATTCGTTTTCGCTTTATCTCAGTACTGACATTCAGTTTAACATCTGAAAAGTGCTAAAATGTGTCGCAGAAAACATGAATGGACCGTAAACGTAACCACAAAATTACAGAAATATCATTTTATACCTTTGTTTGGGAGTTGACACTAGATGTTTTTGTGTGGTCATTTTTAATAGTTTTAAAGAAGCTGAATAAAGCAACATTAGTTAAAGGTATTATAAAGATATTAAATGAACATAAATCGTGAAAAAAACAAAATGAGGCACTAGAAAAACATGGTATGAACTTTTCGGATAGGCATATTATTTTGCATTATATTCTGACAATATTTTCACAATGCATCAGTAATGTGCTAAAATGTCTTGGTTGAGGTTCAAGTATTGCACAAAATGTGACTGGACTAAACAATGAACCACAAAAGGGCAAAAATGTCACTTTATACCTTAGTTTGGGAGTTAACACTAGACATTTTTGTCTGTTTTTTTATCATTTTAATAGTTTTAATCCATATTCTAATACCAATTGCAATATTATTAATTTTAATTTCTTTCTTTCTCTCTCTTTCACTCTCTCTACGCCCAATCCTTAATTTTGACTGATTTCATCTGGTTTACACAACAAGTCTTTCCTCCTACAACTGTCAGCCATCACATACACCGTCACACTAAAGCCCTTTTTTATAAGCACTTTTATTGAATTACTGCCCGCTTTGCCGCCGGTGTGACCGAGCTGCAATGACTTCCAATTCCCCAAGTGCTTTATGGTAAACAAAGTACACAAGCCAAAGTACCTGGCCAAAAGCTCTGTTCTCGTTTAACAAGAACGAGAAATTACTGCAGGCATCTGGTCTCCACGGTAACTGACTTGCATTTGAGTTTTGTTGTAGTTACCTGACGTTTTATGGGCCCTTCGTTCGTGTTTACAGAAACAACACGGCCATTTTCTGGTGTCTTTATGGGCTTAGAGAGAAGCCGGGGCCAGATGTGTTTGTGATCACTCCTGGAATTGTCAGCTCGCCTTTGTGCAGAACGCCCCACGCCGCCTCCTACACATGTTATACCAACGTTCTTATGCGTACAGCCAGGATTTTTCATGCACACTGAATGGGTTGGATACGCAGGTCTCAAGCTGTGGTGCAGGGGCCACTGTTTGAATGCTCTTTTTTCTACACTGTACTTTGTGATCTGAATACGTATACATTTCTAGGCTTGAGTTATATTTACTTTTATTTCCCTGTCAATATTGTTGCATTAATCTCCGTTATTGTCCTTTTTTACTTTCATTTTTGGCTGTTTTATTGGCTGTAATAAATAGATTAATATTGATTTCATTAAAAAAAATAGCTTAAAATTTGTATTTAAACAGCATTAGTAATTGATAGCGTGCATGTATTATCTATAGGATGCTGCTTTGAGTATTTCAGTAACTGTGAGAAAACATTGAAGAGATGCTTTGTACCAGACTAAAGCTCTCAGAACTCATTTCCATCTGCAGCTCATGAGATAAAAACAAATACTGTTCATAGAAAGGACAAACAGCATTAATCAGTGCAATGCAAATTTCTGTTGATGTAAAGAAGATTCTCATTTGAATCCACACACTCGCTCGCTTCATGGAGTAAACACAAAGTGCACAGAGGTTTCTGTTTCTAATTCCCACAGCAGCTGGTAATCTGGACAGAGAAGACAGAAACATACTTTGTGCTGTAACGATTACCCTTGAGCAAGGCGTTTGTGCTTTATCTTCAAAACTAAAGTTAAGGTACACAAGAATAAAAGTGTGTTAGAAATCTATCTACTATGATTTATGTATAGCTATTGTAAGATTTCCATTGTATGATTTAATTATAAGATAATAACTGTAACAAGCATCAAAGGATCACCAGTAACAATGTGTGCCCACAATGACCTCAAAAGTGTGATTAATGCCACATTATTCTAATATTTGCAAAAGATATTTTCAAATGAAATCTGGAATCTTTTAGACAGACTTTTAGACAGTAAACTGGATCCATACCAAAAAGAAATGTTCCTTTTCTCATTTGTAAACTCAACATCTTAACGTTTTCTTAGTTTACTGCAAATTCAGCTTCCAAATTTTTATGATATCTATACGGTATCTTCAGGTAAAGTTTGTGTAAAATGCGAGATGCCAAATTTATGACACAAAATAATTACAAATCCTTCATGGTGACTTGATTGTACACTTGAAGAATAGGCATACAACAGTATCTTTTGTTGTCTTGCATGTCTAGAGTTACCTATTGTCTGCCTCTTTTGCCAGGTTGCGGGGAGCATCTGATTCGCACCATGCTGGCACGGGAATGCTCCTCCGCCATGCAGTCAGAAGATGCCCACCAAGCACTGCTGGAAGCTATGCAAAACAAATTCATCAGTGAGTCATTCTTTTGCACCGGAGTCTTTTCCATGTACACAAAGCTTTGTCAGCCAAGAATGTGTTTGTGAGGAGCCGTGATACATGGGGGAAACTACACCAACAGACATTTGTAGCATGAGAAGTGAAGGAATTAAAGTAACAAGTGGAAAGTAAAGTCATGCATGAAATGTGCGGCCGTAATTGGACAGGAAATGTTCCAGACGCAAGAGTAAATGCGTTTTGTTGGTATATTTATATTTATATTTATGTTTTGTTGCTCATAGAAATAATGTGTTTTTGTCTCACAATTTTATAGTCATCTACAAATAATTCATCCAATTAATTACAATGTTATGAAAAATGTCAACAAACTCCTTGGTAAATATTTAGCTAAACCTTCTAAATGACATATTGACTTATCTATAGGACATTTTTTTCAGCAATTAAATGTCCCAGACACTGCAGCTGAGACTCAAAATATAGAAGATTTTCACATTTTCTTTGTGGTTGCTTTGAGAGACACTTTTAAACTGTGAATGACCACTGCAGCTCAGAGCGGAGCAACATGTGGTGGACGGGGCCTCTCTCTGGCCTGCTTTAGAAGTCTGGACCCCTTTTTTTTTTTTTTACATGGCCATATGTAACAGCGAGACGTTCAGATGTGCAGGATAAAGTCAATTTAAACTTAATTCTTCTGATGTCTCCTTTCTAGACACACGTAAAGCAAAGTTAAACAAAGCTCATAAATCCTGCTTCAGTTGGATCGGCAGTGAGCGACTGTGAGTCTATGATCTCCCCTGGTCTTATATGGAACTCGCATGTGTGCTAATATTAAGCCGTCTTAAATCATAAACATTCAAACTGCAGTGTGTTTCATATATGCGGATCATTTTGAAATCCGTATCAAAACAATGAGAAACGTGAAAGTTGGATACATGCAAGGAATTATAATATTATTCACCTGTAATTCATTATTCAGTGGTCAGCAAATTTTAAACGCTTTGTCAATGACACTTAAAAATTGTGAACTTAAGCCCAATAAAGTACTGAAATACTAAAATATTTCTGTTCAATTCTGTTTCACAAAAACATGTTTAAAATGTCTTGTTGTTTTCTTAAACCTTCTTTTATAGAGTGAAGCGAATATGATGATGTTGAACAAAGATCATTGTTAATTATGTGTTGAGTATAAACGATAACAAACAAACATTACAATACTTAAAATACCACCAAATGAGGCTGGTTTTCTCCTGCTCGGTGCTTTGTCTCGGCATCGTCTTTTTAACCCAGACCTTGTTATGTTTTACTGCCCACAGCCATCACAGGCCGTGCCATTCTCAGTGTATTTATGTATATGACACCTCATTCAAATCCACCACTCTATGGTTCATTGCAAGTACATTTCATTAAAAAGACTCGCTGAAATTCATAAAATTGCCATTTAAATGATCGGAGTTGAGCTTTTTGCACATAAAAAATATATCTTTGTTTTGTCTGTGCTTGGATATTTTTATGCCGGGCTGGATGGACCTTTCTGAATAGAGGATATTCATGGTGTTTTGTGTGCAGGCTCACCCTTCCTGGCCAGTGAGGACCGAGTTTTGGGTGGAGTGATCGTCCTGCGGTGCTGCAGATGTGTGGAAGCTGAGCCATCTCCAAACATTCAGGGTTTACTGGGTACGACATGAAATATTACATGGTCTGACACACAACAACGCAAAAAGTGTTGACAATTAGTCCTTCAGCTCTACATTAACGTTGAGAAATGTGAAGCTGTACGTCAAGACACGACTTCAAGGATTTAAGTTTTTAAGTTTTTCAAGTAATGATTTTTTTATTTTATTGCTGTTTTGCGTTATCAATGTACAATTCAATTAAAAGTATGTGGTACATTTGAAAGCACGACATTTCTGCATTTAAGACCAGAAATGTACATATTATAAAGATTCTTTGTTCTTTTCATAAAATGTTACATTTACGTGGATGTTGTTAGATGGCAGACAAATGCCATATAAATAGATAATACTTAATAGCAATAGATAAATAACCTTGATAACATTGTTAAGTCTAGTAGGGCTGGACAATATGGTAAAAAAATCATGTTTTACACATTTTAATTGATGAAGATTTTCTATTTGATATTATTGTAAACAGATTAAACAAATGCAAGCAATATTAACTGAATAACTGGCATTTTGCACAAAAAAACGTAACATTTATTGCGCCAAAGTCTGAAATGTTTAAATAACATGCGATTCCTGACAGGATTGGCTGTTGACCTCTCAATGGAACTCTAATCAATTAAAATCGACTTAACTGCCAGCCCTACTAGACACTGATGTCAAAAGGTTCATCAGTTGTCCCAGTGGCAGAATCCTCAGCAGGCCGCACATACATTTAGTAAATATTTTGACTTTCTCAGGGGGGCAAGTTGATGCTTTGCCTGGCGGGTGGTCTACTTTTTAACCTACACAATCGGGCTCTGGTTTCGCACCCTTCATCTCCGATTTACACCGAGACCTCCCACTTTGGACTGAACCCTTAATCTCTGGACACTGCCCGCTGATTGTAACCGCGGATCTAGTTTCTCTACCTGCAGCTTCGAAGAATTCTCCAAAAGCTGCCATCCAGGAATTTGACCTGTCTTGCAGTTTGCCCTGACCACATCCTCCCGAGCCCTTTTCACTGATGACAATATGCATTCATTCACTTCTTTAACTTATTCTGCTCACGGTTTGTTGATAATGAAGCCCATCACTGCTTTAGATCGTATATTTTTCAGACACTGCACCGCGGACAGTGACACACCACCAATCCGTTCTCATATTCATTCAGTAGAACATTTCAGGGTCACCGATCCAACTTAAAATGTACATATTACTTTATGTATTGTGGATTTCTTACTTTTTGTTTGGTTTTCACAGTGGAGTTTCTTTGGAGTCACACCACGGAAAGCATGTGTGTTGGATACATGTCGGCTCAAGACAGCAAAGCAAAGGTATGAAAACTGCAAATATTGAGATTTGCGATAGAATAGAGCACTTCAGCTTGTATTTGTGTCACACTGATGGTTATCCACTTTCTAGAATGTACTACAGTTTTGTTGTTTTGTTTAGTAGCGCAACGGATCGCATCGCTCGTCTCCCGTAGATTTCTGTCCACTTCTGCGTCAGCTCGAACTGTCTCAGTCTTCATTTTGCCCTGTACACTGAGGGAACTATATTATGATAGATCCATGCGCTTAGGCACGCGGAAACGTGGGGACGAGCCTGACGCGGCTGCAGGTGAGCGGTAGGTGCGTTTTATGATTGATACGTGGCAGGATTTATCCACGCCACGAGGAAATATGATAAAAAAATTGCTGAAAAAAATTGTCCATACCACCTTTAACTATGGACTTCTGACTAAAAGCGTGAACAAAACACCACCTTTTCAAACCGGCTCACTTCTCTTCTCCCTTGTCTTTCAAATGTCCGTAAATCACAAACTGAATGGGAGAATTCACAATTGCGTAGCATTTCTCAACAACAAATCTTTCATTATCCATTTTAGGCAGAATGAGACTATAATGTAGTGAGATAATAGTGTCAATAGTGTTGACACCTTGCGCTAAAAATACTTAATTAGACGTTAGAACCATAATCAAGATGAGCGTGACTTCTTTTTTGTTTTGTTTTTTCGTTAAATTACAGAGTATTTTCTGAGGTTTATGCCTGGCCTTTTCATATTACAGTACATTATGTCCTTTACCTCCGAGTAGCATGAAGAGAGTCCACTGTTGTCCGAGCTGCTTCAGATTTCAAAGCCCCAGTCCGTCCCGCCTCTCGCTGCTCACCTGTCTCCCCCCTTCCTCTGCCTCGCTCTCTCCCGTTCCATCCCGTGCCTCTTTTCCCTTGCTCTGCCCGGCCCTTCCCTGTGCTACGATTTGGTCAACTTTACCCGGTGTCGTTCAGAGTGGGGATATCGGTATCGATTTGCATATTTGTCAGACGTGCTGTGTGGAGGAATGTGCCGTGCTCTCCTCTCTTTTTTCACACTTGTGCCAACTGTTGTGGAATATCTGCAAACAATCACCAAAAAATGGATGAAGGTGGATCTTTATTTACTCGTGCACAATAAATAACTACTGTCCCTAACAAAGGTTCCTGTCCCTACCCCATAACAATCACAGAGTAAGCCTTTTATAGGCGGTGACAAACATTTGACACGTGTGCACATAATCACAATCAAATCAGCTCCAAAAGAGAGACCAGACCCTCACGCCTGTGACGGTTCGAGCTATCTCTTCAGAGGTCAATCAGAGATGTTTTCCACACATAATCAGGTCCTGACGCATTAATTGGCCTGATCCTGGCTGATACAGAGGCGCCGGACAGTATAATCAGGAACCAACATTCTTATATCATCTGCACACAGGAAAACAACACAGATATTAATTTCGTGACATGTCATGGCCTAAAACAACATCGGAATGACATGACCTGACCCATCTTCTCCATTACACAACCCTTAGAGATAAACGCACAAGTCTGACTACACAGGAGTAACCAGACTCTGCTCCAGTTAAAGCTTGATTTCCCTTTTATTCTGTGGTTACTGTCTTACAATGAAATGACCAAAAACGGCCACTAATTATTTTTGTGATCTAGAGCTCATGGGCTTTCTGGAATATCAAAGATTACATTAAGATATTATTACATTGCCAAGAATGTTCCACAGTATGTCATTAAATCAATCTATCATGCATCTATTCAAATACAGCATTGCATTTTTACTGTGAGCGGGGTTGCCTCTCCACAGATCTCGCATGTAACTTGGTCTGGTGGCGTCACTCTCTCGTCTCCATGGAGATAGATGCGTAATGCCATACTGTGAAATACTCCAGGCAAAACAATAGGTCGCGTTTTCAGTGTTGCAGGTCAGAATTCTCAGGTAGAACTGAATAGAAGTCTGATTACAGATTCGTTGACCTGGTTTGTGGTTCATATCTCTGTAATTTCTGGACATTTCCACATGAAACCAAAATGTGCAAGTTCATTGTCTTCTCTGTCAGCAGGAATAAAAACTGACATATTATTGTCCACAATAGCCTCAGAAAGTGGTGCCAATATTCAACTCTAAAGATGTGATTGTAGTCAGTTGAAAGAACTATAAGCCGTAAGAGTAATATGGCAGGTTTGTGGAGACAATCCCAAACATATAGTGAAGTTTCAACATTTTTGGCTTTCACTTTTGGATATATCTAGTAAATCTCCCATTCTGTCAGTTACATAGGCCCTCGCCTGCCATCTGAGATTATCACATCCAATTTTAGAACGCAACCTATCTTTGAGGTCAAAATCGGTGTAATTATCATAGGGTCTTGGGTGTAGTTCAGCTGTAAGGACTAAACCATTTATTAATATAAGTGTGGACTAAAGCAAAATATAATCCATCAACATTTTAGTTTAGTTCAGTTTGACCCAATAAAATGAAAACAACAGAATGTTTCATTGTGATGAATCAAATACAATACAGAAAAGGCCGTTTTGTGATGTTCTCACTGAGCAATTTAAAGTATAATCTATCCATCTAGAAACAAGAAGAATCTGCAACACAAATAAATATACATATACAGTTTTTTTATACCTGAATAGTACTAGTGGTAGTACTAATAGTTTTGGCCATTGCTCTCAATCTGCATTGTTGACGACCTATCTGAAAGTGCACTTAATTAACTCGCAGTATCTATCATCTGGGCTCCGTGACTTCCATTACAGTGCAATGAAAACGGTTGAAGCATGTTAAGTCATAGCTGCTGTTAGCGGGATATCTTGGGGGACACGGTATCCACTTCCTCCTGGTGACACAGGGATATTGGAGACCGGAGCTTATGGCACAGCTGCTCGGCCAACCCTCACACGACTGAAACTCCAGCGCCCGGGCAGTCGTCCCGCGGCCCTCACCGCAACCTCGTTCTCCTGACATACACGTTTCATTTGGTCCCGCGGTGCCACAAAACAAAGCCTGTGTTTTTCAGTCCAGTCTGGTTAAGTTACACAGACACATGGCCTTTTTTTAAACTTTAAATTTGGCTCCAGCCTCAATCGCCTTTGTTTGTAGTGTCTTTGTTTAGAAGCTGCTGAACCGCAGAAAGTCAGATGGTCGCGTTGTTGTTGTTAAACTACCTGCTCCCGCTGTTTGTAGGACCAGACCAACTGAAAGTACAATGTTTCAAATACTGCTTGTCACGATTAGATTTGGATACTAAGGAAGACGCTTTACATGCTCCATCCCTATTTTGATACTGCAATGACAATTAAATGGTGTTCTTTTCTGTCATTTTTTAACATAACATAGCACTTTCTTATGTTAACCATGTTTTCTTTGTACTAAATCTGATAAAGCTTAAGATAATTCTAAAACTGTTCAGGAAAGGTCAAATTTTGTCCTGTTTGTGATTTATTTTTGTATCGATACTTTAATGCTTAAATGAGTTTCAATACCAGTTCAAGCATCTGATTTAGATACTTTTGACAACCCTAGTTTCAAATAAACATGCCTGTGTAAAATTAACTACAGGACCGCTTTTTATTGAATTTTGCCCCATGCTTCAAATGCCAGGAGCTGCAGTGAAGTGCCTGTGTAGCGGGAAAGCGAAACAAAACCCACCCAGACACTGTAAGAACATGCAAACTCCAGACAGACCGCCCCCATTTTGCTCGCGGAGTTGCACCTATAACCTTTCTAGCCATTGTGCAAACAAATAATCCTTAAGTTACCAGTTCTATTGCCTTAGAAGAATAAATGTTGACTTTAGGTGTTGCCTTAGCCATTCATCCTCTTTTGCTTTTCGTTTTGCTTTGTTTTGGGGACTTTTAACTCATTTAATCAAGCTTTGTACTGGCACCAAATACCTCTCTGTTGCTGTGTCGTTGTCCTGGACTCTACTTCTAAAGCCGCTTTACAAAATCAGCCTTACTTTATGTTAGGTTGTCAGGCTAATATATTATTTTTAGTTCAATGAATGTCTATTTGATTCTAACTTAGCCCCCAACTGGTGCTTTTGAAATACACCTGCTTCGAGTATCATCTTCTTAAGGCCCTTCTTTTTTAAATCTGCCCACATTAAAGTATACAGCTGCTCCTCCATAGACATTCCTCCCATTCTTGTAGCATCCCAGCGGGCGTTGCTAGCTGTCTAGTCGCAGTGAATCCTGACTTTTTGTGATAAGAACATGAAAGCACTAATACATAAAGGTATTCAGGACACGGGCCAAGCACCCTTTTAAGTGCAGCTAAGTCACATCCACTTTATTTTACGCTTTGTATCTTTTGACAGCTAAACAAATTCACGGCGTTAACATGGCGCTCAATCCAAATTGTGTCGTAACCAAAAGGCAGACACAGCACTGGCTGCTCCTCAGTGCTTTTTCCTCTTCAATCAGCGTAGTTTCTTGGAAAGTTGAATCGTGTATCCTGGTTCGTCTGACATTACGCTGTGAAATGGCCATAAAGCGCCGTGAGAGCATCTGTTTTTTGTCAAACGCCTCACCTGTGTTTGCACTGGATCTACCATCGGGACATCGAGCCAGGTTTTTGTCCAAAAAACACTATATTTTTGAGACAGTTCGATTATTGTTTTATTGCTTTGATGATTGGACAGAGGAAAGACAAAATGCAGGGTCTCTGGCAACTATCAGATGTTAATGTTGTATTATGTCTTATGACAAAGGAAACTTTATACAGTGATACCTTTATTTTCTTACGTTCACATTGTTTAATAGTTCAGATTCAGAAAACGCTATTTAACCCGGAGGGCTTGAAGGAGTTGTAGCTCCACAGCCGTGCATCCACAAACATATAAAAAAATATGAGATTTTGACAACGATTTTAGTGCATAAAGAATGGGTCACCTCTGTGTTTGCAGCTTAATAACGCAAGGTATAAAAGATGAAAAATCTGTTTGTTTTTGGCTTGAGGCACATTATAGCACCGCGCGGACAGCATCAAGGAGAAGTCGGTGGACAGGATGTGCTCTGCTTCGCTTATGAGTTGTTTGGCTTTCCCTGTCATTGTTTCCTCCAAAGTCCTTCTGCTGGACTCCAATGGTTTTGGGGCAAACTTTAACTCTGTTATTATGTTATGACCGCTTGTGTTTTCAAAAACAACCAAACCATTCCTCGGGTTACGTGAAAATAAAGTACTTGAGTCCAGTGTGTGAATAGCTTAATGAAATCCAACTTTTTTTCATGCAATAAAGAGGGGGAAAAGCATTGTAAAAGCAGCTCTTAGTGTCAAAATAAGACCGCTGTGTGCTGTCAGTATCTAATCAAAGACTGTTTTAACCGCGGCAAACCGGGAAGTAATGCTGGTACGCTTTTAGCATGCTAGTTGTTCAGATGCCCAAACTCCACTCCAGCCTCTGAAAGGTGTGAAACGCATTCATAAACTCATTAAATAATTGGAACGCTAATAATTTGCTAGGAAAGTGAGAAATAAGTTTGAATCAAAGTCAAACTATTTAAATAAACTAGTTTACGGACTTAAAAAATCTGGTACGGTGCCTTTTAACATTTAGGTTTACCTCTTTGAATTATAGATTTAACTGAGCTTCTAAAATTGTCACTATTATTAATATTTGTTTTTATTATGATTATATATTGTGACCTGAATAATCCTGGACTACATTACCACTATAAAAGCGACTCACATATGGCATGCAATTCGGGCCTTGTGGTCATTGTCTGCTTTGTGTATTATCCAAAAATGTCTTTTATTATGGTACGTTTTGCTTTTTATTACGCACGTTTCATGGGGAATAAATAGCATATGAGTGTCTTTGTTGCACTGGGGAGAAGAATGCAAAAAGCCACAATAGAAAACAGTGGAGTAGTCATGCTGCTATATTTATCATAAAGCTCTGGTCTATGGTGTTAATGCGGGGCTCTTTGCTCCTTGTTTCGCTCAAGAATGCTGTTTTTCTCCGTCCAATGATTGTTTTTCACATTGTGTTCAGACTTAAATGCAAATCTGACATGTGGCTGCGTTGAGAAAGAAAGCTGGCACACGCTAGAGTCTGGAAAAAGCATAAACGCCCCAGCCACATTTTCCTATTAGTTTCCACAAGACATGATTAATTCAGTGTTTTAATTTAGTTTGAAGCGTTTTAATTAATTTGTGAGGGCCAATTAAATAATTACTTTTAGCTGGGAGCAAGGTCAAGTCGTTTAATCTATCTGCCACCTGCTGCGTTGGGCACTTGCTGCAGAAAGATGGCTGCTTTTTGCACATTATACTACTTGATTCATAGTGTGTTTGTACTTGTAAATTCCGTAAGTGTAATTAAAAAATATGTATAATTTAAAATACATAATTTTTCTGTATTATTATAATAGTCATGACTGGATGAATACTGTAAGTTGGGAGCTTTAGGGCGGCACAATACTGTATATTGCAAATCGAAATCACAATTTGAGTTGGCATAATTATCAAATCGCAAAGGCTGCAATTATTTAGAGAATAACATTTCCTCTGCAAAGAACAAAACATTTTTAGAGAAAAATCTAGTTGTACTTGACTTCTCCAAACATGTTGTGAAATTCTTTGGATTCTTTTATTAGTTTAGCAGTTTATATTTCAGTCTTCTCTCAAATTAATTGATCCAAATAAAGCTTGTTTACAACTGTGTACGTTGGACAGAATTCTACTTTTCTTTTTTAACATACAGTATTTTCCGTACAATAGGGCGCACTAGATTACAAGGTCAATGAATGGTCTATTTTTTATAATTTTTCATATATAAAACGCACCGGACAATAAGGCGCATTAAGTGAAACAAAAACAGTCAGATAAGTTGGTCAGTTGAACTTTATTTATGCAGTATGCACGGAAAGTGGCCAGCTTTTCTTCGTAATCTTTTGGGACTTGCTGCAAGATATTAATTAATATATATGGCGCACTGGATTATAAGGCACACTGTGGTTTAAAGGCTTTTAAGTGCGCCTTATAGTCCAGAAAATATGTTGCATTAAAACAAACAGCAAATCTATTTTCAACTAGAAAAATCACAATTGAATTTAATGATCGCACTGCCCTTTTTGAAGATCAATTTGATTTTTAAGTTCTAAAACAGGATTACAGCAAAACATTTCTGTGTGCATTCCCCTTTGAGCTTATAGTTGCTGGGGAACAGATCTGCAAAACCTAATGGGAATGAGCAAACATAGGTGCCATGATCCATTTCGTTTTTTAAAATGAGAATAATATCCGTCTAGTATTGCATTTATTAGTCCAGTCTGTTGACGCCAGTGAAAAACCCAACGCAGACATCATGTGTTTCGTGTGTTGCGTTGAACAGAAGTACGCTCCGATATACTTGTCAGAAAGGATTTTCGTTCGTATCAAAGTCGTACAACATTATGGTCAAAGTTTACTCTGTGCGTTTAAGCTGGTAAGCATTTAGAACGACTACTTTCTGACATGTCCACATCAAAAGCTGGAGATTTAGCATGTCACCATTAGCTACAGTAATTACGGCTGTGGGACAGACCTTCACTTGAACAGTTTAAAGTCGCCCTGTCCCACAAGATGAAGGGCCATAGATGAACTCAGATGGGGGGTACAGAGTCATAATAGCCCCTTGAGAGTGCTACCATGTGTGAGTACCCCGTCTGGATGTTGTCTCGTTCTAGTGACAGATGCCCCGGAGCTGCCGCGGGTCAAAGTCCAGCCTCCAAAACTTCCAGAGAAGATGATGTTTTTGAGGCTGGGCCAGTGATGTCAAGTTCACAGCAACAACAAAGTGTCTCGCAATGGTTAAAACGACTTGAGTTTCAAATAGATTACATTTAGGGATGTCGAGATGATTTAGTTTATTTCATCATTCTTTAGGTGTCAATAAAATCATAATTTACAAAAGATAAGAATTTATGGTGATTTCAATAAAGTTATGCACTAAAAAAGTATGTCAAGTTCGTTTATGACTCAGTATGACTCAATATGACTCAATATTGTACCGTTTATTTTTTATATTATTGAGCATAATGATGTTGGGCATGCTTGGTTCGCAATAAAAAAACAAAAACAAATGCAATATAAATTACAATTTTACAAAAACCTTGACATGTTTTGTGACATTTCTGGCTGGTTCATTGCTCATTTAGCTTGAAATGACAAATAAATCTGCCATTGTCGCAATTTTCTATAACTAGAAAATAATTTGTATTGAAACAAGTAAAATAATCTAGGTAAATCAAGTAAATGTGTGGACATGTGTGGATAATAAAGGAATATCTTATTTTATCTTAATTGCCACTACATCTTAAATATTCAAAACTGAAATTGAGATTAAAATCCATAATCTAAGTAGTTCTATGGCTTATTGGCTGCAGTGTAAATACGGTGGTGTGGGCAACAGGAAAAGCACAAGCAGGAGCAGTGTTGGTTTCATGGATGAGAGGATGACAAGTGTTACTGGCACAGAGAGAGAGCAGGTCACCTTTGATCCCTCAGCTCCAGTCTTGTGCCTCCACAGCTGTGTTTGCTCCTCTCAGACACACTGCACGGCCTGTCCACTTTCTCTGCTTCCACTGTCCCTCAGCGGCTCGGACACTGCGCCCACTTAAACACTTAAACCTGCCAGTGACAAACAGACAGAATGCACAGAGTGTATATGGGAAGTATTGAAAGATAATATTGTTGTTTTTGTTTTTTTGTGTGGTTCTCATGGGGTATTATACAATTCAAAACTTTCTAAAATTAGTACTATAGAGATGATACAAAGCAACATTTTGGATTTAAGTAGAAGTGGGTTGTACTCAATTACATTTACTTGAGAAAACGTTTACCTAATATTTTTCACTTCTACTTGAGCAATGTATTTTACATAGTTGAGTAAAGGTTTTGATTCCTCTTCCCACTGTGAGTCTACACAAACTTTATGTTGACAATACTGTATTAAATGATTTGAATATTTGTGTTTCTTGCCTTATTTATGTTTTGTCCTCACTCATACTTTAAAGTCAAATTTAGAAATCACTTTTAAATGAGTAGTTACAGTACTCTTAGATGAATAACATTTGTGCCCATGGATGTAGGAATTTTAAGTTTATTTATTTATTATATTCCAAACATACTGCTGCTTAGTTACCGGGCAGCACTCTTTTAACTTCTTAAGTCTTATTTATTTGTCTGCACATCCATTTATGTAGTCCAAAGAGATTCAAACAGATGATGAATCCACCCCATTTTACACTGTAACCTTTTTATTATGTCAACCAGTGTTGTCATTTTTAAATCTTCTATCTTCTTTGACCCTTCTCGTTTGTCCTTGCAGACTCATATATCCCGCTTGCCTCCCGGGACTGTCCCCGGTCAGTCCCTCGCCATCGAAGGAGGCGTGTGTCGTCTCATGAACTCCTCAGACTGACCCACACCGGGCCTGGGCCACTCGGGCTCCTCCAGCAATACTCACCTGCCCCGCCTCCAAATCCCACTCCCACAGACCCCCCCCTTAACGTTCCACTCACATAATGAGCTTTAGCTATTACAACAGGTGTCCGGAAAGGGAAGGAGGGATGTTTGCTTACTTACTTATTTACTGACTTAACTTTGTAGTGCACTTAAAGAACTTCATTGTGTTCCAGCATGTTGCTCCGTGCCAGTTTCCGCCCTCTTCCCCAACCTCCCAAACCTTTCTCGGGACACCTGGATTAGACTTGATGCACCAATGCCTTGATGCACCCTATTTTACTCTTACTTAAACCCCGTTTGTGGCATTTTTTGTACATAAGCTATTATAATTATTTAGGAAAGCAGGGTAATCCATCGTGTTTGTTTATAGACCCTTCCAGGAGTGATGTGTTTCGATTAGAACGGTTTGCTTTTTGTCCTGAATAACATTATATTTAAGAAATGTTTATTACGAGATCGCCTTTCGCTAACTATGACAATCTACCCAAAACAGTACTACACGAAGTAATGTTTTCTAACGAGGCTTTGGTGTTACTTATGTGTGATCCAGCGGCCAAAAAAGGCTCACATCGGAAAAAAATAGCACGACCTTGCGGAATGATACCGGCTAATGAAACACAGCGTTAGAAGGGTCTATAAAAGTGAAATGATTTAACCTGTTACCATCCACCTATTTTCGCCCTGTGCACAATGGTTGGACATACCCAAATGGCATTGCTTATTAAAAGAGGATCTTATGTTCCACATGCAAGTGTGATGCATCATTAGAAAGCTTAGGCCTTCTAGTTTCTGCAGATGTGCACATGGACACTGTTAGGGCTTCAGAACTTGCACTACAGAGGCCCAAACATAAACAAAACATCCTTTTTTAGTCTCGCCTGAATATTGTTAATTTGTAATGGTCCTGAGCATGACATACTTCATTGTGTGCATATGCTGTTCACTGTACATGATGTTTATCTTGTTGACAACAACTGTGTACAGTTTCAGATCTCTAGGAACAGGCATTTTGGTGCTGTTGACCTTTTTGTATCAAAAAGTATATTCGGAACAAGTGATCCAAATATGTGCCAACTGTGCCAAACTGTTTTATTACAATTTTAGCACCTCTATGATCATAAAACATACATTTTGATGTTTTGTAGGCCACTAATAGCAATTATAACTGCTAAAAAAAAAATATGTGAAAATGTGTAAATATGAGTTTACCCATGAATTTCCCATATAGAGGTTAAAAAAAAATATATATATATATATTATTTTTATTTTATTTTTGTATTGGTATAATAATACATATATCTAACAATATGCACGTCCAAAAGGCTAATAAAATCAGAAAACGTTATGCGCAAAATCCTGCCGAGAAATCTGGCTCTTTACAGCCTTCCCTGAGCCTTACGCACGAGAATACAGAAGATTCTGTGTCAATGAGCCCTTTGTCCCGCCTCTCTTTCTAAAGCTATTTTCATTGGCTAGAATAATCTGTCAATCAATCTGAGCTACGTCATTCGCACGCGGCGCTGTTTAGATGTAAACAGACTAATACATGTGCGTCGCAAGCGGCGCATTTTTTTTTGCGGAGGCTGTAGCAAACAAACCCGTGGACAGAAAAATTCGTGGATGGTCTCATTCTGTAGGAAACAGTCTGAAGAAAAGAAGGATATCCAACATTATTTTATAGGTCAAACAAGTCATTTGTTATGGACGGAGAAATGCGCCGAACAAGCGCATTCTCGTCCGGCGAGAAACGAAGAAAAGTTTGTTTACTTGACAATATCTTGAAATCGGATAACTTCAGGAAAAATACAAGTGGATATTGTTTTTCAATGGTTCCTTACGGACAGACTGAGCACATGGATGTACAGAATTAAAGCCGTTTCGTCCGTCATAAACAGCAAACAGGTAGGACATGCGTTTGTAAAAGTTGAGACTTTCTCACAAACTATTGGCAATTGCTTCTTGGGGCATATTATTCAATGTAAATCAATGACATATTCGTTTTGTTGAGAAAATAAGCTTTAAAATGATGTATGGCTTGCTGGTATTGACCACGGAAATAAAAGTGATGATGTAAGAGAATATTTGAGATATAGAAAATGTTCGCCGGCGGACAGGTGGGTGGTAACAGGTTAATTAACTGCTTGTTACACCATGTTGAATGCTTGCTAGTCAATGTGAAGGGAAATCATGCATAATTGCCATATCACTTATTCAACACATTATATTGTTTATCAGATTGTAACAGAATCGTGATTGTTAAGTTTATCAGCAAAAAAACAAAAGGTCATAGACTTTGCCTCGCTCAAATAGTTTGTATTGTACTTTTTTTTGCATGCACATATCTACAATAAGCCAGATTTACTGTAAGCTATGCATATATGGAGTGAAACGTAGTGCTCAGGTAGCAGCTGCCAATCGCTGACTGTTAAAATCACCTGAATTTGTTATCAATTTTGTATAGTCGCGCTTTAAAAAGTTTTTACTAAATTTTATGTTCGAAATGCCCATGAAACAGTGCTGGTAAATTTTACTTGAAAGCTGTTATGGTGAAATTGATAATAGCAGTAGGAGTTGGTCTAAGCTACTCTTGAGCTTTTACTTGAAATGACAGCTAATATAACTAAGCTATTGTAATGGCACAGCTCTTAACCATGCTCACAAGGTCAATAAAACCTGTCTTGTAACAGTTCTCTGTCTAATATTTCTTTAATGCAATGTTTCTCCTTTTAATCCCAGTGTTTTACCATTTCCTGGCGATTTTGGACAAACCCAAACAGACTGCGTATATATATAGACTTCTCTGCTAACATCACAGCGCCTGGAAATTACACGTTGAAAGCACCAGAAGAAAAGTTGGAAAACCTTTTTCACTTGATAAAGCTCATGCCGACCTTCACCTGGAACGTACAAAACATGTCAAATCTTCTTAATATCATGGTTAAATACATTTGTTTGGGTCTAAAGTGAATCATCAGGCATAAGCGCTTGATAAGACTTTATAATTACACATTTATTAGCCTTAACAAAGCATGAACAGGCACTTTATTGATGATGAATAAATAGTTTATCAAGAACTATTCATGTTGAGGACATTTATTAAGTAGTTACTGACTTCTGGTGCATACAGCTCTTTGGTTTTTGTTATATGTTTTTCCCTACATTAGACCTGGAATAGCCCTATACACACATATATATATAGACCTGGTTTAGATTGGATAGTACTCGGAAAGCCAACATTTTATTTTGGTGTTCCACTCAATGACACAATGAGTTTTATTGGCCAAAAATACCTTGAAAAACATGCATTCTTACCGACTGCAGGGTCACCTCACCACAGATCTGACCTATAACTTCAACTCGTCATACTAAAATCTCAGCACCTCAACCAAAAAAATGAATTAAGCGACTGAAATATTATGGATTCCTTTGAAATGAGAGCGGCCTCATACTGTATATTATTACTGCCGTCTCTGTCTTTCAGGTGTAAAATGTCCCCGTGTCCTTACTCCTGACATACAGTAACTCTGGGCCATTGCAGTGGACAGCTGTGACGGGACGGCTCGTGTACTGGGACGGGGGGGAGAAGGGCTCGTGTACTGGGACGGGGACGGGGACGGGGGGCTGATCTTGAGGCTCCATCTTTTAACGGGATACGCCTGTTACCTCGCCCCCCACCCGCACCGCACCCGCCCCACTCCACACCATCAGCTTGATTATAAGCTATTACAGCGAGCCCCCTTCTTTTCATCAATCTGTGTTGCTGGGAGACCCTTCAGCTCTGTTTTAACGGCCTTTCTGACGTCCAACCATTCTCTCTTTCTTTCTTCATTTCTCTGGCTTTTTCTCTCCCTCTCTAATTCTCCTCTCTCGCTCTCTCTCCCTCTCTCTCTTTGAAAACGGATCCCAAGTCTTTAAAAAGTGGATGGGACTCCTGACCCATTCAAGGTGTATCCAATGCCCCACGCTCAGCAAGCCTCTTAAATGCAAAACAGACGGCACAGCAAATAAAGATCAAAGGCAGTGCTAGCCTCGCCTGCTCGACCCGCTGTCCGCACATGCCAAGTGACCCTCTCCCTCCCTCTCTCTCTCTCTCTCTCTCTCTCTCTCTCTCTCTCTCTCCCCCCTCTCATAGTCGTCAGCTCAGGGCCACCAAACCCGCCATGACACCGCCACAGCCCTCAATGTCAGTGTTTACGACCCAAGCACACAGGGTTAAAACCGGACTACATTTGTGGACCTCATTGTCACATCAAGGCAGCAATGACCCTGGGGATAAACCATGGCCTAAACGTCTCAGACCCAAAACCATTTTGAATTTAGCTGGTAGTTATTCTTTACTGGGTATTCATAAGCGTATTGTCTTGGAGTGATTTATAGCCTTGCGATGCTTTGATTTGAGATAAAAGAGAGTCCAAAGCATTCACATTTGGGAATGGTATGTCTAAATTTAACGTACATCAGCTTTGTGCATATAAAATACAGACTCAGCCACCTGCCACGTTGTAATGCCAAGTGCCGCGCTGTGGTTCTTTGGTTTTATAATGGCTTACAGTCCTGATTACCCTTCTCCATTCATCAAGGCTTGAGACTGTGGAACATTTCATGCCAACTAATAACATCATAATGAAGAGACAAGCAAGTGGCAGACCCTCCACCAGGGTCACCAATATTCAACTAGAAGTCTGTCCATGGATCGAGAGTAAGAAGCCATCCTAAACTACTGAATATTTAGACCGTTTATCCCTTGTTTCATCCAAAATAGCCCACCTCTTCAGCTGTACTTAGAGCCGCTGTGGAGGTTAGCTAAGGCCCTCACAGATGCTCCACAGCTACTTGACCTGTTTGTTCAGCTGCACAGCCGGCTGCATGTTTCTGCCCCTCACTCCATTCTCACATGACTCCTTCAAAGACACTTTGCTTCATGGGTTTCACCTTCCTGTTATCTGCGGCATTTCAGGACTTTTTTTATTTTCATATTGTAGCGCAAGAAGTGACCATGGTGCGTAGGTTGGCCAAAACTGTTTTTACTTCTAATTCTGAAATGCAAGTTTAAATATTCACTTAATAGATGAATATAGATAAAGTCGCATTGTGTAACATTACATCTGATTTAAAGGAGGGTCTGTTATCTGCTTGTGCTGGCTTTACTGAGAAAGTTTCGCAAAGTTCAGTATGTTATTAAAGGGATACATCATATAATATTGTTTGAATTGTGTTATTTATAAGCAATATGAAATAGAGTTGTAGTTTTTTAAAGTGTTAAATATATATATATAGATAAATATATATCTATATATATCAATGTCTATCTATATCTATTTAAATAGTATGCAATAAAACAACTTTAAGGTACATTTTATTTCAGTCACTCATCTATCATGCACCACACCTATTCTGCAATATAAAATTTTCGGTTAAGGTCAACTATTCCAGATTAAAAGTGCAAAAGAGCAAGGCTTTTAATTAGGTTTGCCAGAGCCGTTAGGGCCCTGTGGTAGTGTGGTGCAGACACTTCCTGGATTGTGCAACACCACCCATAATGTTACAGCAGCAGCAGTGGTACGAGCAGAGAAGAAAGTAGAGTTAAAAACGGCTTTCCCACAAACAACACCGTTTCACAACAAAACTGATGCCTGATTGTTGTCACACACCATTTAAAAGTGAAAGTGTTTACCATGGAGAATTGTTTTATAAGGTCCAGCAGAGGTGAAGTGCCTTTACAATTTGATTTCATGTTGACAAAGTTGGCAGATGTGGAACGTTTTGGCCTATTCAAGATATATTGTCAAATAATTTTAATAAGCATTTTACTGTCAAGTATTGCTAGTGTACAGATACAATCATAATGTGCATTTCAATTTAGTGAGATCATAGACTCATATGCCTGGAATGTTCCACAGTATGGCACAAATGAATCTATCTTGCATTTATTCCATTACAAGTATTTTTTTATTTAAAGTTTTATTCTCTCCATGGATGCGTTTTATGAAGTTCTGTGAAACTTTCCAGGCAAAACAATAACATGTCCATGGAGGATAGAGGGTTTCCGACCATCCACCCAAAAACTTACACAGTGCCCCTTTTAAGAAAGTCAAATACAATCATTATAGAAAAAAACGTTACTTTCCCATCTTGGAGGCAGACATCATAAAAAAACAGCACTCAATGTAGTGCATTGGAATAAAAGCCATGAAGGTGCATATTTATCTTTTCTTAGTCTTGGGATTTGACCTATTGAACATGTTTTGGTTTGATTAGTTACGTAGTACCTCAGATAGTCTTCCTTTTGTAAATAAATCATGCATCGTGAAAACCCTTTGTGCGACTAAATCAAACAGCCCTGTCAGACTGATGCTAAAGTGCATGTGGGAGCTGGATATTATTTCCTTCTTAAAATAAAAATAGAGGCAAAATACCAACAATCATATCTTGGCGATGCTTAATGAGCCCTTTGAGGTCCTTGATGATACACCACTAATTTGGTGCTGTGGATGCTTTGAAACATACCAGTCCTGGAAATAGTAACACAAAAGGCCCCATCATGGTTATCGCTAGCTTCAATTATGTTGTCTAAAGTTTTTTTCATAAATTGAACTTCTATAGAGTTGCACATTTTTACTTGCACTTGAGTTATATTATTTTGAAGTAACCATACTAATTATATATCAACACCTGTCCATGGGAGGCTTTTAGAACAAAACACAAAACATAATTTATCCGGTGTGCAACCCTACCCTGATTTCAGCCACTATTTCAGATGTTTTTGCTAAAGACGTTCAGGTCAATCTGCTGTTTTAAGTGAATGAGAAGAGAGTTCCAAAGCCTGGGCCCTTTGAAAGAAAAACTGGACAGACGTTCTGAACTTTGGAACTAGTCTCCACTGACAGGCCCTGCTGCTGTTGGCCTGGAGGGAAGGGACAGATTCTACGGTAAATTTAACATATTGTTGCCCTGGTTCTGGTTAATATCTTGGTAATTACTGGGCCTATCCACATGCCTAACAAATAATACATTTCAACATTTATGGATCATGGGTTTGTTTATACTGTATCTACGTAATAGCCTATAGAGTTATTTAGCCCTCTGCACTCTTAATCTGAAATTAAGACATGGGCGGGTTTCATGGGTTTCACAATGAGGAAAAATGTGGACTGTTGCTATAAGGATTTTGGAATTTCATGTATAGCATTTGAAGTTTCTTATTCTTAACCTGTTCAGCCTCCAATAGTTTTAGTTTGTCCTGCAAACAATTTTTTGTCTGCCTTTGTCCCTTTTTGGCAGAGGCCATGTCTACAATTCTGCCTCTCAAAACTGCTTTGGCTGAATCCCAGAAGATGGATGGAGAACTCACATTGTCTCAATGCCGTTTGACCAATTTTATATTTTTTAAACAAAGGGTCATTAAGCAGAGTGTGCTTTTTGTTTTTCTTTCAAATCTACTGCAATGTAAATACGGGCATGGTCGGTCCAATTTTGGTCTTCTGATGATGTATTTAATATATTATAATAATAATTGAATTCACTATAAACATATTTTCTAAGACCAAACTTTTGTTTTGGTTGTTTTTTGTTTGCTCTGAAACTGTCATTTAAAACAAAAAAAAAGTCTGGTCTGAAAAATTATCTTTAAAAAATACATATGTATTAGTGAAGTAAACACATTTCCATGAATATGTCCTTTAACCCATGAATACTCCACATTCATATAAGTGGTTCACCCAAGGTCACAAGGGGTCCTTATTTTTCTATTTAACACTAAATATTTACAGCTCCAGCTACAGTTTAGTGTAGGACTAGTTGGAGTGGAGGAGTTATTGCTTTCAGTGGAGACACGTGGGGCCTGTCTGGAGAAGAGATAGCGGCGCAGGGGGAAGGCTTAATGTTTTTAAATGAAGACGAACACCTCTCTTTGATCTCCCTTTGGCCCCTTCGCTCAGATAAAAATCCACTTACAGTAATCCCCGCCTCTGTCCAACCTTTTACTCTAACTCAAAGACTTGAAAGAGGAAGAATTGAAGAGATTATTGTTTTTTTTGTAGTTAAATAGGAAAAAAAAAAAAAAGTGTTGAAGTACCAGTAAAAAATAAAAGTACGGTATTTCTAACAGATTTTGAGAACTATCAATAAAGCATGTGTAGTGATTTTGATCATTTTTGGTTGATAGAAGTGACTGAATCATTAATTGAATTAGTCTAGTAATTTTTATTGATTTTTTCTTTTGTCAAAACCTGTTTTTAACCCAAAATCTTAAGGCAAGATCACAATGTGCAAATTCACCAAATTATCAAAATGAAAATTGCTCTATGTCTTAGACCAACTTTGGCCTGATTGCTTAAAATAATCCCACTCAGACGTATGAGACTTATGTCCTTATAACCCCAAAGAGATGTGATTTAACGCGCACTCTTTTGGTTGATAATATGAGCGCTAAGTGAAGGAATCTTGAGTTAACAGTGAAGCGCCTGAAGTGTACGCGACATGCTTGGGCCTGCCGTACCATGTCGTCCCGGACATCTTTTTTACCATCCACAAGACAGAATGAACCTTGTATGAATGGCGTTCTGTGTGCGACAATGACCGCAGTATAGAGCCAGTGGTCAGAGAAAGAGAGAGAGAGAGCAAGAGAAAGAGAGAAAGAAAGAAAGAAAGAAAGAGAGAAAGAAAGAGAGAGGGCCTGCAGCGAGTGAGTATGTGAAATTACCCAGGAATGTGAGGAGACATGCCAAAGACAGAAGAATTTGAGTCACATTCACGAGCAACCTTGGCCTCCTCTGTGCTCTGGAGGAATATCCCAATCCCATCAAAAGGCCGAGCATGAAAGCGACACGGCGATGGGACTAATGGAAGTCTTGTGCGCTGGCTTAAGGCTGGTGCAGGAGGTTGACCCGAGAGATGAGGTTTTTTTTTTTCGGCCCCTCAAACGAATGTCCTCTGACGGCGGACGCTAAAGCCGGGGCTTTGTTTGCCGCGGTGTCAGAAGTGGCCCAGATTATGACCCGAGTGACAAGGCCAAACCGCATGAGAAAAGTACAGTTGTTATGGGAAAAAGACATCTCGAACATGTGCTCCAGTGTTTCAAAAAGTACAGTAAAAGTTATTGATAATGGTGACATTACTAGTACTAACTTGGTAAATGTAGTGCTGTGTGGCTTAGTTGTACATCTATATACCGTATTTTCCGGACTATAAGTTGCACCAGCCAAAAAATGCATAATAGAGAAGAAAAAAACATGTATAAGTTGCACTGGAGTATGAAATGCAGTTGCAAGTGTGAAAAAAAAAAAAATTCACATATAAGTCGCTCCGATTCATATAAGTATGAATATAAGTATAAGTCGCACTCCGGCAAAAACTATGAAAAAAGATGCGTCTTATAGTCCGGAAAATACGGTATTTGTCCCTGTACAAAAAAAATGTGTTTGTATTAAAAAAAATAGCATAACTAAAACTGTAACATTCATTAGTAGTTGGTTCACTTTTCACTGAACATCTTTATAATCCGTGTGTTTACCATTATGACTGAGCAAAGGCCAAATATAAACAAATGCACTGCTTTTTAACAATTTATTTATAGATTTGTATCTTAAAATTCTTTCCGTACAACAGTTTTATTCACACATTCTCTTTGCTTCGTGTTAACTTTGGTGCTAACTCGGGGCGGACCAAAAGAAATCAAGTCAGCGTTTGCCACGGGAAACTTCAAAACGACAGTCATCGACACGAAAGTCATACACAGCTACGACGATAAAAATAAATACTTTACAAAAATAATGCACTGCTTTTTACAAAGAGGAGTGATGAACAAACTTGTCAATTATTGGCAACAAGATCTATATAAACATACTCGGACATATTTATCAGTTTAGCAGTCAAAAATGAGAATGTTTTTGTACCCTGTCCTGTGTCCTCGACCCAAAGAAGTATTTCACACAGATTGTTATAAAACACACATTCAGCTTTCAGTGGCTCTCAAACGTTGAAGGCTTCATCTGGTTTTCCTGGTTTTTCTTGTTCGTACCATGTTTTGTCCTTATTTAGAAATGCGTTTTTCCGGCGATCCCCGTTTTATCCCTGGGTTTAAACTCATGTCAGTTCTGATTTAGGATCCTTTTAGTCAGTTAAAGCGGAACTGAGTAACTTCTTTGATTTAGGAGCCCGGGTTTGATCCCTGCTCCCACCAGTACGATCAGCGGCTGTGTCCTTGGGCAAGACACTTGAGTAAATGGGTGAAGTGGTTCCTTGATGTAAAGAGCTTGAGTGCCCAATAGAGGTAGAAAAGCGCTTTATTAAGGTGACATTTTTTAAAACCTTTGCCATTTCAATTGTTTTTGTAACTATAATGTTCTTTTTATTGATGGAAAAAAGTTACTCAGTGCCGCTTTAAATGGTGCCTGTAAAGCTATGATGGTACACGGTGTAAAAGGTTTGGGAATCACTATAACAAACACGGACAGTCTACATTCTTGGAACCATCATTTTCCCTCTTTCAGAAGTCCCTTTATCACAATAGCTGCAAATAGTACACAATATGTGATTCGTATCTCCATTTTATACATTTGAAATATCGTCCAAAATGTCCGTGACGAGTTCATGTAAAAAGTTATTCAAATCTAGACTCTTATACTTCCGCTGTCCCAATGATTGATTTAAGTCTAAAATTCCCTGGCTTCTTCAAACTGTTTATAGTAGTCCTCATCTTGTGGGTTTTCGGGACACTTCTGCCCATTGTTTGGGGGTCTCGCCTGGTTATATCGACTCCAATCCCCCTTACAAATGATCCACGGCAGGATGTCCACCTTGTAGTGCAGGTCGGCGGAGAACTCGATGCTGATGAGGTTAGGAGTCCCCGCCCCCTTGCCTCGCGTGATGAGCTTCATGTTGTCGTCGTAGCAGCAGTGTTGAGCAGCCAAAGTGGTGGACTCCAGCGTCAACATGGACCTGATGCAGTAGCGGGCGGTGGGTTTGTAGATCTCGAGTTTCTCCTTGGGCCCGCTGGCGTCTTTCCACCTGAAGTCTTTCCTTGTGGGAGGGTCGTGGACGTCGGCCGTGCTGTAGGCCACCTCTGTGGGGTAAGAGCAGGGGCAGCTGGGCAGGTCGTTGGCCACTTTGGTCATGTATTTCTTCAGGAAGTCGCTCTTGCAGTTCATCCAGCGCTCACAGCTGTCGGTGTCTGAAAGAAACGACATAGGTCATTCTCTGTACGCTTATAACACTCAAAAAAAGGAATGTGAACCTCATGTAGATACCGTATTTTCCGGACTATAAGTCGCACCTTTTTTCATAGTTTTGGCCGGGGTGTGACTTATACTTATATTCATACTTTTATACTTATACTCTGGAGCAACTTATGTGTGATATTATTTGTTATTTTCACACTTGCAACCACATTTCATTCTCCAGTGCAACTTATATATGTTTTTTTCTTCTCTATTATGCATTTTTTTGGCTGGTGCGACTTATAGTCCGGAAAATACGGTACATACTGTGTCAACTTTTACCATTGAAATATTTTGTTTTGTGTTAAATGAGATAAGCTAATAGAAAGGTTATTTGTCCAACAGTGGGGAAATAGATATTAAATCTAAAATAAAGATAAAGAACAAATACAATTGACTTAAATCTAACCATTTAACTAATATATTAGAACATACTTTAGGTTAAGCTTCAAAAAGGCCAAAAATATAATGAAGTAACAGGGTAAAGAGCAAAATGCTGGAAGAGTGAAAACGAAGCGATGCAACCAGCAGCCAAATCATCATAAAATCTACATAATTTGCTTTAAATCTACATAAAATAAGGCAAGAATTATCAGGTTTGTATTGTAGTTTGGAGTCTTCATAATAAAATGTCTAAATAAATATCCTAAATCTTCATTTCAGTCCAGGTGGAGTGACTGATCCCAGCAATTGTGGCGTGTACACACTCAGCTTGGAAGTAAAGTGGAAGTAAAGCCTCAAATCCAGAAGGTTTTGACTGTGTGAAACTTTTCAATGGGAAGATTTCTCCTTATATCGAAATTAGACCAAAGGCTAATCCTCCAACGAGGCAGCGAGATTGTGCCGTTTCCCTGTGTGCTACGCTCGCTTCGTTTCCTTCAAGCAGAGAATAAAGCTGAATCGATCTACCTTTGGCCGGAGGGAGGAAAGCAGGGGTAAGTAGCATTAACACAAGGACAGGCAAGAGCAAATGTGATGTAAAGTATATGGATACAGAGATCGAGATTGTGTCGTCACCACTCTTAGAAATGTCAGTCAACGCAATAATGAATCCACGGAGATTTAAAAAAAAAAAGCTTAAAACTTAACTTAGCATTCATACAAAGGTATTCTGACAGTGATAAATATAATTACCAATAGTTAACCATCATTTTTATTTGTATTGTTTTTTTACAATGATGCTCATTTCTCGACACTCAATCACAAGCTCTATAGAAAAGTTGAACCCCTTTCTGTAATAAATTAATTGATCGCTAATATCAACAGCTAATATCAACAGCTAATATCAAACCAGCTTATGCTTGATATAGCGTTTTTATTTTTATGAAACAACAAACAAAGCTAAAAAGTGAACTTTGTGACATTACTTCTCGCTGTCACTGGCTTGACTGAGAACAGAGAAGCGGGATGTGTTAGCCAGAGCCAGACGGGGCCATTTCTCTCGCACATTTCCATCTCTGTAGAGTAATGGAGAGCAGGCCGAGCAGGAGGAATGCTAAATGTGTTCAGAAAGTACCAAGGCCAGATGGATGGAGTGCCTTTGACAGAGCCGGCACATGTGAATGAGGAATCATGTGGAGAGAGAGACAGACACTTACCGACTCCAAAGAGCTCTGTGGCATTGAAATCATCTGTTCCTGCCAGCAGACTCACTTCAGTAGCGGCTGTCTTGAAAGCGTCCTCAATACCTTTGGACACATGAGGGCACATACAAAGATGGTGAGAAGGACCAAAGGCTCCGGCATCAGCACAAAAAAAACTGTAGATGTTCCACGGCATTCTTGAATCTTCCATAGTAACAGCTGGTCTGGTTTAGAGGATGGTGGAATAAACAAATCATAAAACGGCTGCAAAAAAATGGCAGAGGAAGTGGCAAGGAAGCGGTGCATGAATCCCCTCGTTATAGATACACGATTCATTAATACACTTCCCTTATAGGCAAATGACACACTGTAATAGGCCTGTAGTGATTAAATGGGAACACGGTTGTTACTGCCAATTATTGGTCGGGTTGGATAATTTTTGGGAGAAAAAAGAACTAATAAACTGTATGATCAAGTTCAATATTAGTTTCCTTTTGGCCATTTTTCTCGTGTAGAACCACCTGTTGTGTCTTTTTCAATTCTATGTAAAGCACTTTGAGTTGTGCATGAAAAGTACTCTACTCTTATTTTGTATAGTATATTTAGAATTATTTACTTTTATATTAGGGTTAGGGTTAGGTATACCAATACTTTATACGTTATGTTCAGCCCAATGTAGATGTAGCTTCAAATTGGTCTGTGTCGTATCGTTTGTGAGAGATTGATTTTTTGCAATATATGAGTACTTATCATCAGTATCAGTTAAATGCTTTCATACAGAGCAAAGAGGTGATGGAAATGTTTACTCGATCATCCCAGTGACTTTGGGCCTTAGTCAAATGAAGTTAATGCATTTTGTTATAATTTACAAAAGGGACCGAATACCCGAAAATGCCTAGAAATAACCAATCAGAAAGTGTCTTACCCGGACAGTTCGGCATGTCACAGGTCCTGGACTCGGTGGCGGTGCAGGCGTATCCACACGACCGGGTCCTCTTCTGGTTCCCGTTGCCACAGGTGACGCTGCAGCTGGACCAGGCGCTCCAGTCGCCGTCTCCGTCCATGTAGTCTGAGCACAGGGAGAGAAACAGAGACGCCTGTTAATAACCAGCTAATAGTATGTGTAGGGCAGGACATAAAAGGGCGAGGGACTTAAGGTTTTGACATTGGCCGTTTAGGAGACGAAAGCGGGTCTGCCGTAATAATAAGTTCAATTCACTGTGTTATATTTAGCTGAGTAACTTTATCAATAAAACTACTTTGACCAGATTACTGCTAAATAAAGGTATAACTTGAATTAGTTGATTATTATTTAGTTAGATATTACTGGAATCAATGACAATGATACCATATTTTCTGTACTATAAGGCGCACTGTCAATTAATGGTCTATCTTCGATCATTTTTCATATATAAGGTGCACCGGACTATAAGGCACATTAAGTGAAACAAAATCTCTTCAAGCACAGTAAGCACAACCAGAATTAATCCATATATAAGGCGTATAAGTCATTTTTTGAGAAAATTAAAGGCTTTTAAGTGCGCGGTATAATGCGGAGAATACGGTAATAATATATCCCAATTTTAGCTTTGACTAGTTTAAAGGATTTATTTGATGATTCTATTTTGTTGAAATGTTTTGTCTTGTATCGGCCAATTGGGTAAGCAAACTGTACTCACTTACTGCTTTATCTTATTGGAGTTTACTTTTTAGGTAACCTTGAAACCGGTTAAAAATAGTGAAAAAGTGCTGAAATTAAGGTTAAAATGATTAATGAAGTCCTTTTAACCCATGCTAGATTTTTCTCTGTCTTTTTTTCAGAGTAGTCTTTTCAACAAACTGCCTTTTTTACTGAAACTTGAAAGTTATAATGATAATAATAATAATAATAATAATAATAATAATAATAATACGTTCTATCCAGGATTCAGTGTTCGGAAATAAAAGTGAAATGGCAAGCAATCCACTTTAGCTCCAATTATTGCCGAGCAGATCACTATAATGGGTATACATGGAAACAGTTAGCTTGGACTTGAACCACATCACTGCGCTGATGCTGTCCCCACCGCACGCTAACGCACGACGCTAACACATCTTGAAAGCAGCTCTCCATCAATGAGCAGAATTAATGTGGGCATGTTGGGATGGAAGTGTTTCTGGCCAAGCTCCAAACTGTTCCTATACGCCCCCCCCCCCGCCGCCATCTGCCCCTCATTATGGGCATTTTGTATGAATGCAGCCCTGATAGGCATATACTTCCTGTTCCTGTCGCCCAATATGGCCCGTGAAGAGACGTGCTGGTTAAACGGTTGCTTGGACAGAATAGACAACTGACAGACTAAAAGCTTTCCCCTCTACTGACACTTTGAAATGCTCAGATTGCACAGCTTGTCCAAACCGTTCATTATTATACTTTTATGCAACTTTTGAAATGGTACTTTTTCTGGGGTTTTAAGGGATTAAGTAACTTTATCAGTGTGTCTGCATCATTAATTTTCCTCAAAGATGTCTGCTGATTGATTCCTGCATGTTTGAGTAATCCTATTTTGTCAAGCAATTGAGGTTTGAAAAATTCCTGTTTTCACTTACCTCCTATCTCCGCCCACTTCCCTGTGCTTAGATGCGATTATTTGAAAAACTAAGACTCCGAGTGACACCTGTATGGTTCTAAAATGTCACGTAGACACTTTTCAGAAATAAAAACATGTAAATGACAATCTGCTGAGTGTTAGAGGAACTGTCACCACAAAGAGGCGGGGCTTATCAGTTCTGCATTTTTGAACAGGAAGTCAATAAATTAATTTCTAGAACTAAGTCGGTTTAGATCAATATTACTGTTTACAATGAACAAAATGTAAAATTATGATCTACTTCCGTAATATTTCAATACAAAGTACCCCCAAAAAAAGTATAATACGTCTACTTTATGAGTACATACTATTCAGTGTGCTGCTTGAACATAAATTAAACTTAAATCACGCATTATAACCATATAGCTAACCAAAGCTCATCTTAAGAGCCACTTTTACTCTCTGGCTTTTAACACTGTGTACATTGTGAGGTCATCTGTTTTTCTTTATTTTATTTGAATTTATTTTACTTATCTTCTGCCATTATATGGTTTTGCTTTGGTTGACTTTTATTGGTTTTATTGTTTTAGGACTTTGAGAATTGAGCACTTCTTATACACTTTGAAAACGGTTTTGTTTCTAAAATAGCCTTTATAAAAAAAACTGGATTTGGATATAAATATCTTGAATTGACACCATATATCTTCTATTAAGTAATTATTTAAATGACTACTTTTTACAGCACATTGACTTGCTTGCATTTTTGGCTACTCTACCCATGTTCCTGGCGAAATATTTTCTTAATGACAGACGACCCGCACTGCTTGTCCACAATTACGACCGTTTAGTTCAAAACCATGACCCTAATGGTGATAAACTATCCCCTTGTGCAGTGGAGTGGTATGAAATGAAGCAAGACGGAGCTGACCGCAGCGATAAGTCAGAAACATTAAACACGGGACTTTGGTTTGCATTAAAAAGATTATAAAACGGCTTCACAAACCAGCGCAGTGCAAGTGGATAAAGTGTCATTTTCCACAGCGCGTGCATTCCTGTTGAACCATGTTGGTTTGGGCATGCTCTGACACGGACTGACGGATACTGTACCTCTGGTGTGACTGAATTCTTGCGTGGTTGATTTATCTTTTGGCTAACTGTTGTGAGCCGGTGTGGCAGACAAACGCAGCTTGTAGCCCCTGTTCCCGCTGCTTTAACTTTGATGTTGTGATGCGTTTTAACTGTGTCACGTAGCTGCCCGGTGCCACATTGGAATCCGGCTCATAAAAGAGTGTTAAAGGCTTCAATCAGGGCTCCGCCGAGACCACTGCACTTATTATGGTGACAGCTTAAATCAGCAAATCGCTAAATTACAGATTCCCCATCGGACTACGGACATCTGTAGACCGGCGTAAAAAGGTCCTTTCTCAAAGTTATTGAGGAAAAATAGTTCTGGGGTTTTTTCCCACAATATTTACCAACTCTAACCCTTGTGTTTTCTTTATGGAATAGTAGCCATCATTGTAATTAGTGACTAGATAGTTGGACTTCTAACAGACAATCAAAGTGTCCTTGATCTGAATAAGATTTAGCCAGTATTTGGTTCCCGCTCTGTCAAAATGTTTTCCTATTGAGCTCAGATTAGCCTCAGTGTATTGTTTGGTCAAAAGGAATAGTTCCATTATGTGCAATGAGTGAACACCATATTTTCCACAAAAACGAATGGTAAAATATGTTACTGCAGTTCACATGCTGAAAAGAATTGGCTTACTAAGTAGCAGTTATGACATGGTATGACTAAACTACAACTAAACCAAGTCTGAATGTATAAACTAGGAGTAAACCAGGACTAGTCAAACTTGAACTAGAATCACTTCACAACTAAACCAGCGGTAAAGAGTAAACTAGCTTTAATCAGCACTGTTAAGAAGACTATCGCTAGTGGAACCTGCACCATATTTTGGGAATCTGTCTTTATTAAGGTTATGAGTGTCAGAATTATAGGCAGCATAAAAAACGATAAAATGTGTTTTTTTTTTTGTCCGCTGAGCTTTTGTTTTAAGCAAATTAATTTTATACGGAAAAATATAAACGGAAATGAGTTTCTCTGTTGTCGCTCTTACAATGAAGAGCTTGTTTGCTAATGGCATGGGGAGATAAAGGGCACTTCAATCTGCCCCACAGTTCGTTTCCATAACACACAGAAACAGCTTATTTAAGGAGAGACAGCTAATCAGTCCGAGTCCTGTGTGTGATCACAGTCAGTATCAGTGATAAATGTGAGCGTAGCTGTAGCGTTCATGTTGTTTAACTGATTTTCTACTGTTTACTTCTTTTCGATGTCAGGTACAAACTAAATATTTTGCAGTGTTGGAGACTTTCATATTTGTTATTAGATAGTAGCAGCTCTTTCAGATTTCAGATGTTTTGAGCTCTTACATGAGAAAAATGTCATTACTCCATTGACACTCATTGACAACGTCTCTTGCAAACATGTCCTCACCGTATTCAGTCTGAGCTTTGCCTCCTCCAGCGCCTCCTCTCCGGTCCCAGTCCGGAGGCGGCCTGAGGAAGTTGCTGTCCTCGTTTTTGGCTTTGTGCTCCTCATTCTGGTGGGTGCCTGAGGAGGGGGACGAGTGGGGCCACCAGTTCCTCCAGTTTGGTGAAGCCCAGTTTGGTTTGGTCTCTTTATGGAGGCCTTTCTCTTGTTCGTGACCTTCCAGACCATCCACCACTTCTATGGTTACCTGCATGGAACAGAAACAACAACCACATTAATGGAGCTAATGTGCAAACTGCAAAGCAAAGGTAAGATTGCAGTATGTGGTGCAATATGTAACATTTGTAGAGGGGCTATTGCTCATCTTCATGGAAAGGATTGATTTGACTAGAATGTTGCACAATATGACAATGAACTTACTGATTTCCACACTATTTAATCACAAGAGGCTGGTTAAGGAATGCTCATGTTTGCATTTTTGACAGAGACTAATCATAGAAGCAGCAAGAGATGGCTCACCATTCAACCAAGATGAGAAAATATACAGGTTTGTATAAATTGAAACTTCAGATCGTCTTTCTGTCTGTCTCTCTGTGAAACTTACAACCCATGATTTTAAGCCACGACTTGTGATTTTCCCCAACATCAGAACAATTTTCGTCGCAGACGGACAAAATCGTGCAATGGTCACCTAGCTTGAAGCAAACCTGGAGCACGTTTGTGGGACAGTTCAGTCCCCTCAAACGGGCCAGTACAGGTCACTTTTAACCCATTTATTGCGATCGACTGCTTGATCATTGAAGCAGTGGTGATCAATATTACGTTTATTGTGGCGCACAAGTGACTGTGGATTCACTGATGGACCGTCGTCTGTTGAAAAGGAAAACTGAATTTCTCCAAGTGTCAAGCCCCTCCCTTAAGCGTTACCATGGTTATCACCAAATAACTGATATAATAGAAGAGCTACAAGTGATGATAAGCTTAAACTTCTATTAGCCTTTTTACTTGTGCCACTGTATTTTATTTCAAAATAACCAACTGTAGCCTACTATATACAGTAAGGGTAGCAATTTATTTTTTGAAACAAACAAATTTTCCTATCCCAGTTTTATATTGCAGGTTTATACATTTTAATAAAATTTTATTATACGGCTAGTAAAGAAGACCTACTGCGTGTCTATAACCTAAAACCCACTTTAAACTCACTGGTAATAAGATAAGATATTCATAATAATCATAATCATGATCATAACGATTTTTTAAAATGCACAGAAACCCGCAACCTTCTTGCTGTGAAGCAAGAGTGCTAGCCACTCTGCCACTGAGCTGCTAATAAATATATATCAATCTATAGCAAATTGATATATCCACAAATCCATAGGTAGCGCTCTTGGGCTTTGCTCAATTGCGAGGTGAAAAATGTTGAGGGCCGCTGCTTTAGACAAGTCAAATACTTTCATGCCATAACAATGAGAATGGAAAAAATACATTTCAACATTTAGTCAGTTGGACAATGTTTTTGAAATCAAGATGTTTTGGCTCCCATTATCAATCTGAAAGCACTGGCCTGAGCTTTGAACAGCTAAAATTAGAGAAGAGTTTACCCTGGACTTATTTACTCGTTAGACTAGCTAGACTTGATTTCAAAAACATTGTCCAGATGGACTCGGACAACTGTTATAGGATAAATACTGGTTACCTCATTTCCCTTTCAACAAAATGATAAGTCAAACACATTTTAACATGTCATGCAATTTGAAAAAGTTTGTTTCCAAAGTGTATTATCCAATGCAATACTTAGAATCAGGTGATTCGGCTAATGTCACTATCTGATCTGCATCCCCAAAGCTCGCCCCTTGCTCTCCTGTTGGCTCCAACACATGTGCCTCCCAGATGAGAGGGACCACCACCACCCCTGCACCCTGCCCCTCAGCCACCCTCTCTCCACCTAAACACAGAGTTCAAAGGGCTACTCGGCCTCCTCCAGACCATGAAAGCCAGATGAATCCTGGGATCAAAGACACCCCCCTCGCCCCCTCAACCACCCCGCCCTGTCCCTCCACCGCCTCACGCCCCTGCTCAATTGGTTACCCGGCTCTCTTCCCACATCTTGAGGCCTTGAGATGGCTAATACACTTTGTTCGTGCTGGGATTTAGTGGTGATGCCTTCAGATATGGTAAGGAGACCCCCTTTGCTGGATTAGACAGCAGAATGATTTAAACACATCTGTGCAGTGAAGGCAACATTAACATAAGCACAAGTGTTAGTCAATGCCTTTCAACTGTCATTATGATGGACGTGGGGACCTCTCTGTATAATATGAGACAGAGGAAGAAGAGGGGTGCTAGTGTGTAACAATGTGCACCAAAGATCCTTTTCCTGTTTCCTGTTTGTTACCTTCCTGTGTGCTTGTGTAGTCATGCTGTACAGGGAAGAGATAAAGAAGAACGAAGGCTCAAATACAGAGGACAAATCTCCTTACAGGGACAATAAAGTGTCCCTTAACCTACTCTAGACTTATGTTTGTTCTGATACACTTAACTTATGTATAAAATGTACTAAAAAGAAGATTTGTGCAAAAATTTATATCAGGGATGGGCCAAGATTTAAGTTTATTTTCACATTTTTTTTTAAACATTTGGATTAACTTAACAAAAGTGCTGGTTTGTTTCCCCATGTGACAAGCTGTAGTTCCAAAAAGTCGTGTTACAATGACAGCAAGTATATGAAATAAAATAAATAAAAAAGAATGGCACAATTTGTAAATCATAAACGTCAAAGTCTTGTTCTCGTAGACTCTTGTGTCTCATCATGTGGAAACCCCTAATAATAATAATAATAATAATAATAACAATTAAAGCTGCAAGCGGCATCCAACGGCCCTCGCGGGCCGCCGGCCTTCCGACTCTGCACTCTCCATTTTACAGAGATGGCGCTAACGCGCCCTCATTGTCTAAGAACTAAGACAGCGACACATTGTACATGTACAATGCTGTGCTTAACCAGTGCAAATGAACACAAATGTCGGTCGAGACCGTGACACTTGGAATAAAAATATGGATAACTTTTGATGCCCCGCTTGTGTAGGTGATTTTCCCCAAATATGAACTTGATCAGGTATTCATCCTAGGAGGAGTTCGTTAAAGTGTGAAGCGTAAAAATGTGGTCATTTTAGAGATTTCGCTGTTTTCCCATTTGTGACATATATTTGCGGGTCCGCCACACAGAGACTGTAGCACTTAGAATAAAAATATGGATAACTTTTGATGCCCCGCTTGTGTAGATGATTTTCCCCAAATATGAGTTTGATCGGACAATCGCCCTAGGAGGAGTTTGTTAAAGTGTGAAGCGTAAAAATGTGGTGATTTGAGCGATTTTGCGATTTTCCCATAAGGATAACATGGGATGTTTCTGTCATCGCTACGGTTACGCCGTACAAAATATGACTTTGGCTCTCATACTTTTATGATCAGGATGGCAAATGAGAATTTTGTGCAAAATATCATGTCATTTGGAAAAAACTCTATTGTTTATAGGCCACTCCGAAGGCCAAATAGTCAGAATTCTGGGAAACGTTTGCGGCTCCGTCGCACAGAGACCGTAAAAGTAATCCTTAAAATTTTGATAACTTTAGATGCCCCACTTGTCTAGAGGACGTACACCGATTTTGAGGTCGGTGGGCAAAACGCACTAGGAGGAGTTTGTTAAAGTGTAAAACATAAAAATGTGGTAATTTGAGAGATTTTGCGGTTTTCCCATAGGGATAACATGGGATGTTTCTGTCATCGCTACGACTACGCCGTAAAAATGAAGGCATTTGTCTGATTGGCTTTTGTGATCGGGACGGCAAAATAGAATTTTGGGTAAAGTTTAGAACATTTTGATAAAACTAATTTTTGACCTTCAATGTTAATTTAAAGGTCACTCTGTAGGGGGCGCTATCGCGCCCATTTCAATTTTGTCTTCATAAACTGGTCAAAACTAGAAAGTTTAACAACTGATTCAAATTTGGTCCTAATCGGACTCGTTTTGATCAAATGGGAGCAATTTTTAGATTTGCAATATCCCAAAATAAGTGGTCCAACTTTGCGGCTGTGCCGCACACAGACCATAAAAGGTATCCCAAAAATTTTGATAACTTTAGATGCCCCACTTGTCCAGAGGACGTACGCCGATTTTGAAGTCGGTGGGCAAAACGCCCTAGGAGGAGTTCGTCAAAGTTTGACGTGAACAAAATGGCTAACTCAGCGTGTTTTCATTTTCAAAGGAAGATGGCGGGCATAGGGTAAGTCTGGGGGCGTGGTCACAGTAATATTTTGTTTTTGTCCTCACGAGAGGAATGCGTGTCCCGAATTTCGTAGCTCTACGACAAAGTTGACCTCGGGGCGTCTCCCATAGGTGCAATGTATTTTGACTTTTGTCAGTGGCGCTGTCACGCCATTTTTTAACGAAAAAAAAAAATGGCCCAGAAAAATCAAATTTTTCGCCGATTCTGAATTTTGGGCAAAGTTTGGTGAGTTTTTGAGCATGTTCAGGGGGTCAAATTAGAGCTCAAAAAGCAGAAGAACAAGAAAAATAATAAAAATTAAAGCCGCAAGCGGCATCCAGCGGCCCTCGCGGGCCGCCGGCCTTCCGACTCTGCTCTCTGCATTTTACAGAGATGGCGCTAACGCAATTGTCTAAGAACTAAGACAGTGACACATTGGACATGTACAATGCTGTGCTTAACCAGTGCAAATGAAGACAAATATCGGTCAAATGTGCAGCTCCAGCGCACAGAGACCGTGACACTTGGAATAAAAATATGGATAACTTTTGATGCCCCGCTTGTGTAGATGATTCTCCCCAAATATGAACTTGATCGGATAATCGCCCTAGGAGGAGTTTGTTAAAGTGTGAAGTGTAAAAATGTGGTCATTTTAGAGATTTTGCGGTTTCCCCATAGGGATAACATGGGATGTTTCTGTCATCGCTACGGCTACGCTTTACCAAATATGACTTTGGCTCCCATACTTTTATTTTGGGGATGGCAATATTTTGTGCAGGTCAGAGCTGGGATGAAAAAAAATAAACTAGTCGGAGTGGCTATAGCTACATGCACACTCAACATTTTCTGAGTTATAAGATTATTAAAATGGGACATAAACCTTAGCTGTCATTTTAAACATCTTAAAAATGCAGAAATCAGATAATGATCAGATTTTGGCATGTAAACATAACAATGTCCATAACACTCTGAGCCAAATAACAATCTGTCTTTGCCTCGCAGCTGATTATGTCTAAAGTAATACAAATAATTGTGCTTTCTCCCATCTGTCATCCTATTATTTTCACCCTGAATTGCAATCCTTGTCCACACCATTGTTGCCACAGCAGCTGCACTATCAGTTCCCTCAACGTTCTCTACCTATCAATAATAACCAAAAGCTAATATTATCGATACAGTTCTAAGACTCATTTGGTTGCTTTATTATTTAGGTTAAACTTATTTGCAGCTCTTCCGCATCTGCTTGAAGTCATTGAAAGTCTATGCGTTGATAGAACACTCACCTGTATGTTTGGATTCTGCCCGTTGATGTCGGCTTTGGAGAGGTCAGGGAAGTTGTGGAGGTCCAAGAGGAAGGCCCCGGGCGTGTCTCTGTGCAGGCTGCTCCCAGTGCCTTGTGCCCAGGGCAGAGTGGCAGGACGAGGGGCCAAGCGGTGTCCTGGACCAGACCTGCGCCGCTCTGACTCCAGCTGACCAGAGGAGCTCCTTTTTGTGTTGATATTGTTCTGTGAGGAAAAACAAAGATGCCCAATGAGCTGGTTGGAATATATATATATATAAAAGCAACAACAAGTGTAAATATCCATTTTAAAAGGGCAGAACATCAAGAACCAATGCTTTTGTGTTTATAATCATATAGACTGGTAAAACTACAATTGCATTATGAAATCTAGCATAAACGTACCCCAACAGTAGGGCAGAGTAGTTTGTCTGGATAATTTTAGCAAACCTAACATATCTGGAACTGCAGAGATGTGGGTGCCTTGTCTTGAGCAGAGATTTAACAATTAAAAACAATAATTGGTACTAGTCAACTATAAAAAATAATCATAGTGATACTTTAAAATGTCTGATCGTTATCTGGACTATACAGACTCTAAAACACATACAAAAATACTTGATAACAAAGTGAGCAGCATTATTAAATCAAAATATCAAAAAAGAATCAACAATTTATAATTTTTTCTCAATGTTATACTTAAAATTGTAAATATTCTCTTTCTAGAAGCCGTCAGTCACCATATTTCAACCTTCATTTGGTTAATAATATATTTTAAAAGGTTTCTAGGTACAATAGACATAATCATTTGTCCAGTCATTAGTTGGTTAGTTTTTATGTGAGCTAACAACAGAAAACCAGGTATGTGTCAGTACCTAAAGCAGAAATCCATTTTATATTATGCACCTTGACACCCACAACTTCAGATTGCTCCGTAGCCGACACTATCGCCTCAAACCCCATACACCAAAAGAAAAGTGGGACAAACTTCATACTTGGGGCGTCTGTCTGTGCGGACCAGAATACAACTGCATATAGCCTGTACTTATGCCAATGTCACAGCTCGACAGTATATGTTTTCCGTTTTAACTGACAGTGCGCCGCTGCAGTTGTATATAGCTCGTACGGGTCAGCCGGGCAAAAAATAAACACGGGAGACCAATGCTTCACTTGCACTTGCGCAGAAACCACAGCTGAACATTACAAAATAATTACTCCTGCTTTTCTTGTAGACAGGAAACGTTCGGTCTGCTGACAGGGGGTTGTAAGTCTGTCCCGAATGGAGAGCTATAGGACACATGTCTCCTGTCGAATGTATGCGCAGAAGAAACAATTACTGCGCAAACGACCAGACCGATAGTCAGCAATCTTCTGTTCTGAGGTGGCAGTGGGGAGATCAAAGATAGTCATCAATCACAGCTCTTATTTTGTTTTCATGCTTAGTTTCTCCTCCTCTGTGTTTCTGTGGCGAGCAGAGGCTGGGAGAATGGCAGCCGGGCAGGACGCTGCGGTGACTGTGGGGCCACAAAAGCCCCCAGTGGAGCACTTTGAGTCCAGCCGAGGTCAGACCTGAAGAGCTACATTTATACATTAACTTTACTGCACTTTGTGAATAAGTACCTCAATCTGTACTTTGATTGCAACTACTAAGTGGTACTCAGTGTGTATGTATGTTTTTATTACTTTGAATTTTGGGATTGCCAATGGTCACACATCAGTTTAGAATTGATGTCCATTATTTTAGGTCAGCAGGTCGGATCGCAGCTGACCCTTCTCACACTGGATGCGGACTATTTGAGCGCAAGAACAGTTTATTTCCCTCTATGAACACTTTTAAATACTGTCACTTTAACTATGATTTAATCACTCACTGCACTGTTCACTTTCTGCACTACATCCGCAAATTAAACTGTACATTTTGTGTACATAGTAGGTCTATTTTTATTTTCATCTTATAGTAAATTGAAAAAAAAAAAATCTTTAATGTATGCCCTTTTTAATTTTATGTTGTATGTTTATGTTGCACCGAATCACCAAAGCAAGTTCCTATGTTTGTGAATTTTGTTCATTGACCTTTTCTGATTCTGATTCATATTTCAGTGCAAGAACCATACAGTCAGAGGCTGGTAGAGTAATGTTACTTCAAAAATAATATTACTCAAGTAAAAGTGTAAAAAGAATTACTACTCTGTAATAACTGTGTAATAACGGTTTGGACTAACATCTGACTTATATTTTTGAAATAAATAGTAAGGACAAAACCTTAAATAAAGCACACTATCTGGAATGTTTAAAAAAATATATATATCTGAAGGAAATATTTTCACACTTTCAATAGTACAGAAATATCACTTTAGCAGTTTCTGCCTCTTGTTGAGCACATTTTAAAGTAGTTTTAAATCATAAACAATATACTCAATGTTCTAATTTGACATTTCTCCCAAAACAGCTATTGTGATATGATACATTGAACAATTCTTCAGCATAAAACTTAAACTCAAATATAAAATGACTCGCCGTGAGACAGCAGTAATACTCACATTTACTTAAAGTTACTTAAGTAAATGTATTACCCACCTCTGATAAGTTTCACTAGTTCATACCATAAAGCTTGTTAAAGGAGAAATGTACGACACAAAAATAGATAAGAGATAAAAGAGATAAAATGGTGGACAAAACAGAGGCACCACAAATTCCTTCTTTTTAAAATGTGAATTTCATGTTGTATCCGACTTCCCTCCTCAGATCATTCAGTCTGAGCCTACGAATTCAAAACATCTTCTCAATACCAGCAACTGCTATAATTGCACTAACTTTCCAATTGCCTGTAATTTGGGTGGAAAGATAGTTCTTGTGTGTGTTGCCTCCAGCCATCAAATGAAAGAGGGAGTATTTAGCCTTTATCATGACCTTTATAGGAAATCATCAAAGTTGGGAATGAATTTTGGAAGTTAATTTGACAATAAAGTGAAGGCAGCACAATCTGGAGGAGGATTATGAGTGGCAGACCAAAGCTTTAGCCCATGCATTAGTTATTGAACCATTATGAGAACATCACAGGATCCTCTCTGGGTTTATCCTAAGTACTTGGACTTCAAGATGGCCATCTGATAACCCCGCCTTTCAAGTTCACGGCCTCAGAAGTCACTGTAAAGCTGCTCCGTCTAAGGGACACTCAAAAACACACACAAAACAACAAAGAATCAATCACCGTATTCAATGCACAGCTACAGTATAATTTATCTCTTTATCTGAGGACCACACAAGCAGCTTTCTTTGATACTATTCAGTTTTATGATGCTGATTGAACAGTTAGATGTAGAGCCAGAAAACACTTAACAAATCCACACTTCACGGCCACTGAAAAGAAATAGTTTTGTATTACTGCAAGATGTGTCCTGAAAACGAGCTCTCTTATGCAAACATTTAGAGCTGAGATAACAAAATAAGGTCATTGGCAAGAATTACTTTTTTTTTTAAAGGTGCACTTTGTAGCTTTTCTGGTGCAGGGTCTGCCACCGGCTTGTCTCCATGGAGATACTGTATTATGGCTTGGACTGGATTGTTCCACAGAATGGCATTGAACTGATTTATCTTGCATTTATTCAATTTTCATTGCTCAAAAATTCATTCTCCACAGACCAGACTTGTAATTTGGCCTGTTGCCATCACCGGGTTGACTCCATGGAAATAGATAAGTTACAGTAAATACCATACTATGACTAGGGATGTCAAGAAAATTAGGTTAATTAATAATTGTGAGAATTAAAATAATAATAATTGACAAATTTAAAACAAAATTTACCTTAAGTACCTTTTATGTGTCTGTTTTTGCCATATCATCTTTATTATGTTATTCAGACCGTAAAAGCTTGTCATAAAGTTGAGTAACGCACTGTTTGGTCTCAGTAATTGTGAATAATTGTTAAATTGTGTTGATTTCTCTCAATCATATACTCACATTTGAAATCATGACATTTGTGTGGCATTACTGGCAATAACAATAAGCAGGCGATGGACCCTCCACCAGAAACATTACATAGAGCACCCAACATTAACCTCAGTGAGACTAAACTCTCTCTTACAACATTGGTTCTTAAAGTTGTGTCCCGAGGCACTGAGCCGGAGGTCGCAAGGTGACTTTAAAGTTACAGTATAAACATTGTGTTTAACCTTGTATTTAACCTACTCAAATTATAACAATTTAATCTGTGGGGGCCCATTTTGGGGGTCCAATTTGGGAACCTCTGTCTTACAAAATGTATTGCAAGTCAAGTTTAGTCATTGTGACAGGGAACTGGTTTTAGAAGACAAAAATTAAATCTGAATGTAATAAAGCAATAGAGTGTGTTTATGTCGAGCCTGAGCAAATCCCTGCTCTTCTGACAAGCTCCTGGCTGTGTTCAGAAGCTTTCATTTTACAATTTCCTTTGTTTTGATACCCTTTAAATGAATGATATTTAAATTATTCCACAACTACAGGGAAATGTGAAGGATACATTGTAGTCCTGTTGGCCTCAGACAACGGTCACCATTGACATGCACACATTGTGAATACTTTAAAGTCTAAAGGACGAGTCAACTTCAACCAGGAAGTCACCGCTCATACCTTTGTCCAAAACCAAATCAATCACTTTTACCAAGCCATTCACATAAATGCACTCTCTCTCCTCTGCCATCTTCTTTATCTTCAGCCTCTGCAGTGTCCAGATCCAAAGGGAGAAACTTTGTCAGAGTTTACCAGTTCAAAAAACTATTCATTGCATACCTCTGTTGAAGGTTCTCTCGGGTTAAAATAACTTTGCAGTGATCCAAAGTTTCACCTCACGATGGTCACCACAGAAACCGCAGATGAACACATTGACTGTCATGTTATTTCTACCTCTCTATGGATCCCTTTGAGAGAACCCTGTGCTCCTGCTGTGAGGGGACTGACACTTTTCAAAAGCAGAATCAGCAGTGCTCCTCTTTGAAGGAGGCCTGATTTACAGTCCCTCTGTCACGTGAGCGCCCTCATCGAGGCGCGAGCTTTAATTTGGAGATCAAAAGTGACACACCATTGCTCAGTTGATGTGGGGCCTCCCAGGATGTCCCCCCCATCCCACAGAGGCATGAATGAGCAGAGCGCTCGGCCGCCCCCTCCCTGTCCTCCCTGTGTCTTCCTCACTCCCCTTGTTTCACTTTGTGCGCGCTGCTTAAAGGGGCATGACTCCAGTCTGAATTGGGAGCCACTCAGGGGTCCTTCCCCTGGGAAGGCTGCAGGAAATGAAGGCAGTGCACATTGTGCCAGATGCTTTTCAATACTACACTTGTGGAGGTGCGAACCAAAACGATCCATCCTGCTCACACGCCTCATCCTGTGTCCACACCACATGTGTATTTACATGACAAAATCTGCACCATGTCGACCAGTCAACCACATCATTGTAAACTAATGGGGAAGAATATTGTCCAAAGACTTTTGTGTTTCGTGAGTATATTTGTGGATGGTTATGCAAACACAACTCTTTGCACCATTTCAGTGCAGCTGAACCAGAGATAAAATGATCAAACTTTTTTTAAACTTCTGATACTGATAACCAAACTCTGGCTTTCAGTATCGGCCGATACCTTGTATAAACCAATCAGAACAGTGACAGTTTCCTTTAAAGACAAAAAACATAAAACAGAACTGATCCAAATGTGTTATAACTGTTATTTTGCCTTCAAGTAACAACATAACAGCTTTGTATAAAATGTATAGGAGCAAAAACATTAAAATAAATAAAAGAATGAACAAATATCCTGGAATTGATGTCTAATCCAGCCATTTCACAACAAAATCCGATACCAGAATCCCAGCATCTAAGAAGGTTCTAGTATTATAGACTTACAGTCATCTTAATATGAATAAAATAATAACACAAAAGGTTTATCTGGCTAATAAATAATACAGTAACCTACCATGAGGTTTGGATATCATTACATCTTTATGGTCATGTATTTCATTGTACTGGTAGATGCTGTATTTGGTCAGAGGACTGGTCTACCTCTGTGGTGATGATACTGGCCCTGGATCCTGTCCCACTTCAGGTGCAAGGAGCCGCTTCATCCTGTCATTTGTGCCACACTCAATAGCATTTTAAATATGACACGTTGGGGCAACAATACACCCCCTGGGCCGTGACAAGCCCGGCTGAAAGATGACATCACCGTCTTCAGTGGCAAACCAGTCAAGCATATCCCCACATAGTTCCAGCCTTCAGCATCCGGAGCTATTCAGGCCCGGTCTCTACATGGGGCAGTGCTGGCTCTTTCATCAACAGCCCGCGCCCAGTGTAGGTGCTAAATAGCATGTTAGTGTGTGTATTATTTCACATTGTTTGGTCAAGAGAGACTCGCTTCTTATTGTCCATGTCCTGTTCAGTGTTGGCAGAGGGACAAATATTTGATAAATTCCTGGAATATTTCCTCAGCTTTGCATGGCCCACTATCTATCTGAAGACAGGCTCGCTGTTATAATGTTAAAACTATGTCCACTATTCGAGTCAAGCTACAAAACAATCAATTATGTTGGTTTTTAAACGTATTTAATTATTCAATTAACAAGGAATAAGAAAAACAAATTTGCTCTAAACCATCTTGAACCTCAACTACTGAAACAATATGATATGAAAATATCATCATTTTTGAAATTTCTGAAGATACGTTTTAAATATTTTGTATAATTTTTCATTCAGTCATTCATAGTAACAAAAGTTTCAAAAAATTGTCAACTGTACAAGGTTCATCTGATTAAAATGTCGAGGATTTCCATCCAATTGATGTTTTTGATGGATTTGTTACTATAAATTGAGACTAGCACTCATTAGTCCAGGATGGAATGGTAGAAATGTTTCAAATGTAATCAAAGATTTGTGCAGTACCTTCAGAACCTTCCGTATCCCCAAACGCAAGTCAGCAAAACCTTCTGTCTTGAGACTTTGAATAAACTTTTCACCATTTCACCCTGTTTTTTTTTAATAACATATCCAGTCTTCAGCAATGCAGCTCAAATTCTATTCACTCATTCTTTTCAGAGTTTATTAAAGCCAGTGGAAGGTTGTAATTCTAGTAAACATGAAAAAACATATCACTAAGTCTTGAAGAATGAGCGACCAAATTGTTTCAGTAGCAGCTAAATGTACATCTAACCAGGAAAAGAAGACCCTTTAAAAGACTGATGGACCTGGAGCCATGACCCTCACCCATGGGGCTGGATGTGAAGCTCTAGTGAGGGCCTCCTCTGTGCTGTTCACATGTGCAATATATATATATATATATATATATATATATATATATATATATATATATATATATATATATATATATATATATATATATATATATATATATATATATATATATATATATATATTACCCCATTTGGGACTAAATGGTTAGACTCAGCAGCATGTGATGTATGAAAGGATCAGACGCTGCCAGAGTTAAGTCAGGATTAAAGAGGCAGGTCTAAAATGTGCCATGGAGGCTCTGTTCTGCTCTGGAGGCTCTGCTCTGCTCTGGAGGCTCTGCTCTGGAGGCTCTGCTCTGGAGGCTCTGCTCTGGAGGCTCTGCTCTGGAGGCTCTGCTCTGCTCTGGAGGCTCTGCTCTGCTCTGGAGGCTCTGCTCTGCTCTGGAGGCTCTGCTCTGGAGGCTCTGCTCTGCTCTGGAGGCTCTGCTCTGCTCTGGAGGCTCTGCTCTGCTCTGGAGGCTCTGGAGGCTCTGCTCTGGAGGCTCTGCTCAGGAGGCTCTGCTCTGGAGGCTCTGCTCTGCTCTGGAGGCTCTGCTCTGGAGGCTCTGCTCTGGAGGCTCTGCTCTGGAGGCTCTACTCTGCTCTGGAGGCTCTGCTCTGGAGGCTCTGCTCTGGAGGCTCTGCTCTGGAGGCTCTACTCTGCTCTGGAGGCTCTGCTCTGGAGGCTCTGCTCTGGAGGCTCTGCTCAGGAGGCTCTGCTCTGGAGGCTCTGCTCTGCTCTGGAGGCTCTGCTCTGGAGGCTCTGCTCTGCTCTGGAGGCTCTGCTCTGGAGGCTCGGCTCTACTCTGCTCTGGAGGCTCTGCTCTGCTCTGGAGGCTCTGCTCTGGAGGCTCTGCTCTGGAGGCTCTGCTCTGGAGGCTCTGCTCTGGAGGCTCTGCTCTGGAGGCTCTGCTCTGGAGGCTCTGCTCAGGAGGCTCTGCTCAGGAGGCTCTGCTCTGGAGGCTCTGCTCTGGAGGCTCTGCTCTGGAGGCTCTGCTCTGGAGGCTCTGCTCTGGAGGCTCTGCTCTGGAGGCTCTGCTCAGGAGGCTCTGCTCTGGAGGCTCTGCTCTGGAGGCTCTGCTCTGGAGGCTCTGGAGGCTCTGCTCTGGAGGCTCTGCTCTGGAGGCTCTGGAGGCTCTGCTCTGGAGGCTCTGGAGGCTCTGCTCTGGAGGCTCTGCTCTGCTCTGCTCTGGAGGCTCTGCTCTGGAGGCTCTGCTCTGGAGGCTCTGCTCTGCTCTGGAGGCTCTGCTCTGCTCTGGAGGCTCTGCTCTGGAGGCTCTGGAGGCTCTGCTCTGGAGGCTCTGCTCTGGAGGCTCTGGAAGCTCTGCTCTGACCCTCGTCTCATCAACTGAACACTTGGCTGACAGTGATGAGCACATGGTGACAGAGAACTGCCTGCATTTAATCCCAACAATAGGGAGGTGTGTCTGGGCTGGAGCTGATCTCTGACCTGCCTCTCTCCTCCATCCTCCGCTGACGGACGCACGGACTGACAGACACTCTGTCTCCAGGGATGAGCAGTCAATGAGCGCCATGGAGCCCACATGACACCGCACAACTCATGGAAAGAGCCTTTGTTTCACCCCAAACACCGTTTGAACCCCATATAGTAGCCCATTGTGAACCTCACCTCTGTAAGAGCCGCGTCCTGGTCCAGGCTCGTCACGTTGGCCTGTGGCAGCGGGCTGCTCCTCAGCACCGTGATGTGCAGTGTGAGCAGCAGAAGTCCCAGCAGGAGCAGCAGTTCTGCCGCCACACGCACCATCCTCTTGACGCGGTCGCTCTTCGGAGGCTCCTCCGTGACCTGCGGGGCTCCCACTCCTCCTCCCGGTGCAGAGACTCCGATCTCCGGATCCGCCGGGGACGAGGAGCCGCAACACCACTTGGGAGCCACCTCGGGATCAGGAACGCAAATGACAAAGGGAAAAGGATCGAAGAAGGTTCTTTTATTTATTCTGGCTTGGGTTAGATCCAGGTTCCCGTTTGAACCGCGCAAACAAGCACTGTTCCTATCATGAAAACTTGACTAAAGTTTCCTTCACACTAGAATAAAACGGAGAGAACCGATATCGCGACGCTGGTCTGACGCGCGCGCTTCACTTCACGCTTTGGGTCGCGCGTAAAACTTGGAGCCGTGTTTGTCCTCGTTGTCCCCGCCACATTCTCACTCTGAAGTCTTCCTCAAGTCCACTTCACGACGCTTTCTCTCCTCATTCTGCGCCGCGCACCTCCAAAAAACCTCTGTCCAAAGTGAACTTCCCTTTGAGACACTTCTCACTGAGGCTGTTTCATGCACTGTCCATTGTTATGTCCCAAAGTCCCCCGGCCACATGTCCAAAAGAGTGTCTGTCCCGCAGCTGGAGAAGTCACACCAGGACAGGACCAGGACGCACTGAGACACACGCTGTTCCTGTAGTGCGTGTTTTAGAGGTGGTTTTATACCTCACGCCCCCGCGCGCGCGCCCTCCCCCTCGTTAACTCTTTCACCCTCAGAACGTCCCACATCGGCTCCGGAGGGACCGGAGTGTCACACCGCGCGCTCAGGGGCCAACAGAAAATCTATTCAATTATATAGAGGAAATTCAGTCACGTTAAAGGCATTTTGTCAGTCCTAAAGGAACCTTGGTGGTCCCCGGAGGCGCAGTGGCACAGGCGCGTCCCAGAGCGGAGGTAGAGGGGCTCCTGGGCTCCTGGGCTCCTGGGTTCCTGTATACACAACAGCAGCAGCTCACGTTTCACTGTTTGTGTGTGATTTAAAGGCGCTGTAACACTTCACTTAAGCAAGACAAACGGCGACTGTAACGAGATTAAGCCTTTTATTGTGCGCTTCAAAGGCTCATTGTGTCAAGTCAAGAAGAGAGTTAGTTTAACAGATCCACGTTTACATAGAACACATACTTTAGAGGTCAGGGCCTGCGGGAGAGGGCCCTAAAGGGACAAGATGTGCCACATTGGGCCTACTCTATCTCAACTCGAACAGCTGTAAATAAGAGTGTTATTATTGTTTTTATTAAGAGTATAAGAGGTTTTTATAAGAGTTTTTTCTACGCATGTTTTTATAAGTTATTTTTTTTTATTTTTTATATAATTTACTTCTGTGCCTAATCTGTGTTGCAACCCTGGAAAACAAAGGTTACCGGTATCTTATCTTAATAACCAAATTAATGTGCTGTATCCCCTTGCCTATGGCCAATGGCTGATATCCATCCATCCATCTTCTGCCGCTTTATCCGGGGCCGGGTCGCGGGGGCAGCAGTCTGAGCAGGGACTCCCAGACTTCCTTCTCCCCAGACACTTCCTCTAACTCCTCCGGGGGGATCCCGAGGCGTTCCCAGGCCAGCCGAGAGACATAGTCTCTCCAGCGTGTCCTGGGTCTTCCCCGGGGCCTCTTCCCGGTGGGACATGCCTGAAACACCTCCCGAGGGAGGCGCCCAGGAGGCATCCGGAACAGATGCCCGAGCCACCTCAGCTGGCTCCTCTCGACGTGGAGGAGCAGCGGCTCTACTCCGAGCTCCCCCCGTGTGGCCGAGCTCCTCACCTTATCTCTAAGGGAGCGCCCAGCCACCCGGCGGAGGAAACTCATTTCGACCGCTTGTATCCGCGATCTTGTTCTTTCGGTCACTACCCAAAGCTCATGACCATAGGTAAGGGTAGGAACGTAGACCGACCGGTAAATAGAGAGCTTTGCCTTTCGGCTCAGCTCCCTCTTTACCACAACGGTCCGATGCAGCGACTGCATCACTGCAGCCGCTGCACCGATCCGCCTGTCGATCTCACGCTCCATCCTTCCCTCACTCGTGAACAAGACCCCGAGATACTTGAACTCCTCCACTTGGGGCAAGGACACCCCACCCACCTGGAGAGGGCAAGCCACCTTTTTCCGGTCGAGAACCATGGCCTCGGATTTGGAGGTGCTGATTCTCATCCCAGCCGCTTCACACTCGGCTGCAAACCGTCCCAGTGCATGTTGCAGGTCCGGGTTTGATGGAGCCATCAGGACAACATCGTCTGCAAACAGCAGAGATGAGATCCTGTGGTCCCCAAACCGGACCCCCTCCGACCCCTGACTGCGCCTAGAAATTCTGTCCATAAAAATTATGAACAGAACCGGTGACACAGGGCAGCCCTGGCGGAGTCCAACATGCACTGGGAACAGGTCTGACTTACTGCCGGCAATGCGAACACAGCTCCTGCTCCGGTCATACAGGGACCGGACAGCCCTGAGCAAAGGGCCCCGGACCCCGTACTCCCGGAGCACCCCCCAAAGGACACCCCGAGGGACACGGTCAAAAGCCTTCTCCAGATCCACAAAGCACATGTGGACTGGTTGGGCAAACTCCCATGAACCCTCGAGCACCCGATGGAGGGTATAGAGCTGGTCCAGTGTTCCACGACCGGGACGAAAACCACTCTGCTCCTCCTGAATCCGAGGTTCGACTATCGGTCGGATTCTCCTCTCCAGTACCTTGGAATAGACCTTACCCGGGAGGCTGAGGAGTGTGATCCCTCTGTAGTTGGAACACACCCTCCGGTCCCCCTTCTTGAACAGAGGGACCACCACCCCGGTCTGCCAGTCCAGAGGCACGGTCCCCGAACGCCACGCGATGTTGCAGAGACGTGTCAACCAAGACAGTCCTACAACATCCAGATACTTTAGGTACTCAGGGCGGATCTCATCCACCCCCGGAGCCCTGCCACCGAGGAGTTTGCGGACAACCTCAGTGACTTCAGCTTGGGTGATGGATGAGCCAGCCTCCGAGTCCCCGGTCTCTACTTCCTCTTCAGAAGACGTGACTGAGGGATTAAGGAGATCCTCAAAGTATTCCTTCCACCGTCCGACGACATCCCCAGTCGAGGTCAGCAGGCCTCCACCCGCACCGTAAACGGTGTTTGTGAGACACTGCTTCCCCTTCCTGAGGCGCCGGACGGTTTGCCAGAATTTCTTTGGTGCCGACCGATAGTCCTCCTCCATGGCCTCCCCGAACTCCTCCCAGGCCCGGGTTTTTGCCTCTGCGACAGCACGAGCCGCGGCTCGCTTGGCCTGCCGATACCCGCCGATGACCTCCGGAGACCTACAAGCCAGAGTGGCCTGATAGGCCTCCTTCTTTAGTCTGACGGCATCCCTTACTTCCGGTGTCCACCACCGGGTTCGGGGGTTGCCGCCACGACAGGCACCGGAGACCTTGCGACCACAGCTCCGAGCAGCCGCATCAACAATGGAGGCGGAGAACATGGTCCACTCGGACTCAATGTCCCCAGCCTCCCCCGGGACATGGGAGAAGCTCTCCCGGAGGTGCGAGTTGAATACCCTACTGACAGAGGGCTCCACTAGACGTTCCCAACAGACCCTCACAATGCGCTTGGGTCTGCCAAGTCTGTCCGGCTTCCTCCTCCGCCAGCGGATCCAACTCACCACCAGGTGGTGATCGGTTGACAACTCTGCCCCTCTCTTCACCCGAGTGTCCAAGACACGCGGCCGGAGGTCTGATGACACGACAACTAAGTCGATCATTGACCTCCGGCCTAGGGTGTCCTGGTGCCACGTGCACTGATGGACACCCTTGTGCTTGAACATGGTGTTCGTTATGGACAATCCGTGGCTAGCACAGAAGTCCAATAACTGAACACCGCTCGGGTTCAGATCGGGGAAGCCGTTCTTCCCGATCACCCCTCTCCAGGTGTCACTGTCATTGCCCACGTGGGCGTTGAAGTCCCCCAGTAGAACAACGGAGTCCCCGGTCGGTGCACTGTCCAGTACCCCTCCCAAGGACTCCAAGAAGGCCGGGTACTCTCCACTGCTGTTCGGCCCGTAGGCCGCCACAACAGTGAGAGACCTGTCCCCCACCCGAAGGCGGAGGGACGCGACCCTCTCGTTCACCGGGGTAAACTCCAACACGTGGCGGCTGAGCTGAGGGGCTATCAGCAAGCCCACACCAGCCCGCCGCCTCTCCCCGCGGGCAACACCAGAGAAGTGGAGCGTCCAGCCCCTCTCGAGGAGATGGGTTCCACAGCCCAAACTGTGCGTGGAGGTGAGGCCGACTATATCTAGTCGGTATCGCTCAACCTCCCGCACAAGCTCAGGCTCTTTCCCCCCCAGCGAGGTGACATTCCATGTCCCCAGAGTTAGTCTCTGTGTCCGGAGATCTGGTCGCCGAGGCCCCTGCCGCCGACTGCCGCCCAGATCTCTCTGCACCGGCCCCCTATGGATCCTCCTGCGGGTGGTGGGCCCACGGGAGGGCGGCCCCACGTCGCTCTTTCGGGCTGTGCCCGGCCGGGCCCCGTGGGGTAAGACCCGGCCACCAGGCGCTCGCCATGGAGCACCCATCCCAGGCCTGGCTCCAGGATGGGGCCCCGGTGACGCCGATCCGGGCGACGTGAACTGCCTTGATTGTGTCGTCGTCATAAGAGGCTTCTGAACCGATCTTTGTCTGACCCGTCACCTAGGACCTGTTTGCCTTGGGAGACCCTACCAGGGGCATGAAGCCCCCGACAACATAGCTCCCGGGATCATTCGGGCACTCAAACCCCTCCACCACGTTAAGGTGTCGGCTCAAGGAGGAGATGGGTTTGGCTGATATCATCATATTTAATTCAAAAGTAAACAAAATAATGTTGTAATGCTATATTTTCAATAACCATTCAAAAAATAATAATACAATTGTGTGATGTGCTCAAAACTTTCGCATATCGTGAACATCTATAGCTCAAAACAATTCAGTTTAGGTGTATGTCTGAAAGGATTGGATCTTCTTTTATATAATGGGTTTTAGAATGATTTTAGATTTTTTGATGTTGTATTGTGCTTTGAATTTTCCCTTGTTCTGTAAAGCAGTGTTTCTCAAACAGGGGTATGGGGACCCCTGGGCTTACAGGGTAAGGCTATACCTAGGAATGATTTTAGATTTAAAAAAAAGATGGCATACATTTTACATTCTTAAAGGAGACATATTTTCTGGCATTTTGCATTAAACTACACCTTAAGGAGATCTTATTTTAGCATTTTGTTAACTGTAAAACACAATATTGATCTAAACTGACTCAAGAGAAAAAGGTTCATTAACTTCCTGTTCAAAAGCCCCGCCTCTTCATGGGACATTTCACTATAAGAAGCAGCAGATTCAGATTTACATGTTTCTATTTTTGAAAATGGGGTCTTAATATAGAAAATAATTGTAAGTACAGGGATGTGGGCGGGGATAGGGGATAGGTGAAAATAGTCAATCTTGAGCAATTGAACCTCAGTTGTAAGACAAAAAAGGATTACTAAAACATGCAAGAATCAATCAAAATATAACTTTACAGTTGTAACAAGATTAAAAGCTCATTACAGTTGATTTAGTATATTATGTATCCTTTAATGATTTCTTATTATATATATTCTTATTATTTTTTCTTAAAACAATAATTTAATAGGCCAGTCTTGGCTTCATATTGGGCATACGCAGAACGGTGTGCGACAATTTAAGGGAAACACATGACAAAAAAGTTTTGAAACAAGCATAATTTGCTTTATGCTTATTGTTCTCTGCAAATATACCTGCCTTTCTTAATGTTTTATTCATGTATTAACCTTTATGCAGGTAAAACCCACTGACCTCTGACCTGAGGCAAAGTGAAAAAGTAGAGGCACGCAAATCATAAAAACATGTACAGTACATTTAAAAGAGACATTCAAGATCAAATGAAAACAGAACTTGATTTGAAAGCACTGGCAATTCTCATAGGATTCTCGCATTTTTGTATTTTTAAGAGTGTTAGTGTGATTGTTTGGATCAGTGTAGTTCAGATAGAGCTGTATCCGCATCATGACATCCGTCTTGATTATCAGCCAACTGCTGTGCGGTTATCATCAAGTTAATGTGGTTTATTCCTTGCAAAGACATTGTCCCGATGATGCTCGCAAACCTCTTGTGTTTCAGTCGCTCTTTTTAGTCCACTGAGCAGAGCCGTCACAACCATGCAAATCTGTCCTTTGTCTGCTTTACTTCAAAAATCCCTTTGCACAGAATCAAACAATTTTTTTTTCTTTCTGTAAATGGAAAACAGAGAGCCGCGAGAATTGCCTGCTTTGGATACAGTGGTGCACATCAAAGGTCTTAGCAGAGAGGATCCCCTTCAGAATGGCTGGTACATGCCATTCCAATAAGTGCGGCGTATTTGGATCTGCAGTTCAAAAGAGGCTGGTGCGGCCAGGTCTCCGGGGCCCCTCCACCGGTAGTCTGGCCGCACAGATGTTTCGAATGCCAGCTCTCTGCAGCGTTTGCCACTTGTGCTGAGGCGGAGGGCAGCTGGAAGTGCGGCAGGAGACACGTGCTCCCCACCTTGTCGTTCAGTCACCCTTTATCACACACACACTCGGGGGGACATGTTGATGTGTTTAGGGTGTTACCTGTACAAAAGGGAGACTTGGAGGTTTTCAGAAGCAAGTAGTTCTTCTTATTTATCCAATATGGACAAGACAAAAAGACAAGGACAGAGAATCAGAAGATAAGATATAAGATATAAGATAAGATATTTCTTTATTGTCCACACATGGGGAAATTTCACTGTTGCAACGCAGGTAGATACAGAGGAAAAGGACAGATAACAGGAAGTTTAGAAACACTCTTAATAGAAGAACTCTTATGAACAAAACTCTTATAAACAAAAACTATAGACAAAACCTCTCATTTCCTAATACAATAAAATAAAAACAGCTAATAGAGTAGCCAAAAGAATAAAAAAATAGAATAAAATGTCAGTCAGGTATTTTGTCCCCCTTTGTATTGACCCCATCTGTCCCAGTGCCTGGTAAATCTTTACATATTTAAATTCAAAGTAAAGTAAAATTTTCAGTTATTTCAGTCCAGTCCTTAATAGGCTTAGTAAATTTATTTGTTATTGCTTGCAATATTATATATTACGCAGGTATCTATTCATAATTTCCATTGTTTTTTTTTAATATCCGAGAAGTGTAAATACACAGTAAGTAATAATAATGTTTTTTAAAGTCAAATGGAGTGTTGGTGTTGAAGACAGTCTGCAGTGCCTCATTAATCTCAGTCCAGTATTTATGAATAATAGAACCCATAATGAGCATAATGATCGTATATTTATCTATATAATAACGAGCAGGTTGACATCCGGCCCACGTCTTGAATACATTTCTACGAGTAATGTTCTTATCAAAAAAGGTTTTCCTATAAATACAAAAAAAAGAAAAAAGTACCAACACATCCATTGAGACATGCAATACTAATACAGCATTTAAGATGATATGAGCATTATATAAGTGCCTTGGTTTGTTGTATTTTATTATACACTGATGTTCCCTTCACCAAAGCGCACATCTTTCAGCATTTTTTCCTCTCTATCCATCATTGCCTGAAGGTGAAGCGTTCCTCTTTGTTCTCAATGTTTTCTTTCAACTTGAGAATATTTTCCCCCCTTTTAAGTAGCACTTTCTATTAAGTCATATCAATCTTCTACTCCATATAGACCTATATTTTTCTCACAGACCGAGACATAAATAACAGTATGTAACTTATTGTTCTTTAAATTGACTGTTCATTAAAAAACAGTGTTCTGAAAAGCACAAGGCTTCTGTAAATAAAATGTATTATTATTATTTATCATTCTCTAAGGAGTTTATGAAAGCTTAAAAGGGAAAGATTTGTATTTCGCAACCAACGTAACACAAAAATATTACAGAAAGTCAAAAAGCAATGACAAAGAACATATTATTTCAATCTCGATACACAGAAATGCCTTGGTGGAGGTTTGCTTTCTTGGTCACTTCTTGTTGCTATGTACTATGTCTTTCATTTCCCCCTTGACAACGGTGTAAAAAAGATGGCCCAAATGAATCCCAGACCCGCTCAGGACGTCGCTGTACCTCGCTCCAGATCCGAGGACACCTTCTCGCGCCTCGTCCAAGTCTTTCCCTCTGGAACACGACACGGGCCTGACATCACAGAGAAGCCTGGATTAGAGAGTCCTGTATTGTTGCTGGAGATAGGAGCCAGATGTGAATATTTATTTACAGATCAAAGGCGTGATCCCTTTTACAAAACGCAGCTGATACGGGTCCCCTTCCTTCATATTCCGTCCTCGATTTCATATTCTGCTGGCACGATCCCCAAGTCGGAACACTCTCATAACAGAAGACAGACCTAATTTGTCCACCGCAGAAAATATTATGCGTTTACGCTAAAAGCTACAGCCTATTTAACAATTTAGGATTACAGGAGGATTAAAACTGGACTAAATCAGGTCAAAACCAAAGCTAAACCAGAACTAAATGTAAACCAGGCCTGACTTTAGACCCATACTAAAACAGCAATGAAAGAGGAATTGAAAATAATGACTAAAATTACATGTGTATCAGTCTAAGAGCTTGAACTTGAGCCATAGTTTAAGAATCACTGTCCAATTGTACACTTAAATCCCAATTGGGAAACATTTGAGCCGTTAAATAGACTGAAATACAGGCTTTTCTTTTAGTATCAAGTGTTTCTAGGGTGCGTTAACACTTCCTGATGTAGATTTGGTTTGGCTCTGGTTCAAATCCTGGTTAGACATAGTTTTGTTGTAGTCTATGTGTAAGTGTGAACACACCCCTTTTGTCTTGAAATATATTGAAAAGCATGAATCCTTGTTGTGAGCGGGCTTGCCTTGCCACAGACCTGATGTTTTTAAGTTATATTTGAGCTTCTGTAATGAAAAATAGGCTGATATCTATTGAAAACACTTATGTAAGCAATGTCTGTAGAGAGATTTTTAAATATAATCTTTTTATTAACATTTCATTCACATATTTTGATTTTATGACACTATAAAACTCTGTCAACATCAATTGACTCTTTATACAATGGTCTTTCTGAAACATTCTACTTTTCATATTGTCTTAATCTTGTAAATTCTGTCAACACGGAGGAAAACACAAGAAGCATGGTCACGTGTGAAGCACAAACACAAGTGCAGGCTGGATCCTATCTGTAAAAGGCACTTATCATCCATGTTTAATCCTTCCTGTGTTAATCAAATCATTACTCCATTCCAGTAGAATTTGGAGACGAGCGCTAATTGCTAGGTTAGGTTTCTGTTGGCTCAGGTGGCTGCATACCCAGAATGCTTATCTTCTCAGCTCTGTCTGTCTGAGGGAGACGAGAAAGTCTTTAAAACATCAACAGTTATTAAGACTTACCACCAAACAGGCCACAACTCATTTCCTGATCTTTTGTTCACGTCAAATAGCTCGAGTGACGTAATAGCAGCAGACTATATTGTTTACATCAAAGTTATTCATTATATGGTGATGAATGTGAGGTCAACGTGGGAGGACAGCTAACAATTAATCAACTTTTAAAGCCATTTGTGCATTAAATATTAACAAAGACACTTGCATTTTGTAAATTTGGTAACAGTTTGTAATAACTTCCCTATTAAGCAGTGATACATCATTAATATTTGTGTGTAGGACTATACAATAAGACGTATCAAAAAAATTGTGGGCACTATGAGGATAAAGTCATATTTCGAAAATGTAATTTTATGAGAAAAAAGTCGAAGTCAGAGAAATCAGAATATTAAGAGATGAAAGTAATAATTTTGCAAGATTAAAAGTCATTTAGCACCATCGTATCTTTCCAAAGTGAAGCAGAAACGCGCTTCACTTTCAGCACCACGGCCAGGACGCAGGGCGCTTGGCTTGGGTGAGTTAAAGGTTAACACAAAAGCCCACAACAGATGTCGACCTTTATAATGCGGGCCTTTTAGGGCCTTTCATTTCCCCCGTGCAGTGCCCCCATGTCTTTCTGTTTAAGGGCCTGCGTGCGGAGCTCAGGTCCTGGGCACCGGGCAGGACACTGACCGAACTCAGAGCCACAGTCGCAGCAGGTGAGGGAGTCTCGGACCATTTTCATCAATAATCTACTCCCTTGACTTCTGCCTGTTCACTCTTCTAAACTTCTAGCCAGTGCTCCAGACCCGAGGGCCGGTGCTCCAGACCCTGTACCTCGGGCCTGTGATCCAGACTATTTGGCCCTTATAACATAAATTGATCTTTTAAAATATTTTGCAAGTATTTGTATGCCCTTCTTACAATAGCATTTGTTTATTAGCATTTAAATAAATGATTTGTACAAAACCTTAACAGTGAGTAGTTATTACAACTGTTACTTATAAACCTGAGCTTAATTAAAAGACTCATAAAAAGCTGGTTTCAAAATGTGATGTATAAAATGTGCGTAGATTTGTGTTTTGGAGCTGTACAAATATAAAAAATACAACAATAACAACTCCATAAAATGTGCCCACTCTCCATTGAATGTAGAGGAAACTCCTTTCAGTTGTCTCCGAGTGTCTCACAGCTGCCGTACACGGGGCGGACGCGGCTTTATGCGCACTCTTTGCTTTGACACGGTGAAGCCAAGGTCAAAGGTCGCGCCTCAGCAGTCGATCTCAGTGTCGGTCTCGTCGCAGAGGTCTTGCCGCGGGGCTCGTCTCCGTCGTGAGAACTTCAGACAGAGCAGATCCCCGACTTCATTCAGATGGTGCAGCACCTGCACGCACAGGAAAGAAACAAAGGTACAGGATGTTGTGTTTAGAAAGGCAACGGGGAAGAAGCACTAGTTATGTTTTGAGTGAGGTTTTCATATATACTTTTAAACTATAGATCTACATTAAAATACAATTAGAATGGATTAGCAGTCATGGCATTAGTGGAAAGTATTCATAGTAGTAGAAGGTGGTAGATGGATAGGGTAAGGTACACTTTTGGGAATTTCTCCTCCTCTTAAAGACTAATAGAGAAGCTACTGACCAGGGACACTACGTTTAATCCAATCAGACATGCTGTTTACAACAAATCACAGGAAAAACAACCACCTGACAACATCCCGGACGATTGATTTACTTTAACAGTGCATTGTCCAGAGTGAAAATACTACTCCAAGTGGTCAGAGATTAAGAAGAACCCTGAAATAACTGAACAAGACAATCCCAGGCAGATGTTTCTGTACATCTCAGCCTGGCTGCACATCCAACATAGACTTAACGTTTAAACCAAACACCCTGGTCTGACTGCACCATAAAGGGCTGAAGAAAGTACTCAGAGGGCAGAGCTAACAGTTCAAACTTAGACATGCTCCTGAGTGTTTGAGTTTAAACTGTTTTTTTTTTCCCTTTTTAAATTTAATTTATTATTTTAGTTCTATTTAGTTATGTATGCATTTACGTTTGATTACTATTCCTACAAATGATTACTTTCTTTTTAATTATATTTGCAATTCAATTCAATTTATTTCTGTAATGCCCAAAATCTCAAGAGCAGTCTTTCAGTATCAATATGTGTGTATCGATATATCAATATGTATGTCAGATGCATACAAATGATATATGCACACTTTTCTCTCTCTTTTTAATTTTTTTTTCTTTGTCGAGATCCCCGAGGGTAAATGTGTGTTTTGAACAATTTGAAAATGATAATTAAAACATTTAAATAAAACATAAACTCCACACATAAAGGCCACGATTCACGGCCTGATGTGAACCGAGAACTAGTTGGCGTAGTATTTTACCTTTGAGCAATGATTGCAGAAATAACAGCAGCAGTAACTTATTTGCCAACGGTTCTTCCGGCTCTAAGCACTCACCTGGTCCAGCATGTCTCTGGTGTGGGCCGAGGACAGGCAGAAGCGAGCGCGGGCCTCGATGATCGGAGTCGCAGGGAAGCCCACCACCACCACACCGATCCTCCTCTCCAACATCTCCCGGGCGAATGCACTGAACCAACACCAAAACAACACCTTCAATAACAGTCTTCTGGTCGTAGACACACGTGAGAGAAAGAACGTGTTCTGTGATGCAAGGAAATGGTGGCAACAAATGAAGCCTGCGTAAATTCAGCCTGGAAGACCTAACTCCATCCTTCTACGTCAAGGCCTCCATGGAAGGACCCCTCTCCCCAGCGCCATCATCGCACTCAAGCGGGCGTCCGCCTGTCCGTCTGTCAGATCCCTCACTTCACCATGGACTCTCCCAGGTTTCTGCGCTTATCCCAAAGAGGTTATGCAGTTTTTCCCGGCCAAAGAAGTAGGGTGAAAGGTCAGGGGGCGTCTGTACCATGGCCCTTGCACCTGCTCCTCATCTCCAATCAACGCTCTCAAGTGACTCCTCCCTGCTCCCAATCAGCACCAGGCGGTCACATTTAAGCCCTCAGGCAGATGGCTCGGCCGCTCAAACCGTACTGCGACCCACCACCTCCCCTGCTCCTCCTCTGCATTCCCCTCATCCTCTACCTTCTCTTCACATCTACTACCACCAGTCTCCAGGCTCCCGGGGAGACATCTAATACAAATAGATCATGGAGTGCCCATGATTGCAACGTCTTCCGCCGGGGTCTGAGCGCCAAATAACTCACGAATAAAGCTTGTTCAACAGTCCTTTCTCGTGGTCTCTTGGTCTCTCCAGGGTGAATTAAAGTTAAGACTGTAGAATAATACAACATTTTCTAATCAACAGTTCTCATGCTCTGGCCTGGATTTTCTTTTGGCAAAACAAGAGGTTGTGCAAGTTTGTAGAAATAGGTAAAAGAACTTGACACACAGAGACACAGAGAGACACAGAGAGACACAGAGAGAGACAGACAGACAGACACACACGATAAAGAGACCGAAGTAGATCACAAGACAGTTCAACGTTTTATTCCCAATTAGGCAGACCACTTGTTGGAAAATACCTGTCACAAGGTAAAAAGGGACCAACAAAAATGACATAGTATAATTAATAATTAGTATAAATGTGAGATTTGTGCTTCCATTTGACTTGACTTGAATTAACTAACGATGTCGACTTTCTTATGAACTACAAGGTCACAACCATAAGTATGATAAAAATCTCAAAACTGTTTTAAATGACAGCTTTTGGTTCTGCGATAATAAGCCTAAATTTCTGGTTCATCATCATCAGTGCTTTATAAAAACACATACGTTTTGGGGGGCGACCGCTGTGACGTTCACATTGACCAACACAAACACGAGCCAGACAGAGCTAAAGCCTTAATTTCGGTCAAAATATTTGATCTAAACCCTCAAATTGCGTTTTCATAGTGATTTAGTGAATGGGAGCCGTGTTCAGCGGACGTAGTAGCCATAATGTAGTTTTGTGGCGCAGATGTTCTAGTGGTCAGCTCCAGTTCAGATTTATCGCACTGTTTTTGCATTCTCCGCCACTGACAACTGTAAATTCAGAAGCTTTTACTCAACTGTGACTTCTGATGACTGCAATTACAGCTCTGACAGTTTTTGACAGTTTGACGTGTTCTTTTAAAAAGGTGTTTGATTGTACCTGAGTGTCTTAAGCAGTCTGGTGTTTACACGAGCTGTGCCTAAGTAGTTACAGACACTCCATCTGTGAAAAGCCAATTCACGGAAAGTTTGGAGGGAGAAAATGGCAGCCGTCCATTTCGCTTTAATAACACTCGCTCCACTGGGCCGAAATCGCTTGTGACAAACAGCAAAGGTGTTGTAATCGTTGCAATGTGTTTCACAAAGTCCTTGTAGTGGTCATGGATGGGTAGTAATAAGTTACTTCAGGAAGTAGTGGCTGTAAGTGTATAAGAGTAGTTTGGTTTTGATATTTCTTATATACATTTCTTAATTTTTGAAGAAACAATACTTGAGACGGTTTTGGATATAAGATTAAAACAATAAAAGTAATATTTGTAGGCATTTTATATAATATTAAATAAACATTACGTGTCCTTAGATGGAGTAAATCGGTTAAAATCAAATCAGTTATTGATCTTACTGATTTGTAGGTAGATTTATTCATTTGATACAATATTATATTATATTAGAAAGCAGAATGAGCTCCTTGCTTTGGCTTTCTAGATTTTATGTCTAATACCAACTAAGCAAATACAGTAGGTATAGAAGTGGTCACTTTCTCACATCATCAATACAAGATCAACTGGTGAAAAATAATGCAACACCGGATGGAAATAAATCTTTCAATATCGCAGAAGCTTTTTTGAAACTATGTCACAGCGAATGTGTGCAGTAATCAAAGCTAAAAGGCGGTCCTACCAAATATTAGAAATATTAGAGTGCGTGCCCCTTTTATTCTGTGTAATATAATAATAATATTCAACTCTTACTCCAACCACTTCTGAGTTTAGCCTAAATACGTAAGATTCAACAATAGCTGAAATATTGCATCTTCACAAGTCTCACAATAATACCGTGAGCTGTCACAATGTAGTTTAGAATATAAGAGTCTTTGCTTAAATGCATTGTTTTGTTGCAGCTACAGCTAAAGAAACAGAGGGAACTACATAGCCCATGATCCTTTGCTCCATTTCAGTGCAGACGACATGAAACATCCATTATAACGCACTGCTCCATCTTAAATCTTTAGAATATGACAGTGACAGGCATTTAAATGAGTATAATTGATGCACAAAATCGTCCAAACCGTTACTACTTACACCACTTTGGCGGGCATGTAGAGCAGGATGGGAACCACAGGTGAGTCATCGTTTCCATAGATGATGAAGCCCATGTCCTCCAGTTTGGCTCTGAAGTACCTGGTGTTTTCTGCCAGTTGGCGCACGCGTTTCATCCCTGCAATTCAACCGAGACGTAAATGAACCGAGAATCCATCGTTTTTGGTAAAGGAGGATATTAAACACGGTCCCCATCTGTCAGTATAAGCAAATGACCGGTGTTTTTTTGGGGGGGGGAGGGAAAGCTTTCTTATTTCACTGCCCCCATCTGGGCCATCCTTTCACCATAAACTTAACTTGTGATTACAACTCGGCTGTAGCGGCAGATGGCTCGGTTTTGCTTTATATTTTGCAAAATCGAGCACTCTGCGATATTTAACGTTTGTGGAGGACTATACTAGAGCTGAGAATTAAAAATCGGCACGGCCAGGCTTCCTCGCGGTGTTTCTCGGCCTGCATTTAGCGTGGTACGGCCTTGGAAAACGGCTGTTTCCCAGTCATTACCTGCGAACAGACTGGCAGAGCTTTCAAAAGGAGTGTAAGAGAGCACTTTAAATCCCCTTATCTCAGCACGAGGGGGGGAAAAAACATAACATTTTCAGGCGTCTGCCAAAAAGCGCGAGGCCCATTTTGTAAAACTGTTCTTTTCAGGTGCAATGGAGCGCGTGCGGGTCAAAAAGCTGCCTGCCAGACGCTGGAATTGTATGCGTAGGTGAGAATGCGTGGATGCTCCCGTCTATCAGAGCTTTCCCCTGTTCCTGCGCCGTAGCCGCCGCTTTTTCACTTTGGAGTGCGAAATTCAACACAGGAGCAACTGGGGATGGGACTGGAGAACAGCAAAACAATCGCTCTCTCGTTTCCTGTCGCCGTACGTTTGCTCGCTGGTGTTATGATGGACATGGGAACTCGTGTTTTGGAAAGGTACGGTGGTTTTGCAGCGTTCTCCTCGCTCGATAGGACGGGTCAAGACGGATCTCTCCAGAACAGCGATTTAACGAGGCTACGTCACACGCCAAGCATGTGCGGTGCAGCGCCAGATGAGAAAGTTACTCATCTTGTCTTTAAACGAGCAATTTCCATCGACCATAACATATCGGAGTGTACATGCTGTAGTCATTACCCACTTATCCACAGTAGATATGTTCCCTACTTTCTCAGGAAATCACAAGACGTTTTGACAATGACAAACTATCTTCTCGTATAATGTAAATATTAACCAACGCTATTATGTCTAGTGTTGCCCGGTGTAAATTCCTTTTCCTCTATTACGTATTTAACTGTGATTTGTGCATCCAAATATTGCCTCTGAGGTACAATACATCATTTCAACTACAGCGAGTCATCTCAAAAGTCCCTCTGAGGTGTTTTAAGGAGCACTTAGTGAATTTTGTCTTTGACAAACAACATACCTTCAAACCATTGGAATGTGTAGTCTCAATGTCACGTCTTACGCACTCAAACATAAAAATGGAAAAGCAATGGTGCCTGAGCTTTGGAGTGTCAGTCCCTGCATTTCATTGCCCTAAGAGCTTGCGTCACATAGTAAATCTTTAGAATGATCTATGTGTGACTTCAAAACTGCAGTAATCTGTGCATGCACATTTATTCAGGCTGGAAAGTGTGAGCCCATGTAGCAAAACATTTAACATGATGGCAGCCCTGTCAGGATTATTACTAAATCTACTTATTGTTCAAAAAATGAGACAAGGAGCAATATTTTTAGGGGTCAATATTTATTCTGGAATAGCTTTTCTTTGTACTGGTGGGTGCACACAGTTCCCCGTCTTCTCTGTGTTTACTGATCTATTTGCTCATGTGCAATTAAACCCCCACGTTTGAACTCTCTGTGCTTCCTGCTCACTGCGCAGCAGAGCAGAAGGAGCAGAAAGAGCAGCGCTTGTGACTTTGCAGAGCAGAGGAAAAAGCAGAGACACAGGGCCGGATCTCCGCCAAACATAAGATTTTGATTTCTTGGAGAGTTTTTATTTTGTCCCAATCCGTTCTGGGATCATTGAATTACAAAGGGCTACACTTACAAGTCGTTAATGACATTAAATAAAGCAGATTCACCGCAAACCTAAAAGCAATGGATAATGGCAGCGTGCAGACTTTTCACATCGTTTCTTTCTTGTTTTACAGTCTGCAATATGACTTAACTCAGGCCTATAGTCACATTTTAGAACTTTAGTGTTGTTGAAATGAGAAGGAAACAGAGGGACAGAACAGCAGCAGAAAAGCAGGAGGCTTTAGAATCTGAACTTCAGATTGTGATCAATGAAATAAATTAAAATTGTTCCCCAGATTTATGAAAGATTCAGCTGTAGATGAAGCATCAGTAGTGCAGTTTTATCAGGGAAGGTTCTGATTTAAAAAGGTGTACAGTGTGTGTGGTGTCTCCATATAACTGTCCTCTTGCCTAGAATGTTCCACAGTATGGTATATCTCCACGAGACAAGCAGTTGGGCCCACCAAGCCTAGTTACAAGTCAGATCTGTGTAGAGGTTATCCTGCTCACAGTATAACGCAGATCTTTTTCAGGGTATTTTTGAGTAAAGCAGCTGTAATTGAGTAAATGCAAGATACGTTTAATGCTGGGGAACATTCCAGGTAAAGCCATGACATCTCCATAGAGACAAGCAGGTGGCGGACCCCCACCAGCAACATCGTAAAGTGCACCTATAGTGTACATATTGTGCAATAGGCCATTTTAATTTAATCAGCTCTAAATGCTTAAATCTTTCTGACAAAAAATAAGCAACCATTTTGAATTGGCATGGTAGATTTGTCAGTTTGCTTTTCTATTACAAATAATGCAACAAATACTATACTATAGAGTCCAAATAATATACAACTGAATATTTTCTACTATACTAGTTTCACAAAAAAATTAATCATTTGTGGTAAAGTGTAAATATATGTAGATAAAGTGAAAAACTACCGGTGTTATATTTAGGGGTCTTTAAGTATGTAATGGTGATTCCGTGGTAAAAAAGTGAGCCCTTAAACCTACGTAATCAATTCAAATGTGGCCAACTCTCTCTCTACAAGTGCGTGAACATCTTTTGGGGATTCTGCGGCTGGTGTCGAGTCGTCTTTATGCCCGATGTCATTAAAGCAGAGACTTCTCAGAGGTAGAGCCTTTCTCACAAGCCACACATGACAATGATTTCCTCCATGTTCGGGCCCCGTGTGTCCCCTCCTCTCCCTCTCTCGCTGTAATTGCTCCCACATTTTCAGTCCCCAGCAGCTGTTTGTCTTCCCCCGCAGGTTTAGTACTTACCTCTATGTTAACATTGGAGCTGTCCGACGGATCTGGCTTGCTATTGTTTCCATAAAAGTTATAGCGAGGTGTAAAACGTTTCATAAGCCGGGGATATTTGTCAGTGCAGAGGACGTAAGATTTGATGGCCGTATGGTGGGGATGGTTGGGGATTGGAGGCGACTTTTACAAGATGTGCTGAAGGGATACTAACCTTCGTTGCTCCCGTCTTTTCCCATTATGCACTTCATGGCCCGGATAACCTGCTCGGTGACAGGAGGGGACATGGCAGTGGCGTAGACCGCGCTGTGGGAATGTTTGCGCAGGTAGTCCACGAGCTCCTGTGAGGGAAAAACAAAAAAAAAGAAACTTATTTTCAATTGTTACACAGAAGTGATCATGTTAAATGTAACGGTTGGTGGCGGATTTATTTATTTATCATTTACATAAAAAGACAGCGCATATTAATAAACGTCTGTAAGTGCGGCGTAAATATGACAGATTATAGCAAAATGGCTCATTTCCATCTGTTGTCCCTCGGTAACATCAAAGACAATAACAAAACAACACAAGACTTGAAAGTGGCTCGTGAAGGACATTCTGTGATTCTTAGAGGAGGAAGGCTTTCGCAATTATTACTGGTGGCAAATTGAATTCGCTACACACCAGTTTTCCTGTGGCATTGATTGATCATGCACAAGAAGGTGTCCCATTCCAATCTCACTCCAATTTCTTATTTCCTCACAACTGTTCTTTTGAAATGTGAATGATTAAGTAGTAGTAGTTTTATGTATACTACTATACGCAACTATTAAACATAAGTTCAAAAAGAGCTGATTTTTCAAATTTGCACCCAGCTGATTTCAGGATGCTGTGAATCTGTGTAAATTATGTCATATGCAGGTTTGAACTAAACAAACAAACAAACAAACAAACAAACAAACAAGGTTCATGCTGTTTAATAACCCATTCATGATCAGAGGTCGTCAGGGTAAGCATTATGGTTTCTAGGTTATTCGTATTAAGCTCCACATTCTCCGCAGAGGTGATGGCAGATTGACAGTGACGGTTACTACGGGTAAGGAATAAATGCACTGTCATATCCAACTATGACACGTTGTTTTCTGATCAACCACTAGAGAGAGCTCATGCACACAACCCTCACCTGAGAGTGTATTACATGCCCCGATTTCCCTGGCTCTGGGAGTGTATCTGGTCAAAGCTTTGGCCAGTCTCCTCGCCTCACTGTGCATTGGCCAGCCCTTTAATACCAAAGGGAACGGATGCTGAAATGAGCCAGAATGTGGACTGTCATGCTCATTATTCCTAAATGTCAGCGGTGGTTTAAATCGACAGTCGTGGCCGTCTGTGGTAGCGGTCTCTGGAGTGTGTGTGTGCGAGTGGGCTGAGGTTGTGGCGGGCTGGCGGGGGCCGTGCACTGCTCCTCAGTGGATCTGCGGCGGCCCGGCGGGTGTGAGGTGATGACACGCACCCGGAGATGCTGTCTCGCCACGGCTTCCACTCTCCTCCATCTGTCCATGCTGGGCGGTGGCTGCGGCTGAAGGGATTTGGAGGCAAATGCGCAAAACGTAGAACCCTCAAACAACCTGACATCTGTTTTCATTGAGGATTTACTCCGCTTAAGGGCCCCGCAGGAGTTTTAGTGCGACCAAGATAAACCGGTAAAGGGAATATGTCTGAGGTTGGTTCGTGCAGTGACAGCTCGCAGTGTTTCCTCTGCTTTATAGCGCTTGCCGCAGTCGGATGTAACAGAACATGTCCAGTGTGCCACAGAGCCGGGAGCGCAGCCAAAAGCACACACTCGCACGCTCCTCTTCCCCTGGCAGATGTATTTAATAAGCTCATTTAAATGTCCTCCTTCCTTTTTGAATTGGTCGAGTGTGCACAGCTTCATACGGACTCGCACTGAATTAGAAGGAGCTTGAAGTGTATTTATTGGGTTATTTATTTTTGGTACTCCCATAAAACAGCTATAACATGACTGTTTTCCAGAACACATCTGCACTGCCTTTGTCGGTCAACCCGATACCACTTAGTGTCGGATTTGAGGGATTTCACCACAACAACAAATACGTCAATTCCACGGGCTCTCTCTCTCTCTTTTGCTGCCTGCTTCTCGCTCAGTTTTACTACAGCCAGCTGTCAAACCAGGCACAGCTTTGGTACTTCAAACATTATCATGCTTGTTAAAGGGCATCCTGTTAAATCTGGAGCGCAGTTCCGACGCCTGCCACAAGAAGGGGCTGGACCTTTGCCAACTTTACCTTCTTATTACGGCAAAGAGGGGCTGAGCCAACATAAGGCCAGAGCAGGAAGGGCTCCTCTCTGAATACTTAACTCAAACAACATGGCCGTTTCCTCTGATGCTTTTTAATCAAGTGCAACAAAACTGGTGTGGTTATGTACTAAAGTGTACTTTTTAATGGAGTAAAGAGAAATTACAAAGACGCGGAGTCACAACCGGGGAAACATTTGTTGGACACATGAGAAATAGGGTGTGACAGAGTGGCACTAGTTAGGAGGGAAACAACTTTAGCTGCGCTGGATCCAAATGTGCAACAGGTTTTCTCTAAATGAAAAACAACCACTCAAAGTTATAGATTTGATTTTTAAATTCTTCTCAGTATTAATCCAACACTGACCTGGGACAATACTGAATCCACAGGAGTTCTAGGAGATTACTGTTACATAATAATGACTGCATTTCATTTATAGAGCTTCTTTGGACATTCATATATTCTAGCCACGGAAAAGAAGAATTTAAGGTAACAACGCCATAAACATTCAGATTTGACTTTTGGATACAACCCAAATGAGCTGGATTGATGTTAATTTATAAACTGGGAGTCAAGATCATTTTTGAGAACCGAGTAGTGTAAAGCAAAACTAATCCATTTGAGCTGGCTTTGTTGCTTTCTGCAAAACTTCCATGACTCAAAATCCACATCTTAATTTCCACAACTAAAAAGAATAGCTGTCAAACCCTCTATAAATGACTTTGACAGAAGGCTCTGATCCAAATGCTGCTGATTACTAGAAAGAAGCATGAAGTACGGTAACGACTATATCCACTGCAGCCAGTCGTAAAATGAAATAAGATGTAATCAGTTTAACAAAGCCAAAACAGATAAATCTCATAAATTAGAGACGGGCAAAAACAATTAAAGTTGCGGTTTGTGAGCGGCTTTTGTTGCTACAGAAGCTTTTGTTGCAACAGAAGCCATTATAAGCATAGAGACATGCTTTCAAAACATAAACTGAAAAAGTATTTATTATCCGATTATAAAAAGATGTTTCTAAAAATGTGATATAGTGTACACAATTTAGACTTACCCAGAGGCATTCCACTTTAGGATCAGACTAAAATATGAACTGAATTAATCCAAGAATCAACATAAACTTAATAAGTGTACAGAGACAGGATATTTTAGTTATATTAAAAAGAAGTTACGGTACTACAGGTACCTCACAAAATTTGTGGCACCAAGAACTGATATAGATAAATGTTGAGGCCTGGTGGGTCCTGGGAGAGCCGTTTCACCAAACTCAAACAATAAAAAAGTAGTTTTTCTTCAAAGTAGCAGTAATAGTAGTAACTAATTAAATTGCAGTTCCGCTTTGTTTCTATTCTATAGACTTATCAATACAGCATTAGGGTAAGTATTTTTTGGGTTCCCCCTAAAAATTTAAAAAGGTACCCAGTCCAATATTGGCACTGTAAATTACGTACAATTTGCCAACAGTGACATACACAATTTAGTTCAGATTCAGTAAGTATCTCTCATGTTTCAGTGGATTTTGATTGAGTCTATTTCTAAGCACTTGATATTACTTCTGCCAGAGACAGCAACACTGGTCATTTCAAATTCACTTTTTATGGAAGCATTAAAGGAGAGAGTGAAGGACCTTTTTGCCTGCGATGTAGCCTCCGCATGCCCCAAAACTCTTGGTGAAAGTGCCCATCATGATGTCCACGTCTGCAGTGTTGACGTTGAACAGTTCGGTGACACCTTTGCCCGTCGGCCCCACTGCTCCGATACTGTGGGCCTCGTCAAGGTACAGGTACGCTCTGTACTTCTTCTTTAGAGCTACGATCTCTGGGAGCCGCACCACCGAGCCCTCCATGCTGAAGATAAGGCAGAGAAAAAGAACAGTTACGGACAGAAAAACACATTTAAACTGTAACAAACAGTGATGAGCCCATAAGACAATAAATGCATGTTAAACCATTTTTCACCCAGAAAAATATGAGTGAATCTTTCTGTTTACTGTGTATCTTTTGTATTATATGTTAAATGTATTATAAACATAGAGACAATTTGTTGACCAACTCTGTATCTAAAACAAAAAACAAAAATGAGTAATGTTTAAGAGTCAAACTAAAATATGTTGTCTAATAACTCCCGCTGCCCCCCTTACCTTCCCTCCTAATACAGCCCTTTTAAGGCTACACACAGACATGTGAGCAGTAGTAAACGGCTGGGAAATTGAGCAATCCCAGACCCACTACAGCTCAGGACGTCTGCAGCCCAAATGACAGAAGGCAGGGTTTCACTGGGACTTGTGTGGACATCAAAGGCAGACCCAGGACACAACTAAAGCATGCTTATGCTTTATCTAGCCTTTTGATGTTCACAGGGCCAGAGAGGGAGCTTTGGTTCTTTCAGGGCACAGCGGTGGCCACATGTCTCTAATGCCTGCCATTATTGCCTGATAAAGACACTTTAATGGCGTGCAATTAAGCAGTCTCTCAGATGACCAAAACTGGTGTGGATCTAATCATTAGATGAATGCTCCCTGATGACCGTCTTCAGGATTTTATTCATTTGATTCAGAAATATAAAACAGTTTGGTAAATTCTACAGCTGAATGGCCATGCACACGTAACATTCACCTCATGACATGTACTTTTTAAGTACCGATAGCGTGAAATATAAAGCGTGAAATGAAAGTGGCCATGATGAGCACTCAGAGCTGGGGGTGTATCCCAGTCAATCTCTGTGGCTCCATTTGGCCTTGATTTGGAGCTAATGAGCAGATGGAGCAGGTCACTGTGACTCCAGAGAGCTCGCTAACGTGACACACACGATACCTTTCCCTTCAATGCTCTCATCAAATGAGACCTGACTATTAGCCACATGCGCAGTTATCAAATGGCAAAGAGGGACGCACTGAAATGGAGCCCATTATGAGCACTGCTACACACAGACTGCAGGTTTTGCTCAGATTACAAATGATGCTTCTGTGTCATTTGTGCAGTGCGTTAGGGTGGCCTGGTAGTAGCAGCAGTAGTGATGTGGTATAATGTACACTGACCTGTAGATGCCTTCCACCATGATAAGAATCTTCTTCCAGGGTCTGTGGGTCCGAGGTTGTCCCAGACAAATGGCCTCTCGGAGCATCTTCTCCAAACTGTGCATGTCTGAAACACCCCAAAAAGAATAGATGCGTGAATTAACCAAGAAGAAAATATACAGCTGTATTATCCACAATGTGGGTCAATATTAGGACATCAGCACAGAGAAGGCAAACAGTTTATGAAAAAGTTGTACTCTGCCCAAATAATTACTGGACAGGAAACTTCTGAGTTATGGACACACATTATATTAAAAAGGTACACTTAGATAAAGTGAATATTTGTGTAAAATATATTTTATGTTTTTTAATTGAGCAGTAGCGGAGCAATTTTCCATTATATATATACACATACACCAGCAGAGGGCAGTGTTGATTAGCCTCATACAGGACAAGGAATTACTCAAGGTCTGACTGCAATCAAAGCATTAAACTGTCAACACAGGAAATCTCCCACAGCTGACCAATAGAAAACCCCATAGCAGAGACAACAGGTCTAAGAATAGGCAGCAGACAATTATTCAGTTATTATCCTCCGAGCATGAATGATCCATTGCAGAAGGAAACTACTTTGGACTGAAAGTTGACTATACGTTGCAATATGCAGGTTGTGATTTAATGTTTAGGTATGTTACTATTAATTGGTAGTAAATATGTCTAGTATTGAGATTTTATGAGGAACTTTCTTTGGTTATTTGAGTTAAAACAGAGAGGAAAAAACAGTTTTCCTTCTCTACAGTATGAGGTATGGTGCACTTAAAAAGAATAAAAGTCTCGTCATGAAACAAGAGATTGTACTTTTGTTCAATCTGCCCATATTTCATTGATGTTACAACACTAATGTAGCCTCTTAGTCAATATTTGCTCTCCCTGCAGAGCTGTACAGTGGTTTGTGTTGGGCTGGGAGTGGGAGGGGTCAGAGCAGGTGCCTGAGGGCTCCTCTCCGTCACACTGGCCTGTGGGAGCTGCTTGGAGGACCCTTAACCGAATGTGTGTCAAGAGACATTTGCTGGCAGAGGACTGCCTCATTTGTCCTGCTCCCAAAAGAACACAGGCTCCTTCCAAAGCAGGCACTAACTAGTAACTAAAGCTTAACCATCTCCCTTGTTGTCTGCAGTGACAGTGCTGTAATGTAGCCGTGAACACAGCCATAGAAGTAAAGCCTCATTTTGCTGCTGTGCGGCAGATGGAGACAACAAAGTCGTGACTGTAAACTGAACCCACTTCATTAAAGTTTCTAGATTTGCTGGTCTAAACACAGAATGTTAAGTAGGTCTTTCCTAAGACGAATCCTGTTCCACACACAAACAGGAGAGGAGCTGCAGAACAGTAGAGTCTGCTCACATTCAAGTTTGAACCTGGAAAATACAGCTGTTCAATTGAAAAGAGATTGGCTCTTGTATTATTATAAGACTCAAAAACATGTGTTAGATAGAAGCAGACTCACTGTTGTGTTTGAACACCCGTATAGTTGCTCCAGACAGTCTGGCACCTAATATGAGGGACGTGTGGTTCAGCTCATCGCTCAGGATCAGACAGCCCTGAAATCACAAACAAGTCAAAACGGAATATTGTTTGGTGTTTTGGTGTAAAATATGCATCAAATAGTATGGAAGAGCCTGTTCCTGTGAATGGAATTCCATCACATAATTTGAAAGAAAATATAGCCTATTTACTGCAATGTGTCGAGCCTTCGCTCTGTGGTAATGCCACTCACAGTTTTGCTCCACTGTATGTCACATGACGCTAGTAAATAGTTCAATGTCTAATTAGCATGTCTAGAAAGTATTGCACTTATATGCAAGAACATTTTGTATGCTAATTTATTCAGTAATTCCAGGGAAATTTCCCTTACATTACCATATTTTTCAGTGAAGCTTTGAGCGTTTGACTGTCTTTGTGAGCACGAGCTGACCTCGTCTCAGTGACAAATCCCTCTCTCCCGCTCCAGCAGCAGCAGCAGCTGTCACTCTCATTTGCCTCCGACTTCAGCGGGTGCCTCGACACCACACGCCCTGTGGGCCAGCCTGGCAGGGAGCTTGACCCCAGTCTCTGGAGGACCACTTTAGGCTCTGCTGCAGCCTGGGGGGCTCTGTACCCCTCCATCTGCATAACGCACCCCAGTGTCATCCCCGAACAGTGGACCACCCTCTCTCATGTCCGGTCTAATCAGAGACATTCATGTGTGTGTTGCCCTTAGTAACCAGCGGTGGTCTGTAAGTCAGAGTGGAGTGTCGACAGGCCATTTGGGTAATCATACCCTCGAGAGCAGCTCCTGTGTCCGTGTGCCCTGCACAGTGCACGCCCTGAGCCCTGCTCCGCTTCCAACTCTAATGTTCCAGTGGGATTCTAATTAATGAAGATGGGCCGTACTTGTTCACAGCTGGATATCAGTTGACAAGTATTTATAGGCTTAGGGCAAAAACGCAGGGATTGAACAAAAGCAGCACTAATTACAATAATGTGCAGTGTCGCAAAATAGCTTCTAATTGAAGAATATTGTATTCAGTTTTTATACATGCTATATGTGCTGTTTGTTATGTTGATGCATGTACCTTCCCAACAAGTGCAGGGATGTTCATTGAGTTAGTGGCGAACCCCATTCCAAAGGTCATGGAGGACTCCACTCCAAGGAAATTGGCCACCAGTTGCTCCAGCTCCTGGTGCAGACTCAGGTTTGCTGCAACAAAGCAATCAGAAAAGACATTTCTTCGAAAAGAACTCTATTCCTCTGGGTTTATGAGCAGTCCTCAGGCTTTCTGAGTCTTTGTCACAGTGTGGCAGCGCCTTACACACAGGACAGGTCAACACAACACACTTCGGCTTCTAAGGCACCATGTTAGTAACTATTGTGTTATAAATCATTTTCAGCTGTTTCTGCAGCACATTTTTAACAAACGTGACGAGGCCGCTAAAATTAATTGATACAATTCATCAAATAAATTAGGTGATTGCTATTACAGTAATTTACATTTTTGGGCAATTTTAATATTGTAGAGTGTAGCGAGTTATCCGGAAAAAAAATGAATAAAACCGACCATTTCCTACAAATAAAAATGCAGTCAAAGCTATTATAGCACTAACCATGATCAGTGCCCGCAGTGCGGGGAAGAGGAGGTTCAAATCTTTCAGAATTCACCAGAAAATGAGCCCTTAGTGATGCTGATAAAACTACAGAGCTCTGAGGCTTTCAGAGCTTTGAATCCGGACCAGTGCCAAGTTCAATCGATGCATACATTTCCTCTCGGCTCACAGCCCTGGTGCCACCAACAGCTTTGTTAGTCAGGCACATTTGTTCTGTGTGGAACATTTCACTTAGATGTGGCTCTAAAGGCTAATGCTAACCTCACCTCAGTATTGATGTAGTGACCTCAGCAGCTACTCACAGGCTGATGTTTCTCCTCCAGTGAAAAAATATAAAGATGCATTTAATCTTGTACCATTTTTTAAGTAAGAATGGTCTATATAGGTTGGTTCACATTCTAGAATCTCAGACGGTGGAAAAGGACCTATGTAACTCTAAAAGAGATTTGCTCTTTTTGAAGAAATGACACAAACAAGTAAAACTTGAAGCATTTATGGTGAGAATATGGTTATATGGTCATGCAACACATTATTTTATATTCCACATCAATACTTTTGTTTTTGTTTTTTTACAAATGTAAAACATTAATTTAAAACATTCATTAGTGAACTTTATTGTAACTTAACATAAATGTGTGGTCCTATCAGCCACGCAGCAGGATAAATATTTGATATAGCCGTTTGCTCCATATTGAAACAACCCTACTATTATGTCAATGTAATTTTCTAATAAAACTTATATTTTTGTTTAGAAAAAATATGCTTCATAAAAATGTTGGTTTTACCATTTGTGGATTTTTCTAATTACACTAATCACATATTTACTCATAAAATGATTATTACATTGAGACATCTATAATTACAGTATACTCACTAAATCATTTAAACCTGATATAAGCTCAAAATAGATTCTTTAACAGTGATAAAGCTTTCCTTAACCTGAGACAGTGTAATCCTTATGGCACAGGACTCATAATAAATGCCACTCATCACGGCAGCCTGAGCTGAATGAGGGAAACCTTGAGCTGACTGTTGAACAAGTTGTCAATTATTGCTTTAACCTGAAGAGACGTTTTAGTGAAGTTACATTTAACAGTTCTTCTTAATACTAACAACAATGATAAAATGTGTAATAATAATTTTCTATTGCACTTCCCTTGCTCAAAGTCACTTTACAATTCTCATACTTATGCATATTTAGATTTTTACAAACGGTGGGTATTTATTGAACTGTATTATCGCACTTTAAATTACTCATTGTAGGGTTAATTATAAATCATTAATATTTGGCACAAAGTCTCTGTTTATTCATAGGGTGTGTTGCCAGTAAATGCACATGACTCAAAGAATTTCAGAAACACGTGGTATTAAAAACAAAAAACTTAGTTTACTTGGCTTCTATTGCATTTAACGTTTGCCTGTCAAGTGTTCCACAGACTTTAAGTGCGTTGCATGGCGGCATTGGATGGAACAATCTGCCAAAAGTAGTGATTTTCAGAAATGGATACCTACTTAAACCTTAAATAAAGAGCAACCCAGCTTAAACGTGCTGTGATTGACTTAAAATTGTAACCAAGGCCAGAAGAAAATCATGATCCGTTTGTGCCATATTATCCACATCTATCATGCTAGATTCAAGGCTCATTAATCCCTCATTTACGCTTTCACACATAAACAAAACAGTGTTCAACAGGATTTTGCATGCAGTGGACACAGGCGGCGGTGATCGTAACCGTGTCACTATTGCACCAGAGTCTTTGCGCCGTGATAAATGATGCCTAATAAGACCTCATGGGATCAGTGTTTGTTATTCCTTCACCCATTCAGTAAGCCAGCAAAAACATGAGCCACAAAGACAGATACAACAATCCAGAAAGAGAAATAAACATATGAATAAATCAAATGGATGAATAATGGATGGTATGGAGAGCGGTGACAAACATCGCCACGTAACTAATGATCACACGCCCTTCAAGTCCTGCGCTCTCGGCTTTGTTTTCATCCAACTGCTGAGATCATGCAACAGTGTGCAGCCGGCGCTTGGAGCCAGTTTGTCAGCTCATCTTCAATGAGTTTGCCCTCTGCCGATCTACAGCTCAGCATGCCACTGTCACAAGAGCCATAAAAGAAAATAGAGAGGCTCTTGTGAACTGAAAAGGCCAGACTTATTACAAAGCAACGGTTGCTAAATACAATATACTGTATGAGTGTGGAGAGCTGAATAGGGACAAGGAAACTGAAATATATTTGATGTTGGCGTTTTAGTGAATAGGACACAAATTAAGCTTGTCAATATTCAGATGCGAATTGACACAACATAGTCATTTTCAAGCAAATACTATAATTGTATTTATTGTTTATCCCATGTGGTTTAGGGATGTCACGCATTTTCCTGTTACAATTATTCATTCATAAAAAAATAAACTAAATTGTTACGATTATTGTGATTATTCATGATTATTACTAACACGTTACTATTTTTCAAGTTTGTGATCAGCTTTATGAAACTGAACAGTCTGAATGACAAAATAATGGTAAATGTGACAAAGACAGACGGATAAAAAGTGCTTTATATTTTTTAACTATAGAGTGAATTAAAATCACTTAATTTTGTCACGATTTGTCACCATTATATTTTTTTAGTTATATTGTGACCTAAATAATCACGAATAGCGATTAACCGAATAATCTTGACATCCCTAATGCGGTTGGGTAAAACATTATGACATCCTTAGAAAGTCCCTTGTCTGGCTTTAGGCTAGTACAAGTCATCTCAGGGAAAATGTGATCTTGTATAAAGTAGCCATGACTCTATAACTGACATTTCCATAACTAATGCCAAATGAACATTGGCCTAAAACTTCTCTTACTACTTGGTTAATCTTTAATCTGAAAGCCCAATTGTAATAATAGTACCATTGCAATGTTGAGGTGTGATTGTATTTATTCTACTGTAGCAATAGCCGTTAGAAGCACTTATAACCATCAAAGGCAACGAGTTCAGAAGATAAGACGCCATTCAAATTTAATCTGAAGCACGTTCCGATTCTGCGCCGTTCTAACACTTCCAATGCATGTATTCTTTTTGCATCTTGTTTTATGTCCACGTGTTTCATAATCGTACATTCCTCTTCCCTCATGCTGACCAGTGTGTAATGATCTCAGCTTCTGCCCAAATGGTACATAATTTAACAAAGGCTGAATTATTCATGGTACACTGCAGCAACGGACAGATAATTAAACATTTGAGGAGTGTAATAGCAAAGACAGATAAATGGGAGATGACGCTTTAAGTCCGCTTAGACGTTACAGCCATTACACCTTTTTTTTTTTTTTTAAAAGGTTATACTTGTGGAGAACTATGTTGTACAGTTATTTTTAGCGCTACCAAAATATGTTAATGTACTAGTCGAGAGACCAAGATTGGATATAACTAAGATTAATAAGTAACGTATTTGATCATTTAAATACATCTTGTTCTTAAAATATTACTTATTATCTATTATCTTTTAGTACTAAGAGCTGCAAGGCAAATTTCTCAACTTTGAAATGAATGAATCCCAATTTTTTTACCACTTCATCTCTTGTATTACACACCAGGTTTATGTTATTATTAGTCCATATTTGGTCTAGATTGGATTTTGTCCCTTATTATTAGGTACTGTCATTTAAGGAGTACACGTGTGAATGTCACATAATCTTGTGTTACATTGTATACACGGTTAAATAATCAGTGTTGTTTTCACATTTCCACAAACCCTGACCACAACCGTACCCATTTCCTGCCTGGTACTGCACACTCCGACGCCGTACTGCTGCGTCCGCTCTGCCACCGTCTTCAGGAAATCCACGTTGTTCTCCGCGAAACCGAGGTAGTTGTACGAGCCCGTGTTGATCACGTTGGGTATGGTCCTCCCGGTAAACCTGCACAGATGTAAACACGCAAAAGTCAATTACAGGCTGGAGGACTAAATTACAGAAAATGAAAAGTAATCAACACTCAATTAACTGTAATTGCTTGTTGTGTAAATCTGGTACTTCATTTGTGGAGTTCATTCTTAGAAAAATGTGACAGTGGTGCATTTTGTGCACGCTTTATTACCTGGTTAGACATAAGGCAAACAAAATCTAAATGTTTTTGACACAATTTAGTCATACTTGAGAGGCGCCTTCAAGATGTGACATTAGAGATTGGAAAACGCTGAGACGGAATGTACAGTATGCCAGATGTCTTTTTGGGATAAGGAAACGTGTTCAGGAAGGTCACTCATGTTCGTAACAGAATTTTAAAAAGATAGATTTTCAAAGTAGTTCTGACCTACTTTTGCCATAAAAACCCATCTTCAACCGCACTTCCTGCATAAAACCTCAAGTGTCCCATTTTCGCACTTACTTGGTACGTTAAACCTCTTTCAACCTCCCACACGTTTCCCTCTTACCTTCATTTAACCTTTATTGACGTCATTTGTGAGGTAGAAAAGGGAATGCTCCGATACCTGAATGTCCAGTTGTAGTCGTCAGAAACTCTCTCCATGAGGTCAAACTCTGGTCCGGGCAGGCTGCAAATGGGGCGGTTCCAGTTGTCACGTACCCTCATGTACAGATTACGATTGTAGAAGTTTTCAAAGTCTTGATACAGAGGCACAAAATGCTGTGAAAAAAACAGACAGTAAATACATTTTCAACAGTAAATTGTCAAAAAGGGCTGCATTAATCACAATCAAACCAGGATTACAATGGAAAAGGTTGTAATTAGATAGCAAAAGTAGTGATTATTTACATCATACAGTCCTGAATCATTATGTGTAAAACCTGCTAACCCTGTCTAGACCTTTAAAAACATTAATGTGATTTGTCATCTTGAAGAGGGTAAAGTGACAGGTTAGACTAAATGTTTCACCAAAATGTACTGAACTGATTATATTTCAGATTTTAATAAACATGTTGCCTAGTTGTCCCCAGTTTGACCATTTTGGTGAAGTTTATGGGCAGCAAAGGACATACGAAGAGGCGATTCCACAACTGTTACCTAGCAACCATATTAAAAACAAGAGCCAAAATGATTTATTATCATCATTATGATTTGACAAAAAATAATACCATATCATAATAACACCTTTATGTCAATGGAGTGATCATTTAAACTCATAATCATTAATTGTGTCAGTAAAGATTAAATTGACATCGCACATTGATGACATCACAGAAGGATTTGGTTTTACAACACCACTTCCTGTCATTTTCTAAATTTCTTCACAAACTGCAACTTCACGGATGTAAAACTATGATAAATGTTTACCACAGGTTTTATACCACCAAACTAAGTCATAATTTGAAGAACAGGAGAACCAATGTTCCCACACATGTATAAAATGTTGTTTAAAATGTTTTTAGAATGTTTAAAAACATTTTAAACAACATTTTGCAATGTGCAATGTGCAATATGAACCAAATCTTGAAATACAAAAAGAAAATCTACATAAGGCGAGAGTTTTTTAATAAGTTGTTTCCCGAGCCCGCCTACGTCAAAAACAGAGATTCTAGATCGACCATAGATCCATGAGATCAACCGGTAGATTAACACGAAGGGTGCGGGGTGGGCGTGGCTTTGGCTCGGGCTCCCATTCATTGAGCTCGTCGCGTTCGAACGAGGAAATGAAGAATACGCGTCTTGACCGATTATATCAGAATCATTTTGTCGTTGCCGTTTAAGTAGCACAAGACCTCCTCATGTGGACATGTGCAGCTTGTCTGGAGTCACACGTTCTCTTCTGTTCGCATTGTAAGGACGATACTTGTCCCGTTGATCTGAGCTGCCTGTCCACGACTTGAGCGTGTGAAAAATGACTACGCAGTTGGATTAAATAACTGTGGCCAAATTTAAGATAGCTCAATTAGACATTTTCATTCATTGCACACTTTGTGTTCCTATCAAGACTCAATAAAGTTTATCAAACCGACTTGTTTGGTCATGGGATGATTCATTTTCTGAGAAGCTGTCAGTCTGGGACTACTTTCTGTCCATCCAAATTTTTGCATTTGACATAGTTTTGATGCCTCCACGCCTTTAATAAGACTTGGAATATTAAAAGGTGCCATGTCATGCTTTTTTCACGTTTCGTAGTCTATCCTAAGTGTATATTTGATCATAATAAGGGTTGTGCAACACCCATAACATAATAGTTAAGAAATATCACTCATACCTTGGTTTAATATTTGCCCCCACCCTTGTGAAGAGCGATCTGGCTCCCCCGCCCAACCCGTGACGTAGTCTCAGAGAGCGCGTGTGTGCCCCGCCCACCCCGGAGACAGTGGGGGTTTTCGATGTTTCGGGTAAGGGGGGATGGTGACCAGTGCCTACCCGTATGACGCGGTCTTGCACCCACTCCCCGTCAGTTTGGAGATTCGAGGAAAGGATATAGTCTGTAATATAGCTAAAAACTACGGGAATCAATCAAAACAACACTCTGGGTACATATATGAAGCACAAAAAGCAATGTAAGAAGGTTAAAAGCTCTGAAAAGTCGATTTTGCATGTTATGGGACCTTTAATATTAGGTAGCTATAACATCAAAATGCTTGAATCTCTTCAATTGTACAGTGAAAAGTACTAATTTTGTTGTTTGGACCAACTTAGAAGGAAACCGCCTTAGTTTGGACATGCCTGATCCAGCCCTAATAGAGTTCAACAGTGGCCGTCCACTTTGAGGTTCCAGAAGCTGAATTCCCATTATTTTTTCCCATATAACTTTTTGTGGTTGGTAACTAATCACAATTCCAATCATTTTAAACTAAAAACAACCGCGTTAAACTATTATTATATTTTTGGGTGGAAATTGAATTAACTTTAGTGGACTTTGACTGCTGAGTCTTTTTACATGTGCACAACAAACTCACCTGGTAAGAACCTTCAAATGTCAAACTATTGCAACACATTGTTTTGCACCTTAACAGCATCTCTTTCTGTGCTGTATGCTCCAATTATCTTTCACTTTATCAGTGACAAAATCTACCCCTCCGTCTTCACCGGCAACTACGTATGAACTTATCTTTCAAGCAATTTGCCATTAAACACTCGCTAATGGCAGCACAAAGAGTTCTGTGTGTGTTTCAGCTTTATCTGCAATCCAAAGAGCTGTAAAAAGAAATATATCTAGGTCCGCTGAGATTTAATTAGGGTTTTGAGCACATCTCACAAATACTCTGGGGCATCCTGTCTCACCCATGGCAACTCAAAAGTGCGGAGGAACGAGAAGGCGGCAGGCAGAGACGGAGAATAAAAGCACAAAAATTGAAAATAATTAGCGGTAAAAAACTAAATGTGTTGACACCCAGGGACATGCATCCGCTTCTGTTTAAAATGTCAAAAGTGCAAGCGCCTACAATGAGCCCGAGTGTGAAAATTTTGTACTTACCTTCTGCTCTGGTCGCTCCTGCGCAAGGTTACACTTCTCTAAGCCCACAGCCCTGAGGAAATCTCTGAAGTAGCCAAAGAGAGTAACCAAGCCGTAGCCCAGGTAAGTCATGACAACCACGTGCATGGGCGCCTGCTCAAACGCCTCATATCTGGGCAGCCTGGAGGCGACGCCGTTCCCTGGGCCATTTTTCTGTACAAAAAGAGCAGAGTCAGCCGTCTAACAATGGGCAGAAAAGGAAAGAATCCATCAGACTTCAATAAAAGGAAACAGATTTAAGTTACCAAGTAAACAAGCAAATATTAGCAGTGTTGCATTTGCATGCAGGCTTTTTTTCCTCAGTAAGTGACTAAATAAAGACACACAACTGATAGCTATATGCTGCATTTCATACATTACTTATAGTAATATATGTTATTTAGAATTCACTTCACATTCAACAAAAATAAAAGAAATGACAACAACATCAATTGATGAATAAAATTAACAATAACGTTTTAAATAGAGATCGACTTGCCAACATACTAGAATCTAGAGCTCTGCCAATCATTTTGGGGTGATTTATGAGTTAAATATTTTTACGTAATTAACCTTCAATACTTTTGACTGCACTGCATAATAAATGTATGTATAGTAAGGAATATAGTCTATGTAAATTTTATTTTAGATGTTCACACACAACCTTGTTTTCCCTCACAGGGTTAGGGTTAGGTGAGTCATTGTCGTAGTTAAATGTTAAAAGGTTGAATGGACGATTTTTTTATTTCCTCGTGGCGTGGACTGCCGATTAGTCCTGCCACGTATCAATCATAAAACGCACCTACCGCTCACCTGCAGCCGCGTGCGGATCGTCCCACATTTCCGCGTGTCTAAGTGCATTGATCTATCATAATATAGTTCCCTCAGTGTACGGGACAAAATTAAGACGGAGAAAGACTGTTCGAGCTGACTCAGAAGAAGACGGAAATCTACGGGAGACGAGAGATGCGATGCGATCCGTCGTGCTAATAAACAAACGACACCTTAACGTGGTGGAGGGGTTTGAGTGCCCGAATGATCCCGGGAGCTATGTTGTCGGGGGCTTCATGCCCCTGGTAGGGTCTCCCAAGGCAAACAGGTCCTAGGTGACGGGTCAGACAAAGATCGGTTCAGAAGCCTCTTATGACGACGACACGAACAAGGCCGTTTACGTCGCCCGGATCGGCGTCACCGGGGCCCCATCCTGGAGCCAGGCCTGGGATGGGTGCTCCATGGCGAGCGCCTGGTGGCCGGGTCTTACCCCACGGGGCCCGGCCGGGCACAGCCCGAAAGAGCGACGTGGGGCCGCCCTCCCGTGGGCCCACCACCCGCAGGAGGATCCATAAGGGGCCGGTGCAGAGAGATCTGGGCGGCAGTCGACGGCAGGGGCCTCGGCGACCAGATCTCCAGACACAGAGACTAACTCTGGGGACATGGAATGTCACCTCGCTGGGGGGGAAAGAGCCTGAGCTTGTGCGGGAGGTTGAGCGATACCGACTAGATATAGTCGGCCTCACCTCCACGCACAGTTTGGGCTCTGGAACCCATCTCCTCGAGAGGGGCTGGACGCTCCACTTCTCTGGTGTTGCCCGCGGGGAGAGGCGGCGGGCTGGTGTGGGCTTGCTGATAGCCCCTCAGCTCAGCCGCCACGTGTTGGAGTTTACCCCGGTGAACGAGAGGGTCGCGTCCCTCCGCCTTCGGGTGGGGGACAGGTCTCTCACTGTTGTGGCGGCCTACGGGCCGAACAGCAGTGCAGAGTACCCGGCCTTCTTGGAGTCCTTGGGAGGGGTACTGGACAGTGCACCGACCGGGGACTCCGTTGTTCTACTGGGGGACTTCAACGCCCACGTGGGCAATGACAGTGACACCTGGAGAGGGGTGATCGGGAAGAACGGCTTCCCCGATCTGAACCCGAGCGGTGTTCAGTTATTGGACTTCTGTGCTAGCCACGGATTGTCCATAACGAACACCATGTTCAAGCACAAGGGTGTCCATCAGTGCACGTGGCACCAGGACACCCTAGGCCGGAGGTCAATGATCGACTTTGTTGTCGTGTCATCAGACCTCCGGCCGCGTGTCTTGGACACTCGGGTGAAGAGAGGGGCAGAGTTGTCAACCGATCACCACCTGGTGGTGAGTTGGATCCGCTGGCGGAGGAGGAAGCCGGACAGACTTGGCAGACCCAAGCGCATTGTGAGGGTCTGTTGGGAACGTCTAGTGGAGCCCTCTGTCAGTAGGGTATTCAACTCGCACCTCCGGGAGAGCTTCTCCCATGTCCCGGGGGAGGTTGGGGACATTGCGTCCGAGTGGACCATGTTCTCCGCCTCCATTGTTGATGCGGCTGCTCGGAGCTGTGGTCGCAAGGTCTCCGGTGCCTGTCGTGGCGGCAACCCCCGAACCCGGTGGTGGACACCGGAAGTAAGGGATGCCATCAGACTGAAGAAGGAGGCCTATCAGGCCACTCTGGCTTGTAGGTCTCCGGAGGTCATCGACGGGTATCGGCAGGCCAAGCGAGCCGCGGCTCGTGCTGTCGCAGAGGCAAAAACCCGGGCCTGGGAGGAGTTCGGGGAGGCCATGGAGGAGGACTATCGGTCGGCACCAAAGAAATTCTGGCAAACCGTCCGGCGCCTCAGGAGGGGGAAGCAGTGTCTCACCAACACCGTTTACGGTGCGGATGGAGGCCTGCTGACCTCAACTGGGGATGTCGTCGGACGGTGGAAGGAATACTTTGAGGATCTCCTTAATCCCTCAGTCACGTCTTCCGAAGAGGAAGTGGAGACCGGGGACTCGGTGGCTGGCTCATCCATCACCCAAGCTGAAGTCACTGAGGTTGTTCGCAAACTCCTCGGTGGCAGGGCTCCGGGGGTGGATGAGATCCGCCCTGAGTACCTAAAGTATCTGGATGTTGTAGGACTGTCTTGGTTGACACGTCTCTGCAACATCGCGTGGCGTTCGGGGACTGTGCCTCTGGACTGGCAGACCGGGGTGGTGGTCCCTCTGTTCAAGAAGGGGGACCGGAGGGTGTGTTCCAACTACAGAGGGATCACACTCCTCAGCCTCCCGGGTAAGGTCTATTCCAAGGTACTGGAGAGGAGAATCCGACCGATAGTCGAACCTCGGATTCAGGAGGAGCAGAGTGGTTTTCGTCCTGGTCGTGGAACACTGGACCAGCTCTATACCCTCCATCGGGTGCTCGAGGGTTCATGGGAGTTTGCCCAACCAGTCCATATGTGTTTTGTGGATCTGGAGAAGGCTTTCGACCGTGTCCCTCGGGGTGTCCTTTGGGGGGTGCTCCGGGAGTACGGGGTCCGGGGCCCTTTGCTCAGGGCTGTCCGGTCCCTGTATGACCGGAGCAGGAGCTGTGTTCGCATTGCCGGCAGTAAGTCAGACCTGTTCCCAGTGCATGTTGGACTCCGCCAGGGCTGCCCTTTGTCACCGGTTCTGTTCATAATTTTTATGGACAGAATTTCTAGGCGCAGTCAGGGGTCCCCGGTTTGGGGACCACAGGATCTCATCTCTGCTGTTTTCAGACGATGTTGTCCTGATGGCTCCATCAAACCCGGACCTGCAACATGCACTGGGACGGTTTGCAGCCGAGTGTGAAGCGGCTGGGATGAGAATCAGCACCTCCAAATCCGAGGCCATGGTTCTCGACCGGAAAAAGGTGGCTTGCCCTCTCCAGGTGGGTGGGGTGTCCTTGCCCCAAGTGGAGGAGTTCAAGTATCTCGGGGTCTTGTTCACGAGTGAGGGAAGGATGGAGCGTGAGATCGACAGGCGGATCGGTGCAGCGGCTGCAGTGATGCAGTCGCTGCATCGGACCGTTGTGGTAAAGAGGGAGCTGAGCCGAAAGGCAAAGCTCTCTATTTACCGGTCGGTCTACGTTCCTACCCTTACCTATGGTCATGAGCTTTGGGTAGTGACCGAAAGAACAAGATCGCGGATACAAGCGGTCGAAATGAGTTTCCTCCGCCGTGTGGCTGGGCGCTCCCTTAGAGATAAGGTGAGGAGCTCGGCCACACGGGGGGAGCTCGGAGTAGAGCCGCTGCTCCTCCACGTCGAGAGGAGCCAGCTGAGGTGGCTCGGGCATCTGTTTCGGATGCCTCCTGGGCGCCTCCCTCGGGAGGTGTTTCAGGCATGTCCCACCGGGAAGAGGCCCCGGGGAAGACCCAGGACACGCTGGAGAGACTATGTCTCTCGGCTGGCCTGGGAACGCCTCGGGATCCCCCCGGAGGAGTTAGAGGAAGTGTCTGGGGAGAAGGAAGTCTGGGAGTCCCTGCTCAGACTGCTGCCCCCGCGACCCGGCCCCGGATAAAGCGGCAGAAGATGGATGGATGGACGTGTGTGTTGTATCAGTCCACACGGGGGAGTGGCATGTGCACCTCCGCCTGCGTTCTCAAATCGCCGAAAAATTGTCCATTGCGCCTTTAATATAAAGCTTTTGGCATTTCCTTTAAGCAGTTGGTCTCCGCTTATCACCGTGGTGACAGTCAAAATGTTAAAAGTGTTGTGTGTACTACCTCACAATATCTTCATATTTGACTTTCTGGATACCACTAGGGCTGTACTCAAAATATCGATACGGATATATACGATGATGTACTTCATGGCAATACGTGTATCGATACAGAGAGGCGTATTGTAAACATTTAAACCACTTTAACCTGCTGACTACTGCGTTAAGTCTGAATATTCTGAGCTGATTGATACTTATTGTATCAAGGACATTTTGAACATGTAATTCCAATGCATTTTGTTATTCTACATATTCAAAACATCATTGTAGTACAATTTAAGTAAGAGAATCGGGAAATGTATCGTAACATGACGTACAAGGCAATAGCCAGCCCTAGATGCCAGTAGTTTTTGAAAAGTGTTACTTATACTTTGCTTTAGATTACCTTTTACATTTGGGTTTATTTACCACTATGTTGATTAGTTTTTCTGCCCACTACTGCTGTGACACAATACTTACTCTAGACCAGAATGTGATACAAGCGGATTCAATTTCATTACGTCAGTGAAGGCCAATCACCTTTCAGGCTGAGGTTAGAATGAACAATGAGAAGAGCAAAAATCCAAATACATCATTTTATTTTAACTAGATCGCAATCTAATAGAAATCGTAATTTACCAAATCAAAAGGACTGCAATTATTGACGCAACTAAATTTCCTGCACAAAAAAAAGAAGAAATATCCTGTTTCACTAATATCTAAAACCTGCTAACCCTGTAGTTTAGACCTTAACAAAGAGTCCTGAAATGGGATTCTCCTATTACAGTAATATATGCAGTTCAAGTTTCAGTCTTCTCCAAACGATAATACTGGAGTCCTTTTTAACAAATATCACTTATCGCAAGCACAATGCTTTCCAAAAACAATTACAATTCAGTCTTTTGCTCGTTCAGCCCCAATTTAGACAATGTTTTTTTCCCCCAAAAAAATCCACATTTTGCAGCATTATCATTACAACTTTGTTAAATTTACTTTTTTGCTGGTGGAGGGTCCGACACCATGAGTAATATGTAATCCTTGTGTGGCATGTTTTTAAGTATGGCATTAAACATATCTATAATGCATTTATTCCATTACATCATGTGTTGCTACTTAAAAAATAATTGATAATAAACTGTGAGCAAGTGTGCCTCTTGATCTGTAACTTTGCCTGGTGGTATAGACACGTGTGATAAGTTTAATGCCATAGTGTGGAACATTCTATCAATAAAGTCTCATAGGACAAGAGTTAAATAGTACACCTTACAGTACATTTTGTAATGCCTTTTTACCTGACCAAGGCAAGGCACATTTATTGTAGTTACCTTTGACGTAAAACAGAATTTACAGCTTTATAAATGCAGTATCCATTTCACCACTGCCTTTGCATAACCACGCTTTAGCCAACATGCTAACAGAGTGTGGTTTCTATGGGAGCCCTTGAAGCTTCCGCCACAGACACACCCTGAACCGGAGCAAAAATATGTTTACACAGAACTATTATTATTAATTCAAGCCATAAAACACTCTCACAATCATTCGGTTTTATCAGCGCGCTCTTGGATGATGGGTTTAGCAGAGGTTTGACCTGATAATCAAGTTTTACAATGCAAAACACATCCAGCTCTTGATTGTATCTAGCAATCTGGAAACTATTCACAGTAGTTGCAAACTTGAATGTCTAAAATTGTACAAGGCAAATGTAGATAGCATAGACATAAAATATTAAAACACAGAGTATGTTCTTAGCAAAACAGAACTCAAATCCGAATGTAAACGTTGCAGATAGGAAGATCAATATAGAGACTCAAAATATTTAGGAAATGTTCTAGATTCTAATATGCATCAAAGGAACATAAGAAAGTTACCCAAAGAGTGAAGCTAAATTGAGCTAATTTCAGGTATATTAAGAAGCAGCCAAATTATTTTTCAATGCAATGACAATGCCACATCTAAGTGTCACCAGGGCTATAAAACAACACTAAAGCCAACACATGCGCTTTACAAACAAGCCCTAAAAGTCCTGGAACCTTTCCGTCATCATCGTTGTAGTATTTTGGTTGAATATTAACCGTTAAATTAGGAAAACATGATACATTTTTATGATGCCAACCTGTTTTTTAAGATCCCACATGGACTGGCCCCACCACCACTTTCTAATTTATTTAGTCAAAAATAGCAAACACACCAAATCTGCTACCTTAAATAATCTAGTCGTCCCACTAAAAAAAGAAAAAAAGTGCCTTCGGCCAATCTGCTTTGTCAGTATGAGCGGAGTTTTGCGGTTTTGGAGAACAACATCTCACATACGGACACAGAACTTTCAAAAATATGCTGAAATCATGGTTAGTTGATAATCAAGTCTTAAAGGGGTATATATAATATACTTAAAGGGGTCATTTTCCTCTGCTGCTCTTGTGCTGCTGCCTAATGCACGTGTCTTGTGTCACGCGTGTCCCATGTCATGATTATCCTGTTATTGTTGTTGTTGACATAATCGTAACATATTGTTGTGCTCTTGCAGATTTCTGTACATGTTTCACACAGTATTTGAGGTAGAGTAGAGGACTCCTAATCTTTCATATTTTTTTTTCTAAACTTAATTGTACTTTATATATCATGTAAATGTATATTGTGTACACTGCACTTTGACTGGGACTACAATAAATAAAATAAAACGAAATAAAAATACAATAAATATACAGTACTAAATAAAAGTATAGCTAATACTGACACATTTGCAGTCAGTTCACATAAACCATTAATTAAATAAATAAATAAAAATAAATACACAAGATAAGATACATAATTAAATAGTCTATGGGCAGGCCAAAATCATTAGCATTAAATGCTAATGAGTAACAAGTGTATGCTAATGAATCAAGCTAGGTTAGCCATCAAATGCACATGGCGTTTATATTTACGTTTTACATTTTAATTACCGCCCGTTCTGTTGTCACAAAGCAAGCAATTGCAATGGTAACAGCGGCACATTCCAGGTTTGCACGGGCTAACGATATACATACATATATATATTATTAATGACATGATAGTTCGACTTCCGCACACACAGTTATCATAAAGCCGGTGTGTTGCGAGGCGCGCGCGCGCTTGCTCCCGTGTCACACCCCGCTGCCGTCCACGCTCTTACCTGGATCTTCTTGTGATATCCATTCACTTTAACGTCTTTGGAGCTTTTCTGCTTTGAGTGCTGCTTGAGTATCCCGTTGGCAGCCGTCATGGCCATAATCCAGAGGGTGGCTGTGCCCTGCGTGTTTGACAGAAGCACGTCTGTCTGTCTGTCTGTCTGTCTGTCTGTCTGTCTGTCTGTCTGTCTGTCTGTCTGTCTGTCTGTCTGTCTGTCTGTCTGTGCTGCAGGTAAATCGCGGTTATTCTTTTCTTCAGGTGACTTCCTCTTTCGGCTGCGCGTGGCGTGGCGCGCGCGGCCTCTGGGTGAAACTGTCGCTGTTTGACGCTCACCCGCACCAGGCGCTTCCCCAAACACACTGCACTTTCAGGTCAATTAAAGGTGCTCAGTGTAACTTTTCTGGTTAGACCTGATTGTCTCTGTGGATGTTATTACTCTGCCGGGAAGGTTCCACACCAGGGCGTATGGCTTTAAAGTTATCTTGCGTTTATTCAATTTACTTATAGGTTTCAGGTTCATTTTGAATGGCAACATTTTAAAGACTTATGATTTTTCAAAATATAGTCTCTTTTATTTTTCATCACTCTGAATACCAGGGATTGGCAAAAAATATATGTCTTGAACGAGGGAGAGATAAGATAAGAGAGCCTTTATTTGTCCACACAATGGGGAAATTTCCGTGTTGCAACGCAAGTGGATACAGAAGAAAAGATAACTTATAGGAAGCTTTATAGGAAAACTCTTATAAACAAAACTCCTATAGACAGAACCTCTCATATTCTTAATAAATAATAGAGAGAAAAAAAAAGAAAAATAAAAAGATGAAATAAAATAAAAATAAGATAACATAAGACAAAACGATTTTGAGGGGAGAAAAAATAAAGCATTTTTACATTATTTCAATAACTATGTTGCATCGCTAAAGTGCATAGGAGTCTTTGTTTGTAAGAGTTTTTGTAAGGCTATGCAGAGCAGCCTTTATACTCCCTATTTGGCCTATTAACCTCTAGACTGATCATAATCTGACAAAAAATGATTAACTGACCTTTAGTTAAAATGTTATTAACTGACTGTGTCACATGACATGGTCATGATTAGTTACCCTCGATCTTTATCTTTCTATTTTATGTCTTCTTCTTCTTCTTCTTCTTCTTCTTCTTCTTCTTCTTCTTCTTCTTCTTCTTCTTCTTCTTCTTCTTCTTCTTCTTCTTCTTCTTCTTCTTCTTCTTCTTCTTCTTCTTCTTCTTCTTCTTCTTCTTCTTCTTCTTCTTCCTCTTCTTCTTCTTGCATTAATTTCATGGCATCTTTCTTTTCTCTCTCTCTCTTTCTTTCTCTTTTTCTCTCTTTCTCTCTCTCCTTCTATGTCTTTCTCTTTTTTTACGGTACAGCGTAAAACACATACATACAAAACGTACAACTACAGAGGACGTACTACAGTGGGTGGTGATAAATGCACCTTTTCAGTTGGCTGCCAACCTCCATTAAAACAACAACAACAACAACAACAACAACAACACAACATTTATTTATTTTTTTGAATAGGAATTAAACCCCTAATAATGTAAGTGAAGGTGAGTGGCTCAGACTTGTGGTCTAGTGCAGAGCCATAGTTCCAACAGAAGCCCAGCCTGTAATGATACTGTTTACACCCCCTGCAGCTACTGTTGCATTGTGTGCAGACAGTAAAGCAAAGCCAGTTTAAGAACAGAATGTACCACTCTTTGACTTTGCTAGTTAGTTTCTCGTAGATTATTTACTTTTTGTCAGTCTAATAAATTGACCACTTGGTGCCCAGTTCAAATTAAGGCTTGTAAACTTGGTTTATGCAAACAGTGTCCCCCCTGTTGCAATGTTGAAGTGTTTCTCTCCAGGAGAAAGACAGACTTTTTTTTTCCTCTGTAAAAGGTCAGCACCTTCTCAATGTGTTGTAGTGGAGTCTTTGTGGAAGTGCAAAGCAAAACAAAACACACATGTTATGACCACACACATGTGTTGTGTAGTCAAGAAGTAAAAGGTAGAACAGATAAATGTACGTTATAGCTTAGGAGTCAAAGAGTAAGGTAAGGATCAGTTTGATTTCAGAGGCAAAAGTTGTTGCTCATTTTATAACTTAGTACTTACCTATTGATAGCAGCCTGTACATGCTTCCACTTCCACTTCTGCTATAGATTCTACCATGTGTGCTAGTTCTTATGTTGCATTAGTTGTTTTCAGAGGTTGGACTTCTGAGAGACATTTTCAGAAAAACTGTGAGCAATACAGTTTACTTTAACAACTGAATAAAACCCTCAAATCAACCAAAAGCAGGGAGCAGCTGAAGGGAAATTACACTACTATCAATCGACTAATTACACTACTATCTAATCAACTATAAGTACTATAAATATTTTAGCTGTTGGATGGTAAACTTTATACAAACTCATTCTAAAATGTTGCCCGAGTGTCCAAGTTGGAATTCTGAGATGTGAAGTTCTTCCAGTGTTAATTTACAAGTTAGAACTCTGGCACTGGAACGAAGCATTTTTGCAAGCCCAATGTCATTACTGGGATGACGCAAGTCCAAGAAAGTATTCAACCCTTCACTCATTTGAGTGCATTTCCTCAAACTACTTTGAACAAGCTGAAAAATCTAACTAGCATTTGGTCACGAGACGGACATCTGCAGAGCTGTCAGTGGAAGTGAAGTCACCATAAAGTCTCAGAGAGAGGAATGCAAGAATTTGTCTGGACAGTTTTCAGATTGGGAAACCATGCTTGCCTTCTTCTCCCTTGCTGATTGGAAATTAGACTTGGTTAAATCTTCGCTCAGCAGAAAAAATTACCAACCTTACCATCCTTTATGGTGTTGTCACTGACAAAACGCATATCCCTTTGCTGTCCTGGATTGATTTGTCCACCTTTTTTACAAACTTCATTTCATCATTCCATCTTCTGCCTCTCCCAGTTCATTGCTTTAACAAACAAAGCTGTCTTTTTGACACATGTCTCCTGTTTCGTAGTCTCTGTGTATAAATTGCCTTGCTGTTTTCAGTGCATTGTGTGCAAGATTCTGGTTGCAGACATATTGGCCTTGTGGGATTGTGCATGTCATCCAGCATCACTCTTCAAACTGTCGACATGTTACATTTTAACTGATGAAGTTGCGTATTTTGTAATAACTCAAGATGCTTTTCAGAGCAGGTGGAGTGGGACCCAGCCTGTCACTTACATAAAAGGAGAACTGGAAAGGGCTGAGGAATAGTATTGCGATTTGAAAGGATGGATTTACAAAGACGGGGACATATTCTGGTTTGAGATTAGTCTGGCTGTTTTCAGAGTAGATGAGTGAATGGTAGCCAACATGCAACAGTCTTCATAAATTAAAGGTACCTACCTGCTGCTTGTCTGGTAGAGGTTGCGTACAAGAGATCTGGTCTGATGCCCCGTCTTCAACATTGCATTGCTTTCTGTCATTGGGAGCACATTTAACCTACATCTGCCAAGACTCATTAGTTACGTTAGATAGCACTGTTCATCTGGACTTTCTTAATGTTTCTGTGGTAATTTATTTATTTATTTGATTTTGTCAATGGTTAGGGCTGTTTGTCAAGATTGGGAGTGTCTGTGAATCCAAGTCCAAGCAGTAATGAAAAGTCCACAAGACCTTCAGTGTCAGACCAGTTGAGAAGTTCTACAGCAACGTGGCACCAATGATCACTCATGTTCTCTTTGTTGATGATCTATTCTGCATGTAAAGTCTAGTCATGTGGCACAAATCTTATAGTAGAACAACACAAATCTAACATCACCACCACAGATGGGCAAAGTTACTACGTTTTAGCTCAGGCTCAAACTGAAAAGGCTGAAAATAGGGATTTAATGTGCTGTTAATGCGGTTATTGTTCGGCTCTTCTTCGAACAGAGCGCTGCAGACGCTGCAACCATTTGATGACAAATGACTTACATGGACAATAATTTTCTTACAAACTTGATGAAACGGTAAACTTCTCCAAAGCTTTTATATATTATTTATATTGTTAACAACCTATCAAATATGGGGACACGATGTCATTAATAGTCGGCGTTCCCTTTAAGGTGTTTTGAGTCAAGTCCTGCTTTGTAGCCTTTGAGCATGGTTTAGTCATCCTCATCCTCCCCATATTTTAAACTGTACTAATACAATTGTATGAAACTGTTACCAAACCTATTCTGGGATAGTATTAAGAGTCATGTTTGAGAATCACTGCTCCAGACTCTTCCCCTCTGTCTCTCCTCTACCTTGTTGAACTAAATGAAAACGACTCGTTATTATCATCTGCCTTCTGTTTTCATGATCACGATGTCATCAGTGTCATCAGTGTCTTACCTGGATTCTATCTTTGTCATTTTCTTTTCCTTTTTGCGCTGTCAACCAAGAAATAGTAGGTTTAATATGTATACTCAGTAAAATAAAACCAAAGCATAAGGTATGATATTATAATTTAACTTTGCTTACACCATGTTTGATTGTTATGTGGCTGACTGTATTTCTGTGACAGGCAACAAATAATAGTGATATACTATTTTGCTTTAAATTGTTAATCTCTATGGCAACAGTCCAAATTTGACATATTTCTGACTCATTTGAACTCAGTACACTGTATTTCCCACAGTCTTTTAGCCTGTTGATGTGGCTCTGAATACCGTTTTTGGGCTAATCCAGACTGTAGTGAGTCAGCAGTCACACTTTGGGGCCAATAACCTGATTTATTAATGTAAACTATCAAAAGAGAAAGAGAAACTGTAGCGGAGTATTAAATAGTAAATGTAGTCAGATCAAAATAACTTTCAACCCAGCCACCGCTCAAAATAAGTGTAATTACAATGTTATGGAATGATGATTATATTTTCACAAGAAACATTTCAAATTTACCTCCTTTGAGCACATCATTTTCATGCTTTTCCCTCTGCTAAACATTGGTCAGACAACCTACATCAAATAAACCTCTTTGATTCCCACTGATCAAATTTCCTTTTACCTTTCATATCATCTTTCAACATATTTCTCTTTTTAAGATGTGGAAATTGTTTTGAAGCATGAAATAAGCCTCTACCTTGAATGCAGATGAATGGAACAGCACAGAACACAGGTAATAGGCTTTACGGAGCCTGGGGATGCACTTTTTTCCATACATCTTTCAAGTCAATGTCATGTAAAATGTGCTTAGCAGAAGCTGGAGGTTCATACATTTCAAGTTTTTGTATGCTGTGGTTAATAGACATTCATCATCATCAGTCATTAATGACAGGTCGTGCTCTTAGAAATTACACTTGTATATGTCCCAAGTTTCACAAGTTAGGGAAGGATGGAACGTTAGAGATTGGTGCGCAGTCGCTGCATCGGACCGTTGTGGTGAAGAAGGAGCTGAGTCGGAGGACAAAGCTCTCGATTTACCGATCAATCAATGTTCCTACCCTCACCTATGGTCACGAGCTTTGGGTAATGACTGAAAGGACAAAAATTACGGATACAAGCCAGCTGACGTAGCTCGGGCATCTGTTCCGGATTTCCGGAAATATAGGTTCACTCCTACATTGTCTGATTAATACAGAAGCATATGGAGGACCAAAAATGTTAACGTATACGCGTCGTGCAATGCGTTATTTGTCCCTTGGGATGAAAGATAAGTTGACCAGCGCTATAAAATTATTCAACACGGCGCTTTTGAAAAGAACGATCGGTGAGTCGGCAAAATATTAGAAAAATAAAAGAATTTGGCGTCATTTTGACAAAATGCTGATATATTTTTTTCAGTCGGCTAGTTTTATACCGGGTCAGTCAGGTTACGGCAAACAGACATATTCTTATGCTCAGCCTTATATAGGTTCTTTTATCATTGTTCAATGTTTTATGTTGCACCGAATCACCAAAGCAAGTTCCTATGTTTGTGAATTCTGTTCATTGACAATGGCAATAAACCTTTTCTGATCCTGATACTGAATGTGATGTGTGAGGGAAATTAATTGTCACATTTTCATGAATTTGCCAGGGTAGCTGCGAATAAGTAATACATGGAATTGTAAACTGACTTTAAGTGTCTGAAAAATACTTTTGCAGTTTTATTGAGAATAAATAATAACTTTTGTTTCGCTAACAATGTATGTATCTAATTACCACCCGCCTCTGGCCAAAGTTTCTTTCTATGCCTATTTGATGGAAAGGCTTCATTACAGCAGAAAGTGGTCTTCGTGGACATGTTTGTGTTTGCTGACTGTATTACTGTGCACACATAGGCCTCATTTAGGATTTAAGTGCTTATGGATGAAGTTGTGTCATGCTGTGCAGTTGGAGGCCAGTCCTTTTGCCTAGCTATATTTAAACATCCCCTGGGGTGCCATTAAATCATATAATTTCTTCGTCAGGCCCGGCTGACCTCATTTTAATACCCACATCCGACAGCATTAGGGGGGAAAAAAACATTAAAAGAAGAATATTGAATTTTGTATCTGCAGAGCTATCTTTGCATTTATATTTCACACTCTTTTCTCTTTTGAGGACATTTTTATCTTGTGCAACCAACATCCGCTGAATATGCTCAGTTTACAGTTTGGTAAAGAGCCTGTGTTGTTTTAGTGTGCCGCCACATGGGAGGGTTGAAAGGCTTGTCTATGTATAGTTTAACAATGTGGTGAATCCATTTGGACCACCAAGAGGGAATATATCAAGCAAGGTTGCACCATTGTCTGCATATTACTTTGGATGAAAATAGGCAGTGCATATTATAAATTGCACATTAAAAAAAGAATAATAGAGTTTTGCTGTGTTATTTTGGAGGCAAATAAAGGTCTGGGATGGTGCACCTTATAATTCAGGTTCACCTCACTGAAATTATGATGACAAACCTGATTAACATCAAAAGAACACTATAAAGCTTGTTCACGTCTATAATTAACTCTGCGTAACAATGGCAAACTTGCCCAGGCTGCTAGTGCTAGTGCAGAGGCAGCACTCCTAAACTTGAGTGACTGTTGATCCAGGGGGATGAACATTCCCTGTTTTCTTCTGAAGATATCGGTGCAAGGAAAGACTCCTGTCTCCGAGACAGATATTTATAGAGAGAGTGGGAGAAAATGCGATTGTGGCTTGAAAGGTTAGAAAGATCGAGCTGCAGAATGACAGCGAAGGGGAATTGTTGGTGCAAACAGGGAAGTGGTGGAGAATAAGGATGAAGGGAGAGGAGTTTGGAAATGGAGGATGTATCAATAGACCATCTACTTAATAAATGTGCCCACATAAGTTATAATGCTAGTTCACCACTTTGGCCAAGCTGCTGTTTTGTAAATGAGAGATACCGACTGGGCATTGGATTTTTATAGCCCACACCGACAAATAAATGTGGCAATGAATTGTTGATAGAACTTGGCATATTCATAGATGAGGGGGATTAGGTTTTATCTCCATTGTACATTTTGCAATAGGGGCCCTAAATCATCAATTTGCAAAAACGAACATCTACAGATGAAGAAAAGAACCCACAGAAGCTGTTGGGAACGCTTAAAAGTACAAATTTTTTATTCTATTATATCTATTAAAGGCAAAAGAAGGTATTATAATCCGTCCAAGTAGTTTCCAGCTAGGGTTGGGGCGATATGGGGAAAAAAAAAGATCAAAATTTTTTTTCTCATATTGATTGATTTCGATTTTACAATTTGTACAATTTTACTATTTACAATAATGATAATATAACAATTTCTGTCAACAACTTAAAGAACAAAAGAAACATTGGCTGCAATATCTCACTTACAACAAGTGCCCTCATCAACATAAAATTTGCTATATTGACATTATTGTGATCTGTTCAAAGACATGGTTTATTGACTTGAACCTTGTTACATTAGACGGATATTGCAAATTATCGGCACTATCTTTGGCCACAATTTTAATGAGGCAGATCCTGTTTCGTCCACCAACACGCTTTGTGAATATAATAGGAATATCCCAGGTTATTAGCATGGAAGGGAAATTAGTTTTGCCAAACCATTATTAATCTTGCTCACACTTAAGTCAAAATGTGGGCTGAGAGTCCTAATATTCCCATTGCGGTATTATGTCGCTAAGCAGGCACTAAACTTGTAAATTACGTCCTTGGAGGCAACATTTGAGCCCCTTTCTCTGGGCTTTACATGTAAAATACTATTTGTTCCACATACACGCATCCAGTGGCTCTCTGACATCAAGCTGCCTGTCTCCTCCCGCTCCCCCTCAGCTGTAATCACTATGTCCTATCTGCTGGGATTGTCCTGACCAGGCCTTAGTAAGAGTCGCCACTAAATCTCCTTGATGTTGACAGTTGGACATTGAGATAGGTAGCCGCAGAAAACAGGGCCCCCTCGAAGCGGAGACTTTTCCGGTTGATGTATGAACCGATGTGGGCTGATGCTAATGGATGGGGTAGCCGCCTATGCTGCACCGACTCGGGCGGAAGGCGTTGTCACATTGGGCAAATGTGCCTGGGAGGATAGATGCTGAGTTTAAAAGATAGGCCAGGAGCAAATGTTCTCTCCTGGATACATAGGATATAAGATACACAATAATGCTCTCAGCTATTTGATGGAAAAGGAAGCAAGACCGGTGACTCAACTGTCAACTGTCATTTTGAAGACTTGCTGACAGAATGTAGTGTGTAAGCATGATGCAAACATTGTGTAAACATGGTAAAAGTCACCCATATAGTAAACCCAAGGTGCAAGAACTGTATATAAATTACAAGAAGACGCAGAAGAAGAGGAAGCAGTGGGGTAGATTGCGCTCGCCTTTTTCTGAGAAGGGCGGGTTCAATTCTGGCCCGTTGTCTCTGTGTACAAAATGCAAATCTACTTTATTTATACAACAGTTTCCAATGTCCTGCACAAACACAAAACAACAAAAGGTTTAGTGCATGAAATACACGCCACAAGCCAATAAAACCAATAAAAACAAATCAAAGCTAAACCATAAAGGCATAAAACTATAAAATAGCAATAAATAAGTAAAATAAATGTTCAGCCATCACAACTTGGCTCAGATAAGTACCAGTATTATTACTACCGTATTTTCCGGATTATAAATCGATCTGCACCAGCCAAAAAAATGCATATTAGAGAAGAAAAAAACATATTAAAGTCGCATTTTTTGGGGGAAATGTATTAATAAAAGATAAAATCCAAGCCCAAGAACAGAAATTTAATCTTGAAATGCAATTTAAATTAATAACAGATTAGAGAAAATGATGAATAGGTTTACATATGTTAATGTACACATTCAGCTACATGACGCACAGACAACAAAGTGTAACGAGTGTCTGGTATGTGAACCTAAGATATTAACAGTTATTCAGATAACTATAGCATAAAGAACATACTTACAAGAACAAGTTTACCACAGCATCAGTATTACCCCAAATCACTAAATCTATTGAATTCTTCTTCCTCGGTGTCACTTCTAAACAACTCTGCAAACTCCTCTGTAGAGGAAGTGCAGATTCTTCTTCTGCGCCGATTAGAGCCTAGAACGCCCTCTTGCGGTGTGTGAAAATAATCAACATGTGAAATGCGGTTGCCAGTGTGAAAATAACGAATAATATCCCATATAAGTCGCTTCAGAGTATAAGTTGTATCCTGGCTAAAACTATGTAAAAAATGTGACTTATAGTCCAGAAAATATGGTAGTATATGTATATATTTTTTATTCCCTTTTCTGTTGCTTCAGAAATCAACTGACAAAAAATGAAGAAAAAGTGGTTGTTGAGCTATTGATTTATTCCACCGGTGCAAAACCAGCTGTAAAACAATGATTAAGTACCGTGATAGATGCCCCTGAGCATCACTTTGTCCCGTATAAGCTTATGAGAAAGAGATGTGGACCATGCAATCAAATCTGCATTAGTGTAAGTGAAAGAGAAGTAAAGGGAGCAAGAAGGAGCGATCGCTGAAGGGGCTTTTTCACAACCTGTTTAGTTGAGCTGGCTTAATATGAGGGTATCGATCCCCATTACGACGGGCACTGTTCCACTCATTTACAGCATGCAGACAGTCAAAATGGGAATATCACAGCTACTGTATTTAAAAGTCACATTCAATATTTGTTATTCTTTCCCCGCTGCAGCTAGACAAGAATGTTAATAAGCCTTACAAGCCATGCGTAGCTCCAACCACTTGTCACCGCACTGCAGCTTTTCATGCCGGCTTTGGGAACGGCAGCACATGCTGAATGCCTGACACTCGGGCCACTCAAGAGTTATTTGAAATGCACTGGTTGTAGTGAACTGGCCATGTGTTAACTTTTAAATGTTTTCCCATTTCAATATTCTGATTCTGCAACACAAGGTAACTATCGCACTCTCGCTCTCGTTCCATCTGTGCAAGACTAAAGCTTTAGCCAAATGACATGCAAGTCAACTTTGGTTATTTTTTACCATCCAAATGACATGTAATATTCAAATGTTTACCTCTTGTAGGAATTTAAGCTTTTTAAATCAAAGAACCATTCGCTCAAGGTGAAGTGTCAAATTGAGACTGAGCTCATATAAAAACATGATCTATATCATGAATCATTCAGGATGTCTTTTGTTATTGTTTGTACACCTTAGCCTTGGTATTTCCTGTATATAACTTGAATTTAAAAGTATGTGTGTGTAAAAAATACCCCTAGTTGTCAGTATCTAAACAACTGGAGGTATTTTAGTTGCAATTTCTTCTTTTACAGTGAGGAGAGAGTTTGTATTGACCTAAAAACAATAGCCTCTGTTGTCGAAAGTGGCTCAACAGCATATTTAGTGGAAACCTGTCCTAGCTTTGTTTACGTTCTTGAATTTGATGATGTCATAACCTCAGATGGTGGATAACGACACTTTTCCCTGTTTCTATTGGACTTTCCCTTGACTATTATAAGATACATTTCACATAATGTAGAAAGTATAAGACATATTTTATTGTTGCTTTAAGTGTGTTTTGTATGCTTCGGTGATAAGCTGCAGTGTCACAAATCCTATTTCCTCCATAACCGCAGTAGCAGGATTTGAATGCACTTGAAGCAGGCTTTGAGGTTTCTGGACCTTTAAGTGCATTCACGGTTCACTTTATTCTGAGAGTCCGGTGAAGAATGGGTCGATACGGGAAACTCCCAAAGCAAAGAGGGAAGTTAATGGTTCGCTTTCACCCTCAGAGAGAAATCAATATAGTAAACGGACACATTTAACTCCGTATTTCTCAAATGTCAGACGTGTCTTTTTAAAAGAAACCTTTGTTATTATAATATGAGTGCACCCTGACACTAAAGTCTCTATGTATCAGTATAATGATTTGTGTTATATTGAGCATGAAGTTGCTACAAATCAAATCAGTTCCAAATAGTTACATTGTTCAGTGAAGCAAGTTCACACTCCTCCACCTTCAGTGTCGAGACAAAATGTGTTCTTTTACTGATTACCTGATTTAGACAGGTTTAAAGCCTTTCCTTTGGGGTAATTGGGGTTATACAGTGATCAGTATGTCAAAAGTCACAGCCATCTTAGTGTAAACATATTTGTAATCAAGCGTTCTTATTGTTTGTAATAAACAAATATTATACAAACTGTGAGGGTGGTCGTCTCCATATTTGAAATGTTGTGACATATTAAGGCATGTGTTTTTGGAGCCCGATTCAGCTAGTTCTAGTGCAATGGCTATAGTATCAGTAAAACAAGGTTCAATGTTATTTTTGTGTCTTTAGTTTGGACCAATGGGTCCACTGCACCCAAACAAGTACAGATAATTATAAATAACACATTAGATACATATTGAAAAAGCAGTAGACTGGATCAAAAAATTCTTATGATTTGCAATGACAGTTAGTTGATACAATTACAATGTATATACTTTCAGTTATACTAAAACAAGAATAATGTTTTTTTTAATGTAAACTGGATCAATATAAAAACTGAACAGAAACCAAACTGAAACTAAATCAAGACTAATTTAGACCGAATAAGGAAAATCATGAATGAAATTAACACCTTTTTTACATTTTTATTTGAAAAACAGTGCATTTCTGTCTAATCGAGGACTTTGGTGCGTTATATTGTGCAGAATTGAATATATTGTGTCTTTGATTTGACCAGTAAATTTCCAAATCAGCTGGTGATGTCATATCTGAGAACCGACTCAATCATTACACCATAAAAGATGAGCATAACTAGATAGCGCCTACTAATCAAAAGGCGGTTCCATCCCCCACTAGAGACTGTCTGTAAGGCTGATTATTCACATTCAAAACTGTGAAGTAAATAAAGAAAAAAAAGGAAAACCACCAATATAATTCAATATACATCCACTTTTTGCTGTGTTAATAAGAGTAATAGAATAATATCCTTCCAAACCATGTCAGTCTTGGTCATGTTGACGCGCCCTCCCCTTTGATTTGTTGCTGTGCTGTGAACAGAGATGTGTAGGATGATGGCAGCTGGCTGTGACTCTAGATGAGACAGGCCCGATGCAAAGAGAGAGAGAGGGGAGCTGTGATGGGCATGTGTCAACACAGCTTTAAGAGTAAATGTTAAAGGGGACAGGGGTGGCTCGCTAATTGGGTCGAGATGTAAAAGTCCCTGTCAGTCATCATCAGCTTCACTAATATGTTTGGAGGCAAAGGCTGCAGCAAGCGAAAGTGCAAGCGCATTAGTCACTGGAACTGCAACAAGGAGGAGCCAGATCCAGTGGAAGCGTGCTGGACTCACTCGAAACAATGTCAAATTCAGTCTAATAATATTTTTTTTTAATTCAGAAATATATATAATTGGATGAAATTGTCAAAATGTGTATTTAGTATCTCACATATGAACAGTAACTACAATAAATGTCAATGTCAAAGTTTATGTAAAACACATAATTGAGTTTATACTATGCATAATTGTGTTTCTTCATCAAGAGCAAACCTGGAGTTGTATTTTTCTTCTTTCATTGTATGATTTACTTTGGGATACAGGCAGTGTTAGGAAGAATATATTACATTTTGGGAAGAATACTTTTGTAGCATATACTGTGTGACATGTCCTAATAAGAGTAGGCCTAATGTTTTCTGAAAACCTTCACATTGCGTTGCATTATATCATGGTGTAAAAAATGCGACGTAGGATTAATACAGCTTTGTGTTTGTAGCACTGTTTGTTCTGCATTTATTTAATCCCTAATTAGACAAGGATAAAGCACAAACACACACACGCACACTGTCACCACACAAGCTGTTTTCTATTTTTCTTACAATGCTGTGCAGTTCGAAGCCTAAATTGTGAGAAGAAATACTGTAATGTATTCCTTTGATTTTAAGAAAGTTACTGAGCACCACCAAAGGAAATAAGTAATTATCAGAATACAGCAACTCATTAATATGAAAATTGACCTTTTTCACCACCTTTGGACTAAATGGAATGTATGCATTGCTGGACAAGATGTGCCATAGTATCATTTCTTTTCATTTCATTGGGTACTTTGTGCTACATGTATTTTTGTTGTTGTTTTTAGCTCACTCTCTGCCGTGTTCCATGTTCTGTTTTATGTGTTTAAATTTAAAAATAATTAAAGAAAAAATAAAGAAAAATAATATTCCAAATGTTTTATTCTGAATACATTGTTTTGATATATATATTTAGTTTCTTCCTAAATAGCTGCAGGTATTCTCTCTATATACACAAGTTACACACACAAGTAATACTTATATTGTGAAAGTAGTTTAATTTTTTTTGATTGCTTGATTGATTGATTGATTTTTTACTTCTTTTTTTTTTTCATCAGCACATAGAACAACAAAAACTAAACAACAAAATAACAACAGAAGAGGGGATAAAATAAGCCCCGAATTTCATATTAAACCCTTTTTTTTTTAAATGTATGCTTTCATTTTTACATTTGTCTATATTGCAAGATCAGATATTTCTACCAAGAAGTTATGAATGGAACAAATGCATAGTAGGTTCTTATCATCGTACTGTATGACATTGTTGTTCAATAAATGTACCCTTTGATCCCAGATTTATCTATACGACATGGAGCACTGAATTGTGTAACATTGTATATTGGAATAATTCGAGTGTTCACAGTAGATTCATTCATAACCTTTTCACAACAATTACAACAATGAAACTTGCATGAAATCTGCTTCGTTATCTCCATCAAAAACCTTAGAAAGTCTTTGGAAATTGACTGAGATTGTGAACAGTTTTGTGAGCAGAATGTTACTGGTAAAATACTAGGAAATGCACAAATACTTTCCTTGTCATTGGATGCTATGATTGAGGATTTTAATGATCTGGCTCCTTCAAGATTAAACTCTTCTTAATGGATAAGCCGCCACTGAAAGATAAAGCACCTTGACAATTAATTTCTTCTTAAAGCATTATGAAACCTTTTAATGGAAGCAGCGAGACAAGACAAACAGGAGAATTATACGCCTCAGAGATATTTCTTTTCTCCTTCTTTTACCTTTATCCCTTTTTTTTTTTTTATTGCAGAAAGAAACTACACTAATGACCCGCTACAGTGATTTGATTTCTGAATCCTTTGGGGGTCTGGACTAGTTTTGTGTTTCAAATGGCAGCGGTGCAGTGTTTGTGCAGTTCTGGACTAATCTATTGTTTTAATTTAAATGGCTAATTGAGGTTGACTTATACAGTATTATTTGATCACCCGTTTTATTATATGTTTCATTTTTGCTATGGCTAATTGCGTTATAAAGCTCCTTGCAGCCATCTCCTTGTAGCAATCCTTTCGCTTGCAACAAACAACTCTGCAGTAAGTGATCCAGTTACATTACCTAAATTGAGTGGCCCTTAAAACCTGTTTAAATCTCATTTGCCTAAATCTCTAACAGAGAAAACAACAGCAATTACTTGCCCCGCATTAGCATGAAGTGACACGACTGTGCTCTGGCGTGCCGCAGGTGGGTAATTGGCTCGGAGCAGTGCAGTGGAGCCCTCTGTGGGTCTGTCCTTGTCGGGTGAAGGGGACGTGGAGGTGGGCCGATCCGCTCATTGCCCCCTCAGCAACACGAGCACTTCACAATTAACCAAGTGAGACAACTGTGGCCAGACTTGAGAACAATCCGGTCTTGTATTTACGGAAACTAATTGGATTAATCGTGATCCTTACTGAATTAATAGATGGCTGATTTTAATTATAACTTTTATTCTGTGGTCAGGATTAGGCTTTGTCTCAAGGACGGCGCCAATAGAACATAAAGAAGCAAACAATAATTAAATTTTGTGATTTTGATTGAACGTGTTTTTGCGAATTTTCTCACAAGAGGTCTTAAATTTTAATATGTAGTAGTAAATATCGTAGTAAAGGTCCGACACAGTGGGGTGGACATTACAAATATCATTCCTTATCAGCACAAAGAGAGATTAGAATAGCCTTAGATGATAGCTTTTTACACCTAGAGATTGCCTGATATGTTTTATTATGGCCGATACCTATTAGGCTTTGCCAATATTTTTGGCTGATATTTAGGGCAATTTTTTATATTTTTTACAAAAACGTGTACTGTATTATCTGAAATTACTCAAATATAGCCGCAAACCCATAACAGAGTCACGTAGTGCCTCTTTGCACTAAAGTGTTCCATTAAAACCAAATGTCAAAACCAACACATGTTTGAGATGAACAGAGTTTGATGGCTTTACTTGTGTGTAACTTGCAGTATTGGATTTACAGTATACGTGTATAAGTGTGTGGGCATTGGGCAGAGTTTTATTACAGTCTGAGGGGGGCTCTTGGGGCCTGGCTGGTGTTAATTGAGGTGCACTGTGATTTGTTTTGCTGGACCTTCCAACAGTCCTCTCCTTTCCATTTGAATTAAACCCACTGGGATCTCATTTTAATGGCTTTCACTGCTTTAAACTAGCTTCATCTCTATTAAATCTATAGTTTGGGAGATAAATTATTATTATGAGTCATGTCTGCTGAAATAATAAGGTGGGAATAAAAGTTTAACTTGAATCTCAAGGCGCCAACTACTACAAGTAGGACTTTTGAGTCTTGACCTTTTCACTTCTGCTTAATTAACCGGCAGCTTTCACAAAATAAGAGCAGCCAGTCTATTTGGACACATTTTTAAGATGTAATGAAAACACTAACTTAAGACACAAGCTATCACATTGCAATATCTAATACAATATAATATAATATAATATAATATATATAATGTATTTTGGATTTATTTTTTCGTACTTCTTGTTGCTGTATCTGAGGCAATACATCGGAAATATTGTGAATGTTATTTAATATTGAGTTTGTCGTTTATAATGACAAATACTGCAAAAAGAACTAATTAATAAACAGAAAAATGCTTTTTCTAAACTTCAAATAAGCGTTCAAAGTGATATTTCTGAACCTTTGTGTGTAATTTAACAGTCATTTCACACTTGTCAGATACTTAAAGGTCCCATAACATGCAAAATCGAGCTTTTAACCTTCTTACATTGCTATTTGTGCTTCATATATGTACCCAGAGTGTTTTTTTGATTCCCGCAGTGTTTAGCTATATTACAGACTATCTCCTTTCCTCGAATCTCCAAACTGACGGGAGGTGGGGCAAGACCGCGTCATAACCACAGGCACCCGTCACCATCCCCCCTCCCCCTCCCCATCCCCCTCCCGCCTGCCGCCTCTCGCCCCCTTCCCCCCGGCTCCGCGCTGATTATTTACCAGACGAAAACGTCCTGCTGCAGTCGTCGTGGTACTTCTACTGCGTGCACTTCAAACTCTGGGTCTCACTCTGGGTCCAGAACATAAGGCTCAGTTCCACGCACCGCCATGATAAATAGAATGTTGATTCTTGCGTGCGGCTGTGTCCACGCTGTTTACACCCCTGTTTACACCCCCACCGTCTCCGGGGTGGGCGGGGCACACACGCGCTCTCTGAGACTACGTCACGGGTGGGCGGGGCACACACGCGCTCCCTGAGACTATGTCACGGGTTGGGGAGCCAGATCGCTCTTCGCAAGGGTGGGGGCGAATATCAAACCAAGCCGTTTGCATTTCCGGGTTGGTGAGGGGGTCCAAGGTCTGGGTGATATTTCTTAACTATTATGTTATGGGTGTTGCACAACCCTTATTATTATCAATTATACACTTAGGATAGACTACGAAACGTGAAAAAAGCATGATATGGCACCTTTAAGCTTCAAATAACACATTTAAAAGACACGTTTTAGCACATTTCTGTTGAGATTGACAATCTGAAAATTGTTAGGAATACTCCCAAAAATATTGGGGTTTTCATTCCATTTCATTCAACCCTATACCTGAAATATATTTGCAGGATATTTCAGAACAAATATCCATTTGGACACAAATAGTTGCCGTTGCATTTGTTTCCTCCTTTGGCTGGATACAGTTTTTTTTCTCCAATGTTTTCTCTGTCAGGAAATAGCACTGCCATGAATTCAAGTATCAGACCTTTGTTCTGAGGCTTTATTATAGCGCCGGTAACACAAGCAGAGGCATTTAATGAGCTCTGTGAGAACATGAGTACTTGAGCTTGTACAGAGGCATATATACGACCACGGCTGTCAAAAATGTGACATTACATCAGGAAGTGGAACAAGCCTAACTAACTTAAAACACTTGCAAACATGTTGATTGGTTCAGGGGCAAATGTTCTATATGCAATAATGCAATAATATAATATAAATTTATATATATATATATATATATATATATATATATATATATATATATATATATATAAATTATGGGAGTGTCTACAGAGCGGCGCGCGGCCGAAATTGCCATGTTATTTTTGTGCCGCTGGGCCATTTGACCGCGCCGCGGCTCTGCAGCCACGGCCATAAATTATATATATTTCCATAGAGGCAAACTGGAGGCGCCAATGGGCCAAGTTACATACCTGATCACTGGAGAGTCGATCACATTCACAGGGAAAATGCTCGTTTTTTAAGGTATTTGTTTAGCAATGAAAACGTCTGTAATTAAATCGATCAGAATATTAAAAAACTTTGTCAGTGAACAAACTTTACAAACTAGGCAAAGTTGTGCTTTGGAATAATGCAACAGTAAACAATGAATAATTAAATATAAATTATGATGAAATAAAGACATGCCTAAAATAAAGTGTTGACAGACATTGACTGAATAAATACAAAATATACAGACTTGGATGGATAAGTCTAATGCCATACTGTGGAACAAGAAACTAAAACCTTGCAATTGTACACAAAGCCTTTAAATTGTCCCAGGATTTCATTTGATTTAAATTGACATAAAAACTGAAATTACTTCCTTGTTCCCTCCCTGAATCCAAACATTTCATATATGACCACTACTTCTTGAGAAATGTGGCTGAAAAATCAAAGGGTAGCTAAAAACCACCATGTCCTTTGGCTGTGTAACAAGACAGTAACTATTCATAGGCTTTATTTCAAGTCCCTGTCCGTGCATTTGCTGGAAACACCTCTTGCATCTGGCAAGTGACTGGATCAGATCATCTGGCCTTATTTTGGGTGACAGCCCCAATGAAGCCAACCAGGTGAGCAGTCTGTGGGGATATTGTATTTATTCATAAGGCAGGGCTATACTCAAATACTTCGATCATTCTTGAGTGACCTTTCTGCATTGGTGCCACCGTGCTGGCTCACTGCAGTTCATGAATATTTAATGCAACGGCAGCCTGTTTTGGGGCCTGCCAGCCTGGGTTTGCTGCATGACAGGAACAAACTAACTCAAAGTCAGAGGAGAGGGAGGGGTGGAAACACGGCTCAAGCCCTGACAAGTAAAAACACCCTCACACCCACAGTCCTTTAAAAAACGTGCAATTATTCACACAGGGACATGGGCTTTTACCAAGAGTTACACTGCCTGTATGCTCCAAAATCAGTGGGTTTCAGAATTATGAAAAATGGGCAATGTTGTCATATAATTAATCAATTGAATCAAAATAATCGTCAAAAAGTCAGACTGAAACACATTAATTTTCTGACAATTGAGAATGTCACTGTCTACTTTCATAATACTACTTTATACTACTTTAATAGCACCTTAAGCTGTGGATGAAGGAAAACAAGTATACAATCGTTTTAAACAGCCTTTTATTGTCCGGTTTCGTTTTAATTTTGTGATGTTTTGTAATTGTATTTTCTACAGATGGAAATGAGTATTTTTGCTATAATCTGGCATATTGGCAAGGCAATAAATCAATTCTAAGTCAAAATTGAATAAACAAATAGATAAATATGGGCATAGGGGATAGTGTACTCGTATGAGCTTTAACAGAAGTACTAGTTTCACTTGAAGTAGGAGTGGCAGTGGTTTTATCCTTCTTCATCCACTCACATTGCAGATTGCTGATCTCTCACCAAGTAATGTCACTGCAACCTGCAATGACCCGTTTTGCTTCATTGCGGAGACAACTGCATGCAGTCAGGTGATGTATGTAATTCAGAGTATGTGTCATTGATAATATGTGGTTGAGACGGTTGTGAAATAAATGTGCCAAAGGTTCATCATTCACTTACATGACAACAAAGGGTGTGTTCTTTGTCTGGTCCTGGTTTGAACCCGGTTTGAATCTTCTTGTCTAGATTTATTCAGGTCTAGGTTTAGTTCCGAATTTAGTCCCAGTTCAGTCCCAATTTTCATGCGGTTGTACGTTTCCAAATGTGATTGCAGCCTCAAACACAGCCAGTATGGTGACTGAAAGCCCTGTTTCCATCAGATTGGACTGGAAACAATAATGCATTTTAAAATTTCCAGTAGCTACATGTTTAAGTTGGTTAAAGTTAATGTTATGGTCTGGGTTAAGGGACCAATACTCAAGAATTAAACCAAACCGGATGTATTGCTATAGTACAGCTCATCAGCTTCTCGATCATTCTTAACCATTCAAAAGATGCAGTATTGCAGTAGTTTTCAATGCTTAATTACCATGGCGTCTACGCTAGATTTTCATTACTCTGAAACCCATGAATATAATACACCAAAACAATGTTAAGCCTTGTAAAAAGAGAGGGCTCTATAAGAACAATACACAATAATACATAATAGTAGAAGAATAATCATCAAGAAGATGCCAGGAGGAGAAGTAAACACAAATGTTCCTTTATTAATATGATACAAACATAGTTAAATAGTCCACATTGTCTTTTGTCATGTTTAGACACATCAAATGCATTTATCTGTAAATAGATGCAGTAAAAGTCCTATTAAAGCTGTTATTAACAACACTGATTCAGCAGATGTGTTTAACCTACAGCCACCGCAGAGGAGGAGGTCACACTGAACAACAGCAGCCACGGAGCAACAACCACCCTCATCATAAAAGGTGTGAAAACAGAGCAGCAATTGAACAAAGGAGAAATAGACACCTCACGAGAAACCAAACTTGTTGTTTTATCCTCCTGACAAGAAATTACCTGAAAAGAAACGCAGCGAGAAGCTTTGTAGCACTTGCTCTGCCACGAGATGGGAGGATAATTGGATTTCAGAGAACCCTGATTTACAAAAACAACAGAAGAAAAAAAAAAAAAGCTTGGAATAATTTATTTTCAGAAACAGAATGCAAGATCATTTTTATAATTATTCTGCCAGGATCCCAATTGCATAATCATCTTTTTTAGTTTGAGGACAAATGAAGCCTGCGTAAATTCAGCCTGGAAGACCTAACTCCATCCTTCTACGTCAAGGCCTCCATGGAAGGACCCCTCTCCCCAGCGCCATCATCGCACTCAAGCGGGCGTCCGCCTGTCCGTCTGTGAGAGTCAGATCCCTCACTTCACTATGGACTCTCCCAGGTTTCTGCGCTTATCCCAAAGAGGTTATGCCGTTTTTCCCGGCCAAGAAGTAGGGTGAAAGGTCAGGGGGCGTCTGTACCATGGCCCTCGCACCTGCTCCTCATCTCCAATCAACGCTCTCAAGTGACTCCTCCCCGCTCCAATCGGCACCAGGCGGTCGCATTTAAGCCCTCAGGCAGATGGCTCAGCCGCTCAAACCGTACTGCGACCCACCACCTCCCCAGCTCCTCCTCTACACTCCCCTCATCCTCTACCTTCTCTTCACATCTACTACCACCAGTCTCCAGGCTCCGGGGGGAGACATCTAATACAAATAGATCATGGAGTGCCCATGATCGCAACGTCTTCCGCCGGGGTCTGAGCGCCAAATAAACCCACGTAATAAAGCTTGCTAAACAGTCCATTCTCGTTGTCTCTGCGTCTCTCCAGGGTGAAATATATTATACCAGGGATATTCAACATAAGGCCCGGAGCCAAATCAGGCCCTCCAAGTGATTTAATCCGGCCCACAAACCATTGTCCAGGTATTAAAAAATAAAATCTTGTTTATTGATTTAATTCTGGGTTAGCGTTAATTTAGACCTGATTAGTTCTGGTTTAGTCCTTGTTTAATTCTGCTTTAGACCTGTTTGATTCTGGGTTAGTCCTGATTCAAACCTGTTGGGTACTAGTTTAATTCAAGTTCAGTACTGGATGGGCAATTTTTCAAAGCAATGTTTGTAAAGCCATTTTGTGTTATTTCTCACAAAAATCTAATCTATCAGTTATTGAAACAGTGTTGGGGATATTTTGTGTGGCAGTATTGGCGAAAAATCTGGCCTTTTGGAAAATTAAGTTGAATAGCCCAGCATTATACCCTACATGAGAAAAGAATAAACAGTTTTTCAATTCAATAGTTATTTTTCCGTTCTCTCTGAAAATAGCAAGAATAAGCCTTTTATTTGCGTCATAATGAGGCAATATCAGAAATATTAAAAACAACTATGATGCATACAAGCTTAAATTATCTTAAATGACTAGAACATAATTTCATATTTTGTTAATTTTAAAACACAGTATTGATCTAAAACTGATTAATAATAGAAACAGATCCACTGACTTCCTGTTGAAAATACAGACCTGATAAGCCCCGCCTTATTTCTGAAAAGTGGCTACGTGACATTTTAGAACCCTTTGTGTATCACTCGGAGTCTTCATTGAACGCCGTTTTATCAAAGTCTTTTAATTTAGCATCACATGTCCCCTTTAATTTCGTATCTTATTGTAAAAACGCATGATGGGCCTATTTTTAATATATCCCAAATGTCCCAATTATTCTCTATGGAGGAGACAGGCGCGATGGAATAGCAGTGAATCAGAGCTTTTGGAGACGGGATGGGGAGTACTTTGAACTCCTCAAAAAAGTGTAGTGGAAACTTTAACTTCAGCCTAACTCACATTTTACTGCTAGGGTGGCATGACAAGATAAAACCTCCAGCTCTGGGCACAATGTGGAAGAAAAGAGCAGCGGATGAGTCAGCTAACAGAGAGACGGCTTATGAATTTAATTTCAATAAAAAGTCTATTTTAGAAAGGGTTACATATTGAGCCGGCCAACTTTGGACTGCACTTATTTGACGAGCCATGGCGGATTATGTAATGGCACTGTATATTTTAAGTACAATAACGTCAAGCTGTGGTAAATGGCAACGTCAGAAAGATCCACAAGTCACTATTAGCAACGCTTAATGCAGATAATGCAATTGTGTCAGGAGCTATTTAATACTTTTACATGAGTTTGGCGAAGCATTCTGACCTTGCTGAGGGTTATTTGTTAGTTTTACAAATATTCTGCAATTTTGGTGACTTTAGTCAACTGAATGCTAAAATATGCAGTGGAAAGAAACAACGTTCAAAAATAAAAGTATGGTACCCACAGACATTTTTCATTCGAAGAATTTTTACTTTTACTTCACAACATTGTTAGCTGGACTGAAAAGTACTTATCTGAAGGGTTTGAGAATGCTAAAATTCTTCCTAAAGATTTGAGTTGAAGCCTGGGTTTTGACGAAATTATATAAATAAAGATTCATTAATACATTTATTGGTTTAGTCGCTTTCTTTGACAAAAAATCTGCACAATTCATTGCTGCGTCAATAGTTCTCAAAATATGTGTGCTTTTACTTTTACCTTTTAACTCCCTTTTGATACTTTTACTTGTTTTTTTGTCCTTGTATCTGTTCTTTTACTTAAGTAACACATTTGACTCTTTTTGTAGCAGATGAAAATGAATTTAATTCATCTGGACTTGAATAATTTCAACCGACTCATTCTCCTGTTTTAATATTTGTTTACAATTAGATAAATGTGATATAGTTGTAATTTATGTTGGGTCTTTTATACCTTGAGCTTTTTGATTGTTTTATTCTTTGATTGTTTCTTCCATCTTATTGTTAGTGTTTGTATATTTAGACTGAAAACGTATTATGGGAATGTTTTGTCTTGTTTCTGATGTTGCGATTGGCACATTTCAGGATTAGCATATGATGTTGTCAAGTCTCTTTATGTCACGAAAGGCACACTTGAATCCCCACCAAGACTTTGTAAACCAGCCTCTTTTATGAACCAAAATAATCACTCAGCTCACTTACATTGTTATATTTGTAAATTCACATCCATTCTTCAAGTGGCACTTAGACAAATGAATCCCAGAACAATAAATACAGCCTCGAATAACCTCGTTTTTCAAAACAGAATGCACTTTTGTAGTATAACCAATTGCATCCCAACATCCTTATTATTGAAGGAAATTGCTTTACTTGCTTTTCATTGAACGGGCCAATCCACCTGAGTGAGATTTGGACACCACCTGGAGCCATCTCCTTAAATAACCAATGGTTTCAGACGTAGCAGCCAGTGAAGGGGGAAATAGCTGCTCAGGTGCCTGTTCTGCCTGGGTGGGACGCGGGGATGAGACCAGCACTCTCATTGCTAATGCATCAGGTGAAGAATCCATCAGGACCGTATCCATTTAATGCATGAAGCCACCGTTTCTGCATGGGGGCCTTTGTCTCTGCACCTCAGGCCGGGCTAAGTGAGGCTGTGCTTTTGGACCCTTCATAACCGGCTCAGGTCAGGACGGGCCCACTCTAGCCTCAGACAAAAAGGATGAAAAATGCATGAGGTGACATTTGGACAACAGATTCAACATTGTTTAGTGATTCCCATTGTCTCCAAGCACAGCAGTATATTTATGGATCTATAGCTTGTGAACAGTTTCAGACACATCAAAAGGCTCTCACAGAATGGGGAATGGCATTTCTTTTTTCTTTCTTGTACACCTGACCTTTGGAAATATCACAGATTAAATCTTTAATTATGTATGAAGGATAGTGGTGGTGGTGAGAGGAGGCTCTGGCCACATGGACTGGGACGTACACTGGCTGCTCAGTGGTGCTAATTAGGGGTTTGTGACTTTTCAATATTCTCTGACAGAAAAAGATTTCTCACACCTTTTTAAAATGAACAAATGTTACACTATAATAATCCTGTTGGAATCAGAGCAGGCAAGGAAGAGCCTACTGTACATGTTTTTAATGGTAGGGGAAGCTGGAGCACCCTGAGGAAACTTACACAGACACGGGTAGAACATGCGGACTGCAACATCATGGTAAAGTTGTTGTGTTTCAATCCGGACAATGTCCAAAAGCAAAAGGAGTGGGACGTGCGCATACTGGTTTTTAGGGGCACAAACTAAAGAGAACACTTGGCGCTCCCAGAGCACAGAATAAATGAACTGTCAGATGTCTTACACAGCCAATGGCCTGACATGTACCTGTGGATGAACCTCTCATCTGGTGAAGAAACAGCAGTGAGTGAGTGTGTGATGCGTGTTACAATATGTTCTATGTGTTGACTAAGGTAATAAACTAAGACCTAATGAGAGAATAACGTGATATACTCATTCTGACCATTTACTCATCATGCTCATTCATGTAGTTGTATGGATCAGCATAACAGTTTGTGTTTGCAGTGCGCCGCTATCGGTATCGGTATTGGTTGAAATGTCCCCCAAAATACTTGGTATGGTATCAACATTAACATTTTGGTAACACCCATCCATCCCTACCGTATCCATTTCTGTTGTCCATGGTGGCAGGAGCGATCGTGATTATTATTATATTACTATAGTTGTAGTTGTTGAAGTAGAAGTGTTAAAATTAATTGCTGTAGTATTATTCCATAGTGCAAAAAAGTCTCTAAAACCCATGGATAGGTAATACACAAGGCAAATTATAGGTCATAGTTTGTCATTCTGATTCGTTCTAGAAATCAAAATGTCAAGGTAAACACACATAAAAAACATCCTCTCCATGGTGTAAAATACATTTCTATGAAGAGTAGTTTAAGCCATGTTTGAAATGCAAATATTGTCTTTCATGTTAAAATGTCAGAGAGGGACAGTCGGAGTGGCTAAACATCTCAATTAGAGACATCACAACATGCAAACAGCGCGTGAAATGAAAGGCAGCGCGTGGACTGAGCTGCAGCATCAGGGAGTGGAAATCAGAGCCACAACCTCATCATGCGAAGCCTCACTACATTTCAGACGCAAATGCACAACAGTTTCTGAATAATAATGTACAGTTAAGATGAGCGGGAAATGCCCCATCACAGAGAGGTCTAAGGTTGTGTTTGTTTGTGGAAGAAAACAAGGAAAATAACGGTTAATGAAGCTGATGATTAACAAGAGGAAGAATATTGTAGCCAAGCCAATAACACATTGCATTGTTCTACGGCTTCATGTAGTATGCAAACCCATATACGCCTTTTATTTTTATTTTCTCATATTTTTCCACAAATTATACTTTTTTCTTTAATTCTTTATTTTTCTTTATTTCTAATATTACTCATTTCTATGCAAACTACAAATTCTAATATTTAACAACATATTTTAAAAAAATGCATTTAAACTCAATGATGATTGATGAATGTTTAAATTTTTCACGTTTTGGCAAAGAAATAACTTAAGATGGGAATTAGCTGAATGAAATAAATAACATTCATCATTAAATGGAATATAAATAATATTAATTTGGTTTAATACTGTCCAAATCATGTATATATATTGAATAGGTAGTTAATAAGTAAATAAATACATAATACTGAAACAAATGTTTAACTTGTTAAAGAAGTTTGTGACTGGGAAACTAACGGTTAGTATAAATAAAACTGGCAATGAGCTTTAGTCCAAATGAAGTGGTTTAAGTCAGTAAAATACTCTCTCTGTCTGCACGCTATAGGACGCTCTGGAGCCAGCTAAGCGCTTTAACAAGAGTAAATGTGCTTCTTGGCATTCTCCACCTGCTCTGTTCAATTCTCTTGTTGTAGTTTCTCTGCCGGCACTTTTATCAGAGGATCCTAAACAACTTTGGTAAGTATCTCATTTCCTAATGGCTTAAATAACGGCCCGAGTTTCTTTTAAACCGTACCATTTATCTTTGGTGACGCTGAGAAATTGCCTTGGTTTTAATTAATTGGAAAATCTCATCACATGGATAAGAATGAGCTTATTTCTGCAACACAATTGTCGTCATTGGTTATGCAAACGTTTGTATCTATTTGAACGCTCTGGCCACTTACAGTTTTGCAAGGCCGTTGACATTTGCATTATATACTGTGTCACTTAAAACGCTGAGACGACAATGATGCCAAAAGCTCCAGTGTAAACAAAGTAAAAATCAATACATTGTTCCATTACTGACTCCTTGTGGTTGAAGTTATTAACACATGACATTTTTTAATCAAACGTAAAATGAGCCAATGAGCATGTTTTCTGTACATATCTCGGAGGTTATGTAATTGAATACATTTACAAGATTACAAATAGAAAATAGAAAATAAAATGCCGTACATAGGTTAAAGAGACGAAGACCAATCTATCATAGTAACAGCTCGGTGTTAATCCTTCGTTACGACAATATTAAGGCTTGAGAGAATTTGCACCCCCACAGAGAGTGACCTAATTAGACATCGCGGGTACAAAGTGTGAAGGCCACACCACACGGTGTCATGTCACATTTGATGAAGCTGTTTGGGTGTTTGGGTGTGTGTCACAGCCCTGAAAGATTAGGAGCCAAGCCTGGAATTAGGTGGACACCATTTGGGCTTCTGTAAATTAGGAAAAAAAGACCTATAATTATTGTATGGAAGCAACTGTATTTGTAAGTGTGATATTTTGTTGTAATTACATAGATATAATTTAGTGATAAGCTTTTTTACTATAGGGCATGTAATTCATTGGAGTACATTTGGTTGTGGAAGTCATTTTGTCTGTTTTCCACACTCTTAATTGTGTGGACAGACTGGATTAGATTAGAATGCAACACTTCACAGCACTAACGATGATGTTAAATCAGTTATAATGCAATGAGACAGTTATTGCTAATCACCTGCTACAGCTACGTTTAGACACAGTCACTCAACAAACACACGTTCTACAAGAATCAAAGTCAGAATTAGAATTTAACTTAAACAGCATTTCTCTCAAGTCAAACTGAGAGCCTCCGTGCAGTAATTAGAGGTTATAATAAGCTTACTCCAGCCACAAGGAGTCAGTAAAGGGACAGTTTAGGTTGTGAGCCTAGAAAAAAACGCCTTAAAGTTGGGATACCAAATTCTGTTTTAACCCTGGAAACTGTATTGTAAAAGCAGAAGTTTGTGAATATAATCTGACCTCCACATACTGTCTTCATCTCTCAAACTTCAAAACCAAGTGAGTCATGACACTTTGGGATGAGAGCTGATTGGCTCTTTAGGGACGTCGCCCCGCTTCCCCTTTCTGTCTAAATAAATTAGAAAGGTTTCAATACTTATTTTTCAATTATTTTATTTTTAGGTCTTTAAATACTAAAATAATTTCAAAACCAATAACCAAGATGTCAGATGTTTAGTTTTTAAGGCCTGTTTTATGTTGAAGCTGAATGTTTTAGAAAAAATAGGAACAGTTTCTCTCACGAAATACTTTTTAAACTGTCAAACTGGATTTTTTTCTGAATGCACAATAATACAGTTCAACAGCATTAACATTTGAGACTAGACAAAACTACAATCACACACATTTTTTTTTTCTTTCTTTTTTTTTTTTTTTTTTACAAAATAAGACATTTGTTGGGGACATTTTGTTCTCATCTATGTGAAGCTAAAGCGTACTTTCACATACTATTCCTGCCGTCTCACCTACGTAATACCTTCACCGCCCTGCTGTTCAGACGGGCTCAGGAGCTGCCAGTCACCGCTCAGCCTACTTTGTCCTCCTCCACTCCATTCAGCAGTTTCATTTTTCTTTTAGGTTTTGTTTCTCCACCACCAGTGTCCAGGCTTATATATTGCATTGTTCATCTTTCCCTGTCCGGGTCTATGCGCCGAAGCATAATATATATATATATATATATATATATATATATATATATATATATATATATATATATATATATATATATATATATATATTTTTTATATATTGTTGTTAATTATCGTTCATCATCTTCTATCGCATTCTCTATCTCTGCCCATTGCAACAGTGCCATCCCTTGGCCGATGGAACCTGGCGTCACATCATTTCGAATGTTCCATTACATTCAAATGCACACTGAAGACAACCCTTAAAGTACAGTATACAACACGTTTATTTCACCTGTTCTCCTGACTCCTAATAATAATGTTAAAGAGTGTAGTGGTCACTAGATGCTCACCAGAAGCATTCAAGAGTAGAAATTGCCTTTAGCGCAACTAAATATTGTCTAAAATAAAACACAAAAACATTTACACACTGAACAATTGCTTTTAACAGGGCCTCATGTAAACGTGGTCGTTGGGTTGGTACCAGGCCAAACCATCTTGATTATTCATAACTTCTAAAATCGTCCCAAGAATAGCTGAGTTGCTAAATGATCGATAGCATGTGTCTAGTAGTTATAATGTAGTGCGCCACCTGTCTCCATGCTCCACACTATGGCATTAAACTTAATACAAATCTATCTCGCACACAATGCCGTTTCATCAGCACATGGCAGTTTAAAGTCATTAATTGTCGCTGTGTAATCCGGCCGCTTTTTTTTCTTCATTCTCTATTCTGTTTGATAGTGTTTGTATGTGAACTACCTGTCAAACCCACAAAGCGCCTGGAGACATATCCACCCATCACCTCCGTCTTCCTCCCGCGTCTCTCCTCCTCCATGACACCTCCCTGTGTTAAGCTCCAGACTCCTACATGCAAGTGCAGCCCTGTAGTGACACAGAGTGGAGCAGTGCAGGCTGACAGAGTGCTCTACGGAGTCACGGGGAGGCTGGTTTGAGGGGGTAATTATAAGTAGGTCACTGATTTTTAAAAAGATCTAAGAACAACAACAAACAGGAAAGGCTCAATATAGGCGAGAGCACAAACAACTGCCGATGGATGTGGGAGTAGGCAGATCCAGAAATACTGTAGTCCTTATTGGATTGACATGTCAGAATGAGGTCAGGAAAAGTTGTTGACAGATTTGGTGAAAGTAAGAGACTATTTTACCGTGTATCCTCAGACTACTAGTGTGTCTGGATATGTGATTCTCAACTGGTGGATCAGGCCCCAGATTGTGGATATTTCTTTATACATTATTTCAGTTTTACAATAATTATATTTACATTGCATTCCAGTGATCTTGAAGACGACTGGTTTGATTCCTGCTGCTGACACTGAATGCCACCGTGTGATCAAAAAGAGCACCGTTGCCATAGCAATTAACAATTCAAACCACAATGATCCTTCTTTTGAATTAAGTTGAACACATGCCTGCAGTGCACGGTCCACCTTCATCTTAGTGTGGTGCAGATTATAAGTAGGGGGAGGGTTGGCTCGGTTTAAGATTGGTGAAGGTGGCCATTTTTAAACAGAAATGGTGGATTAAGAGGCAATTTACCTTCAATTTACAATAGTCTACTCAAACCTCCATCAAAACCACAAAGCCATCAAGTGATAATCAGGTACTTAACAGCTGTGAGAGAACATTAGAACAAAATGACCAGAAACTAGTCTGGCGAGTTTCAGGGTAAAACTCAGCACGAGCTCCCTTCCTTTAGAGCAGTAGAAGTTCTTGCTTCTTAGACCAGTACTTTCATAATTGATACTTCTGGATGGCAGCTGAAACGATAAAGCATAGTCCAAATGACCACCTTTGTACTTGACACCTACAATGACACCTATATATACTTATACTCTTATAGCCTACCTATTTCATCTATTTGAAATGGTCAAAAGTACTCAGATACTTACAGGCAGTTAAAGCCCATGGACACTACTTGAATGTGATGGTGGTTGGACATGCTCAACACTATTTGAAAATCACTGATCTGTGCATGTTATCAGATTTGCTAAATTGCATGCAAAACAATGACAATCCATATAATGCTTGCTGTTGAAATATTCTGCAGCCTTTTCCGTCTGTTTTCCTGCATGGTGCAGTAATGCTGATGTGTGGTTTCCTCAACCTCCCAGTGGGACCTACTGAAGAGTCAGAGGATGGAGGAGAAGTGAAGAGGAGGTGAGAATACAGAACTCTTTATACTGGATATAAGAGCACTTCATTACTGTGATAATCAATTTTTAATTTCTAGAATCTAGGATGTCAGCCTCTTTGTTGTGACAATTTGTTACGACACAAATTGCAGACATTTTAACAATCATCATTCTTCCAAATTGACAGTTTGTAACAGGGTGTAAAACAGTTTCAAACCATTCAAATGCAGCTGTAAATGCGTAAATGTTTAGATTCCTATTTGTGTATCGTTGCATGGATCGTAACTTAAACATTTGAATACCTTATTATAATGATAATTTTATTATTTTGTGGGTTCCAAGGGGAAACGGGTTGAGAAGCACTTCAACATACCACAAATACATCTGACTAGCTCCATGGGGCTCTCAAATGTTGAATTATTTTCCGTTTAAATTTAACATTTTATCAGGCAGGGAATTAAGAACACACATTTACCATTATGCTTTGACATCCGACGCAAACTACACTAGCCTATCAGTGTGCTTAATAAGGGGCTGTCTTGCCGGGAAGTGGTAGCTGTAGAGAAAGCTTAACACACACTCATTGAGCTTGATGATTTCACTGGAAGCTGCGCAGCCCACACAGAGGTTAGAGTACGGGCAACATCATGTCCTCTGGGTGCCGTAGGATGCTGGGTGAAGCTAACATGGAGCCCAGGCTAATAAGATCCTTCTCAGACTAGAGCGAATCTGTGTGAATAACAAAACCTTTTCTCTTAGTCCTCTTCATCATGCGGCTAAGGACTCTCCCATCATGGCATGCTACCCGTGGGCCTGGAGATTACGTGCGCCGAGCAGTCTAAACCCAGGCCTTTAGATCTGATCTGACTGCACAATCATCTCACTCTCACCCCCACATAGCTCCATCCACAGACCTCCCTCTCCACAGACGCTTCTTACTTCCAGATCAGCAGAGCTCCGCAGTGCCAGCGCAGGTCGGACATTGAGTAAATTTGTCAGCTTGCCCGCGTACATACGGGATCACGTGGGAGTTGACCCTCAAACTTACCACGCGTTTTGCTGTGGAGTGACTCAGGCATCCGGACGGGAAACAGATTTTTCTGCAATTTTTTATTATACTACAGATATGGAAACTTGGTGAAGAATAATTTTGCTGTTATTGGGTGTTATGAAACTGAACCAAAATAAAAACTAAAAAACTAGTGTCTATAAAGAAGCTCATGACCCACTGGTAGAACGCTGTGATGTTGAAAGGGCATGTTTCCCCTTATTTTACTCAAGTTTAATAGTTAGAAACACAGGAATTATTTTTACAATTTGTCAAAGCTAGTTTCCATCTGCAGTCCCTGGGCAAGTTTGCCAAATACAATTAAAACGTCCAATACCCCGACATTAACATTCAAACCATGCAGTCTCACTTTGTTTAAGACAAATAGGCTCCAGTCACCCGCGACCCCGAAAGGGAACAAGCGGTAGAAAATGGATGGATGGATGGATGGATTCTTATTTACTGTACGTCATGCCATGTCTTAAAATGATTTCAAAATAACTGCTTTCAACTGTGTTCTATGACAGTGGTTCCAAACCTGGGGGGAAGGACCACCAGAGATTGTAGGGGGTCTGGTTGGAGGGTAAGGCCAACAAAACTATAATACAGACATGTGTAAATGAATAGGTGAAAATACCATACATGTTGTGATTGCAAGAGAGGAACAAAACACTAAAAAGATGCACGGAAGTAGCGATGGGTGATATTGACAAAAACGTCAACACGGCTTGTGTATCATGGGAAAGAAGCTCAAGTGAAAAAGGTTTGGCACCGATCTATGAAATCATCAGCCAAATCACATAAAAGTTTTACTGTAAACTGAAATGTATGCTTATATTATGTTTATTTGACAGGAATCGAAGGCACATGAAAGCTCCTCCCTAACTAGAACTGAGCCCATAAATATCCATAAACTGTACCCTGTTATCAGCCAACATGCATATAAACAAACGTTTAGGAGCATGACACTGTCTATCCACTCGACCTCTAGCTGTTCCTTAACATGTACCACAGCTCCACATTTGAATACTGCACAGAAGTGAGTCGGAAACGCACTGCTGACACATCAAAGCTCCACATCCACAGCTTCCTCAGCCCCATGTCCGTGTGCGCTTCAGGGGTGGCACCGGGAGTGGCCAGGCATGACTAAAGACCTCCGCACACGTATTCAAAAATGGATTCTCTATTTCCCACTTGGATGAGTTAAAGTTAACCTGGTGCCGGTGGGGAGTTTGGCGGTCCATCACAGTGTAACCGGCAGGCAGGAAACAGACAGATGATCTGGAGTGTAAGACAAGGAGATCATACTAAAATGTGAGGAATGAATTTTACAGACAATTTACATTTTTAGTTCCGAGCTATATCAAACAGACTTTAATGCCTGTAGATGCTGACTCCACTTTTAGAAGCTCAAATCTTGCAATCTTGATCTTGACGCCGATGTAGGAGCACAAAAGATGAATTGTTGAAGACATTTATTAAGGTCAAATGATTGTAGTATATTCAACACACATTATTCTGTTCTTATGTCACTCAAATTAGGCAGTGGTGGATAGCACAAAGTACAAAAGTAAAAGTACTGTCCTGAAGTAGAATCTATAGGTAGCTGTACAGTCACTTAAGTACTTTACAGTGGATAGAGTTCAACTTCATATACAGTACCAAGGACCTAACAACTATAACTGTTCAAGTACGACTCTTTGAAAGTCCTAGTCCAAGTCTGATTTTTCCGACCTGACATGAACCTCGAGCGATGAGTCACGAGTAACTGCCCTTCCACAACTCACAAGTCCAGATTGAGTCCCAAGTCGAGTACTGCATCTACAACATATGTTCTATTCTTCACCCCTTAAGTTTTCCCTGAAGGATGCTGACACAGAACAAGTTTACAACAAATAATGTACCCACTTAGTGTTCCTGTGTCTGTCAGAACCCTGTCTCAGAGTAACAGGAGCTGGAGGCAGAGACGAGGCGGGAGATGACATACACTTGGCTGCTGTCACTTTTAGACTTGTGCCAATTAGTGCCACCGACAGGGCACTAAATCACAGTGAGGGATGGAGTTGTCTTTGACTTCACTCCTACCTTCAAATTGACCTTCTCCATCTCCCCGGCTCCACTCTTGGACCATTTGGACACAGAATATAATTGTGTTTCAATGTATGTCTTCCTCACTAATTACGAATTTAATTATAGCTCACAGCGAAACACAAGCCATGCTCCCTCCTCATGTATAAAACATATTTTTGCGTTTGCTTTCTTCATATAATCGTTGATACATTTGAATCTCATTTGGGGGATGATAATGAGAAGCAAATTATTAACAAAAAGTTTTAAAAATGCTGCAGTGTGCAAAAAGTTGTACGATTCTGTTAACAAAGAGCACATTAACACATTTTGGATTCTTGTGTTGCAAGTTTCAGAAAAAGGTTAGCAATCGGTCAAAGACAAAATTAAGTATTTTGCGTGGATTTTTAGATCAATGAATGTTTGCAAGTCATAGAGATACTTGAGCGCTAACTTCACACTCTAAAAGAACAATATTTTTATTTACCATTGAAATAGCTATGCCTGGAGAGTTTGTTGATCATTGCTAAATTGAAGAGCTGTCTGAGTCATTTATTTCCTTATTTACCCAAAAAACTGGAGAAATGTCAGAGAAACTATCCCCCAACTTTGCAGGACCCAATAACACTGCTCTTATTTGATACATTTTGTTTAAATTTAGCCCTCTGCACCACGGAATGCCTCAGGGACCGCTCCCCTCCCTCCAGCACTGTACTCTTAACTTGACCTGTTCATATACTGTACATTACTTCTTCTTTCCATTTAGCAGAGCCCTCTCCACCTCCAGTGGCTGCATTTCTCTGCAGTGTCTCAGACCCTCACGACCTCCATATGGGGTGATGTTGCAACCGGCGCCGGCTGCTGTTCCTGATTGGAAACCTGCAGAGTGCCGTGAGCATGGTCAAGGTAATAAAACTCTTTTGTGGTCCAGGGGTCAGCTATTCTCTGAAGACAATTAGCACACAAGTACATTGTGATGAGACAACACACAGCAGGTGATATAGAGGACATGAGTTCTCTTTTATATGAGGACAATTTACAGGTCAGTTTGATTTTGTGTATTTGAGAAAAAGATGTGTGATTATTATCTACTTGGTACACGCCTTGGTATCTATAGAATGCCTAAAGTCCTGTATGCAAATGTGACAGGTTTGTTTGTTCTTGGATTTTTTGGCAAAATAAATGAGACGCTTGGTGTGTAATAAGAGCCTTTCTGCCAACAGGTAATGTCTCTAGTGGAGAAATGACAACAGGCTTATTATTAGGGGCTAGTATTAGGCTATCAAACTGAATCTGAAGACTATTGGGCCTTTGTAGGCCTAGCCAAGTGTGTAAAGGCTTTTTAAAGTGCTTATGTGATTGTCATTAAAATCTTTTCCTCTGCACACAAACTGTCCTGAATAGGCTAGAATAGCCACCGAAGTGTAACTTGCCTTAAATAAGAGTGCACCTCTCTCATCCTCCATCCTCTCAGCTGACCGTGGGCAGCTCTATTGCAGGTAGACCTGCCGGCACTTTTCTCCTGAACTCAACAAACATCGATGTAATTTTGCAAAATTAGAAGATGAAGAATGACAAGCTGGCTACTATTGTTAATCAATGGTGCATGACCTCCATGCGTTTTTTATATATGCACTACTTCTGCGTCACCCGAGGGTTAAGTCATCAATAGAAATCCCTTATTGTGTGAAGAATTTGAAATAGAGAAAAGAAACATAGAATTGTAACATAAACTTTGACTATGATTCTCATGCTGTTCCTCACTGCGATGATGATGTCTATTGATTTAAAATAACAAGGTTTTACACAATATTTTTCAGCTCGTGGTTCACAGGGTTTTCTTTGACATCTTTTCCCATCACCGATTCAGACCTATTTTCATTGAAACATGTATCAATCAATGCCTTCCCATAACATATCCAATTTTCATATTGCAGATTCTTTCAGCGGAGGTCTGTCTGTGGCTGAGAAGTGAACCACAATCTCTAAAGTGTTTCTGATGACTCCACATCGCTGGACTCGGTTCAGCTGCTTCACCATCTGCTAGTCCTGCACCTGCTTTAAGTCTTGCCTTACTAACTGCCTTCTTTAATACAATCTCTCTCTGTGTTTTAAATGTCCACAATGAACCTTTTTAGTCTAAAGTTATATAAAAAACTATTACACCGTATATAACTTTTAATCCTCCATAAACAGCGGAGTGATTTATATGCCCTGTCGGCTGAAAGCTTGAAAGTGAATTGGCTGAGCGTCCGCATTTGAAACAGCGTAGCTCTCTCGCACTAATGAACACTACAGATGTGTCAGTGAGGGAGGGGAGGGCGGGGGAGAGAGAGGGGGGGGGGGGGAGAGGGGGGGAGAGAGGGCCCTGCCAACAGCAATGTAAACAGCAGCCAATTACCTGTCTGTGTGATGAGCCTTTACTCTAACTAAGAGCAAACACGTGTGCCGTGAACGCATCTGCTGCAAGAACAAGCTATGCACTCCGCACAATATATAAGCTACAACAGATGTGGTAAAGTATGAATAAGTACAATATTATTTGGAATGCTGTTAATGGTTTCTTAATGGAAAACATATGGGAATAGCGGTGATTTTTTTGTCTTTTATCTATTCATTTTTGCAAAATTGGGAAAGTCTAGTAAGTAAAAAGATCTGAATTCAATGTTTGCAACACATTTTTCTGTGCCACTAACTGTAAATAGTGATTTTGAGACCATAAAATATTTAGTTGAACCTTTCAAAATGCCGTTTTGAATTGTAGCCTTCCATTTACCCGCAAACCAAACCACCAATTATCTCCACGTCTGTAAAAATCCTGTAAATGCATAACGAATATCTAAATGGTTTCACTTGCCAATTTTTCTCTTACTTTTACAAAATCTCTGAAAATAGGCAATTTTTGGAATGTTTCAAATTTTCCATTCAATAAACCATCAACTATTTTCTGAGTTTCTATGATTCTCATCAATGATTCTCATCAATCCGAGTTAAACCGCTGAGGAGCAAAGGCGGTGAAGGGTGATACATCTGGCTGTGTCATGATTTTGAGCCCGAGGCTGTGGCCCATGTGAGGCCAGCCCTGCACAAAGTACGAGCTCTGGATTTCACTGCTGCTCTTTATGTAACCGTTATATAATAGTGCTCAAGATGCTTCATGTCGGCACATTTTAGAAGTGTGATTTTGCACTTGTCTTAACCTGGCAAATGGCTTGAGCAATGGCTGTTTTTTTATCTGGTACAATACACCTTGTTTTCAGAAGAACTTGGGACTTATTGTTCTCTCATCTTGCAACAGTTTATTCTCTTTTGGAATCAGATTGGGAAACAAACCATTTTCACCACATAGTTTATTGGGGTTTTCCCTCAGTGAATCCATTCTCTGAAAATCTTATTTGATTCCGTTTTGATAGGCAATTAGCAATGACGGAAAGGATTAAAACAAGGCCAGGTTTTTTTCAATCCAATCCTTAACTTAAATAGATGATATGTTTGTATAAGGATTGTACCATGTCCATATATGAACCCGAGGACTGGTCACTGTCCACGGTTCACCAAGTGCACATACAGTAGATGGGCTATATCAAACTAGCAAAAATCTAATACCTTTAATAAAGTAGCCAGTGATTACATTGCACACTCAAACATACTTTGTTCCCTCACTGTAACTCCTCGAAAGCCATGTTTAGTTATAACATGATTTCTCTTTTTATGTAGTTGCAAGCAGGACATCTCTATCAGCCCCAAGGTGAAGCTTTATCTCCATTTCCTTCTCAAAATAGGGCTCATCTCGTATGTACAGAATAAATAAACATCGCATTGTGATCAAATGCAATCTGAAATAGATACCGAGATGATTTTGCACACACCATGTATTGCGCCCATCTGTCAGCTTCTGTGAGAGGGCCGCGTATACGAATGCACTGCAGCTCTCATTTGGAGGGTAATATACAGCGACATGTCTTGACTCATTATGCTACATTATAAAATAAAATATCTCTGTTAGCGATGCTTGGGTAGCTCCATAATGGGATGCACATTCGCAGCAGTCTCCCAGCTATCACATTCACGAGTTAAAAATAGGGGACGTGACGCTTTTTATTAAGAGATATCGCTGATGCCGGCTTTTGAATTGAGTAAATAAGGAGCGTCCTTATCAGACTGAGCACAGCGCTTCCAGAGAGTCAGCTCATTGAGTTCAGCCAGCCGTAAAAGTGGGAATACTTGCACAACAGAGAAGTGGAGTCAGGATGCTGCTGAAGAGAAGAGCTCATGACTGATTCAATAACACTGACAGAGGGAACAGGACTATCCAAGTGTCCACTGGTTCAACATGGACTTTAACTGTCCGAATGTGTCTTTTTTTTCTTCTAGGGACAAGACAACGGAGGTCTTTTTCTTTGACTGTCACCACCATGTCCTTCCATATAAGCTGTGCAGAGGGATTGGTGACCTCACTCAAAACGGATTGTTCCTTACGTTTGTTTACTTTAAATTATTTCAATTTGTTGTGTATAATAAATAATGGTATAGTATTTATTTTTTTCCAAGGACTGAGACATTTTTGGGATACTGGAAATGCAAAGGACCTAAAAGCTAGAAATGTCCCTGATGGTTGCCATAATGTAGTCTTGACTAAACCAGGTTTGAAGCATCAGGCTAAATAAAGGTGATTTTTATGGACTAAACCAGAAATAATACCAGGGCCAAACAAGAACTAAGAACTAAGAACTAAACCAGATCCAAAATGGTTCTTAGGCCCAAACCAATTTCCATCTTTCTCAGCATGTCCTATTACATTATATGTCAACAGATGCAATCTGGTCAAAGCTATCATGGATTTTTATTGCCACAGTTTTGGTGATGGTTGATATCAGGGCTGAAAATAATAATAATAATAAGAAAAATAATCAAATTCCAATTTTCTGTCAAACATTGCACTTTTGATTATACATTTGCAGTTTAGAAGACACAAATCTGGACTGCTAAACTAATCAAATAATATCCAAACTACAACGTGAGCAGGTTTTATACATAATAGGACAGAGTGTTTTGTTGTTTGCAAAGGAATCATTTAGTTTTTGCTATTTGCTGATTGTGAACGATCAAACTAGATTCAACTGAGATTAATCTTGCAGCTCTACTTAATACCCCATTGAAGGTCAAACGTATCTCTTCGTCCTGCAGTTCTCCTGATATGATAATGCCATATGATATCCTGCTCTCCGCACGACATGAAAACGATTGTCCTGTGGGGAATCCCAAAGACTTTACCACGCTTAAAGCCCCAGTCTCATTACTTTTGAATGCAGACACATGCAAGACACCGCTGTCTTCTTAGTGTACGCAGCATGCCTAACTTTATTCTGCCTACACGGGACAAAAGCCATGCCCATCCAAGCTTCCCTGGGGTTCAAATTAGTCACACCCATGTCTTGGCGCGCCCCCAAGCCCTTCACTCCAACTACACAGGGTTATTGTCTCTCTCCAGTGGCTTATATTCACAGTCCACATACTGTAACAAGACTTGTGCTATCTTTGAAAATAACCTTGAGAAAGTAGGGCTTGAGGGGAGGCTTTTGGTACACTTGATTTGTCTCCTCTATAATAGGGCTACATGATTTGGCCTCTCTTCGGAGGCAGGGAGCCTGTCACGGTGCAGGCTGCAGTGCTGCTGAACGGTGCCCTCTAAACATGATTTGAGAATAGTTTGGATTATGTAAGCACTTAGGTGTACCAAAATGAAAATTCATGGGAGATTATTATAGTTAGGCCCGAGCGCCACAAGCTGGCGAGAGGCCTATTAATCTCGTAAGGCCGTGCGAAGCACGGCTGCGAAAGTGCGCACGTAGTGCGTACAAAATCAAGCGCGAAGCGCTCGCCCACTTCCAAACACTCACTAACGCACTCCTTCACTCATGCACGCCCCGTGCATACTAATTAGTAGTAGGAAAATGGAACATTACCGTTGTAAACGGGCGAAGCCCGTGCAAAAGTGCGCACTAAACGAGCACTTTACATTGAGATGACGGCCGCGAAGCGGTCGTCATCCCCATATAAAGCACTCATTTGCGCTAAGTACCTCACGAATACGTTCCCCATCTCTTGCATGTTCCGTGCGTATAAGCATGTAATGCAAAAAATGAACATTATTACTGTATAGAGGGCCAAAAACACAAAGTGGGCGGAGCCCACTCAAAATTAACGAAAGTACCCGTCAGTGACCAGGGACCCACACCATGAGGTAGGAAAGCGCGAGCGCTTTCCGAAAATGTATAGTTTATGATATTTGGAAAATGGGAAACATTGTTTTCGCATCGGAATATTATTCTTTCTTCTTCTTCTTCTTCTTCTTCTTCTTCTTCTTCTTCTTCTTCTTCTTCTTCTTCTTCTTCTTCTTCTTCTTCTTCTTCTTCTTCTTCTTCTTCTTCTTCTTCTTCTTCTTCTTCTTCTTCTTCTCGGGACCAACCCCCCTATTTTTCACCCAGTGAACATTGACGAAAAGTCACAAAAATTTGCACACCTCTAAAAATCGTGCCTCTCTACATTCTGGCTATTTCCCTTTTCTAAAATAAAAAAAATTGGCGCGTCAGCGCCCCCAAATGTACCAAAAATGCATTGAGAGATGGGAAATGACCCAAAAAAAATCTGATCGTAGAATCATGAAATTTGGCGCAGAGGTAGATGGTGACAAGAGAAGTAAAAAATATTATTACGGCAACGCCGTCCGCCCAACCAAATGTCGGCCATATTGCTTCAAAAATGGCTAAACATGACTTCGGAGTTTTTCCAAACATCGTACTTTTACGAACTCCTCCCAGGGCATTGGCCCTAAAAAGCTGAAATTTGGTGAAAATGCTACTGAGGAGTGGGACATCAAAAGTTATCCAAATTACATTGATACCTGTCACGGTCTCTGTGCGGCGAAGCCGCAAACTGTAGCAAGAATTTCAGAAATCTCCCAAATTTAACATTTCTGCCGTTTGCGCAGATAAAGTCCGAATTGCGTCAAATTAGAATCAGTTGTTAAACTCTTTGCCCTAAACCTACTTGAAGTGAAATAAATTAATTTGGAGCCACAGCGCCCCCTACAGATTTTATATGGAGGTTAAATATTTAGTTTTGCGAAATTATATGAAATTTGACACACAACTCAATTTTGGCATCCCCATCAGAAAAGTCAATGAGACCCATGTCATAATTGTTATGGCTTTGCCGTAACGATGACCGAAACCTTTCATGTTATTCCAATGGGGAAATCGCCAGAACATGTTTACACTTTAGACTTTCACAAACTCCTCTTAGGGCGTTAGACATATTAACCTGAAATTTGGTGAGACTCATCTTCAGGGGTGGACCATCAAAAGTTATCCACATTTTTATTCAAAGAGTCACGGTGTCTGTGCGGCAAAGCCGCACATTTTGCCAAGAATTCAAAATAAAATTGCTTTTTGATGGTAAAACAAAGGGGAGAAGATGTGACAGCGTCACAGATTCAGCAGTAGGCGTAATAAAAGGACAATTGGGGCGCGTTAGCGCCCCCTCCTCTTGCGGCGTGGCGGCGGCGTAGCGAGGGCCGATCATTGCCGCTTGCGGCTATATTTAATTATTGTTATTATTTTTTTAATCTGGTTTGGAGCCTTACGAAAAGCACACATATTTTTGTAATAGCTCCAAAGGGTTTGTATGAAGATCTGTGAATGCAGTTCTTTCATACTACACTGGTCTAGTTCTGTGGTTTCCGAAGTGGGGTTGTGAGGCACTGAACTGGGTTTCGCCAGATTACTTGGAAGCTATTTAAAATTGTGACAATGTAGATTTTCTAATTGAATAATGTATATTTTAGATAAATTAGTTCAAATCACACAATAAACTACCCAAGTACTGCAAACATAAATACTGAACAAGGAACAAAACAAACACAGAAAGCATTCAAACTATCTAAAAAGTCCATAACAAGCATTTATTCAGTATTTTCAAGCTCAGTTTGCGTAATTTATTTTTTGTGATGGCCTTTTTTGCCGTGTCTAGAATACACTATTTAAAATATATTTAGTTCTGAATTCAAAACCATACGTTTTCATAATTCTGAAACCCATCGAAAGGACTCGAAGTGCCACACAGCTCAGTTAGTAGAGAGCTGAGCTGTAAAGGTTAATTGGGCGATCGCAGGTCCCACCACCACTGTCATTGGGCAAAACACTAAACCTTCTTTGCCTTCTGTGTGCTCTGGTTATTGAATTTGTCTGAATATGTGAGTGTTTCCTTCATATATCATTGCATTTCCAATTAAGGATATGGTCTATAATTGTATCTGATAATATATCACTCACTATGAAACCATTGCCATTTACTTATTTAAGGTATAATATAGAATGCATTGTTGTCCATTGTAGCTGCAGTATTGTGGAAGGTTCTTGACAGTCATCTAGCATAATTGTATTTATTTTTTATATTGGCTGATAAAAGTACTTATTATAAAGTTAGTGAGCTTACAGTATATATGTTTTCTTTCACCCTTCACCTTCATCCCTTATGATCTCCTTCACACTGCCCGTGGCCACTGTTACCGTCTGTGTAAGACGACTACCATGAAATATTCACAGCTGCAGACTGGTGTTCAGAGGCAGGCGTGTAGAGAGGTGGCCCGTCCTGTCCCTGTCCACCATGGCCTAAAAAGACTGTGTTCACTTTGATCCTCAGCTCAGTGCCATGGTAACATGATGGCTATGCTGTGTTATAATCTGAATCGGCAAGATCAACTTCTCTGAAAGGTAATAGGCTTGTCACTTTTGTTTTACATGCACTGCTCGATATACCTTATTTTCAGCAGAAAAAGGAAATTAATGTTTAAATCTTTTCAACGTCTTTGTAGTTCTCACAAACCCTTTAGCACATTGCTAATGTCCACATGCATTATTTCTGTGCGAGTGCACATCTTTGCCATCGGAAAAAAATTGTGCTACCAAAAAACTGCTCATTTTGTCACATAGTGCTTCTTTTACACTATGCTCTAAACACAAAGATTAATCATTTACAAAAAAGAGTAAATATCCCTGCTTTAAGTAAATGCATTTCTTTTTGGGAGTGTCTACAGAGCCGCGGTGCGCGGCCAAAACTGCCATTTTATTTTGTGCTGCGGCTCCTGAAACTACTGCGCTATTTGACCGCGCCGTTTTAGACCGCGCCGGGTTAAGGTTAGGGTTAAGGTTAGGGTTAGGGTTAGGGTTAGGGTTAAGGTTAGGGTTAGGGTTAGGGTTAGGGTTAAGGTTAGGGTTAGGATAAGGTTAGGGTTAGGGTTAAGGTTAGGGTTAGGGTTAGGGCTAGGGCTAGGGTTAGGGTTAAGGTTAGGGCTAGGGTTAGGGTTAGGGTTAGGGTTAAGGTTAGGGTTAGGTTTAAGGTTAAGGTTAAGGTTAGGGCTAGGGTTAGGGTTAAGGTTAGGGTTAGGGTTAGGGTTAAGGTTAGGGTTAGGGTTAGTGTTAAGGTTAGGGCTAGGGTTAGTGTTAGGGTTAGGGTTAGGGTTAAGGTTAGGGCTTGGGTTAGGGTTAGGGTTAAGGTTAGGGTTAAGGTTAAGGTTAGGGCTAGGGTTAGGGTTAGGGTTAAGGTTAGGGCTAGGGTTAGGGTTAGGGTTAAGGTTAGGGTTAGGGTTAGGGCAAGGGTTAGGGTTAGGGTTAGGGTTAGGGTTAGGGCTAAGGTTAGGGTTAGGGTTAGGGTTAGGGTTAGGGTTAGGGTTAAGGTTAGGGTCAGGGTTAGGATTTAGGGTTAGGGTTTGAGTTAGGGTTAGCCATGAGGCTAAATGGCAGTGCCGCAGCTCCTGAAACTGCTGGGCCATTTGACCGCACTGCGGCTAGGGTTAGGGTTAGGGTTAAGGTTAGGGTTAGGGTTAGGGCTAGGGTTAAGGTTAGGGTTAGCCATGAGCCTATAGGGTTAGGGTTAGGGTTAGGGTTAGGGTTAGGGTTAAGGTTAGGGTTAGGGTTAGGGTTAGGGTTAAGGTTAGGGTTAGCCATGAGCCTATATTGCAGTGCTGCGGCTCCTGAAACTGCTGGGCCATTTGACAGCGCCGCGGCTCTGCAGCCACGGCCTTTCTTTTTTGGGAAATGAGCATATAAATACCATTACTTTGCTAAGCCTATTATCCTGTAATAGAGTCAGCGTTGTTGAAAGAAGTCTTGGACAAAGTTGTATTTTTCTTCCAAGGGAAGAGTTTATATTGTCCTTGTTGCTCGTATGCTTTTACCTCCGTACTATCAATGTCAACTGTGTCAGCCTATCAGTGACTAGTGAGCTAAAAAACAGTGACTGGCTTTCTCCAGTGGGAATAATTAGATGTAGAATAAATGTCCTTTACAGTAGAAGTCCTAATTGTTGGACTTGAAAGGTTTGACTGTAGCTGTAGTTTTCCAAAAAGCTACTTTTTGCTCTGGTGTCCGTGGGGCTGGTGTGTGTCTGTTCCGAGACTATAGGGCTTCAGTTCAGCTCCTCTCTGAGTTCAGAGCTAGTTTCAAAAACAAAAGGGTGTCCTCAGAGGACGGACAGCCCCTGGAGAGGTGACCAAAATAGGGCAATGAGATGCATTAAAAGTCCTTTAAAACAGAATTGTACGCTGTGGTCACTATATTCTATCATTCCTCCAGTTTTATTGTTAGTACTGTAGTCTTTTATAGTCTTCACTGATCAATAAAATAATCTGTCTGAGAAAGCAGAATGTTTTATTGTCTCCATAGGCACCATTAACCTGTCCCTCTGTTGTGATTCCACCTGTTTAGCCGCGTGGTGCACTGCAACTCCAGTGACATGATAGAAAACTGCAGCGCTTATGGTATTTTCACTGTGATTGTTGTGAAGAGGCCTTTAAGAAATGACTAGACACTTTTCACCAAATTGCAAAGCACTGAAAGAACACTATGTCCTTGCTTTCCCTTTATGCCCAGAAGACTAGCTCTATACTTGTGCCAGACTGAGTGAATAAGTGGCTTGTATTGACTTTGAAACAAAATGTCAATGGGCGCAGAAACAAAATGGTTTGCATATTTGTGATGAGTGACAGGACACTTTAGCTGTAAGAGCATTATTGAACCTGGCACCCTTGCACCCAGGCACCAGACTTTAGCACATGTTGTTAACGAATAGTCTAATCAATGGAGAGTTACATTTACTGTAGGTCTGCCACAAGGGAAAGTGCATGTTCCATGGCGACAGGAGGGGCAACACATTTAGATTATTTCAACCACAAACTCCAATTAATGGGTTAAATTATGTACTTGATTAGTTTCCAATAATGCTACCCTAGATTGAATCAGTGCCAGGGACATTAACACAGGTAAAGGCTTGCACAGATCGGTGACTGAGTGAACCAAGAGACGCAGATTATTACGTTTAAGTTCAGGATAAATGACAAAACATTTGAATTTCCATCACTAAAATTCAGTAGACTAGGCAAGGCAAGGCAAGGCAAGTTTATTTGTAGAGCACATTTCATACACAAGGCAATTCAAAGTGCTTCACAGCAGGAAAAATGCATTCAAATCACAAATAAATTACAGAAACAGAAATACAATAAAATTAACTAAATTAAAAATTATCAATCCAACTGATTGTTTAAACTAATAAAATCACAAACAAAAGAGAAGAGTGCAAAGAAAAAAAAATTTCAGTCATATGCGCAGCTAAACAAAACTGTTTTTAGCTTAGATTTGAACATTGTCAGAGTAGAAGCCTGTCTCACATCTTCAGGAAGACTGTTCCAGATTTTAGCTGCATAAAACTGAAACGCAGATTCCCCATGTTTTGTCCTGACTCTGGGCACCAGCAAGAGGCCGGTCCCTGAGGTCCTCAGAGTCCGAGATGGTTCATATGGCACTAACATATCCAAGATGTACTTTGGTGCTAGGCCATGGAGAGACTTGTACACAAGCAGAGCTGCTTTAAAGTCTATTCTCTGAGCCACAGGGAGCCAGTGCAGAGACCTGAGAACAGGACTAATGTGATCATACTTCCTGGTTCTGGTCAGGACCCGAGCAGCAGCGTTCTGGATGTACTGCAGCTGCAGCAGACTACCTTCTCATTCTCACATTTAAAACAGCTGACACATTTGACATGACTTACTGAATTAAAACACCAAAACAGCAGCTCAGAATGTCCCCAGGTCACTTAACCCTGATGCCCTACCGCAGGTTGCACTGGTCCATGTAGTCGGCTGGGCCCTGGTGCAGTACAATAAGGGTCGTGCCGTGACTGGTCCAAACTACAGTCTGTCAAGAGGAGAGAGGAGCCGGTGCGAACGTGCCTTAAATACCACAAAGATACTTGGAGGGCGGTTTGAGAGGCCCACGGAGTTACCAATCCTAAAATGTACAATATTTTGGAAAATTGAATAATATTAATAATAATAATGGACTTCACAAGTGGATAAATGGATATGTTATGGCCCTGTTTTAGGGTATGCATAAAATAGATCTCTGTCCAACCAGGTGAATAAGCAAGCATAAGCACATACAACAACAAAACTTCAATACTGTCGCTTGCTCGGAACAAATGCAATGACTTGATACCTAACCCTAAGTTTTCTATAATGCAAATTTGACCATCAATGTGTTTCTACCTTAGCCTTAACAACGCACTTTAAGTAATCTTGTTATTGGTCGCTGTGCTCTTTCATCCCCTGCTGCCCTCGGGTGGAATTGAAAATCCTTGAAATGAGCCTATAGAACAAATTAGCCTGTGTTTCCATAGTAATCACCATTTAAAGAAGATTGGGTGCTACTTAAGGCCAATCAAAAACATAGGCAATCAGAAACGAAAAGCCTATTACAATTTGGGCCTGACATAAATGGCAAAGAGTGGATGGTTCAGTCACGTCGATCAGCAGAAGACAATTGGGAATGAGGACAAGACAATTTTGGCAACTTTTATTGTTCACAACATTGTTTATTGGATTCGAAAGGACATTTGGACTATGCTTGTGAGGCTATAGCCACATAGACCTATTTGTAAGTGAAGCAGATGTGCTCTATAAATGGTGTTGGCTTAGATACACATTAGAGCCAGACTAAATTATAGTGTTTTTCATTGTTACGAGTGAGAAGAGAGGCAGCAGGTGACGAGGCTCCCACTGAGACTGGAGGTTGGCAATCAAAAATATCTCAGTGAATCATCCTCTATAGACACTCCGCACTCCCCAAAGACTGTCCATAACATCGTAATGTACAAGGTTTATGAAAACCCCCCGAAAAGATTAAATAAGGTGTATAAATGGAAAGTGGCAGACTTCTTTAGCTTGTCTTTTCTTCCCATTTTAGAAAATAGATGTAAATGTTTGACAAATGCTCCTTTTGTATTTTATGGAACAACGCACAAATGCAGCAGGAACATCTGAACCGAGACAATGTACATGTATACATCATTATAAGACAAGAGATATCCATGTGTGGAAAACATCATTTCCATATTAGTTAATCAGTGTAATCAGCAGTAAGTACCAGAAGCTATCCTCTCTCTGGGAACAGAGTTTGTGTTGATCAAGGTCGGCTCTCCTCCTCAGACCCACTTTCCTGTCGGTATTCTGGGATTCACTTCTGAAGACGTTGGCCCCAGTTTCCACTTGGCAGATACCTCCTGGGCCGATAGGGCACATGGACGGGATGCAATCTGAATAGTCGATTCTTTCAACCTGTGGTCAGCATTCTCCACGCATCCCTCGGAGCTAAACGCTCTTCCTCTGGCCTCTTTCCGTCTGACAGGGAGAGGCTGCACCTGCCTGTTTCATGCTCATCCCCCAGTCTATGTGCTAACAGTGAATTTCTTCTCTTCTTTGACATGTTCTCTCTGCGGGGCTCTGCGCTGGTGAAACTAGCACCACATCTCATTATTGTTGCACTTTAATAGATATGTTCTGGAGGAAGAGCCGTGCTGTAGTGCACCCCATGATCCATGCTCACTCATGCTCAGTGTAAATGTGTTTTGAAGTGGACAGTGTTTCAGCACCGTGGACCTCTCTGATACAGGAGATTACACAGAATCCCTGCTTAAATTCAAAATGTCTGGCTTGTCTTAATGAAGCCCAATCAGATGAAGCACCCTGGCACCAGATCTCCATCAAAGATCATCTGATTATTTAATGGCTCCCTCTGAGACTCACGTCTTGGCCTGATCCACTTAAGTCCTGCTTTTATCCTTCTTCCTCATGCAGCACGTTGGACATGAACTTTCAAATAAAAAAACAAAACAAACACAGATTGTGGTTTGAAGATGCTGTCTAGATTGTTTTTGTGCTGGCCCTTGACGTGATTAGAGATTCACTATAGCGCTCCCGCCAGCTCTGCAGAGGATCATTGATGATCGTACAGCATGGAGCCTGGCCCCGTGTGGGGGAGTGAAGGGGCTGGAGGAGGAGGAGAGGGGCCGGCAGATTAAAGCGGCTTTGTTTGCAGTGGGTAAGTGGATTATCAGCAGGTAGAGTGCTCCCCCTGTTTCCACGGCCAATTGTGTCAGTGCACTTCCTGTCCGGCCACAGCGACGGCCATCTGCCTTTTAGCTCTGATGGATGGAACGGACCTCGTGTCATTCAGGTCAGGGACAACACCTGCTGCATCCTGATTGCACTGTTGGTTTGTATTAGAGCGACTCACCTCTTTGTCATGACAACATCCGCGTGAGGCAGTGAGGGTTCAAACAGGCACCAGCATCTGTAAACAAGGCCAATAGCAGCAGAGGTGGGCAGAAAACAAGAAGAATGTATTGTTACAGTCAAATATTATGACTGTATAAAGCAGATGCAAGGCAAGTTTATTTGTAGAGCACAATTCATACATGTAGCCAGCAGCGGCTGGTCCATTAAGGGTGTTTACGACATGGAGCTACACTTTTTACGCTAGAGACTGGGGCATGTGCGCGCGCCTACGCGGAAGTGCCACACACGCTCGTGTTTACGGCTTAAAACTGCATCTACAGACGTTTGTTACAAAAGGTACGTCCAAAACGACTCAAAATTAGCTGCTCAACTGTTTGCTGGCTTTATTCGTGTTGAAAGCGGCTGATTTCGTATCAATCCGAAACAATCAGTTTTTTTTAGTTTATTACTTGCATAAGGCTAACGCTAAGCATATCGCTTAACTTCTAACTTATCATTAACAAAAGTGGAAATAAAGTGTGTTTACTTAATTAATTCAGTTGTAAATGTATATCTAAAATATGTATTCATACAGTCAATGTTAAAAATGTCTATTTTGGACATTTAAAAAAAAAAAAAAAAACACGGTCATGTCAAATAGCCCCCCCTATAATTTGTACCACCAGCCGCCACTGCATGTAGCAATTCAAAGTGCTTTATACAGCAGGAAAATATGTATTAAAATCGCAATACAAACAGATGAAAATATAAATAACTACTTTAAAAGAGAAGACTGAAAGTAAAATCCTTTCAGCCAATTAGACGTGTTACTCAGAGTTTCACATCTTCAGGATTCAGATTCCCCGTATTTTAGTGCTGACTCTGGCACCAACAGCTTTAGAACGTATAGTGGCAATAGCAAGTATTTAATTTGTATATAATTTACAGAGAGAAGAGATAAAGCATTCAGTAATGTACAGATTCTGATACATTGGCTAAGTGGTTAGCGCTTTGGCCTCGCTGTAAGAGATGCTTTGTTTGATTCCAGGACCTTTATTTCTTTATCAATAAACTCTTTATGTGCGGAATTTATTGATAAAGATAAATAAGCTGTATAAAAGATAAAACATAATACACCACAACACAATAAAACTGAATATAATGTAATATTGTCAACCTAACGCTTTTGTCATTAGGCTCACTCACAGTGGGAAGAGTTACCAAAATACTGTTCTTTTGTGCTCGAAGAAAAAAACCCTGAAAAACAAATAGATGAACTGATTGTAATGATGTACCATATGCACATCTCTAATACTCTCCCGTCCTTAGATGTACAAACCAGGCTCATTACGGGTTGCATTATGCTGGGTGTCCGCTCTAACTCTGAACAGACTGTAATATTTCCGCTGGCATCAAACCGACAGAATTGTGCCAGTTCCTAACAGGATTGTGTGTCTTGAAGCATAAGCAAAACACCACGTCTGCTGCCTACAACCGACTGTAAGTTTAAAGAACAAATATTGCCTTTTACAAAGCATTTCAGCGTTTTAATTTAACCCTGTGTGTCAGACTGCTTGGTAATCAGACAGAGGCATGTGGAGACGACGAGGTCTTTAATCTGACAGGTTTGGGAACAGAGAATGGATCTATAAGAAGCGTTCAAAGGAGATGAACGCTTTGATGAGAAGAAAAACACTTCAGTCTGTCAAGTGACCATCAACGGCAAAAAGGTTTGAAAAATAGACCAGACATTGCATGCTTAGGCGAATTGGAATATCATTATTACATTTTACATATCGCCTCTGATTTAAATGTGCAAGAAAATAGGTGCTGTGATGTAAATACCCTAAAAGAATGTATGTGGGGTTAGTTATTGTTAAAGGTGCACTATGTAACTTTTCACATGAGGGGTGTGTTTGTCTTCATGGAGACGTTATTGCTTTGCCTGGAATAACCTGCCAATAACATCTCAATGGAGACAAGTAGGGGACCAGAAAAGTTAACATAGCGCACCATAAATAGTTTTCTATTCTATCTATATAAAACAGTTTCTTCCTTCCTTGAGTAGCGATAAGTAAATGCATAATAAACAGTTCAACAGCTGCACAGTTTTTACACTATAATACAGTATAGTTCAAACCTCAAAGTATTCTAGTATCCAGAACTGAGCCAGCTCCAGCTATAGAGCAGGTTGCCCACCCAAACTGATGTCTTGCCCACCTATGCAAAGACAAATTCATTAGATTCGATGAGCAGCGAAGAGCAGTCTCCAAACGCAGGTCGACTGGAGCCAGGGTGGGCACAAAACGCGATGGTCTTTACTTTTAGATGATTTAAACTTTCTCACACTGTTGGTTGCGTGCAGGACAGGCCTCTGTTGACCTGACATCCAGGGAGTCCTCCTCTTACGGAGCAGAAGAGAGCAGTGCAGGCCAATCTGTCTGCTCCTCATGCAGCACAGTTACAATATGTTTTACAACATTTCAGCCTCAGATTCAGTGCCTGGAAAAGCAAGTCTTTTCTATGTGTCCAAACATAACTTGTCACTTCATTAGGTTAAATCAAAAACATTTACATTACAAAAAATAGATTATACAAGTCCTTTCACTAACCATTAATTGTCATATCTGAAGATGAATGATAATTAAGTTAATAATTGTTAATTGTTAAGTTTTCATTCAGTCTCTGCATAATAACTGTGGCCAAACTGAGGGTGTAAACCTACATTTACAACACAAAAGCCATTATCATGTGTGCACATTCTGAAGGAGAGAAAACCCCATGTAATGTTTTATCATTCGTTTGAAATACTGAAACTCCCAAATGTTCTTATCTTGTTCTCTTACTGTTGTGCTGTTTGATAAAAGACAGAAACAAACTAAACATGGAACAGCCAAGTATTGCCTCAAGATACAGTGTATCCACATTTTATTATGTTACAGCCTCATTCGAAAATGGATTGAGTTCATAATTTGTCCCCAAGTTCTACAAACAATACCCCATAATGACAGCGTGAAAGAAGGATGTTTGAATTCTTTGCAACAGTATTAAAAATAAAAAAACAGCCTGGCATAATGCTACACCTATGTTTGAGCAGTTTCTCCCATTCTTCTTTACAGAACCTCTTAAGCTCCTTTAGGTTGGGTGGTGAGCGTTGGTTCACAGTTATTTTCAGGTCTCTTCAGGCTTCATACTTTCCGGATGAACTGCACTGTACCTTCTGAGTTAAAAATTGGGGCATAATATAAGACCTCATATCATTTTATAATTGCCCTTTACCTAAGCTTTCTGTTCGCCCACCCAAGATCAGTGGGCTAGAACCGGGCCTGATTAAGAATACAGTATTTTGCTTGGACCATACTATACAATGCAACATTTTTCAGTGTTTCAGTATTCTGTAACAAAATACATTTTCAAAGAATTCTTACACTAAACACTAAAGATGATGCAGTTCAAGGACAAAACAGCAGCTGTCCCTGATATGGCTGTGCACATGATGGGAAATTACTGTTGCAATTATGCTTAAGAGTAAAAATAACTACTACTTGAACACTTGAACGCATACTACTACTACTACTACTACTACTACTACTACTACTACTACTACTACTACTACTACTACTACTACTACTGATGATGATGATGATGATGATGATGTTGATGAAGTGTCACTATGCAACTATGAATAAATGTGTCATAAAACATGATCTTATTTCATTAGCCTCTACAATATTTTGCACTGTGCTTCCGAAGAGTGCACACGCTTTTTTGCTCGCTCCGCTTGCTATCGCTGTTTTCCTTATTTATTTTGCTTTTTAATCAGTTTTTGTCTTCCAAACATTTTTGCTTTAGACTTTTTCAAGTAAACCAAAGATTTTAAGAACATTTTTCCAGTTTTAACGACATATCTGACGCCAGCGACATGTCCGGGAGAAGAAGGGAGAAAGACTGTGAACGCTGTCGGAAATATCAACAAGAAATTAATGAGCTGAAAACACGGATATTTGTTTTGGAATCTGAAAAAGTTCTTCACGATACCATTCCTGTGTCAACCCACGGTAAGAAGAGCACACTTTTTACAAGAAAAACTGCTACTTTCAACCTAAACCGCAGTGACTCTGTGTCGTTTCCAAAACTGTCTAAAAACCAGAAAGACCAGGCTGTTTCTTGGAACAAACTTGGAGCAAAGCCTAAACGATACAAAGATAACGTGAAGTCGCCTAAAATACAGCTCACCAACAGATTTTTACCACTTTCAGAGATGGAATTAAATGAAAAAAGGAAAGATGACGTGGCCAAAATACAGCGAGGAGGATCTGTGCCAGGAGCCAAGGTCACGAACATTGTTTTAGTTGGGGACGGCGCGATAAGTCACGTGACGCATGAAAAGATAAACACACATTCTTTTCCAAGCGCCACTGTTTCTGAGATAACGTCACTCCTTCCATATATTATGGCTAAGCATGGAGGAGCTAAACAGCTGATTGTGCACGTGGGTGCAGTGGACATGCGGCGGGAACAGACTGAAGTTTTGAAAAAAGACTTCTTGAAGTTATTCGACGTGCTTGATAAAATGGAAATCAAAACATTCATAAGTGGACCTCTTCCAAACATCGACAGGAGGATAAACAAGTTTAGCCGGCTTCTTCAGCTGAACACATGGCTGTCCAAAGAGTGTTCCCCGAGAGGACTACACTACATTGAGAACTTCTATCTATTCTGGAAACGAGAGGACCTGTTTAAGAGAAATGGCCCCCACCTATGCAGAGGTGGAGTGAGGGTGCTGACAGAGAACCTGCTCCACGCTCTGAGGCATTGGACTGGGCCTGGACAGGGTCCTGAGCAGATAGTTAGAGAAGAGAGGAATGAGAGAAGAATTCCTGCTCCATCAACCAGAGACCGAGCCAATGTTTCAACATCAAAAGCACCACAACCTCAGCCTCCACCAAAGGATTCATCAGCAGCTGCTCCACCACCACCAGCAAAGGATTCAGCTCCAGCTGCTCCACATTCACCTCCACCGCCTCCAGCAAAGGAACAATCTTCAAAGGCCTTGGACCCATCTGTGACAAGCCCAACAACATCCCTGTCATCGCCCCTGCCTTCACACCAGCCCTGGGTTCCCCCTGCAACATCTACTCCCACTAAAGATTCATCATTCTCCTTCTCATCTCCACTCTCACCCATGGGCCTTCCCAGCCATTTTGAAAGTCTGATCAAATCAGGCATTAAGATGGCTCCACTCACGCCCAATATAGCAAGGGCTATGTCTTCCCTGCACAAGCCGACTACACCAACAAAAGCCCCACCACCCATCCCCCCTCGCCTTTCACCTGGTCCCAAACTCTCCTTGGCTACAAAAGCCCCACCACCCATCCAACCTCGCCTTTCACCTGGTATCTTCCATAGCTAGGATGCACTGGGTCTCAGCGTTGCCGGGACTTATTGTCACATTAAAAATCAAACCAACCCGGGGCCCTATGTAAAAAGAGCCCCCCCTAGTGCTATTTCTGTAGTCACATCATCACAGAGATGGAAAAACAAAATGCGAGTCAGGCTCAATCTGAGAAATGTAATTCATATTCCCTGTGAAAAGATAAAGCCCAGTCTCACTGAAACTAGTCTGAAACTTGCTGTGCTAAATGTCAGATCCTTATGTAACAAATCTCTCTTAATTAATAATTTTATTTCTTCTTATAATCTTGATTTTATGTTTTTAACTGAAACATGGCTTGACAAAAACACAGGAAATGTAGTTCTGATAGAATCTGCTCCACCCAACTTTAAGTTTGAATCTGAAACACGAGAAAACAAAAAAGGGGGTGGAGTCTGTGCTGTCTTTAGAGATGAAATAATTACCCCCAGGTTGTCTTTTGGGGTGTTTTCATCATTTGAGTATGTATCCTTTAAAATGGAGCTAAAACGGTCTCTATCCATTCTCTTCATTGTTTTATACAAGCCTCCCCAGCACTGCCAAAGTTTTATTAATGATTTTACTGAGATGCTTTCAGTCGTATGCACAGACTTTGATGGTTTGGTCATTACAGGTGATTTCAATGTGCATGTTGATAATATTTGTGACAGAAACGCTAAAGAGCTTGATGCTGTCCTTGAAACCTTCAGTCTTACTCAGCATGTGAGAGGCCCCACCCACAGCAAAGGACACACTCTAGATCTCATAATTACAAAGGGGGTAAATATTTCAAATGTTAATGTGATCGATGTTGCTCTGTCTGATCATTTCTGTGTCTTCTTTGACCTGTCTGTTTCTCCCAAACCTCCGGTTGGTCCTGCAGTTGTTCAGAGGAGACACATAAATGATGGCACAGGTGCACTGTTTATGGAAATGATAAACTTTGAAAATGTCTCATGTTCTAATGTAAATGATTTTGTTGAACTCTGTTACATCTAGTGTTTTGAATGTTCTGGACACCATCGCCCCTATAAAGGCTAAAATGGTTAAAAATAAGCAGAAGGCGCCGTGGAGAAATGATGATTCGGTCAGGGCACAGAAAAGGGAGTGCCGCAGGGCCGAACGGAAATGGCGCAAGTCAAAGCTCCAGGTTCAAAAAGAGATTTACAAAGAAAAGCTGGACATGTACAACCTGATCTTATGTAGAACTAGGGAAAGATATTTTTCTGAAATAATTGGAAGCTGCAGTAACAACTCGCGTGTCCTGTTTGCCACAGTAAACAGATTAACAAACCCTCCAGCTCAGCTGCCGTTAGAACTCATTTCCACATCCAAGTGTAATGAGTTTGCATTATTCTTTAATGACAAAGTTCAGGGCATTAAAAATGCTATAAATCCCACAATGCAAAAAATTACCCTAAAACCACCAAGACACTTAGAGCTAACTCACTTTGCACCAGTAACTGACAAAACTGTCCATGAGATCATCACCAGTCTGAGTTCATCTACATGCTGCCTCGATGTGTTACCCACCAAATTTATAAAGTCTGTGCTGAACAGTTTGTTAGCACCATTCACTCACATAGTTAACATGTCGCTTCAATCTGGAACATTCCCAATGTCTTTGAAAACTGCGGTCATAAAGCCTCTCCTAAAGAAGAGCAGTCTTGATGCCGTAGTACTGAGTCATTACCGGCCCATCTCTAATCTACCATTTTGGGGCAAAGTCCTTGAAAAGGTTGTTTACCAACAGCTCACAGATTTCCTCTTAATAAACAACTCATTTGATGTTTTTCAGTCAGGTTTTAGACCTCATCACAGCACTGAGACTGCTCTTGTCAAGGTGACAAATGACATCCGCCTGAACACTGACACGGGCAAAGCCTCAGTCTTAATTCTGTTAGATCTGAGTGCTGCTTTTGACACTGTCGATCATGGGATCCTCTTACAGAGACTAGAGGACTGGGTGGGCATCACTGGCACTGCCCTAAACTGGTTAAGGTCCTATCTGGAAGACAGGAAGTACTTTGTTGAAATTGGTAGCTGTGTCTCAGACCACAAGACCCTGACCTGTGGAGTGCCCCAAGGGTCAGTCCTGGGTCCCCTTCTGTTCAACCTCTACATGCTGCCGTTGGGTCAGTTGATACGCAGTGAAAATGTGTCCTATCACAATTATGCAGACGACACTCAGATCTATGTTTCACTATCGGCAGGTGACTATGGACCAGTAGATTCACTCTGTCACTGCATCCAACAGATCAGTTTGTGGATGCAAAACAACTTTCTCCAGCTGAACTCAGACAAGACTGAAATAATCGTTTTTGGCCCACAGAAACAAAGAGAAAGTGTTAGCGGTCACCTCCAGAGTCTCGCTCTAAAACCTACAAACCAAATTAGAAATCTGGGGGTAATAATGGACTCAGACTTGAACTTTAATAGCCACGTCAAATCAATAACATCAGCAGCTTTTTACCATCTAAAAAACATTGCCAAAATCAAAAATATACTGTCAAAACCAGATTTAGAGAGACTTATCCACGCGTTTGTCTCCAGTAGATTAGACTACTGTAGCGGCCTGCTCACTGGTCTCTCCAAACGAGCTGTAAAACAGCTGCAGTACATCCAGAACGCTGCTGCTCGGGTCCTGACTAGAACCAGGAAGTATGATCACATTAGTCCTGTTCTCAGGTCTCTGCACTGGCTCCCTGTGGCTCAGAGAATAGACTTTAAAGCAGCTCTGCTTGTGTACAAGTCTCTCCATGGCCTAGCACCAAAGTACATCTTGGATATGTTAGTGCCATATGAACCATCTCGGACTCTGAGGACCTCAGGGACCGGCCTCCTGCTGGTGCCCAGAGTCAGGACAAAACATGGGGAATCTGCGTTTCAGTTTTATGCAGCTAAAATCTGGAACAGTCTTCCTGAAGATGTGAGACAGGCTTCTACTCTGACAATGTTCAAATCTAAGCTAAAAACAGTTTTGTTTAGCTGCGCATATGACTGAAAGGATTTTTTCTTTGCACTCTTCTCTTTTGTTTGTGATTTTATTAGTTTAGAAAATCAGTTGGATTGATAATTTTTAATTTAGTTAATTTTATTGTATTTCTGTAATTTCTTTGTGATTTGAATGCATTTTTCCTGCTGTGTGAAGCACTTTGAATTGCCTTGTGTATGAAATGTGCTCTACAAATAAACTTGCCTTGCCTTGCCTTACAATCTTAACATAGTATTAGTTGTTGTTGCGAAATGAAAACAAAATGTGAGTAATTTCTTACTAAGGTGTTTCCCCATCACCTCGACCCCACACTATCTGACTCTCCTCAGAATATATCTCAATATATCTCAATCAAATCACAATTTAAATGCTGCCTCATCAATGATCATGTTTTCAGTTGGTGTGCATCAGGACGTCTAATGCAATAAGCTCGTGCTGTTTCCTCCAGACATCCAGGCCAGAGCGACATGAATCCTGCCCACCACCATTAGGTGGATGTGGGCCATTTTTCACCCAGGCACTTTGGATGTAATCTAATTCGAAACCAAAATGGAGACTAAAAATATACCAGATTTCTGCCCACCTGCCGTCTTTGCAATGGGTTCTTTTTACAATGACAATGTTGAGTCATGATTAGCTAAAGCAATAGAAGATCAAAAAAATTATGACATGGTCTTATAAGCGCTACATTATCATTATGAATTCTCCTCAGCAGAGGTGATAAGCTGGTTTGGGAGCCACACCCTGACAGAATCCTGGCTGCCAATCTGCACCTATAGTCCGGCCGCACACTGCCAAGAAAACACAGGTGCACTGAGCTCAAAGCCTTGGATTTGTGTGCTTCTAACCACTGAACAACTCCCTCTATTGCTTCATACATTATTGTTGCGGGTATTATTATTGTACTGCTAAATGTACTACACCATTTCCTCACTAATGGGAGAGGACCCATCATCATTTACATAATTCCTTGTCTATGAAAATTCCAGTCTGCTGTCAGGCTTAGCTGCAGATTAAACCTGTTCTCATTAAGACATGAGCACATTCAGCAGTAAAGTGTCAATGTCAACCCTGTAACAAAGGCCTGGGCTGTTGTAGCTTGAGTGCTGCTGACCCTTTTACTTCATCCAGATCTGAATCCTGATATTCTCTCTCTCTCTGTCTCTCTCTGTCTCTCTCTGTCTCTCTCTGTCTCTCTCTCTCTCTCTCTCTCTCTCTCTCTCTCTCTCTCTCTCTCTCTCTCTCTCTCTCTTTCCTCCTGACATCCCTCGCTCTGCTCTGGACTTATCTCATCAGGCAGTCTGAAATAAATTATATCAGTGCCCAGACAGGGGGCCCACGCCGGCGTCCTCTGTGACACGCGTAACTTTGGCGCCAATCTTGTTTTGTCATCAATGCATCTAATTTCATGCACGTCCATCGGTAAAGTGATTACAGTTTGACTACAGTTTGATGCATACTGCTACTCAGAATAATAAAAGAGCAACAGAGAACGATGCAAGCAATCCATTAGTGCAGTTACAATCACACAGAGGAAGGGCAATATTTAGAATAGTGGTATTTTTAGACCGACCCAGGTGTATTATTATTGTCAAACATCACTATATTCACTATATTACTTAAGTCACTCACTCTTGTCCCAGTCTACATGCAGGTCAAAGATGCAAATAGGTGTGAACGAGAGGCTTGGAGATGCATTAGAAATAAAACTTTGCAGCTAAATTGCAAAAAAAAAACCTGGCAGGAATACATATCTGCGCTTTTATAATTTATTTGCTGTCAGCAGTAGCTCTGGTCATTTTTACTTTTAATGCAGGGGACCATAACAATAAAACAACACACGCTAGTCCGCATTGAAAGGAGAGTATGCGACAGTGACAGTGATTACGCATCCAAACAAAGGCTGATTCTCACCTCGCTGTTGAAAGCATCTCCTAATCTGCTCCCGCGGTGATCGGACTGCGCTTAAGTGCAGCGGAGAGCCGCATTCACCCGTTCCTCCAGTTGTACTTCGACACTTGAGTCTTCGGTCTTACCGGGTTTACAGGCATTTTGGACATCTTGTTTGAATCTCAGTAGGGCAAGTGATCAAGTTTTCCTGGCGTACATGTAAGTGCAGTGATTGGCACAGTGTTTGTTGCACAACCAAAGTGTCAGTACTGGACATGAAGCTCAAATGGTTCAAGACTGGATTTAACTATAAAGATGTCTTGGGTTAAAAATGAAGTTATGAAAGTTATTTTGTGTTTATTATGACAGTGTCCTAAAGCTGGCAGAGTAGCCTCAGTTTCCCTCGTTTCTCCAGTGAACATCTCACCAATAAATGTTCCCTCCAAACCTCAAACTAGGCCAAAAAGTGCACACATTCCACACGTGTCCACAGAGTGCTAACACTGCCGGGACGCTCTGCTGATAACAAGCTTCCTTCATTTTCATGTGACCTTTTCCTTTGGGCTCTTCATTCACTCCTCTCTCCTGCAGCATTAGCCACGTTTACTGAAGTTTAATCATGCAGGGGGAATATTTCCAGCGTTTTTGTCAGTATTTTTGGAAATGATAAAGGAACTTCATGCTTTGTGCATTCAAAATTTAATTATTCTGTTTTGTTTTCCATTTTTGAATTATGAAACTTGAATGAAAGTAAAAATTGGTACATGTCAAAAATCTATTTGTGGTTTTCTGTCACATGCCACATACATTAATTTAATTTAAAAGGAAAAAGGTTTGAATAGAGGGGTAAATAGAATCAGCTTTTAAGAGTTCCTCACTAAAGGCTCTATATTGCAAGATTTGTGTTTATGTCTCAATATAACTTTATCATCCAGTGGATTGAGTTCCTACAAACCAATTTATCTACACCTTGACGTTCGCGTTCGCAGCGTCTTGAGGCCGGCAGCTGTCAGTGTGAGTGAAGCAAATATAACGCCCGTGTGTGAGCGGCAGACACTATCATCAATCAGAGGTAATCAGACAGGCCATGCATCATTTTGGGGTCTCAAACAGAGGTGCAGAACTTACTTTCAGGAATAGATTTTGGGATGCTATTGTTCACAGGAGTCAAAGTTGCCGTCATCATTTTCATAACAAACTTCTGGCACAAAACCCTGGGATGAGTTTTGAGGTAGTAAATTCTTCAAGATCCACCTTTTGCGATATATTTACATGACCTTTTCCACAGTATGGCATTAAATTATGTCATGTCCTTATGCAATTAGGTGTCCTTCAAAAGTACCTTGTATTCTTGTGAGCGGGGTCACCTCTCCACAGATGTGACTCGAGTTTATGGTGTTTCCTGCTTGTCTCCATAGTGACAGATAAGTTTGATGCATATTGTGGAACATTTCAGACAAAGTGAAAACATCGCCACTGATGATTCTCCACCAGAAAAGTTGCGCAGTGTACCATTTAGGATATAATTCAATTGCCTAAATTACAGTGACGGATGAAGTACTAAAAACAACCACTTAAAACAACAGATAAAGGACCAAAAAATGAATGCAAAAGTAAAAAGTATGACCTTAAAGTACCTTCAGAGTAAGAATGTAAACATATTTCAGTCAGATTTGTAAAACTGTTTTGAATTCTCAACAGAGGCGACTGAGTAACTTTATATCCGTGGTCATGTATATTTATATATTTTTGTTTGTTCAAAGCTGGAACTTGAAGTCCAGACCTTAAGGTAGGAAAATTACTTGTATGTAATGGAGTAGATAGTACAGAGAAGTGCTCTCAAATGAAGCAAAATTGTACAAATGTAAAGTTCAGATACCTTAAATTGACCTTTAATCTTTGTTTCTTTCCACCACTCTTATGTTGCCCTCTTTACTGACACCTTGTAATTGGAGGTAGCAATAATTGGCACACTGTATGTTACTTAAAATGCATTAAATGTCACTGTAAACACCAGAGCTACGCAGAAGGAATAGCGAGCATATTTAGACTACTCTGATTTTGAATGCCTCGTATGATGCATGTTGTAATTAAGCCGGTGTTGTAATGATGAAGATATCCGGTGTGCACATTGCCGCTCTCTTGGCAGTAACGCTCAGTCTCCTCTTCTGCCCTCCATCTCCTGTCCACTGCCTGGGGCCAATTATTTCCATCTAGGAACCAGCATGGTCGACTCAACGGTTCCACTACCCGCTGTGCCTGCCCCTACCTTTGAGCCCTGGTCCTCTGGTGTAACTAAAATGCCACATAAAACCGACATTACATTAGCTTCTCCCCCTGCACTCGCTGAAAAGGTGTACCGGAAACATTGTGTACATTTTATCCCTGCAGGCTTTAAACCATCAGAGAATTGGAGCTATATAGGGCTTAAACTTTCAATGCTTACCTAATCCCGGGACTTTCCTGTGAATGGTTATTTCTCACTGAGTCAGGATTGAAACCAAAGTGATCCTGCTGTCTGTCAAAAGCAGCAGCTCACACACACCTCCCTTACTCGGCGATAGGAGCTGGTGCAGCTTTCATCTCCTTCCTCTGAGCACAAAGTCTGCGCTGTGCTGCTGCTGCTGGGGCCTCGCCAACCAAGGAAGTGCTCTGACGGTGACTGCAAAATACAAAATCACCCCACAGACCCTTTTAGTGTTTCTAAATACAATGGACAATGGATGTGTTTCAAAAAAGTGCTGCTGTACTTTGAGCAAACCGTAATGCATTTTCTAGGGAGGAGGTAGCGCTGTCTGTTAAATATATCACTACCACTTTATGATATTTGTGAGGCCTCAATAAAGCAAGAACAAAGACATAATTGATAATGAATAACTTGATTATATCTTACTAACTGCTTAATTAAGGAGTTAGCGTTTGGAGTATTCATAAACCATTGTATTTTACGAACCATAAGTCGCACCAGAGCAAAAAATGCATAATAGAGAAGAAAAAAACATACATAAGTTGCACTGGAGTATGAAATGCGGTTGCAAGTGTGAAAATAACAAATAATATCACATATAAGTCGCTCCGTAGTATAAGTATAAGTATATAAGTATAAATATAAGTATAAGTCGCACCTCGGCCAAAACGATGAAAAAAGGTGCGAATAGTCCGGAAAATACAGTAGTTCGTTACAAGTTAATACATTGTTCATGCTTTATAGGTTAATAAATGTGTAGCTGTTAGAAAGTGTTACCAATATATCAAACATGTTTCTTTCTTTTAGTTTTTTTTTACAACATACCCAGGAAAAAATTTATATAATAATAATCATTATTAACTAATAATCGTTTCAATCTGATTTGTTTTATTTTGTAAGTCCATAAACAACACAAAAAGCAAAAATCATTGTACTGTTTATGTTTAAATTTACTCAATTAAACAAGGAAAATGTTTTAAATAATTGTATTTTCCTCATTCCCTTTTATTTTTTTTACAATGATAAACAAAAACATGTGTATAAGATAAGAAAGCCTTTATTTGTCCACATAATGGGGACATTTTGGTGTTGCACGCAAGTAGATACAGAAGTAAAAGAACAGATAAACTCATAGGAAGCTTTAAAAAAAACACTCTTAATAGAAAAACTCTTATAAACAAAACTCTGAAGTACAAAATGCTTTTATTTGTACAACCATAATCAAAAAGATGATGTGTTCTCTGCGTGTGCTTTGTTTCTGTGGCTTTTGTTTCTTTTTTTCCAAGAGTGCATTCACATAAGCACTCCAAGACCACTAAATACCTATTGAGAGGTTAAGTATGACAAATACAGTTCTCTTAATAAGTTCTTGAAATTCTACCTACTCTTTTTAAGTACCATTATACTTTCTGTTTTTATGTACACAAGCTTGTTGACATGTTACTCAATAAAAATAAAGAAAGTAAAACTAAAATGATCTAGATGGTTTGGGGAGCAGATAACCAAATGTCACTGTAAATTAAAGCTGGGTAAAAGAAGAGAAGATTGAGCAAATTGAGAAATGGGAATGAAGCATGTGCTATAAAGCAGCTCTAACCACTGAGCCATGTCAAATCATTACGTGTTAAACAACAAGGCACAGTAGTAGAGCGCTAGGCTGAAAGTTAATCAACTAATTGCAACCAAGTCAACTAATTCAGTAATCATAAAATCATTAATAGTCTATACCTGGTTCGGCAACCCTAAATGTTCAAAGAGCCATATCGGACCAAAAAAACAAAACACTAATCTGTCTGGAGCAGCAAAAAAAAAAGAAGCCTTATACAAACATTGAAGGGAACAAAGGCTGTAAGTGTATATTAGCTATATTAGCCTAGAATCAGAATGACTGGCCTACAAATACATGAGCATTCCTGATTAAATGTTTATTTTCCCTGCAGCGCCCCCTGGAGAGAGTGACTACTCTGCTATACGATTTGGTCATTTAAGTTTAACTTCCATTACAATGTTAATATGTTATACCTTGTTGCATTGATGAAAATATAGAAATACAATTAAGAAATCTGATTTGTTTTGGTGTCATTTCTATTTTGAGGATTTGAAAAAAACAAAAACGCAGTCCTCTTCAAACCTCAATAACAACACAATCCTCTTCTCTTTCCCCCGTATCTGGGCAACAGTGGGATTGAACACAGCCTGCAATTATATATTTGATCATTTCTTGTTGCGGCCCATCAAAGTTCACATACCTGAATATCAGCGCTGCCTGTTCGATATATCGATCACATCACACGACTCATCACAGGCACTTGAGCTGAATTAATGTCCTTGATTTGCTGATTGATGATGATGCCTGTCATTTTAATGTCTCTTTCCTTCACTGTCTTTGCAGAGAATCCTTCATGTCATCCTGGAAATGTCTTTCCAAATAACTATTTTTGTTATTTGACAACTTCTCATTACAAAGCAAACAATGCAGACAATCCTTCTGCATTAGCAATGAAAGCAAATTATTCGGTCCATTCTACCTTGAATCCTCTGTTCTCATCATTTCTTTTGTTCCGGTTGGTTTTTACAAAAGCTGTGCCTCCCACGTGCGCTGTGCCACGTGTGTCGCAGGCTATGACGCAAATCTTTGTTGACAGAAACATTTTTTAAAACATTGAAAAACGTTAATAATGTTTGCGTCATGTTTGCCCTCCTATAGAAACCATAATATTTGAACAACAAATATATCCCCCCATCCACATTTTCATACATTTTTGAGGAGGGCGCTTAAGAGCTGCATGCGGCTCCGGAGCCGCTGGTTACCGACTCCTGGTCTGTACAGACTGTAATAGAGGCCATGTGCTGACAGAAGAGGTAATTAAAAAAACAGTTATTACAGCAACAAGAAATGTGTGAAATGTGTGGCTTGTTTTGTCTGTAACTCGATCAATGTCCTCAAGCGAAATCACTTCAACTTTAGTTGAGTCAAATTTGGTCAAAATAAAAAAAAAATTAAAGGTCTTTTGCAATCAACTAATCGATTAATCCAAAGAACAATCACTAGATCAATTAATTATCAAAATAATTGTTGGACTATGTGTTTTTTAATTCATTTTTATTTACCAGATAATGAGATCGAAACCTCTTTTTCAAGGGTGACCTGTTAGTTGCATCCCTAGTATGTTTTAAGAGTGCGAATGCAGGTAACACTGATGGGAATGAACTCATGGTGTGTTAAGATCTCATCTGAGCTAAACAAATGAAACCTGTTATAGTCGCTTATATTGCTTGTCCCAAATCTGTGCACATGTTCTTTTAAATGTCACCTTTGTGGAAGTGCAATAGCCAGCTGCTTTATATTTTCTGAAGTTATGTCTCGTACTTACCGCGGCTTCTTTTTCTTTTTTCCAGAAAACACATTTCCTACATCTTGCTGTGCTGTGGCTTTTTAAGGCAGAGGGATTACACGTTATACCCAGGCCCCCGGATATACACTGCAGACCGATGTCCCACTGACCCTCCCAAGTCTGCAATTTTGTGAGGTTCTTTTGGAATACAGCACACCCAGCGTCTGCCTCTCTGGATGGGGCACTCTCACTCGGCCCTCCCCTGCTCACGACCGTGGTACTTGGCAATCCTATTACCCCTCAACAGCCACATGGAGGGGCGATAAGAGCCGACGGAGGGGCAGAGCTCAGCCTCCTTTAGCTGCGGTGGGTGGCTTAACCATGGGAACAATGGTCCATGTGGCAACACGCGCATCATTTCAGCAGGAATTTGTTCTGCAGAAGATGTATAGGTTTTATTAAAGATAGACTTGCTGGAATTGCAGAGGGAAATAGTGTTAAAATAGTGTTAAATATGTCACAAAAGAGAATATGGAGATGGAGGCTCAGAGAAGGCAAAGAAGCAGCACAGAAATGAAATTATTGGCACTGTAACGAACAAATAAACAAACCGTGGAAAAAGTGTCTTACAAGAAAATGACTGCACTTACTGAGAGGAATAGAAACTCATTTTAACAGATGCCTTTAGCAACACTTTGGAACTCTTGGATAGCTTGCCACTTTTCCGTAAATAAAAAGACAAAGGAAAATGTGTGAGAAAAAGTGTTGCATATCAAACTAAATCTCTTTTGACTGAAAATTAGTTGTATTTCATTACAAACGTTTCTTCCTTTTCTCAATACACTTTATGCTAGAAGATTGTGCCAATTTTGTCTAGAGAATCCTTGTACTACTTGGCAACATGAAAAAAAATAAAATTAAACAAACAACAACACAACAACAACAAAATATAAATAGCACGATTTGTTTTCTTATATGTACTAATACTAATAAAAATGTATGATTTCCACATGCATTTCCCGAAAGAAAACACTACAGACTTTCATTTATTCCTCCAAAGTCTGACCTCCATGTCCAGACAGTATGTTTTTACTGAACCTCTCGATTAAGAAGATGGAACGTAATCACTGACGATTAGAAATGACTGAATCTCGATCTCAATTCGATTAACTGAGAGGAACACGGTTGATCCTCGTGACGCTTTGTACCCACAGCAGTTGCAGTAAGCTATTAATAATTGTATGTATCTTATTTGAACAAACCAGAATCTCATCTCTTGAGACCATTAGAGATTAAAGTGTGTTTTCTGTTCTCTGGATGTGCAGCTCTGTGCGGGGAGCTGGCAGGGGGTTGCGCTCTCTTATCACATACTGTATTAAACCTCCCTCACCACCGCAAAGGAGTGAAGGGGATTCCATTCTTTTCCCCAATGCTGTAAAGTAATTCTTTCTTATGTATATCTTCTGGTTATGTTGTTTATGTTTGTCCACTTTTCACAATTCTTATGTGTAATAATAAAGTCTCAAATATGATATACAGTATATACAGTGAGAACAGAACAACAGTGCAAACTATGAAGTGTGAAAAGGTTAACATGTGTTATAGTGTTCATGAGTCCAACAGCAGAGGGAAAGAGAGTGAGAAACTTCAGAGAGATATTGAAGCCACTCCCGTCCCAGAGTTGCATTAGAACTGAAGAAGAGTCTTGGATGAGTGGCAAAATGTAATTCACTCTAAAAGCTTTTGTCCAGTTGACAGGATTCAGCCTCCTTTTCTACCATGTTCGATCACCTTTAGTCCCTGGGCAGTCTCATGTTTATAGATTATATATTGATTATCCATCCATCCATCCATTTTTCTACTATATCGATTATAAAACAAATATTAGGGCAAATTCACTTGACAAAAACCATTAGAAAAAAAAGCATTCATGAACACACAATCCATAAAATAACCATTATTCATATCAGTAGAGGGCGTAGCCTTTTATGGATGGGGAAGCAGATCTGCGGTGTTAATATTTAGTGGATAATACAAAAGTGAAAGGGTGGGTTTTGTACCAAACGCCTATCCTACTGAGCTAAACTCACATACCAGAAAGATGTGCTGAAAGGATTAAATAAGATCACTTCACAGACCAATTCACTACTCCAATTAGCGCTCTGTGGTGTTAAATCACTGCCTGTATTTCGAACTAACATCCAATCATTAGAAATGTGAACAGAGCCGTAGCTACAAACAAAGCTTTGCCACAAACAAAGAATTGTAGCTTTGCTTTTTCTCTGCACATGCTTAGTTAGGGAAAAACCTGCAAACATCCACACAGGTTTATTCAGCGTGATTTGAGCATGTGTGGTCCTCAGAGCGCATGTGCAGACCTCAAAAAGAAGAGGTCTATCTCAGGGGTCCCCAACCTTTTTGCACCACGGACCGGAATAATGTAGGTTTTATTTTCACGGACCGGTGTGTGCCAGTTTATGTCGTGGTCAGGTTAACTTGCTCGGAAGTGGGCGGGGCTTAGGCTTCCATTCGATTCAGCTCGGAAAAGACGCATTTGTACATTAAGTGTACTATACCAAAAGATCCGAATTGGAGTAACATAACGTACAGTTACACGTGTCCTCAGACTGGTGGAAGCTCATCAGATAAATATGGCAAAAATAAGTGCATAAAAATTACAACCCACCACACGCTGAATCAGTGGGAGCCCTGCACGTGTTTCTGTGCCATGAGATGGTCCCATCTAGGAGTGATGGAGACAATGACACCCGCGGTGTGTTTAATCACAATTCGCTCCGTAGTTTTGTCTTGTTGCCGTCACGACACGGGAAGTAGCGCTCAAACTCTTGTAAAAGTAAAAACAGGTGATCACGTAGCAGCTGGAGAATGCTGGCCCAGGAGACGTGTCCTCCAAAATCCCCTCTGGCTCCTCGTCTGCTCCTCACTTGGCCTTTTCCCCTTTGCAAAAAATGCTCTCCAAAGACTTTTGTTTTTTACTCATTTTCACTAGCTTGTGGTTCTACTTTTGAGCAGCGTGTTTGATGCGACGCATCCGCGATGACGTATCATGTATAATGCACGTATCAGAAATGTTCTCACGCAGGACAAGAGCAGAGATATAATATACTTGTCATTATATTTAATGGATTTCATTGGCAATTTCCTATAAGGCTTTTCATTATACATCCACAGACGAGTTTATTAGTTTCATGAGGGACAGGCGAAAGTTACGTCGGAGAAGATGCGTCACTGATTATTTCCATTTATTGCCCGGTGGTTGGGGACCCCTGGTCTATCTAATTTTAGAGAGCGGCAAGTGAACAGGCCTCCTAACACGGCCATAGACTGAGCCGCTGCAGGAGAAGAAGAAACAAGCTTCCTGTGCAGTATTGCCCAGCAGCTGACTCCTCGTGACTGAAGTTGTTTACCTATTCGATCTTAATTCTTAATGTGCTTGCGTCATTGACAGGTCGCTTTATTGTAACACATGTGAGAGTGAAGGTGCTGACAGTGCTTTAACCCTCGCATCAAAGCCCCTGCTCCCCTCTTCTCTCTCCTCAGTACTGTTCCTCATTATACTCAGGCCTATAGCATGCGATGCAGGATCCCCACTGTAAGGCTTGAACCCTGTCAGGATGGAAAAAAGACTCTGTGCTTCATCTGTACGTTTTGAAATCCATCTCCAATTAATGAGATGGCACCCCCGACCGCCGGCACACCCGCTACCAGAGGGTTACACGTGAAGGAAAGGGAAACAGGCTACTGTTAACCGCGTGAGTTTAAATTAATGATATTAACAGTTCTCCAGTCAAATTTAGGCATGCTCGTTATCTACGCTGACGTCTCTGCTGTTTATAAGAGCCCTCTCAGGCTTTGCTATTGTTGATATGCATGTACTGAAGCATCATGGACTAGTTTCCCCAAAGGATGGCTCTCTTGTACATGTGTAGCAGTGACGTAAGCAAGGCAGCGGCTGTGAGTCAGTGTGGCCTCTAGGGAACACGTCAATGCCACAGGATTTATAACCACGAGGACATTGCCATATGCACTGTTGTGTAAGAAATGGTGTATTTGGTATGGATTCTGTGATTCTGAACCGCAGGCCTGTTTCTTCTTCAATCAAATGATTACCATAATAACCTTAAAGATGCACAAATATGTAAAATTTCTGGAAGACAGCCTACTGCCACCTGCTTGTCTCCATGGAAGTCTTATAGATAGAATGGGCAACTCGTCTGATTGGAGGACATGATAGTGTGGGGGAAACGCTTTGTTGATGCAATAGGAAATCTCATTTTTTTCACTCTTCTAATACATTTCCTGGTGAATGTGTATTTCAAGCACAGCAAATTCAAATCCAGTTATAATTGAGATTTAACAAAAAAAAATAGCAGGTGGCTGTTCGATCACTTGATTCTTTTCCTCGTCTTTGTATCTGTTTTGGTTGTATTTGGTACAATAACAATTCTTTAAGTCTGCGTTTGCCCTTGTAGTTGTTGAACAGTGGGGGATAGAGCAGCTCTTCTACATTAAAATGAATGGATTGCTTCCCTCACATGTCTATTGGTGGGCGTTCCCTCGGATGCCGTCTGTAACTATTGCTTTCCCTGGACTCTTCCACAGTATGGCGTTAATTATCTGCTCACAGTAAGAATGCATGTGTTTCAAAGCAATAAACCACTTAGTATTGTTGAATAAATGCAAGACTGCACATAACAATGGCTTATTTTACCACACCTTTCATCCTTGGAACATTATGAGCGTTTCTGTTAGTTAATGGGCCAATTCAATAGTAGACTGAGGGCCAACTTGCCTAAGGGCTACATTTTGCAATCAGGCCACAGTTTTGATGCCCCTGATTTTGACGATTTGGTTCAGATCGATTTCTGTACTAAAGATTCTAAAGATTTATTCATGCTTATAACGTTTGATGGAATCACAATCACATGGAAACTTCAAAATGCCACCTTTTTATTTGCTGTTTCGCCTCCAAAGTTTATGAACAACAACTTGGAAGTGACTTTATGACTGTATCCTCCTCTGCTCCTCTGTGATATAGTGTGGCCTTTAAGGAACATATACGGCGTCTATGCCATTGGATTTATAGTCATCTACTGGCCTGTGCATTATCAGTCATCAGCGGTGACACCGGCTTAAAAACGGCCACGCCACAAGATCCATCTTATTGAAGTATTGACTGATTAGTGTCATCTGAGTTTGTCACACTTCCTCCGAGACATAGAGATATACCGGATAAGGGGACACACACGCAGCACAGTGGAACCACCTTTAGCCCGTCTCATTTCTCTGTTTTGCTGCATCAGCTTCTGTGGAGGTGAAAATATAATAGAGAGGAGGTGAGGACAGAGAGAAGGTGAAAATGAGTGGTGCGGCAGGTGGGATGCTCATTTGAATTTAAAGTCACCTTTGTGCATGGATTTCAGTGGCGGTTAATATAGTTTGGGTGAAAAAAAAACCTGTTTAATCAATATTTGACTGTCACCTTTGTGGGAAGCAATTTGCAGAAGGTGACAAGGAAAGTCAACTCTAGTGGGTAAGAATGTGTATTATAATTGCAGGTGCACCATGGCTGGTCGAGAACTCAAAGCTGAAATATGTAACTTTTCTGGAGTTTGTCTCCCTGGAGGTGTTAAGGAGGCCAGGTTAAAGGTCAGATCAGTGGTAATCAATGTATCTTTGAGCAATTATTAATAACACTCATGTAGTTTACCTGCCGCACTGTTCATGCGTATGTAGGTAAAATGATACGCAAATTAAAACAAGATCCTGATTCTCCGGCATTTAAATCAACTTAAGCATGACGTGTCAGGTCAACGAGTACATTCTCCACTTAGAGGGGATGACCACAACTGTGCACTAAAAAGACGCAACGCCTTCTGGAGTTCCACGTTACAAACTCTCAGCACGAGTGGCTTCAATAATGAACTGTTATTTAATAGAGTGTTGTGATTTCTGAAAAGTGTGGTAAAATAATTGTGAATATGATTCTCCTTCCTCTGAGGCAGGAGGAGGTTTAACACAAACCTTTATGCACCAAAAAGAGTTTTTATATGCTCCTAATAACCTAAACAATATTGTCATCATTATGCATGTATTTCTACACATATAATGATGATGTGACATAGTTTGTATAAATAATTGTGGTTAATTTGGAGGCTAATTGTGAATGTGTCTTGTCCATGTACATGATTTGTCTAATGACTCTCTGGGGCAGTTCCTTATCTAATATAAGGAGAGCAGAAGGGGCTGTCTTCATACCTGATGAAGGTCAAAGGGACTGAAATGTCGTCTGAATAAATTAATCAAGAGTGAGACAGTGTTTTTCTAACGTCTTCATCTAATCTAACTGGTGCAGAGGTTGCAATTTTAGGTAATCAAATCTCCACTACAACAAACAAATATTGAGTATACTTAGGTGTATACTTAGTCTCAGATATGAATGATCATGGGCATGTTTAAAATGTGCACTGTAAACTGAATACTTATTTTAAAACATTACAATCAAAAGTAGAAAAAGCTTCAGTTGTAGTCATCTGGACTCAGTTTGAAAAAATAGACGTTTTGACTCTCATCCAAGAGTCATTGTCAATAACAGAATTTAGGTCGAGAACTCCGATATTAATACTGTTCTGTGGTAAGACCCGCCCATTGGGCGGAGCCTTCCTGAAGTAGAAAGAGTTGTTTGTTTCAACAGAAACCCCCCCATGTCCGAAATGCCCTCTCAGCCTGTGGTTACCCCGCTTGGGCTCTCAACAGAGTGAAGAGAACCAAGAAGCAGGACAAAAGGGAAACTGAACAGAGAAGGAAGGGTGTTTCTATCCCTTATGTGTCTGGCCTGTCGGAAAAACTGCAGAGAATTTTTAGACAACACGAAGTCCCTGTTTATTTTAAACCAGGAAACACTTTAAGACAAAAACTGGTTCACCCAAAGGACAAGTTGCCGACTCAAAAACAGAGCAATGTAGTTTATTCGATCCAATGCAGTGAAGAAAGTTGTAAAGAACGGTACATAGGTGAGACGAAACAGCCTCTACACAAGAGGCTTTATCAGCACAGAAGAAATACTAGTTCAGGACCACAGAGCGCCGTGCATCTCCATCTTGAAGCCTCTAATCACTCGTTTGAAGACGGTGAGGTGAAGGTTTTAAGCAGGGAGAAAAGATGGTTTGAAAGAGGAGTCAAGGAAGCTATTTTTGTTAAAAAAGAAAGACCTTCTTTAAACAGAAATGGAGGGCTTAGGTTTCATCTTCCTGTTATTTATAATGGGATTCTGAACCCCTGGAAAGGTAAAGGACATTCAGATGCTAATCAGGTACTCAGGGTGGTTGAGCCAGGGTCTCACAAAGACAAAGAGGTTTCTAATAGCCCATTAAGATTCTGAATAGGCTAGCTCGGTAGATACAAGGGGGAGTTTCTGTTGAAACAAACAACTCTTTCTACTTCAGGAAGGCTCCTCCCAATGGGCGGGTCTTACCACAGAACAGTATTAATATCGGAGTTCTCGACCTAAATTCTGTTATTGACAATGACTCTTGGATGAGAGTCGAAACGTCTATTTTTTCAAACTGAGTCCAGATGACTACAACTGAAGCTTTTTCTACTATGGAACACGCCTGGACGAATGAGGGATTACACCGACATTACAATCAAAACACTTGCAAGAAAAATTACAATGGTATTTTTTTCCTCCAAAATCCTGCCCTATAGTGCATCATTAATACAATATAGGAAATAAGAACACAAACCTGGAAACTGAAGTGTATCAATCATGATCCTTACTGCACACTGCTCTATTTGTCCTTAAAGGTGCCATAACATGCTTTTTTTCACGTTTCGTAGTCTATCCTAAGTGTATAATTGATAATAATAAGGGTTGTGCACCCTTAACATAATAGTTAAGAAATATCACCCAGACCTTGGACCCCCTCACCAACCCGGAAATGCAGACAGATTGGTTTGATATTCGCCCCCACCCTTGCGAAGAGCGATCTGGCTCCCCCGCCCAACCCGTGACATAGTCTCAGAGCGCGTGTGTGCCCCGCCCACCCGTGACGTAGCCCCATATATATATATATATATATATATATATATATATATATATATATATATATAAATAAAAGTCTTATTTCCTGGTTTTTCGTATCGGATAGAACTTCTCTCCGTTTATTTTCCCGGTTGCCTTATCAATTGCCTCATAAACCTTCACCATTGTGATAATAGTAAAGAATGCGATATAATTAATGAAGTTTTGGGCCTCTTTGAGCCGTGTTTCGTCGTAAATCGAAGCAGAAAAACTCCGGGGCTTGTATTGGGAGACACAGCCTGCAGCAGCGTAGAGCCGGGGGGAAGGGGGCGGGAGGCGGGAGGGGGAGGCGGGTGGACAGGGGGGAGGGGGAGGGTGAGGGGGGATGATGACAGGTGCCTGTGGTTATGACGCGGTCTTGTAGCCACCGCCGGTCAGTTTGGAGATTCGAGGAAAGGAGATAGTCTGTAATATAGCTAAACACTGCGGGAATCAATCAAAAACAACACTCTGGGTACATATATGAAGCACAAATAGCAATGTAAAAATGTTAAAAGCTCTGAAAAGTCGATTTTGCATGTTATGGGACCTTTAAAGCACACAAGACATTAGTTGTAGAATAGGCACCAAATCTTCCCTTTATCAGAATTGTTTGTGATGTATAAATGAGAAAAAATGCAATCCAGAATTTTAAAATATATATATATATATATATATATATATATATATATATATATATATATATATATATATATATATATATATATATATATATATATATATATATATATTTTACTCCTCAATATGCTGAACTGTGAAAAAGGTGCCTCAAAACCCATTAGTCTGCCCTGCTGAAAATACCAGCCTTGATAGAAATGGTCCTTTGATGAGAAAATTAGCCTTACTCTGCTTAATGGAACATTACATCCATGGAGAAAAAAAAAATCACAGTTGGGACAATTTGTGGCAGCACCTACAAGCATTATCTTGCATTTTCACATGGAACGTTAAATAAAAGACCTTCTTTTCCCTGTTGGCTTCAGCACTCAATCTGGAGCCATTGTTTTTCACTTCAGTTGCCATCAGTGTCTCGGGGAAAAAGCAGAGCACAGCAGAAACAACGTGGTTAATCTTCTACGGCGGCACTGGTCAATGGAAAGTTCTCCCTCTCTGTCACTCATATGTTTCTACTCTGATCAAGCAAAATATTATGACCACACAACTATCAAGAAGAGTCAGACTTGGATTGAACGACACTGGCCAGCCTTCATTTCCTACTTGGATTCCTCCTGTCAGCTAAGCATTGATCCTTCCCTCGACTACTTTTGATAGATGCTTATTGAAGATCTGGAAAGCCTCACAAGAGCGCCAATAGCTTTTTGGAGACTCTCTGTCCATGTTATTTATAGCCATCACAAGTTGGCTGATCTGATGTAAAACTTTCAAAGCCATAGCATTTTTTACCTTCAACTCATCGAAATGTTAACCTACAAAAAAGTAATATGGTGTAGATGGAGCCAAGTATTTTCTTTTTATATTATTTTACTTTATTTTATTTTTCAGATTTATTAACAAACAGAGCAAAAAAAGAGCAATCAAGACATAAGGAGCCCAAAGAAAACGTCCCATTTTGTCCACGGTCTGTCGAATTTGTCTATTAGTCCAAAAGTGATCCTTTCCATTCTACGAAAGTCCAAAGGAATGTCTGTCCAGTCCCTGATTGTTGGCGTGATTTGTGTCATCCATTTTTTTGTGATGGCCTTTTTTGCCGCTGCCAAGAGTATGTTCCAGAGGTAACTGTTTATTGTCTCCATGGCAGGAGCCCTCAAGCCCAAGAGCATAGTTCCAAAATTAAGAGGAATGGGAATGCCAAAAATTGTTTGTAATGCAACCGTAATGTCAGTCCAAAACCTTTGAACAACAGGACAGTCCCAGAAGACATGATAGGGGATTGCCTCCTGGCTGCCACTTTTCTCCAACACTCTGCATTTCCCTGTGAGTAATGGACACTTTGACATGGGGTTATGACAAAACGTGACATATTCTTCCAACAAAACTCTCTCCAAACATGTGATTTGAAGTCCTCCACGGGGATGTACAAACATCATCCCATGCTTTGTCTGTCAAAACAAGACCACCCTCTCTCTCCCACTTTTTAAGAAATATATTTAGTAGAGAAACTGTCCAGATTAGAAATGCATTGATATCATTTATATATAATTCCCCTTGAACGTTCCGATTTATAAGCCTTGATAAACATCTCAGTCAGAGGGCTACAATGGTCATTAGCTTATTTCATTTCTGTTTTATAGTAACGCCTTTTAATTTGTAAAAAAAAATCCTGTTTCTCCAAGTCAATTTCTTTTTTCAACATTTCAAAGCTTTTAATTTGATTATCTTTTACAATCTGGTGAAAAAACATTATACCTTTTGTAATCCAGACCTTGAATTTTGAGTTGGTACAAAACGTTGGTCAAGTATTTTCATTATTTTCCTTCTTACAAATAAGAGGTATAAGCAAGGTACCGACATAAAGAGTGTTGTGGTATAATACTATGTCAGAAAATATTATGATATATATAAGAGCACTTGATTGTATGTATACGCCCTTCAGGGTTCAGGGACATATAAAACTAACAAATGTACATCTTGCTTCAAATAGTGCATTTATTCCTCTGTTTCTCTCGTACAGCCATGTATTATACGTGAAAATGGCTCTAAAATCCTCTGCACCGCTCAGTATTCATGCACCAAAGCCAATGAGGCTCGTGTCATATGGCTCCTTATGAATAGAAATGGATAACATTATGGACGGCTACATTTCAACCTTGTAATGTTGCTGTCATTGTTGAGCCCTGTATGCCACGCCAGAGAAATATCCCAGCATCCCACGAGAGAAATTTCATTCTCACACAGCAATAAGTCCGACGGCATCCCCAGAATATCAAATCGCGGTGGGGGAATGAGTGGAAACAAAATTGCTATAGGGTAAAGTGGAAAGACATATTAAAAACACACAGAGGCAATGGGAGGGGCCAGTATTGTTATCTAGGTGCAGGTCACGGGAGCATCCGAGCTAATTTAGTGGAGTAGCCCGAGTGGATGCTCAGAAATGACACTCGAGTCGACTGTATATCTCCTCTGACATTTTCTTGTTATTTGATGTGCTGAGAGATCCAGTTCATGAACAGTGAAATCCACAAAATCCACAAGTATATTGTAAAAACAACACTTAATCATTACAATATTAGTTTGCACTCTGTCTGCATCTAATTATATGAACGTTTTAATCAACCGCTAACCCAGGAATAAGCGTTGCGATTGACTGAGCATGTGCGGTCCACCCCTGCTCTCGCTTTGCCGTCTGAAAAAGCAGTTCTAAAGCTGTGCACGCGCCTGAATATCAATGGATCTGAATAAGATGAGTTGGACATTTAAATACTTAGGCCTTCCTTGCACGGTTTTAAATACTTCAGCTTGAATAACTTTGCCAATGTTTGTTTACTGGTTGGTTTGTCAAAGAAGAAGCTTGTTAAACGTCTGTGTTGGTTAAATATGTATTTCCCTGTGTCCCTGTGTTGGTTAAATATGTGACTGACCGTGGCCAATCCAGTTACATGTCTACCCGGAGACATTTTGAGTTATTCACAGATTCTGAAAGTGTGAATTCAAAGCTTTCCAATGATGTCTCACTCATGTAGAGCTGATAATATTTAAGTAAGTTGTGGTCATTTGAATGTATACAACTCTCAAACCCATTCACTGAGAAAACGGCTTCCAAAGTTTCTCACCGGAGTGAGCCCAGAGTCACAGGGGGGGCGGGGCTCATTTGCATCTCATTGAGATAAGCCCTCCCCCCTGTCACACTGACACCACCTTCCCCTACAGCTGTCACTGAAGACTCAAGAGGAGTGTTGTTATTGATGGTAACTGGACTTGAATCAGAATTAGAAGTTACTATATTAAAATGGAAATACTTGGATTACAAAAGGCCCTGAATAGAATCAAAGAATCAGAATGAGAATAGGGTTCATTGCATTTGTCAATAAACATAATTCACAGGTGATTCAGTGCACCAACAATGGTGCACTGAATGATTCAACACAAACAACAAAAGATAAGATAAGATAGCCTTTAATGTTACAACGCAGTAGATACAGGGGGAAAGGACAGTAACTTATAGGAAGTTTAAAAAACACTATTAATAGAACTCTTATAAACAGATGCCAGGGCCAGGTATACGAACTGCAACGGGTCCATGGCTTTGAATATATGAGATAATAGATATGATATGTACACCACCAGAGTCCAATTACATCAGAGATCACATCCTCATCCTCTTCTTCATCTGTGCACTCTTCAGTGCTGTGACTCTCGGCTCTTGGCATCAAAGCTGTAAACAAATAACAGGACATTTAAGAAATGGCTAACTATTTCACATAAAACACTCATTAACTATTTTTTTTTTTTTAACACAATGTGAGAGTTTCAATCTAAATACCTGAAGTGCTGATAGCTCTTGATCTTTGGAAGCCGTCTGAAGAAGGGACACAGATGCTTCTGCCAGTCCAAGTTCTTGACAAACACTTTGCCATCCGCCGTTCCAACAAGCTGTGGGATATTGAGGTGAGACTCAGGAGAGCTGTTTTCCACTACCTGATGACAAGGGCGACACTGTAAAAAAATGAGAACAGAAGAAACATATCTTAAGCAGAGAGCAGCACTGAAGTTTTGCCAGGCTAATGTTTACACATTACAGTAGTCAAATAATATAAACTAACCTCATCGATGTCTTCCAAAGTGTCAACCCTGGTCTTCATGTATGCTCGCTTGATAATCTGATGATCTGTGCGTGGCCTGCAGCTCCTGATGTGTGGGAGAAGCTGTTTCCACAGTGATCTGAAGCTTGATATACAAACTGCAGGCTCACCTGAAAAACAGATGTTGCTTATGGTTAATTATTCTCTAATCATTAAAACACGAAAATCACCAAAATAATGTTTTACACTTACCACGCTCCTTAGCAGACTTCACGTAGAGACAGGTCATGTCAGTCAGGGTGTCTTTGCCAATTCTGAAAAGGGGGATAAAAGGATTAGGGTTAACAGTAATATGGGAATAACACGCTTCACAGATAACAGTTCACATTGTGACGTTAACGGTGTATTTAAGATGCAAAACGCGGAGATATTGGGACATCTGCCATCGGCTAGCGATGCTAGCTAGCTCACTTGAGATAACACGGCTCGTAAAAGCAAAACACTTGCAGAACAGCACCCCAAAACATAAACATACACTCGAGTTTAAAACCGGCGCACATTAAAGTGATTAAAAGCGGGTGTTTTAGTCGCAAAGCTTACCTGGTTCAGCCGTCCTGTTGTCTCTTCCAACACCGTGCACAGAGAGACACACAGGAAGCTGATAATGGCCAGGCAAGCGCGTGATTGGTTCGAGTGACGCAGTGCGTAAGCCACGTGACCAGAAGTGGTATCGGGAGTTGTAGTTTTTTTCTCTTCCCTCGCCGAAAAATAACCCGATAACATAGCAAAGTTTAGCTTACAACTTAGCTCCGAATAGCTGCGTTTAGCTCCGGGCCTAACAGCCGGTTTAGCACCATAAAAGAGACACAAAGCACGACCCACGGGTCAAGAAATACTACATAAGTATATAATTTGTACAGACAAAACGCCGAAAAATAACCCGATAACGTAACAAAGTTTAGCTTACAACTTAGCTCCGAATAGCTGCGTTTAGCTCCGGGCCTAACAGCCGGTTTAGCACCATAAAACAGACACAAAGCACGACCCACGGGTCAAGAAATACTACATAAGTATATAATTTGTACAGACAAAACGCCGAAAAATAACCCGATAACGTAACAAAGTTTAGCTTACAACTTAGCTCCGAATAGCTGCGTTTAGCTCCGGGCTGTGGGGGTAACAGCCGGTTTAGCACCATAAAATAGACATAAAGCACGACCCACACAACCCACGGGCCAACCCACGCCGAAAAATAACCCGATAACATGGTGATAACAGCAAGTAGTCACATTAAGCCCGTATTGCAGAGTGCACTGAAGCAACATGTTAGCTTAGCATTAGCTCCACCGGAGCAGACAAGTAAGATTCTAAAGTGATCACGAGACTGCCTTAAAACACAGCGTTATTAAAGCAATAATTTAGTAGTAAAGTAAAAGTGTACCTGAGTAAACAGTTCCGTTGCAATGTAGTCCAGGAAATGTAAGCTCTGAAGACTGTGCTCTGCAGACGGTCTGGAGTAATGAGAGGAAAACACGGAGCACGCAGCTGTAGCCATGCGGATCACAGCTGATTGGTGGAAAATGTAAACAACACGTTGGCTAGAAAAAGGTGACGCCCCCCAGGAGAGCAGGAAAAAGACCCGAAAACTCCACATTTTTAACAGCTTAATGTATACGTTTAAGACAACCAATAGTGTTATCTGAAGCACACAGGGGCTTATTCATAACTTCAACTAGCACATTCTGCAAAAAAATGAAAATCACAAATTTGGGGAAAAAAAAGTAAAATGCTGTTTTTCTCAGTTTCACCGAGGCCGACATGGTCCGACAATTGCCGTGGCGAGTCACATATGTGCTTTTGGGCGTTTGCAGTGTTGTCTCCCCCTGTTGTTTTTGTATGTGATTATACTGCCTTATTTCAATAAAAGTGAGCTGTACTGTACTGCTTTAAAATACATTTCGAAAGTTTATTGGCCAAGCTCAAATTAAATTTGTTGGATTTGAAACACTGAAATCTCGTTTAAAATGTTGTGTGTGGGTGTGTCTAGTATGGATCTTTGTACTTAACTTCAGTCACACAGTTAATAATACAATAACAGAAAAAAGCAAAACAGTAATTATTTATTCTTGTAGGTTAATTTCAATTTCTGTACCACCGCAGGACAAATCGCCCATAAGATACTTTGCTGTTAATAACTAGAAAAAACAATGATAAGAAAAAGATTGTTCATGCACTTTACTGGTGAAAAGGGTTTTGGATCGAGCCTACTATTTCCTTATCTGTTGTGCTCCGTACAGTGTCAAGAAATAAATAGAATGTTGGTGAGAACGCCACAACAAACATCACCACATTAACCTGCAGCGCGGTCTTTAATTGTTGCGAAATTGAATGCAGCGCTCAGTGAGAAGGATCAATACACTGAGCTAGCCGGGCTTATAGTGTCTAATCCTGCAAATCTGGTTGAGGTCTCCAAATGCCGTGCTGAATATGTGAAAGAGAAGTATAGCATTGTTTAAGGATAATTAATGCAATATATCTCCCTGTGTCCACTTTTACTGCTGCTGCTCCTGCTGCCAAAAGACTCTTCACCTCAATGGACCCATATTGTGGTATAACATATTCATAACATAAATTTAAGAAGTTCTATTTTGAATCTCACTCTTGTGATAAAATGACCAGTCCTGAGGCCAGAGCTCAACCAGGACTGGAACAGTTTAGTCCCAGTTTGTTTGGTCCTGTTCCTGGTTTAGTCCTGGTTTATATTACGGTACTGGTTTAGTTCCTTGTTTAGTTCTGATTTAGATGTGGTGTGTGGAAGTGTCCCAAGACTAAATCAGGACCAACTATCAAGACTATAATCTCATAGTATAAGCTTTCTTCCATCTAGTGAGTGGGTTGTTTTTATCCCCTGTGCCTCCAAATGATACGCCTGATCAATGTATGTAAAGCTGCACATTCAAGACCAGACCCTGAACGTTGTTGTTGTTACAGTATCTCACACAGCGCTTCACAGCCATTTGAGACCTTAGATTTGCATTGAGCTTGATCTAAATAGTAATCACAATACAGACACAAATAAAGATACACTACAGATAGAGGAACATGCGAGCTATTGATTGCTGCAGGAGTCATTTGTTATGCCTTGAACAGATCTACAATGAAACACATGGTGGAAAAGCTTCTTTAAAAGCTCAGGATTGTGTTCCCTCTCTATTGCATATCTATTTTTCTATAACATCTTCATTTAAGTGTATTTACCACCAGGCTTTGCGGAAGATGAACTTGCAGCTATACAGCGCACATTAACAATAACACTGAATATTATTCAGTGTCACACATCAGTTCGTTTGTGTTTCTATTTGTGTTAGGATTGGTTCTAAGATCATGGTATTGATGATATTTGGATACGTGGAATGGCATGTTTTGATTTATATCCTATGAAAAATAGTTATTAAAAGATACTGTAATAATACATTAAAAGATTCAGTTCTCATTTATTAAGTTTGATTCTTTACTGAACATTATTACAGGCAGGCTTTAAATGAGGACTCTGAATGTGTTTATAGCAATAATGTAAGTCAGACCAGATCCATGGCAACATATGAAATACAGTACCGGTAATTTGTATATTCAAAGAGTAATATTATTTGTTATTTCTGGTACAAACGATCACATGCATGAATCATGATTTTATATTCTGTTCATAGTAAATCACAATATTGAGACAGGTTCTCTGCTGCTGGCCCTGCTTCTAGTGGAATTTCACACTAGCACATTTTAGTATGGCTTTATATTTGAAAAAGGGAATATTTTTAACTGTTAAGCTGTTTAACTGAGTCTGAAATTCTTAAGCATGTAAGTACAGAGTGCGGGATGTATCTTTAATATAGGAAATACAGGATTACTCAAACATGCACGAATCAATCTAATATATTATCTTTGAATTAATGAAAATCTTTATAACATGGATAAATGTATCTTCAGAATTAGAATTAGAATCAGAATAAGGTTTATTGCCATTTGTCAATGAACAAAATTCACAGGAACTTGTCCTGGTGATTTGATGCAACACAAAAAACAAAACATTGAACAATGAATACAAAACAATGCACAATGAATAGCTACCAGATACATAAAAATAGGTAAGTAAAGTTAAAATGAGGTTAGAAATAGACATGATATGTGCATAAATACAATATGTAGTGCAATAGGAAGTGTAGAATATGTCTCCTTTAACTGACCTTAAAGTGACACTGTCTATGCTCTTCTGAATACTTTAAGACAGAATTACAGTGTATTGTGAAGAAACTCTGGGCAAAACTTCTTCGAACAGAATTTTAAAGCTCTACTCTTTGATGACCTTATTTAAGAAGCTGTTCTTTTCGCCCCATCTTTGTTGTGTACCTCTTACCACAGCGCTCTACTGTATGTTAACGTCACTGCAATTAGCAACATTCAAAAGGGGCATTACGTAGAATATTTCAGCACCACGCATCAAGATGTGTGGTGAAAGATTCATTTTAACTTTGAAGCGGAGACGCTCTGTTCAATCAAAAGGGGATTGGGACTAATGCAGCAGGCTCTATACAAACATGCCCATAGCTGTATGATCCTGGCCTAATTGTGCAGCTCTGATGATGAATTCAGTGTTGGCAAAGCGCAAGATCTTTTTTCATGTTACCAATAACTCACATAATTAGCCGCAGCTGCCTACACTGTCAGCGCTAACGCTTTCTATCAAATGTCAGGCGCGATCTCTTTATGTTGAGGCAGATAAGGGAAAATATTGAGTTTGAAAACACATACATCAAACGAGTAATGGAAGAATTGTAAAGTAGTACGCAGAAGCAGCAAGCTTTTCTGAGGCATATGATTGAAAATAAAATGATTTCAGTTCTCACAAGGCGAGATTGTAGAGGCACTTTTATTTCATTACACTGTGCTCCTGATATAGCATAATATTCTTTCAGTCACAAATGCTTCAGTAATACTTTTGCTGTTAAGTGCAAACGAGTACCGGTAGGTGTTGTGAGTTTAGGTTAAAGGTGCGCAATGTAACTTTTCTGTCTTTGTGGAGCTCCCCAGTATGGTATTAACACCTGTCTATCCCCCTGGAGACAAGCAAATGACGCCAGGGCAAAGTGACAAGTCAGATCTGTGGTAAGAATTCATGTTTTCACAATATTTTCAAGCTACCGTATTTTCCACACTATAAGGCGCACTTAAAAGTCTTTAATTTTCTCTAAAAACTATATATGTGCCTTATATATGGATTACAATGTGCCTTATATATGGATTAATTCTGATTGTGCTCGAAGCAATTTTGTGTGGTACACGTTTTTGTTTTGCTTAATGCGCCTTATAGTCTGGTGCGCCTTTTATTTGAAAAATTGTCTTTTTTTTCATTGACAGTGCGCCTTATAGTACGGGAATTACGGTATACAGAATTTGAATACATGCAAAATAGACACGTTAAATGCCATATTGTGCTGCATGACAGGTAAAACAGTGACATCTCCATGGAGACAAGCAAGTGGCAGGCGCTCCCACCAGAAAAGCTGCATAGGTCACCTAGAAGCGTTTTGTTTTTATAAAGTTATGAAGGTCAAACCAGTGCATTTTGTTCTTGTATCTTTGGGCAAGACACTTCACCGACCTTGCCTACATAAATGTGCGGTTGTAGTCAGAGTGAGCGCTGGCACAGATTTTCCTCCGTCTGACTCCGGCACAGTTATGACTACAAAAAGATAAATAAATAAGAAGAAGGTCGACACTAACTAGTTTTGTGGAAAAATTACTTAACAGCATCTTTTTTTCTGCTCTTCCTGCACCCAGATTGACAAGCAAGAAGCGTCTCTCTCCATGCAGTACCTTTTATTCTCTTTAAAATATTTATATGCGCTCCATCAGCTGACCTAACTAAAACTGGTTTTGCCTATGCTTTTTACTGACAGGCCTGAAACGATTCCCTCACTGCCCTCGATAATGGCCTCAATTTAAGCTGCCTTACCTTCCCTCCTATTTTTACATCCTTTAAAGAGACGCCGCTCCTGCTCTGAGCTGCGCCAAGCAATCAAGACAAGAGGAACATATTTTAACAAGTTTACTTATGTAGCTTCCTGTAGATAGTCTCTAAAGCAATAAAGACACTTAAATAAAATGAAATAACAAACACAAGATAACGCCTCCTTATTTGAAGTCGGCTGTGTTGTTTTGACTGTGGTTAATGTGTGTTTATACTGGGAGTAATGGCATGTGCACACGCGTGGGATGAACATTATGTATGCATTCAAGGAGGTGGAATATGCTCCGTGTGCTGCGGTTGTAAAGACTTATGATGCCATTGTCAGTGTGTGGGCTGATGACATTTCAACCATGTTACGCACAACTTAGCATGTTTCACGTGCAGTCAATCTGTATGTAAAGAGAGTTGGACTTGGGTTACATACATTAGGCTGAGCAAAATAATATGTCTGTTTGCCGTAACCCGACCGACCCGGTGTGAAAGCAGCCGACTGGAAAAAAAAAATCAGCATTTTGTTGAAACAACGTCAAAATCTTGCGACTCACCTGCCGGTCTTTCGGAAGCGACCGTGCGGAATAATTTTATCACGTTGGTAAACCTGTCTTTCATCCCAAAGGACTGATAACGCATTGCGCAACACATGTGCGCTGTCATATTCAGTCCGCCACTTGCGTCTGTAACTAAATGCGCATAAGTGTCGTTGATTTGCTTTTTACAAGTTGGTGTGCCTTTGTCGGCGCCACTGAACTGTCCATAGTACACGTCACGCTCTATCACGGTGTGAAATTTGACTTACGCAATGCATTCTGGGATTGAAACACGCCCACCAGCGTCATCACAACAAACATGGCGGCGCCCGTGTTCCCCTTATGTTCCCCCCGCTCGCCTTAGCTACCGAAACAAAGGATAGCGGCGTACAAAAGGTTGATTGAAATATCTTAAAATCGTGAGATTGAGTCTCCCGATCGGGTTGATTGAGACGTTTTCCGTCATTGACTGTTGAAGCTTGACCCCTGGTGGTCACTCCGACTCAAAAAATTGCAAAATTAAAAAAAAATGCCTTCCGTCCGACCCACTTGAAAAATGTTGACTCGGGTTACAGCAAACAGACAATTTATTTGGGGTAGCCTTACCTACTTTATTTTTTGAATGAAATACGCTGGCTGATATTGCCGGCCTCATAACAAAACTGCAATTTCTATTTATTATTTTTAATATTTTCCTCATTCTATTGTCCATACCTTGCTGCCTCTGTGGGTGTCATTGGATCCATTCTACAACCAAAGAACACTTTCTGCCTTTAATTCATCTTTACGATAAGTGAATCATGTTTTTCCTCCATTTTCCCAAAAGCCTCATGATTCCCCGGGGATTGATGAGGCACAGCAGACTGACGTTGGCACGGATATTCCATTTGACTTTAAAACAACGTATCTCAGACGTGAAACTGCAGCAATGGAAAAGATTGATGGATACCTGTGGAATTAACTTTCGGCAGAAGCAAAAAAAAAGCAGAAGCAAAAAAAAAGCAATAAGATGACAGGGATGCAGCCAACTATCAAAGACTGGACTGAAATAATATTTGACATTTATAAAATGGAAATATTTACTATTTTGAACTTAAATTCAGACAAATGTACCAGACACTGGGGCAGGTGGGACAGATATTTGACAAATGCCTGACTGACATTTGTATTTTCTGGTTTATTCTTTGGGCTACTCTATTTCATTTTGAGTTTGTCTTTTTCACTCTCTGGTCTTGTTCTGTAAATAAATCAAGTGCGGATTGTGGATTGGCAATTGGTCTTTTAATTTGGCAAGAGATAAATGATCCCACATGCTTTTCGCAAAATATGTTTGCATATCTCACTGCTTTAAAATGTTTATTACAGGAAATATAAAATCACAAACTAAAGTGTAAGAAAAAACAATAAAAATGACTTATGCAGTGATGCTTACAATATATGAATTGTATTGTTAACAATCTACAGCTCAAATATTAACTTTAATTTTTTTTTTTAATTGGAAAATTCACACTATTAGTATTATGCCCAAAATTATAGCTAATCTTTCAATCAATCAATCAATCAATCAATCTATCTATCTATCTATCTATCTATCTCAATTATCATGAGAGTATTGAGGCTGCTTTGGTAACATAATCTTCAAAAATACACTTAAATAAAGTCCAAGGAAGGAAGAAGAGAGTGCATCAAACCTGCTTATTTTAAACTATTGTAAGTGTCAACATATGCATAACGCAAGTACAGTAAGTTTCTGCCACATTTTCATTGTTATCTCTACTCCCTGAACTGCACCTCAAGCCTCAAGAGTGAGAACAGCACATCCCCGCGCAGCCTCAACACAAACACATGCATCTGCACATTTTGCAGAATCTGCATTTTCTGAAAAAACAAAAAGCAAAGAAACAATAGGAATATATTTATAATTCTCCATTCTCTAAACAAGCCAGGTCAGACAATGTGCTGTGTTGCTGTATGAGCCAAGACCTTATGTGAATAATGAATATGTATTTTGAAAGTTACAACAGTTGGCTCACTAAACCACTAAACAAGAGCGGGTACTGAAGTCGTTTCTTTTACAGTATAGATCTACAAGAAGTGTGTTTACGAGAACACTAACCGCTGCTCTCATCTCCTCTCTCCATTGTGCTGCCCACTCCATATCGTGCAGAAGAGCCATATGAAATGCCAAAAGGGCAAGTGCGTCAGAGCTGGAGTAGATTGGAGAGGATTTTCCAGAGTACTGTAGTAGTACTAGTATTAGTAGCACAGCGCAGCCTCAGCAGCTCTCGTGACCAGAGGCAGCAGGAGGAGGAGCTGATGGAATTCTTTTCATCATGCCTCGTTTGCATAACAAAGGTGTACAAAATGCATTATATATGGCAAAGTTAACTATGGGGCAATGCAAAGCGCCTGGGCCTGTGTTTGCATGGCGCTTATGATAGAACATGGCAGTTTCTAAGATTAAAAAAATATTGTAAAAGAGCTGTGTTTTGTGATTGGAAACACATTTCTGTAGCTGTCAGGATTCTCGAGGCCTGTACGTCACAAAACAAGAAATATGTGTTCTGTATTTATCTATGTATTTGTCTAAGCCATTACTTACTCTGCCATTGGAAAACCTAAGCAACAGGCGAACATGTCACCAGACATTCAGAACACGATGAGCTTAGACATGAACTGAAGACATCACAACCACAGAGTGCGTCAGTGTGAGCAGTGCTGCTTATCAATTAGCCTGCACTGCTCAGAGATATTATGTTTTAAAGTACTTTATTGAACTAAAATATAAACCTTTTCACAGTGACATTTCACTGATTGTAATTTACCGGTATGTGGTTTTAACTTTGAAAAGTCTATGTGATCATTTTGAACCCTAAACTTGTATTACTTGAAGTCCTGATTTTCTAAATAGTTACATCCAAGAACAGGGATGTGGACGGGGGTAGGGTGTAGGTGAAAACAGACATTTTCCGAGCCTTAGTTGCAGGACAATACAGACATGCACGACTCACTCAAAATACAATTTTAAGTAAACTAATGATGAGGAAATGCCATAGTAACAAGGTCAAAAGCTCATTAAAGTTAATTTAGCATATTATGTTAATTTTGAAGAAAACATGAATTACCAAAAAGTAAAAAGGGCTAAGCGTTGTCTTCATGAGTTTGCATGTTTTTCATCATTTGTGTGATCTCCCCCATCGACATAAACATAAACATACAACACTGATCATGAACATACATCCCTATGAGTAATAACCGTAATAGATGTAAAAAATTATAAATCCAATCTTAATATTAGACTATAGCTACTATCACCTTTACCATACTGCAGTCACGACTCAGTAACTATGTACATTAACGAGATTGGAGTACTCAAGCCATTTTAACAGCTACAGTATGTGCCCCATTGATGTCAACTTGAATATGTCCATTTAATTAGTGAAGTCATTAAAGTCTCATGGCCCGATGATTAGTTTCTTTTGACGCAGTGAGTCACAAAGGAGCCAGCAGTGGGATGGGAGACGTCACGCTTGTATTGTGCTGATAGAAAAGGATGAGTTGAGCGATGGCTATTACAGTTGAGGGAGTGTGCCAGGTGTCCGTCTAATGTAATGGAGTCACTAAAGACAAAGAGAGACAGCCCTATACAGAGGAGGGAGCGAGGCCTGGGGATATGAGGACCGACAGGACGTTTGGGCTAAATTTGATTGGAAATTAGGTTACAACTCATAGAACTGTGAGGTGAGAATTTCACAGTACGGGCAGCAGCACTGTAATAATAAATAACAATAATGGAATCTTACTTTTCTTTTTTAATGTTGTCGCTGTGAAATTAAGATTCAGCTGCAGAAACGTTTTCACTGCTTGTCTCAGTTGCCTTTGTATCTTAATCCAAGGTCTCAGTGCAGGAGGATTTGTTAGGTAGAGTCAGCAGTTTGTGTGTAAGGGCAGTCAGAGGTGAGTAACAGCCCTCAGGACAAAAGCCTCCTCTGTGTCCAGCAGCCCGGGCATCACAGCGTCCCTCCTCTGTGTCCTGCATCACAGCCAGTATCAGGGAGAACTCTGGAGACTCTGGAAACTCTGGAGACTCTGGAACGCTCTGTTGTCTAAACTGCTGTAGTTTTTCTGTAATTCTCCGGTTGGTGGTGAAAATCTGTGGTGTTTTGTATTTAGGTCTATGCCAAAAGCTCTTCCTCACTACGGCTTTCAGACTCGATAATATAGTATACATACAGTTTGCCAATGCCACAATGCCACACTTCTGTCAACAAATTGTAAAACCTTTTGGCAAAAACATGTAACATCTGTTTAATATGTTTCTAGCCACAATAGATTCGCTGACTGCAGATATTTCAGATTAGCTTTACAAATCCTTCCATTATCTCTGTTGTGCTGCGTTGGGATCCAAAAGCAGATAAGGACAGAACATGACTAAATGGCACGGCACAATCCAAACTATTATTATTTCCAACCACGGCACACATTCAGTCATAACTGCAAGAACAGTGAAGGTAATCATCAAAATCTGCAGTTTGTCCATTCCTTTGTGCTCGCGTGGTAGAAGGTCCTATTGTGTGATGTTAGACACAAAACCCGAGCCGAATCTACAGTGGAACGCTACGGCTTTTTAAAATCAGCAATGTCCAATGCTATAGATTAAAACAAATAGTAATAAAAATAATAGTCTACAGTCCTGTTCCCTTACAAACTGACAGTGCACTCTTTATATTAACTATATATAACTAAGCCAAACCCTTACATGTACAATAAAGATACATTTACTTGCGGAGCAGGTCCACCGCTCCCACCTGTGCCTATTCGCTCCCTTCCTCTTCCTCTCCTGCTCTCCTGCTCTCCTGCTCTCCTGCTCTCCCGCCCTCCTGCTCTCCCGCTCTCCCGCCCTCCTGTTCTCCTGCTCTCCTGCTCTCCCGCCCTCCCGCTCTCCTGCCCTCCTGCTCTCCCGCCCTCCTGCTCTCCCGCCCTCCCGCTCTCCTGCCCTCCTGCTCTCCCGCTCTCCTGCCCTCCTGCTCTCCCGCTCTCCCGCCCTCCTGCTCTCCCGCCCTCCCGCTCTCCTGCCCTCCTGCTCTCCTGCTCTCCTGCTCTCCTGCTCTCCCGCTCTCCTGCTCTCCCGCTCTCCTGCCCTCCTGCTCTGCCGCTCTCCCGCCCTCCTGCTCTCCCGCCCTCCCGCTCTCCTGCTCTCCCGCTCTCCTGCCCTCCTGCTCTCCTGCTCTCCTGCTCTCCCGCCCTCCCGCTCTCCTGCCCTCCTGCTCTCCCGCCCTCCTGCTCTCCCGCCCTCCCGCTCTCCTGCCCTCCTGCTCTCCCGCTCTCCTGCCATCCTGCTCTCCCGCTCTCCCGCCCTCCTGCTCTCCCGCCCTCCCGCTCTCCCGCCCTCCTGCTCTCCTGCTCTCCTGCTCTCCTGCTCTCCCGCTCTCCTGCTCTCCCGCTCTCCCGCCCTCCTGCTCTCCCGCCCTCCCGCTCTCCTGCCCTCCTGCTCTCCCGCTCTCCTGCCCTCCTGCTCTCCCGCTCTCCCGCCCTCCTGCTCTCCCGCCCTCCCGCTCTCCTGCTCTCCTGCTCTCCTGCTCTCCCGCCCTCTTGCTCTCCTGCTCTCCTGCTCTCCCGCCCTCCCGCTCTCCCGCCCTCCCGCTCTCCCGCTCTCCCGCTCTCCCGCTCTCCCGCCCTCCCGCTCTCCCGCCCTCCCGCTCTCCCGCCCTCCTGCTCTCCCGCTCTCCCGCTCTCCCGCCCTCCTGCTCTCCCGCTCTCCCGCCCTCCAGCTCTCCCGCCCTCCTGCTCTCCTGCCCTCCCGCCCTCCCGCTCTCCCGCTCTACCGCCCTCCTGCTCTCCCGCCCTCCTGATCTCCCGCTCTCCCGCCCTCCTGCTCTCCCGCTCTCCCGCTCTCCTGCTCTCCCGCTCTCCTGCTCTCCCGCTCTCCCGCCCTCCCGCTCTCCCGCCCTCCCGCTCTCCCGCTCTCCCGCTCTCCTGCTCTCCTGCTCTCCCGCTCTCCCGCCCTCCAGCTCTCCCGCCCTCCTGCTCTCCTGCTCTCCTGCCCTCCCGCCCTCCCGCTCTCCCGCTCTCCCGCCCTCCTGCTCTCCCGCCCTCCCGCTCTCCCGCTCTCCCGCTCTCCCGCCCTCCCGCTCTCCCGCCCTCCCGCTCTCCCGCTCTCCCGCCCTCCTGCCCTCCCGCTCTCCCGCTCTCCCGCCCTCCAGCTCTCCTGCTCTCCTGCCCTCCCCCCCTCCCGCTCTCCCGCTCTCCCGCCCTCCTGCTCTCCCGCCCTCCTGATATCCCGCTCTCCCGCCCTCCTGCTCTCCCGCTCTCCCGCCCTCCCGCTCTCCCGCTCTCCCGCTCTCCCGCTCTCCCGCTCTCCCGCCCTCCTGCTCTCCCGCTCTCCCGCCCTCCCGCTCTCCCGCTCTCCCGCTCTCCCGCTCTCCTGCTCTCCTGCTCTCCTGCCCTCCCGCTCTCCCGCCCTCCCGCTCTCCCGCCCTCCTGCTCTCCCGCTCTCCTGCTCTCCTGCTCTCCTGCTCTCCCGCTCTCCCGCTCTCCCGCCCTCCTGCTCTCCTGCCCTCCTGCTCTCCCGCTCTCCCGCCCTCCAGCTCTCCCGCCCTCCTGCTCTCCCGCCCTCCAGCTCTCCCGCCCTCCTGCTCTCCTGCCCTCCCGCCCTCCCGCTCTCCCGCTCTCCCGCCCTCCTGCTCTCCCGCCCTCCTGCTCTCCCGCCCTCCTGCTCTCCCGCTCTCCCGCTCTCCCGCCCTCCTGCTCTCCTGCTCTCCCGCCCTCCTGCTCTCCCGCCCTCCCGCTCTCCCGCCCTCCTGCTCTCCCGCCCTCCTGCTCTCCCGCCCTCCCGCTCTCCCGCCCTCCCGCTCTCCCGCCCTCCTGCTCTCCTGCTCTCCTGCCCTCCCGCCCTCCCGCTCTCCCGCCCTCCTGCTCTCCCGCCCTCCTGCTCTCCCGCTCTCCCGCCCTCCCGCTCTCCCGCTCTCCCGCTCTCCCGCCCTCCTGCTCTCCTGCTCTCCTGCCCTCCTGCTCTCCTGCTCTCCCGCCCTCCTGCTCTCCCGCTCTCCCGCTCTCCCGCTCTCCCGCCCTCCCGCTCTTCCGCCCTCCTGCTCTCCCGCCCTCCCGCTCTTCCGCCCTCCTGCTCTCCCGCTCTCCCGCCCTCCTGCTCTCCTGCTCTCCTGCCCTCCCTCCCTCCTGCTCTCCTGCTCTCCCGCCCTCCAGCTCTCCCGCCCTCCTGCTCTCCCGCCCTCCAGCTCTCCCGCCCTCCTGCTCTCCCGCTCTCCCGCCCTCCGGCTCTCCCGCCCTCCTGCTCTCCCGCCCTCCCGCTCTCCCGCCCTCCCGCTCTCCCGCCCTCCTGCTCTCCCGCCCTCCCGCTCTCCCGCCCTCCCGCTCTCCCGCCCTCCTGCTCTCCTGCTCTCCTGCCCTCCCGCCCTCCCGCTCTCCCGCTCTCCCGCCCTCCTGCTCTCCCGCCCTCCTGCTCTCCCGCTCTCCCGCCCTCCCGCTCTCCCGCTCTCCCGCTCTCCCGCCCTCCTGCTCTCCTGCTCTCCTGCCCTCCTGCTCTCCTGCTCTCCCGCTCTCCCGCTCTCCCGCTCTCCCGCCCTCCCGCTCTTCCGCCCTCCTACTCTCCCGCCCTCCCGCTCTTCCGCCCTCCTGCTCTCCCGCTCTCCCGCTCTCCCGCTCTCCCGCTCTCCTGCTCTCCCTCCCTCCTGCTCTCCTGCTCTCCCGCTCTCCCGCTCTCCTGCTCTCCCTCCCTCCTGCTCTCCTGCTCTCCCGCTCTTACGCTCGCCTGCTCTTCCGCCCTCCTTCTCTCCCGCTCTTCCCTCTTTCTCATTCCTTCTGTCATTCAGGTGAGGCGATACCAGCTCAAAAATCGGCCTCCGAATTTCACTTTGTTGCATATCACTTTGTCCACCATGATCGTCATCTTCATACATATTAAATGAATATTCACACTGTATTCTGACGTTGTTTTCCTTGCTAGTGAAATGATAAAGCATGATTTGATTTATTTCACGTGATAAGGCATTGCAAGTAAACTAGCCCTATTTGCTTGCATCAGTATCTTCTCATCACTCATTAGCCAGCACAAGGATCGAACATATGAAGCGTTGAGTCAGTGCAGTTTGTTTTCGTCGGTGTTCCAGCCCTTCCGAGCCCTTTTTGCGAGGAGCTTATGGGAGAGCTGCTGCGTATCATGTTTAGTAAGCTCTCTCATTATATCAGACCCTGGGGAGAAAAAGAATAGCCCTCTCACTCCATACTATCAAAGCCACAGCCGCACTGCCTTTAGAGGACAGAGAGAGGCGCATACCCAAAGTAGCGTGCTCAGCCTTCATCACTTCATCTCAACAGGAAGCTGCCAACGCTCGCCGTTTTGATCAGACTTCGCTGCTACAGCAATGCTTGACAGGTATACGAGGCTATAGTTGAGGAAATAAACAGCTTGATTTACATAATGCATCCCCAACAAATTCCAATGCCTTTTGCCTGAGCCCACATCACTCTGCATGGACCAAACAGACAATTATATAAACACGGCATTTACCGCCATGCTGCTGGGAGCCACTGCTATTTGAGACTTCTCATATTTTTATGCACACTGAACAGCCAGTATTGTCCGCTCAAAGTGTATTTTCACTCTTTTCAGCACTCATAATTCAACAGTGACAAACCGTGCTTACCTCCCCGAGTCAGAGGAGCCATATTGATTCATTTAGAGGCAAACGACGTCGCTGTAAACAGGCCGTTGTAACATAAAAGCCAGATCTTCAATGCCCCGTTCGAGCGATTTAGCTTTCTGCCTCATCTGGCGATGAATAAGTAAATAGATAAATGGAACACAATGGCAAGAGCTGATCCTTTGGTGCAAGCAAATACAGCACATTGGAAAGAGGGTTCAGGATTAGAGACTTTGGCCTGAATTTTGGGAAACATGACTCAAGCTTAGACCTCAGTGACCTATAAATCAGACTCTTATGGATATATTTCAGACAATAAACATGTTTAATCCGCTCTCATGAAATACTTGCAAAACTGCCTCAAATACAAATGTTCTACCAAACCTTTTATTTAGACTTTGATTTATCATTAGACTTAAACTTTAACTGGGACACTCAAAGTCTATCAAATAACTATCAAAGGGGTTTTCAATACCACAATTAGAATAGAAAACACTCATCTATACAATACAATGCACATTTCAACACAACATATTAGTCTTTAGTATGTAGTTCTGTTATATATATATATATATATATATATATATATATATATATATATATATATATATATGTATATATATGAAAATAACTTTTCAGGAAAGGTTTAATTCTTTCCTATTTATGTGTTTGTTTGTTTTTCCAGAACAGATTGTCAAATGAGCTTGCATACTAGTTTCAATATTGATTAATTAGTGGGTATCCATGTTTTAAACAACCTTACAAGGCCGGCTTTCCTATGTTGAGTCTGCCACGTCTGTGTAAGTTTCCTTTAGTCTGGATGCACTAGTTTCCCCTACAGCTGCACTTTGAGTATTAATTGTATTTAGAGGCAAAATCTATTGATGTTTTTGTCCTCCCTTGGGTTGATCATTATTTAGATCTACCTAATCCATGTAAAGCTTCTTTCGTCTCATTTTAGACCTGGTTTTGTGTCATCTTACACCTACACATTTCGACCTAATTTAGGTGTTATGAAGAGCGGGTTTAAGATACTTGATGAGAACCACTGCCCTACAGCATTTCTGAAGTTTTGTTGTTCCTTGTATTGTATGGACAATTTAAAAATGATGCTGTAATACAGGTTGTACAGCATGTGATGTTGCTGGTCTTTAGCATGGCGGTGGCGTGCTGACACAAGAGTTTCACCTGGCTATCATCCGTCTTGTCCCTGCCTTCACCTGCTCCTTCACTCTGACCTCTGCGACCTTTTGTCATCCATCTGGTGATTAATTGCCACTTTGACTGTCCACTAATAACCTTTGGGACGATTACCATGGGAACGACCACTTTTCTTGAATGCTAGTCCGCCCTTTTTACCCCTTACCTGTTTCTCACCGTCTCCATCCCGCCTCGCCGCCCCCCCTGACCGGCTCCTGTGAATGCAACAAGACCATAGGGGAGCTCGGTTACCACTACATGTGTCTGGATTACTGCAATTCACTGCAACCTTGAGCAGACCTTGCAGAATGTTTCCCAGTGCGCTGTATGGCTTATGGGGGTAGCACTGCTGTTTCATCGATAGTACTTGAGAGCAAAACGTATGGTTCTAAGGAAAAGGGGGAAAAACGTGTTAAATTGCATAATTTTAAATCATTTTCTTTGATGAATGCTTGAAAACTACAGCTGTGTTTTCTTCCCCTTGTCGGACATTATTAATTCATTGACATTTTGCTAAGATGGAAATGATCAGGATGTTGAAGTGGGGATTTTTGATTGCCTGCAGTGTTCAGACCAACGGGTAATACAGTGAAATACACAGAGAAGAATACATTTATTTGAGTTAGTTATTTGTTTTCACGCCATTTTGTGAAGGGTTGTCAATAATTGACAACCCTTCACAAAACGGCGATACTATTGTGATCAATAGTAGCAACATGTTGTCCCCTTTACCCTAACAGGAAGTCGAGCCTTAACCTGCACTAAACCTAGACTAAACCTGGATTATTTCAAGCGGATTTCTGGGATTGAACCCAAGGTAAACCAAGTCTTGCCCTTAATGAGCCAGTGTGGAAGTGGCCTTAAAAGCATTTACCCACTGATAATTGTGTCCTTGAGCAAAACAGGTTAGTTTTACATGTGAGTGCATTGTGGGTAGTGTTGAGAGTGGCCATAGACACAGATTGACAGCCAGAAAGTATCCCTGTAGTGATGTGACATGCATTAGAGAATCAATCCTTTTGAGAATCTTAGCAAACGATTTGGCTCCTTTCAAAAAGAAGATTTGTTTGAACGCTTCAAGTTAATAAGATGCTCAAAAGAACTGGCTGAGCAGTTCTTATACACATAACTTATACAAAATATATTTGATATTTTACACAAATACACTCAATAAAGTTAGGAAACAGCACCAAAGCTTTAGGAAACAAGAGTGAGAGCTTTTTGCACATACATAAATATTTGGTAAAGACTTATTATTAAAGTCAAAATGATTACGTTTTATTTAGATAACTTATTATTTAAAAGGGTAGAGCTGGCCCATGGCTTAAGCAGAATAGTAAAATATAGGGACACATAATGATAGGAGAGGCGGCAGCCACGGCCCTGTGTGAAGAACACAATGACATTAACGTCATGAAGGCTGAGTCATTTAAAATATTTTACCTTTATTTATCTAGGAAAGTTCCACTGAGATTATTCATCTCTTTTTCAAGGGTGTCCTGGCCAAGACAACAGCACAGATCAGTCACAACATCAACACACGTTTAGACCACAATCATTTGTTCCAGTTTGGATAATCTGAATTAAATCCTTTCCTCACAATTCTGGATAATTGGATTGGCTTCTGAAAGATAAATAAATAATAAAAGAGCCAGTCTTTTGAACAACAACTCAATGCACTGATCCCTAAGATGTGGTTTGCACTAAAGTGCTGAAAGTTGAATCACCATGATAGAAGTATTTGCTCTATTGCGGTTGGAGAACCTCTTGTCCATTGAAAGAAAAGCACCCCCCACTGCGCTTCTCTCTGACAGCTCTGGCACAAACCGAGACATCATTAAGAATGTTGATCAGTGTAATCCACTGTCCTCCCTCCAGTCAGCCCCATCTTTTCACTCTTAATTCGTATTGAAGAATAATTAAAGCCTCAATGAAGCTTTCCTCAACATTACCCCAGCTGTGCCACTTAACCAACCGTGCTTCCGTGTCCTCCGTCTACCAAGAAATTTCAAGTTCATTTAGTTATATTTAGTTGTAAATATTGCATGAGCTCCTCATCTATAGTCTGAGGAGATCTGTAATTGTAAACATTTTCAATTATTAATAACCACATGTGATTAAGTTTGTCATAAATTTCTCCCATCATCAGTATTCTGTTTCTCCAATGTAGAGCTTTTTCTTTATAAATGCATTTTTGATTATAATTAGCTGCCTAACCATGCAATTTAATAGAGCGCTATGGAATTGCCGGCATCACATTCATAGTTAAAAGTCTCGTATTATTATTCATTGCTTATATAATGTGAATGGTTGTTTTTGCCAGTTATCAGCGTGCGCGAGACAATAGCGTAGTTATTACACAATATTCTATGTTTGATAAATAGTGTTTGCTTAGTATCAGATTCAGCAGTGACAGTGGCTCATGTGAAATAGTGGTTGAAGTATAACGAAAAGCTTAGCGGTTCAATTCCAGCTCCAGAAAGTGCATATTATTGCTGTGTTTGTTGTATTGTCTGATCTGATATAGGCTGATGGTGCAGATTGGCCACCACACCCCAGGCAGCTGTGGCTACAGTAGTAATACTTCTATAATATAAAGATAGTGCCATATAAATATAATGCATTATAATCACCATCAAAACAGTGAATAAAAGGTGCACTATGTAACGTATAGTATAGTAAAGTATAGTTTTATGATCCTTTTACTTTTTTTACTTCTGTATCTGTACTTTTACTTAAGTAACAAAGTTGAGTATTTCTTCCACCACTTCTTTCATTATAGGGTGTAATTAGATCATAGAGAGCAGGGCCGTGCAGAGAGCATTAGAGGGCCAGGGGCTTAAACCTTTAAAAAAAAAAACGATTGTGCACTAAACAAAAACATTAATAATTAGAAGCAAAGATTTAGTTTGATCAAAAGTGATATATTCCCTGTAATTTACTGCACTTTCTTAGTCATGGTCTCGCTTTTAGGTCAATTTGCCTATCATTACATTATTAAAATTAAATCCCACATTTTTATATCAAGGGTGGTTTATGCGGGCCCTACCTTTAAGTACCTTTAACAGAAGCAGCATAATCTGTCATTCTTCACATTTCCAGGTTCATCAATATTCTTCTCTTTTATTAGTTCCTCTGTGACTTGACTGAATAAATTGTCCATTTCTAGCTAAACATCCATTTCCAAATATCCTTGTATCTGCTTACTACAAACTCCACGTGCATCTTGGTCCCCTGGTGCCTTGGGATAATTAATGATCTTGCTTATAACATTAGCGCCACGCAATCATGAAAAATCACTCTGAAATATGCAGTCCCCCAACATATTCAACACTATTCATCTTGGGCTTTTTGCTCATTGGCTGTGTCAAACTCAATCTCTGCTTGGTCCCGAACCTCCTCACTTTTGGGGGCCATGCAAATCCAATACCTGTGTCTGGAGAGCAGGAGCAGTCTGTTTGAAGATAAATATGTCTAACTCTGAGGACACGGTGCATCCGGGGCTCTGTCGTGCATAAACAAGGTCTAATACCCCTAAAATGTGGGTCAAGTGGAAGTGTTTGTGTGTTACTTCGAGATAGAGATGATTTGCCGATGGGATGTGCTGCAATCATAAACTAGAGATGGACTTTTTCCTCCTTTCTACCATGTTTTACTGGGACATCGTGAGAATATGAAACCATGATACTGTTAGAGTATGTGTTTCAGTAGCTTTGGTGAACACTTAATAAAGTTTAGAATTTTGAAAGAGTTTTGAGAGACCTGATTTATTGAGTTTAATTTAGATTTTAGGCGCAGTCAGGGGTCGGGGGGTGTCCGGTTTGGGGACCACAGGATTCCATCTCTGCTGTTTGCAGACGATGTTGTCCTGATGGCTCCATCAAACCCGGACCTGCAATATGCACTGGGACGGTTTGCAGCCGAGTGTGAAGCGGCTGGGATGAGAATCAGCACCTCCAAATCCGAGGCCATGGTTCTCGACCGGAAAAAGGTGGCTTGCCCTCTCCAGGTGGGTGGGGTGTCCTTGCCCCAAGTGGAGGAGTTCAAGTATCTCGGGGTCTTGTTCACGAGTGAGGGAAGGATGGAGCGTGAGATCGACAGGCGGATCGGTGCAGCGGCTGCAGTGATGCAGTCGCTGCATCGGACCGTTGTGGTAAAGAGGGAGCTGAGCCGAAAGGCAAAGCTCTCTATTTACCGGTCGGTCTACGTTCCTACCCTTACCTATGGTCATGAGCTTTGGGTAGTGACCGAAAGAACAAGATCGCGAATACAAGCGGTCGAAATGAGTTTCCTCCGCCGTGTGGCTGGGCGCTCCCTTAGAGATAAGGTGAGGAGCTCGGCCACACGGGGGGAGCTCGGAGTAGAGCCGCTGCTCCTCCACGTCGAGAGGAGCCAGCTGAGGTGGCTCGGGCATCTGTTCCAGATGCCTCCTGGGCGCCTCCCTCGGGAGGTGTTTCAGGCATGTCCCACGAGAAGAGGCCCCGGGGAAGACCCAGGACACGCTGGAGAGACTGTCTCTCGGCTGGCCTGGGAACGCCTCGGGATCCCCCCGGAGGAGTTAGAGGAAGTGTCTGGGAGAAGGAAGTCTGGGAGTCCCTGCTCAGACTGCTGCCCCCGCGACCCGGCCCCGGATAAAGTGGCAGAAGATGGATGGATGGATGGAATTTAGATTTTCAATTAAAAAAAAAAAAAATGTTTGGCTAATTTGTCAACAACAATATAATAACAATTTGCTCTACCACACTTTTTGTTTGCAAAATAAGATGCAAATTGCACCTTAATTTTTTTTGTTTTTTAAGTTTTTGTCTAATGAGGCATATCTATCATTTGTAAGTATGTATGGAATCCAATTCCAACGGCAAACCAATTCTACGTGTGGGTATAAATAAAGTTACCTGAACCTGAACCTAATTGTTAATGGTTTCTCTGCAGGGACGTCAGACTATTGGGATGAAGGACACTTTACACATGGCTCAATGAAGGGATGGGGCCCTTACAAAGTCTTCAATGTGCATTTTTCAAAAAGATGGTTCGTACCCAAGGCCCAGAGTATTGGGGTATTTCTTTTAAAACCCAACACTCACTATATAATCCTAATTATACTTTTGCAGTTTCCGCAAATTGTTTTATTTTGTGCATTATTCATTGTAGCTACAGCTGTTCAGGGGATGCTCTGACAGAATTATACTTCACATAAATAAGGTGGATGAAGTAAGGCTACCATCGACTGAAGAAATACCTGATCAACTAAAGATTTACCCTGTGCATCAATTAAACTAAAAAAAAAAAAAAACTCAATGTGGCTCTCTCCATGATCCGACCGTTGATTTGACCCAAAAGCAGGACAAGAAAAGTACTTGGTCCATGTTTTTTTTTATTTTTAATACTGGTACAAATAAAATATGTTTTAGCTTTTCTTTGTTTTAGACAACATAGACTAAATCATGGACTGCTAAAGGCCAACCTCTTATCACTGAGCTCCCAAGCCCAACTTTGACTAATTCGTTCTAATAATTGTCGTCCTCAGTCGTACTAATAAATGGGTCAAGTAAACACGCTCGAGAAGAGAGAAAATGTAATACCAGTTCCTTTGGTCAACAGTCAACGCCACATGTTTTATGGCCACCAACTGTAAGAATCCACCACTGTTTACCATTGGGCCTGTCTCTTTCTCACCACTCGGCAGGAATGATTGCACATCAGAAAACCATTCTTCAAAGTTGTAGCACATAAAAAAATCATATTTCAGAATGTGAGCTATAATATTGCTGCATAGCTCAACGTGATGGGGAATTCAGTCAGAGATTACCAGCCACGAAAAGAGGGTTTTTAAGTGGCATAAAAGCAGAAATCATCAATCACCAGACTGCTCTTCTTGGCAATATGAATTACTACATTGCTGAGGGCCATCATCTGTTCCCATCTACAACTTTTAGACAGTTTAGAAGCATGGCTGTTGCATTCTAAAGGAAAGACATTTACAACCTTTTTTATTTATTTAATGGACAATCATACACATTCGTTGGTCTCCCAGTAAATCAAGTAAACACAAGACTATAGCATCAGCGGTGCATCCACCAATTAACCTGTGGAACCTAAAAATATTCAGAATGAGAGAAATTAAGAGATCATTCTTATTTTAAAGCATAAAGACAGAACATAATAAAAATAATCAATAAGTGGTTCACAACCCAAAATCAGTGCAATTCTCTATGATCGTTTCAATACCACTAACCCCAACGCTCAGTGGGTAAAAGTCCACGTATCTTTTAAACAGCATCTAAAGTGAACACATGACCTTCAGTGTAAACAACTGGTTTGCTGAAAAATCAATGATGCACATGAATGGTGACCTTGGGCGGCTCATGCTCTGAGTACAAAGCAAAAAAAGACTGTACATATGGTCACTTGAATGTATTGTATATGTAAACAATAAATACAAATATTGATCTAAGAACTTGTTGTGCATCAGTATTTGCAGTGCTTTTTTCTAAGACCCCACTCTGTTCAAGTCTAAAACAAGCTGCTGGTTTGACACATGTGTGTCACTTCTTAATTATTGTGCAGTAAATAATAAAGCATGTAATGGCTCTTGCATGAGTTCAGTGTATGCTGGCCGTGAAAACCTAAACCAAATTAAAATAAAATACCTATTAGAAGTATTGCTGCTATATGTGCCTTCTATGCAAGCATAGAAATCATAAACATACTGAAGCATCATTATATAGAGGAGATTTCGGAGTGGCCTGCTCTGACCACAACATAAGCTCATATACTATACATTTCATATTTACATAATTCCTATATACATGCACATTTTGTACAATTGTTTATGTTTTTCTTTTGTCATTTGATATGTTTCAATAAAATATTCTGTTGTCCCTCAAATGGACAATTTACAAAAGCACATACATGAAGCCCTTGGGGCAATTTTTAACTTCACTTCACAGCAGTGACACAAATCAAAAGAACAAAGTGACAATATGCAGTATCCATTTTGAGAGTGCATTGACACCTGTAGAGTTTACAGTAGTTGTCAGGCGTAGAATATGAGTTCTGGGATCTGTCCGCCTTGTACCCCCGTCCCGTTAGTGCTGTCAGAAGAACACTGAAACTGGAAGGTGACCTTCCCACACTGCACCTCTGTCATGCCCTCCTGCCCAAAGTAGCTCAGCTCGTTTCCGTCCAGCACCACACTGGCTGTATAAAAGGTGTCCGGCTCTATCTGAACAGGATACTCGAACCAGACAGGAAACGTGTTACTGGAGCCATCAGAGAAGTATTTACTTAGGTTTTGTCCCAGAAGCACTCCCTGGCGCTTGAGTTCAATCTTTGCGCTGTACTCGGCTGATCCACAGCTCGAGCCATACAGCCCAAATCCTGCGATGAAGACTCTCTTGTCAACAGCAAACTGTATGCTGTCACAGCGGCCGCGGTACCTCCACTGGTTGCTCCTGTAGGCACACGACTGAAACCTGTGGCAGCGTTGAGGCGCCAGGCCCTTCCTCGGCTCAGAAACAAACTGCAGCTCCGGCTTCTTGGCTGCAGTGTACCACAGAAAGATGTCATTGGTCTCATTAAGAGTCAACACACCTGACTGGGCCGCGCTGTTGGCAAAGTCGTCCAGCGCCATGGCTGGTACTCTGATCAGGTACATGGCTTTACCCAACACCTTACGCTTGTTGTCTGTGGAGGAGGTGATCTCCTGTCTTTGACACTCAGCTTCTGCCCAGCTGAGAGCAGCCTCAAATACCACAATCTCTTTGGTGTTAAGTGTCTCTCGCTGCAGAATGCTCTCCAAGGTCTGCGAGTCGATGTCACAGAAGCCTTCTGAGCGCAGCGCGAGCTCGGCCTGTGCGTCGATCACCTCCCAGCACCGCTGTGTAAGGTCCGGCTCTTCAAACAGGCAGCTCTGGGACAATAGCACACACGCATTCTTTGCACTTAGACTAGTCTCCAAGAAGTTCACACAGGAACGCGCCAGGTGAGGCACAATGTACTTCTTAGCAGCATACAGCGTGGCCAGCACTGTGTCTGCGCTAAGGTCGATCTCATCACAGTAAATGTACCTGTGGAACAGGGACAGACTGTGAGAACATGAACAATGAAGGAACTCAAAGTGTTTTAACAGAGAACTCTTACTTGAGCATGGCCAGGAATGCAGCTGGTTCCACATCTGGAATACGGATTTCATCGTTGTTTTCTGCCAGTTCTCCATAAAACATGGCATGAAACACTGAGCTGCCCACAGCCAAAACATACTGTTGGGGGAAGGACAAAGACATTGAGGAAATCCATGCTTTGAATAGGAACTGTAAAAGCACATTGCTGTAGTGCACATGTTCTGTATTGTGTTGCCAACAAAAGATCAGTCTTTTTTTTTTTCTTCTGTTCTAATCATAGAGTCCGACCTGTTGAGTTTGTTACACAATTCGAGTCGATCCATTTTCAAAATAAAGCTACGCTGCCAGTGATGAAGATTGCGATCACATTAATTAAAAGAGGAACTTCTAATAACAGAACAAAATAGATTGCTGCACAAGTTCAATTTGCTCACATAATGACTTATCAGATATGATGAAACCAAGTGCAAAACCGAGACTGAGGAGATTCAGAAGAATTGCCACTCGAAGGCTATTCCTGTGGTTGTCTTTTCTTGAGCAGGTTCGTCTGTGCACAAAGATGTGTAGGTGGGTTTGTGGGCGGTTTATATTTGCCCAAGAAGACACTTCTCCAGATAATGAATCTTGGTGAAATGCTAAATAAATCTAAAATACAAACGCGACAACAATCTTTTTTATGATTCTATAGAATATATATATTCACACATTTCCACCTTCTGACCCACTGCATTTTCCAATCGTCCTAATAAATTACTATTATTATCCACGGGCTGCATCCGCCATATTGAATAGGTATAACTTTCTGCATTAAATCTTAATGTGGGTCTGAACCACAGCCAAATGGCCATAATAAAGGCGGCTGCATTAAATGTCATTATGTGGCATAGAGTGAAGTAAAATTCTCTCCTGACTTCATTCATTACAATAACTTAAAACATTTATGAGGAAGTATGGCCACACTTTTGCTATTTCATAAGAACGTGTCTGGAAGCACTTGGTTTGAGTTTGAGGTGGAGGAGGCGGGATTAAAGAATATAGAGAAACCAATGTTCTGTTACTCTGTTAAAATGTACAAACTTGAAAAGGGAATGAATAAGATTGCAGTATTTACTCTCAAAAAGATGAAGCAGATTAACAGTTGCGATAGCTTAGTCCCAATGAAAAACACAAACCATCAATTACACAAGTACATTTGGGCTGTCATAAATCGAGATGGGAGATGACATTGCCAGGACCTTTCTGATAGTACAGACATGACAGACAAATCTATTGCCATTGCTGCCTAATGACTAAAACGTAATGGGAATGATAAAACCCCATTCAAACGCATGACAGATGATTAATGCTTTCTATAATGAACCCATTATAATTTATATGGGCGAAATACAGCCAGGACACATACAGGAAAGCAGTTAACCTTTTGGATGCACAAGCATATTCCTGCAATTACAGTAATAACAGCAGCCATTTACACAATCCATACAACGTGCCATTTCATTTCAAAAGCTATTCAAGTAACGGAAGTTTACAGCGATGTATGGCTTTTCACGGAGAGTTGCTGGTGATTTGGATTAAAAAGTTGAGTAATTGCGGAGCAGCTTTTGAATAGGCGAAACAGACAAAAGCGAGTTGTGACTGCATAGAGAAGGATATCCCTTCCTCCGTCTCTCCTTCAGCCTCATTTACATAAATAATTGAAGACTGTCTCAAAAAGAAAGACAGACACATGGTGCGGAAGTGTGTGCACAAAAAGGTCGACTCCCAATATGGCTGGCGACGGCGAGGGTTATTGTTATGCTGATATGAGACAAACTGCACAATGATTGCACTTGTGTGTTCATTTCCTCCCTGTTGTGGAAGTGATTTTTCATTTTATTTTTTTTTTGCTGCTGGAGGTGGAGGGATGCTTACTCTGTGTCCCGGGAGTCGCTGCGTTCTTCCAGTTTGACCCACGAGAAAGTGAACATCTGCCATCAGCTCATTGTTGAACATTACAGAGTTTCTATGAAGAGAGAAAAAACAAGGGATCTATTAAGTTATTCAAGTACACAAATGGCAGTTGATGAATGTAAAATGGTCTAAAGTTGATCTGCGACTGCTTAATTTCAGTCCAAACACTGGGCTTTGTCAGTAATTCAGTATTTCTAGTGCAATGCTTTGTTGTTAAATACACTTAATTTGATGACGTAAAACTCTAGTCTTTATGTATTATGAATTTATAAAAATAATTTGTTCCATTACTGCTTAACAAACATCTTTTACCTTCTTTGTATTTCATTTGTTTGAGGAAAGGTTGCTGGCGAGCTAGCTACACATTATTGATATAGATATTTTTAAAGTAGTAAATCTATATAATCACAGGCACCAGAGACAATGAGGAGGATGGAAAATCCCCATTGTGAAAGACTGGGATCAACAATAAAGCGTTGTTCATTTATTATTGAGTGGTGGGACATGTCACAGGGCTGGGTAAACAGTCCCATGATGTTCTGGAGAGACAACAAAGCCAAGGCAGATGCCGACGTTTAACCGGACAGCTGGGGTCTTTTATTGATAGGCCAAAGTAAATATTTAGCTTTTACAGAGAGCGTCAGCCTGTTGTGCATATGAAACGAGCCGGTGCCTGTCCCCTCTGTCTGTCAGACGCTGCAGGAGAGCGGCTGTAAACACATGAGCCCAGTGCAGAGAGGGAACACCCACCACACTCATGTCCAGCATCTACAAAGCACTGCACTACCCTTGGGTTACTTCAACTTTTCAAAGCACTCTGACCAAACGAAGGGTCTAATGGACTTTTACAGGAGTACATGCAGACGTACCTCTCCCGGATAGTGGAGTACAGCCCCTGCCAGTTGCAGTTCTGTATGGTGTTGTTGTTGTTGAGGTTCTGCTGCTGGTATTGCTGCACAGTGGTGGTGGAGGGGGACTTTTTAGTTGGAAAAATATCTGCTGCCATCTTCTTCTTCTTGCTCCTCAGAGTGATAATCTCATAACAAACAGGGGGCAGCTTGGAGCTGCCACTGGAGTTTCCTTTTTTGGAGCTTTTACTGGACTTACTCTTCACAGACTCAGGTAGCATTAAAAAAAAAGTCAGACATTTCATGTTCCTCGCCTTGGCATCCACCATGAGTGTGTTGAACTGCTGAGCAGTGGGTCATACAGAGATGGGCAGGTGAAGAAGCTCTCAGGGCTTTAAAGACTTCAGCTGCAGCTGCACCAAAGCCTGCTCCTGTTAGAGGTGACACATTTCTGTAGTGTGTCCTGTTTTCACTCCGATGAGCTCCTCTTCTCTTCCTTATCCAAAAGCACTTTTCCGGTCTGTAAAGTTTGACAAGCGGTTGTCGGGGCTCCTGGGGTTCCCATCCTGCTGTCCATGAGGGTCTTCACATCACTTCACATCCCTGCGCTCCTCTCTCTGTGCGTGCAGCTCAGTGTGACAGCTGCAGATTTAGAGGCGCTGCAGTGGTCCTGAGGCAGCCTTCCCCCTCTCTCATCCCCTCTCTGTGTCAGAGCTGCGCCCCGTCCTCTGTCCGTGTGTCTGTGTGACTCTGGACCTGTCTGTCCTGTCCGCTCTGGTCCATGGAGGGTCCGTACAGGCTGCGCTGATGCTGCCTGGTTCTGCTGACTCCAGCGGCTGAATGAGAGCGCGCGGAGAGATAGACAGACCCCCACCCTCTCACTCAGCTCAGCTCTCTCTGCTGCTGCCCAACCACAGCCCTGCTAGGCTCTGATTGGCCCACAGTACCAGTGCAGCATATACTTAAATATGTAATAGGCAACGACTCAATTAAAGTGACAGATCTGCCCCAAAAGGGTGATATATCCATCATCACCCCTGCAGCCATGACAAGCAGTTTGCTCTATTGTAAAACTTCATGTTATGATTCAAAATGACTAATACAAATACATTATACTAATAAGAGCAAGATTTGCTTAATTCAGACATCTTCCTTAATAACCATTGCTGGTTTAATAATCAGCTTGTCATTGTTGCTGTGGCTTTGATTGGCCCTATTATCTTAAACAGAACAAAAGCATAAATCATCAATGCCATTCGTTAATCAACAAAATTAACTGAAAAAAGTCAGTTTGTGGCGACCTTGATTTCTCCCTTCTCCATTTGCACCGTTGTGTCAATGTTTCAAACAATGACTAAACCAAGTAACACACAGGGCCACTCCAGGAAGAAAAAAAAACACAACAAAAAAACTAAACTCTTAAACAGGGGACGCACTATGCAAAACTGACATATAATTGTTCTTCCTTCTGATTGCGAATGTCCAAAGTATAACATAATGTTCCACGGATTATTATAACTATACTAAATCCATGATCACGTTGGACCAAGTACCACGTGAATATTAGTCCTCAGTTTGAGAACCACTGTCTAAACCTATTTGCTTCTTGTATGTATTTCCCCAATGCTTTTCATGTTAAATCATCTCTTCAGGAGCTTACACAGTGCTGCGAACGTATTACAGCCTTTGCACTATGTATAATGCATTGACTTGTGCTTCCCAGCTTTGGCACCACGCTATTTTAAGTGCTGACATGATTTAGCTCTTTGCTTGAGGTAGAAATATTATTAAATGCTTCCTTTTCTATAATCTGTTTGTTCATATTCCATTGACTGTTAAATGAATTATTTTTGGAATTATACCAGTTTGATAATGCTTTGAAAACTACACCAGTGCAGGATAATGTGCCGGTGTCATTGAAAAGGCCTTGCTTGAACTGCTGTCACTCTATTGATTTGGGCATAAAGCCTAATTAACCGTCTTGGGCTGAGAAACATTTGGCCACAAAGCCCCTTGATACACTGCACTGTCGAACAGGGGGAATTTGCTATGGTAACATTACCACCGAGCGCCATACACTCAAATTGCAGGCCGCTAGAGATGTTTCCAAGGTAACCACATCCACAAGGAGCAGGAGAATCAGAAATGGAGAACCAAAAAACAATCAGGTCTAAATCGGGGGTTTGTAGGTACAATGTTTTATTATTGAGAGGTTAAAAAAGAGGTTGTGGGTTGTGTTGATTGTACAAATACATAAATAATGAATGTAGAAATTAGATGAAAATTGTTGAGAAAACTGTTTGATGTATAAAACAGTATAGTAAGTGTTTGAAAAGAAAGAAGAGTCACATCACGTTTTTTTAAAAATTGGGACATGCACAGCAACAAAATCAGTTGCTGTTCCTTCTGTTTTTTAGATTTTCTCGTAAGCTTTGTCTCTCACTCAGGGAAGCAGATATGTTTAGTAGGCAATTTTGAAGTCCAAAATCCTCCAAAATGTTTGCTACAAAGAACATTTGAATGAATGTATTTAACATTTTTCAGTCAGAAACCATTCCAAGTACTCCCTGGTAAGTGCTGGCTGGGATTCAAAATTAAGTGTATCTAAGAAACATTACTAACTTGCCAGTTTTAAGTCAAGAATAAGAAGTAATCTGCTGCATCTTATATTCCTCTGTGTCCAGCATAGGCTACCATAGTTTATTTGTTATGTACAGAAACAGTCTATTGTTCGACTCCTCTTTGCCCTGGTCCTTTGAGCCCTCGGACTCGGCTCAGGTCCACGAACCCAGCAGCTTTTCTTAGCTATTGATCTTGTGTTGTGAGGTTTCAACTTGAACATCTTTTCTGCACTTGGCCTTAAGCATTTTATGTACCAGCAGAGCAATTTATGTAGCAAATCATTATGTCCCAGAAGCTAGCTGGAAAAAAGACAAAGAAATATTAATTTTAAAAGGCTGTCATGGACTTAGACAAACTTACTTTTTTACTGTTGTCACAAATTGCTGCAGACCCAAGCTCTTTAGAGGTCTCTGGTGCATGGACCAAGACACTTTATCCCCATTAATGGATTTAACTGATCCTTTTTTCTTTTTTTTTTTTCAATTCCCTTAAGCCGTTTTATTGTTTCTACTGCTGTTACTTTGAGTGCATCCTTAAGTACATTCCCTCTGCATATTGAATGACTTGTGGCTTTACTGAAGTGCTGTGAGGAGCTGAACTTTACTTAAGTCATATTTTAGATGACTCATTATTTTGACCCCAAAGTAAAGACAAATACTGTATAATACTGTAATACTTTATACGCTAAAAAGGCTCCAATTATCCTTTGCTGAAGATGTTTTTTATATCTTTTATCCCATTCAAGCATCATGACGTTCACCCCAGAAACTTCATTTATGAAGCTGTGCCCACTCACAACAGACAGTTTGTTGTAACTTGTCTTTAATCTATTTTATGGGTTGTAAACAAGATCTGAAGTTCTAAAAAGCATTGAGTTTATTCTTTATTTGTTCTGTAAATAGTAAATATACAAACTATAGGCTAGCTGATGTCGCCATTCTATCCAAATATGTCTTTCTAATCTAAACTTTTACATCATTAATACAAACTTTCCAGGGTGGACTGCACAAGATAGGATAGCGACTGTATTTTATTATTTTTTAAGCTATCATTCACAGCACAATGATGTGTAAAGGAGAAAAAAAAAGTACTTTCAATACTGTGATTTCTACAGCCAGGTGACCAGGTGTACTATTTTTCACACAACACTTTTTCTCCACCTTCCCCTTCCGTCCGCCATTCAATCCACTTTTGTCTCCCCCTTTGTTCCTTCTGCCCCTACACCCTCCTTTTGATCCCCCTTCCTCCCTCTTCCTCCGTTCGACCCTAGTCCTTCGTTTTCCGAGGCGTAGACATAAACCATGCCCTAAAGACGGTTCCTTGCTCTTCTTAGTCTTCTCTACTACATTATTGTATCATCCTACAGGGCATGCTTTTCGGATCTAATTATCTTATTGTTGTTTCCATGTTTGAGGAGGGTTTGAAAATGCACTTTCTAGAAAACTCCTCTGCAGTTGATAACATCAGCAAGTTCAGAAGAATAGGTCCAAACTCAAATATCCACCCGTCTCTGGTTCCACCATGTTGGCCCTTTCCATAGATCCATACTCCATAACCTCATGTTAACAGCAGAGCATCCTTGGTTTTTATTCCTCAGTATTTTTAATCTACCAGTCTAATCAAGCCAATCAAGCAATTTTGATTTGGCACTGATTTGAAAACAAATTGGCAATACCGAAAGAAATTGAAGCCTTAATAACCTAAAAACAGTATCTGTATCGCGAAACTCATCGGACCACACCTCTGCTTTCTTATACCAGCGTAACATCTCAGTCACCACACTCTTGACCCGCCTGTCCTCACCTCTCACCTTTTAATATGCTTTCTTTCAGCGTTGAGTCTTTTAAGAGGGGGGTTCGAACCTGGCCCCACCCTGCGTCTCTCCTCCCAACCATCGGCAGCTGCCATGGATCACCAGCATCCATCTCACGTCAATAAATATTTTACACATCTTCATGGTTGCATTGCTGTAGATTTAACATGCATAACATACACATTTGGTACATGTCCTTCATTGTCTTCTCTCTTTAAGATGGATCACTTCTCGCATTGAATCCACTCGTTTTCGGAGCCGTGAACAATTGAACGTTCTCCATGCTCCTTGATTGAATTTGTGTAGCTGCATCACTATCAAATCCCACATGTGAAAGTCCGTGTTGGAGGATCAGAGCTGACGTCCGGGCGGCCATGCCAAACCAGTGTCTGTGTAAATGATCTGATCCCAGCCGGGCGGGACACATGATAAATAGAGTGTCGTTCTGTATCAACCTGAATGTGGCTCTGCTCTGTGTAATCGCATTTCTCTCCATTCATCAGCACAAAATGTAATGTAATGTTTTCACACATCCACCAAGTGAGAGGAGGAAGTACGGATGCTGTTGTCACGGCGTCAATATCACCTCTGTCTCACAGTTCTCCTCAGATATCTAGCTTCCTAAAAAAACAGATCAAATTGCGTTAGTTGTGTTTTTGTCCGTTTTGCTGACAGTACAAGATTATACTTGATCCACAAATATCCTTACAAAAAAAAAAAAGGAGAAGAACAACACACTAGTTGTTTTTAGCTTTACCGGCGCAGCAGAACTCGAGTGAAAAGTGCTTAGAAACTCATCGCAGTGAATATTTAGGATGATCAGAGGGCATTAGGTAAGAGAGAAACACATGTGGAGATATAGCCCTAAAAATCAGGTACTTTCATGGAGACAAGCGGGTGCTCCCAGTAGGTTACAAGTTAGTGACAGATCTGTGCTGGGGTGACACAACATCGGACATTCTAAACAATAACATCTCCATGGAGAACAGAAAAGTTACAAACTGCACCTTCCTGTTTTGATGCCTGCCTTGTACCGTGTTGTTTTTTGATGCACATGACTAAACGCAGCGCTCATATTTGGTTTCAGTCCTTGGACAAACTTCAAATGCAGGAACTACAAGACAGAAGTCAAGCTGTGCTTTTGTGAGTTGTCCTTGATGACAGCTGAGCAAACGCCTTTATCTTCAAAAGACTTTTACTTCGACACACGTCCGTCCTTCTGAGAGCAAACTGCAGACGCCGAGACAGAGACAGGAAATACTGACTTGTGGAAGTGCATCTGACAACATGATACAATACTACACCAGAGAGAAGGGACGCCGTCTTTTTGCCCCCAATTTGACCAATCTCAGCCTCTATGACTAATCCCTCCCCACATCAAGACACACTGACCAATCAGACAGAGAAAAAAGGTTTTCTCTTTGAAAATATGCAGAAGAAATATTTTCTTTCAGAAGATTCTGAAGCATGGCCTTTAGTGACAAAGATTCAAACTAGTAATATTTATTGTGCAGCTGCAATCGAAAATAAGCATAACAATTCATACAGTGGCAACTGGTGAGACAAAGGCTGATAGCTTTCTGGAAAATGCTTCTAGTATCTCATATTGGGGGTGTGTGCTCTGCTTTGTACTGTGGACGGTCCAATAATCTGAAAACTGATGAGGCAGCATTTGTGTTCATTGTCTCATTGTCTCATCTGATTTGGTGGAATAGAACAACAATGTGTTTCCCCCAAACAATGATAAGACATTACATTCAGCCCGTTTCAAAGCTGTAGCTATCATCACCGTGGGAATGGCTGTATATTGGCACTGCTTTGGCAAAATTACAAAAAGGTGTGCCAAATGCATGAGATGGAACTATATTCTGTTAACTAATTAGATTGCTGGATTGTAACTCAAATCAGAACACTTTATTGGACATCTTTAACTGTTACAAAAATACCACCGCATTAAAAAGTGGAATATGCAAATGTTGGATTGTTCAACCAAAGTTTCAAATGTGTGAGAGCTGGCAAAGGCGGCGTGCGATTAGACAAACAGAAGTAGAGTTTGGAAAGACGTCAAAAGTTTGGCGGTTTCTCCACACAAACCCAAAAGACTCAAAGCCGTGAGTCTGGGCCCGTGCCACGTCCTCCCTGCACCTGACAGGTGCACTCCTGCTCCACCGGCAGGGACGCAGAGGACGCAGAGGACACAGGGGATGCAGAGGACAGAGGACGCAGAGGACACGGAAGACGCAGAGGACAGAGAGGATGCAGAGGACAAAGAGGACAGAGGATGCAGAGGGTGTAGAGGACACGGAAGACGCAGAGGACACAGGGGACGCACAGGACGCAGAGGACGCAGAGGACAGAGAGGACGCAGAGGGCACAGAGGACGCGGAGGACACAGAGGACGCAGAGGACAGAGATGACACAGAGGACGCAGAGGACGTAGAGGATGTAGAGGACACAGAGGACAGAGAGGATGCAGAGGACGTAGAGGATGTAGAGGACACAGAGGACAGAGAGGACGCAGAGGACAGAGGAAAGAGAGGACGCAGAGGACATAGAGGACACAGAGGACGCAGAGGACGGAGAGGATGTAGAGGACACAGAGGAGAGAGAGGACGCAGAGGACATAGAGGACACAGAGGACGCAGAGGACGGAGAGGATGTAGAGGACACAGAGGAGAGAGAGGACGCAGAGGACAGCGGAAAGAGAGGACGCAGAGGACAGAGAGGACACAGAGGACGCAGAGGAAGTAGAGGATGTAGAGGACACAGAGGACAGAGAGGACACAGAGGACAGCGGAAAGAGAGGTCGCAGAGGACAGAGAGGACACAGAGGACGCAGAGGAAGTAGAGGATGTAGAGGACACAGAGGACAGAGAGGACGCAGAGGACAGAGGGCGCAGAGGATGTAGAGGACACAGAGGACGCAGAGGACAGAGAGGACAGAGAGGACAGAGAGGACGCAGAGGACAGAGGGCGCAGAGGATGTAGAGGACACAGAGGACGCAGAGGACAGAGAGGACAGAGAGGACAGAGAGGACGCAGAGCCAACAGCCAGTGTGAAGATCCAATTCACTTCACACTCACAATCTGTCTCTCTCTCTCTCTCTCTCTCTCTCTCTCTCTGTCTCTGTCTCTCTCTCTCTCTCTCTCTCTCTGTCTCTGTCTCTGTCTCTGTCTCTGTCTCTGTCTCTGTCTCTGTCTCTGTCTCTGTCTCTGTCTCTCTCCCTCTCCCTCTCCCTCTCCCTCTCCCTCCCTCTCTGTCTCTCTCTCTCTCTCTCTCTCTCTCTCTGTCTCTCTCTCTCCCTCTCCCTCTCCCTCCCTCTCTGTCTCTCTCTCTCTCTCTCTCTCTCTCTCTCTCTGTCTCTCTCTCTCTCTCTCTCTCTCCCATTCTTTCTCTCTGTGTCTGCTTCCCATTCTCTTTCCATCTCTCTCTCTGTCTCTTTCTCTCTACCCCCTCATCTCTCTTTCTCCCTCCACCCTCTCATCTCTCCGTCTCTATCTCCCTCCTTTCCATCTGTCTCTCTCTCTCTTTCTCTCTCTCTGTACCCCTTCTCTCTCCGTTTCCCTCTCTCATCGGCACTCTCTCTCTCTTTCACTCCATCTGTCTCTCTATACACCCATCTCTCTCTTTCTCCCTCCACCCCCTTATCTCTCTGTCCCTATTTTTCTCTCTACCCCCTTCTATCTCCATCTATCTCTGTCTCTCTCTTTTTCTCCCTCTCCCTGTAGAGGGTACACAGAGGACAGAGAGTTTCCCTCTCTATCTCTGTCTCTCTCTCTTCTTCTTCTTCTTCTTCTTCTTCTTCTTCTTCTTCTCTGGTGTTATATGGCGGTTGGTATCCAAGAGTTACATTACCGCCACGACTTTATTCTTTAGACTTCATTCTTCAGACTCCCCCGCCCCTCCTTTAGACTTTAGTCCCCCCCTGCTCTCGGGACTCTGTTGGGGGAGTTGTTGTTGTTGTTGTTGTTGTTGTTTTATGGCGGTTGGCATCCAAGTGTTGCATTACCGCCAGACTTTATTCCTCAGACTTTGTCGTGTTGGGGGAGTTGGAGGACCTTGAGGGGGTGTGTGGGGTGGGAGGAGTCTTGTGCACCGAGAGATGGAAACCAGCTCCTGGACTTTTAAATGTAAAGCTTTTAGATCCGACCTCAGGGCTGAACTTGCCCACATTAATATTAAATAATTGTCTTGCTAAAGTCAAAGTTTCTTTCCCTACTTCTGTCTCTCTACCCCCTTTTCACCCCCATCCCCATCTCTCTCTTCACTGCCTCCCTATCTCCCTCTCCCTATCTCCCTCTCCCTATCTCCCTCTCCCTATCTCCCTCTCCCTATCTCCCTCTCCCTTGCCCTCTCGCCCTCTCTCTCTCTCGCCCTCTCTCTCTCTCTCTCTCTCTCTCTCTCTCTCTCTCTCCTCTCGCTGCTCAGCCGAGTCGCTCAAAAGGTGCCTCTTTGCAGAAGCAGCTCATCCATGGTGCACGGACACAATTCTATGCTTCAGTGCAGAATGGAAAGCGTTTGCCTTCAAAATGTTGCATCTGACCTCCACGCTGACTTTGGGCAGGGAATGCTGAAATTTGTCAAATCTATGAACCTAAATAGGACGACCTTGACAGCATTGGAAAAAATGGGCTCCTCCCACCTCGCAGCAATACGCAATCGGCAGCATTACACCAGGCTCAGCTCCACAATGACTCCTGCCCAGTTTGTTTGTTGCTTCTTGTGCCAGTTATCTGGTTATTTTCAACTCATATTTAACTTTTATCCAAGGCCAGCTTATTTATGTCCACCTATCTTCAGTAAATCCACTCGAATCTTGTGACTTTTTATTGTCAGCTTTTCTCTTTCGTTCTAAGGGACATTAATGATTGTATTATCAATTATCTCATCAACTCCTATATATAGCTTGTAGAATGGTATGTGTCTAGTTTTATGAGCCTGTATTTTGACTTTATAATACAGGCTTTATTTTTTTTAATACAATTTGAAAGTGTGAAAGTGAAAAACAGACAGAGGCAGTGAGAGCTTTTTTGTTATTTCTTTCTCTGTCCCTTCTCTTCACACATTCTATTATTCCCATAAACAGAAGGGGCTGTATCGAATGTGTCGATAAGAAGAATCTTAAAAATAGAACCTGTTTTCAACTGGCATCGGTTCTTGGTTCCTACAGCTAAACAGAAATGTATGAATTAAAAAAGATATCTATTCATAATGTGAGTACTTCTTCTATCACTGGTAAAATCCAATTGTAAAATGTCAGTACAATAGCTAAGAATTTCAATTAAACTCTTTTTATGATTCAAATGAGCCCAGGAGAGTAAGTTCCTGGAGCTGCAGCACATTTTAAATATACATATTGTTACTTCAGTGATTGTAAATGTTCTGCATTTGAGAATACGTCTCCAAATCCAGAGCTGCAGTCGCCTCTGGAGACAGGGCATCTCCTGTAACGACCTGCCGTCCATAAATAAGAGGCTGAGGACTTGCTATGACAATCAATCTATTAAGATAAAAAAGAGGTTATTGATGACCAAGTGAGCCTTTATGTGAGACAAAAATATCTCTCTACTTCCACCATTCAGAGCGCCTTCCCCCAAACCATCCCTTTATCGCTAATCTCTCCATCTCCCCATCTTTCTGTGTGTGCCACTCTAATGACAGCACAGAGATGACCTTTTGACCTCATCCCACAGTGCTGCTCCCTGACACCCACACACTTTGTACCAGAACTCACTCGTCTCCACCTCCACAGCACACCACCGCTCCGAACGGAACAGTCATAATTCAACATGTGATTAAAAGCTTTGTTTGTGCCATGGCCTGACCTCCGACCCCGACACTGTGTACAGTTAGCCTCATTGTTGATTTAATTTGACCCATTGGTACTTCCTCTTGTGCAAAATGACTTCTTCTGAATGGTTTCCTGCTCCTGTCATTCATGTGCAAAAATAATGTATGAACTCAAGTGGGAGGTTTTATGAGGGAGGATTTTTCGATATTCCTGGTATATTCGTTGCAATGGCGTCGGCGTCCTTTCTCCTGGAGAGAGGTTAAATGTTAAAGTAAAATTGATCCAGATTTATGAACAGAAGAATCACTGGTTGTCAGCTCTATGTGACGAATTGTCCACCATCCAGGCCCAATGCTGCAGGGACAAGATATCACACGATAAAGGGAGTTACGTTGGAGCTCAATAGTCTCACCCACTTTGAATCCTGCTGGTTTTTCAAATATTATGCGTTTAAAGGCACGACGGAGGCTAATAAGCTAGTGGTAAATAAGCCAAAGCAACCCACAGCAATTTATTTATATAGTATATTTAAAACATCGGAACTTATAACAATTTGCTTTACAAATCACAAGAAAAAAAGGCAATTTCCAAAGTTAAAACCCATAAACAAAATTGAATCCATGTCCATTAATGGAGAGAGTGTGGTATTTTTTTATTTTTTTTTAAATAATTTATTGTAAGTCAATTTTGTTTGTACCGGTACATGTAATAAAAAGGATACATAGATAAACAAAGTACATCTGGAAGAGGCAAAACCCCAAAGGGCCTATGAGTAAATAAAATTAAGATATTATAGAGCATGAAAAAAATATAAACAAACTGTAAAAGATTCAATACATTTAAAATACTTTGCCTGGAACGTTCCACAGTATGACATTAAACATCAGGCCAAGTTTCAGAACAGATCTGAGGGACAAGCTCGCTCACAGTAAGAATGTGGGTTTTAGAAGGTATTTTTGAGCAACAAAAACACTTTTAATAGTCTTTTCCATTTGTGGTGGATTTGTAATACATTTTGACATCCATATCTATTTAATTCAACATAAAATTGCACAGTAGTCGGAAAAAAGCACGCATTTTATATATTGTTTATTTTAGTTTATGTTGATGCTTTTCCAGTCTTAAATATCTACCAACTACTGTGCTCTGATGTTTTGGTAAATTACTATTGTTGTATTATGAGCTTATGTATTCTGAAAGAAAGTACATTTTAGTGTTCAAACAGGAGCAAATTGCCATGTTGTTTTTTATATGTGAAAACATGAAGCACCTGCTGCTCGAGAAGTGGCAGCTCGACTACTGTGACACAAACACAGAGAGGTATAAGAAATGGATTACTTTGTTCTTAGATCACATTAGTCCTGTTCTCAGGTCTCTGCACTGGCTCCTGTGGCTCAGAGAATAGACTTTAAAGCAGCTCTGCTTGTGTACAAGTCTCTCCATGGCCTAGCACCAAAGTACATCTCAGACTTGTGTGTGTCACATGGACCGTCTCGGACTCTAAGGTACCATCTGCGTTTCAGTTTTGTGCAGGTAAAATCTGTCTCTAAAATCTTCCTGAGAGACAGACCTCTCCTGTGTATGACTGAAATGATTTAATTTGCACTCTTGTCTTTTATGCCTTAAACTGTTTTGTGATTTCTGTATTTTAGTGCATTTTTTCCTGTGGTGTGAAGCACTTTGAATTGCCTTGTGAACGAATTGTACTCTGCAAGTAAACCTGCCTTGCCTCGCCTTAGAGTATTTAAAGTGCATATGGCAGGTGCTCATGTTTTTTTCTAATTATGACTTTGTTTGTCGGGAATTCTAAAACTGAAGGTCTCTGTCTATGTCGTCAATAAGTGATAGTTTAAACAATAACTTAACAAAATTAAGGTGTGCTCAGGTGTTGTTGTTTGTCAAATCGAAACTATTGTGTAATTTGAATGGATTTTGATCCTTGTTTACAGTGTGGTTGCTAGGTAACAGTTGTGGAATTACCTCTACATATGTGACATCTGCTGATGTTCAACCAGGATGTATAATTATACACTTGGGGCGAAGGTGTTTTAGTAAAATGTTTAATATGATCATGTTCACTATAGTCGAACCTGTCAAGTTTGGGCCATAGAATGTTGTTATTTTATAAGCAAATTAATGTGAAATATGTAAAACCATTATCAACCAAATGTACTTTTTGAGTAAAAAATGAATAAATAAATAAAGACAGAACAGACTAAAAGAGCATTTAAATGGCAAAGATTTTTTTTTTTTAAATCCACTCAATTTAGCACATGTAATCAGCATTTAGCATAGGCATTAGTATTTTAATTCAATTTAATTAGTGTAAAATATGTTAAGATGTGACTGATTAAAAGCTCAGAAGACCAAAGAGGGCAACCATATTATCGTTAATTATGAATAAGCAAGATGGTGTTGACAATCAACCATCAAGAGACCACACAATGTTAAGGTCAAGGATCTTTTCTATGTAGAGTTAGCATGTTCGCTCATGTTTCCTCAGGGTAGCAGAGGTTGTAACATGTTCAGATCAGGATTAACTCTTGTTTTACATGCTGAAGAACAGAATTTGATCTTTTAAATTGCTTTTACATTTTCTACAAGGTTATTTTTCCTGACTCAGCTTGTTATAAAACCAATTAAAGGTTGAAATTCTACCTAGAAGCTTGACCAAAAATGTATCGTATTGATCCATTTTAACATCACAGCAGAAGCAGTCTAGGAGTCCACAGTCTTCCTCCAATTATCCGTTAATTGTAGTGACACCTTGCTTTCTCGCCTTTCAGATCCGTAATGCAGTCGGCGTGATTTCCTTTGTGTGTGGGTAGCCTTGCATAATTTACCAATTAGCACCGTGTTTCACAGGCGTCTGGCACGTAAATCCAGGACGAGCCACTGACAGGCAAGAAATGAGTTTGTAAAGTTTTCATTCACACCGCATCAATGAGAACGCTGATAGTGTCACTCACAGGACGTCCCAGACAGACGGAGAATCTGCTGAAAGTCGGAAAACAAATGTGGGTTCACTCAAGGTCTTCTATGGTTCAAATGCGTGAATCTCGGGATCTGACTAGGCCCAGGCGAAGGACTATTTGTCAGGACATTATCTGTAAGCGAATACAAATCACCCTCAACATGACCATAAAGTCAACATCAGAATAAAACAATTACCTCTTGATTAAAGCCAATCAGTAGTAGATGTGTCAAAATCAGAGCTTGTGCATATGTAACGACTTAAAATGATCATGGCTCTTTCAAACTGCTGCTCTTGTGGGCTGCTCCGAGTCTGTAGTGTCAAATAAAGAACCAGCAATGATCATTATTATTATTGTTGGTTTTATTTGACTAGACAGTGCATGTTAATGAACACACCGGATTGTTGCCAGGGGCTAATTTGCTTATATTGTCCTGAATTCACTCTCACAAACACACTCTATTTTCGTTTTGACCAGCATTGAATATCAATAATGGCCAAAAAATGTTTTTAAGACCACTCGATTTAGCATAATGTAATCAGCATTTAGCATAGGCATCAGTATTTTGATTCAATTCAATTAGTGTAAAATATGTTAAGATGTAACTGATTAAAAGCTCAGAAGACCAAAGAGGGCAACCATATTATTGTTAATTATGAATAAACAAGATGGTGATGACCACACAATGTTAACGTCGCCGCCACGAGTGCTGGTCAAAACGTCCACTTTGTCAAAATGTCCTCCTCATAGTAAACTATTTATCTTTACTGACACCAACTCACCGCTCCTAAACCTGGTTTAAATAATTACATTCAGCGATTATAAAAAAAAGTACACATTAAAAACAAGAAATCACACTTTGTAGAAAGAAGAATGTTCATTTTGTTTTGTCTTATTTTCAAATTGTGTTTTAGTTTTTTCTATATCAGATGATGTGTTTCTGTCTGATATAGAAGAAACAACAAGGTAGAACGCTAAAGAAATAATGAATTAATAGTTAAATCATATTTTTTCAAAAGCACGCATCACAGCAGGTGTGGCTGTACTCAAAAAGAGAGTTTATGACAACATAAAAGAGTGCACTTAAATAAACATGTTGTGGGGCAGAAGGAGCGTGTGACTGACGTGGAGCTGGACGCTCCGCGGGCTCCTGGGCTCTTTGGCCTCAGGTTAACTTGGACAGAGCTTCTATCTTCCACTGCCTTGCGTTTTCCTCTCTTCCCTTTATTCTAAATTATCAATGTAATATTATGTAATTATTTTCTCTATCTGTACCCATACTTAGTAGTATACATAGTAGATTGTTTTCTGCATATATAAGAGTAACATGAGAAAAAATGAACATAAAGCATGTGGCTACAACTCGTTTGATCAGCGCATTTTAAACCTGCACCTGGACTTTTGCACAGACCAAAAAAAAAAGTAGGTATCTAGACCTGTCATAGCTTCATATGAGAATGTTTATCTGATTATTTACAACAAACAAACAGGATGTTCTTTATTGATGAATATTATTATAGTCTGTACGATGGCCAAGACCCTCGCGATACGATGCGTATCCCGATGCAGGGGTCACGATACGATGCATATCCCGATACAGGGGTCACGATACGATACGTATCCCGATACAGGTGTCACGATACGATGCGTATCCCGATACAGGGGTCACAATAAGATGCGTATCCCGATACAGGGGTCACGATACGATGTGTATCCCGATGCAGGGGTCACGATACGATGCGTATCCCGATACAGGGGTCACGATACGATGCGTATCCCGATACAGGGGTCACAATAAGATGCGTATCCCGATACAGGGGTCACGATACGATGTGTATCCCGATGCAGGGGTCACGATACGATGCGTATCCCGATACAGGGGTCACGATACGATGCGTATCCCGATACAGGGGTCACGATACGATACGTATCCCGATACAGGGGTCACGATACGATGCGTATCCCGATGCAGGGGTCACGATACGATGCGTATCCCGATACAGGGGTCACGATACGATGCGTATCCCGATACAGGGGTCACGATACGATACGTATCCCGATACAGGGGTCACAATACGATGCGTATCCCGATACAGGGGTCACGATACGATGCGTATCCCGATACAGGGGTCACGATGCAATGCGTATCCCAATACAGGGGTCACGATACGATGCGTATCCCGATACAGGGGTCACGATACAATGCGTATCCCGATACAGGGGTCACGATACGATGCGTATCCTGATACAGGGGTCACGATACGATGCGTATCCCGATACAGGGGTCACGATACGATGCGTATCCTGATACAGGGGTCACGATACGATGCGTATCCTGATACAGGGGTCACGATACGATGCGTATCCCGATACAGGGGTCATGATACGATGCATATCCCGATGCAGGGGTCACGATACGATGCGTATCCCGATACAGGGGTCGCGATACGATGCATATCCCGATGCAGGGGTCACGATACGATATGTATCCTGATACAGGGGTCACGATACGATGCGTATCCCGATGCAGGGGTCACGATACGATATGTATCCTGATACAGGGGTCACGATACGATGCGTATCCCGATACAGGGGTCTAATAACTTCATACATCCAACCAACTGATCCAAATAGAAATATAAGGAACACATTCTAGTAAAGTATTGCATGTTTCATGGTCTGAACCTGCTGCAACAGCATCTTCTGCACAGATCAGCTTCTGATCAGGTCCACAGCTCCTTCTCACCTCGGCCCAGAGGAGCACAGCACAAACAGCAGATCAAAAGTACTGTTCCACCTCGTTTAAAGCCTACGGGCCACAAAAATCAAAAAAAATATTGATACTGAGTACGCGTATTGATACGGAGTTCATGGCAATATGTCGCCGTATCGATAGTTTAGTAGTACAGTGTAATTTGTAAGTTAAATGTGGATAACCCAAAATAGTTAAGTGTGTCGATAACCAAATACGTGTATATATTTTAAGACTTTTTTAAATTTGCAATTCTCCAAGTCTTTTCTATGGTTTTTCTATTTCAATTTGTCTGTTACAGTGTTTTTCCATTTATAAATATGACCGTGTATTTTGCAGATAGTACACTAATGTGACAGCCCCATCGTGTCACACATGGTTTATTCTCTGTTCAAGTGCAGTATTATTCAGGCTATAGTTCAAGCTGGAATCGTAGAATACGTGTCAAAACTGCACCCTGCTGTGCCCCTAATTTGTCTGTTTAAACTGTGTCTTCTGCATCTCAAATTTGCTGGAGAGAGAGAGAGAGAGAGAGAGAGGGGTGACAATCAAGTCCTGGTTTTTAAAGATTTAAATTGATAAAGAACTAAAGACGGAATAGGTCTACTGTAGGCTCACTATTTAATTGAAAAAAGCCTGTTATATCATTCAATCCAACTGCCTGGTCAGGTTGGGTCCCCTCAGAGCACTTGATGACCTACGTATTGCGCGTTATGTGTGTACTGGGTGCTGCTGCTCCTGCTGCTCCTGCTGCTCGCTGTCCTCTGGTTTCTCTATGAAAGAAAATCTCAAATTAGACAGGATAGAAAGAAAGTATTTTCTCAAATACATTATTAATGAATGTTCTTCCCTTGTGTAATGTGTGTTTCAGTGACTCTTTCGGCTGACAACTTTCTTGAAGTTTAAGATGAGGGGACCTATGATGATGTGTGTGATATGTGGATGATGTGAACTATCTTACTCAGAATGAATTATATTTTAATCTTCCTTCACCAAAATATGTGTTCTGCTCATGTATATATTCTGCTCATTTAAATCAATAATGTTGTAATTTAGTTTGATTTAGATTTCTGCACTTATTTTTCCATAATTTGATTACAGGGGTCCACCAACATCTTGTTATTTTTGTTTATGAGAATAAACCCCCAAAGAATATACTGTAAAAGCAGGACTTTGAGACAAGATTAGACTGCTGCTCATTGTCTGCTGAAACGATAAAGTATCGTAAACAGGAAGCCTCTGTGCCACATTTGGCCCCTGGGCCATAGTTTGGACACCCCTGATCAATAGGCATGTTTATGATGGCGCACAAGCTCTCAGAACTTGAAGGAAGGTCCCTGGGATATGGACAAACAAGTTTATGCAGCTAAAATCGCATTATTGATGGTGACCCCCATTACCATTTGCGACCTCTGACATGAAAAGTAGGCAACCCCCAAAATAGGGGGTTGTTTGATTTACATTTAATAGGGGGGAAATTTGATTCGATAGACCTAAATATATGATTTTTGATAATAGTCACATTACATTTACCAGTGCATTTGAAGATTATCGAGCCTTGTTTAAGACTGCTGTATCAATTTGAAATGTTTCTTTCATATCATCTGGGGACCCCCCTGAAATCATTTTGCGCTCCCCTTGGGTGTCCCAAGCCCCAGGTTGAGAACCACTGCTTTTAAAACTCAAATCCAGAGGTTAGAAAAACATTTCTGTATTTCTTGTGTATAACACTCACAGGCAGACTCAATGATGGAAAGTATTTTTATGATTCTGAAGAGGAAATTGGTGATGTGTGATCCTGCTCTCAGTGTTAAGAGAACTGATGCATCTATATTCATAAAGAATATGTAACGGGACTCTCTCTCAAAACAATGGCGAAGTCAGATTTCAAGTGCTCAGGTGGATTTATTGTGCCAAAACCGAAGTGCAAAAATAGTGCAACAGTGCAAAAATATATACAGTGAGCAAAAAGGTCCAAAAATCCAAAAACATATTTACAGAGTTCCAACTATGAGTTCAACTTTAACTCGCTCTCTTTAACTCTTTCTCTCTCTCTTTGACTCTCTCTCTCACACTGTTTCCTTCTCTGTTGTTGGAGACAGATTCCTCCCACAGCCAAGAGCGGCTCACCTTTATTCCCCACTTGCCCCTCCCACTGAGCAAAATAACTAGATAATTCAAATCCCAAATAAACTAACAATAAACTGTTGTGGCCTCTTCCTACAACATAATACATCATTAATTATATATTACACATGTTCAAAATAAAGCGATATAAACACATAGAATACCCGGTGTCACATGGTCAGCACCACGGTGCGAACAACGCCCATTTAAACTTCCAGGAAGTCCTGGCTCAGTTTCGACCCAACGCGACGCATCGGCGGAGCGCGGCTTTCGTGACAAAACAGGTAACAATTGGCGTGTGTGTGCTTAGACTTAACCTAACGCGCGCAAGTGTGCACCCTTGGCGGATTAGTGACGGAGGAGTGCGGGGAAAGATGCGTGTGTAGCGTCTGATGCGAATGAATGAAACAGAGGGAAACGCGGGGAGCGGGGAATGTATGAGTGTGTGTTGGAAAGTGCGCGCGGGCATGAAGGGCCCCGCGGGCATGAAGGGCCCCGCGGGCATGAAGGGCCCCGCGGGCATGAAGGGCCCCGCGGGCATGAAGGGCCGCGCGGCTGCTCAGCAAATAAGCGCCGACACCAGCTAAAGACGGACTGGCTCCGTCACAGAATGTAAATGCAGGTAACAATTAGTGACATTTTGTTATAATAGATCAATGTATATACTTTACAACAATTTTCCAGATAACATCACATTTTATAACTATAACAAATGGCTTCAAATGTATAAGGCAGCCCAACCGTGTTGAAGAATGCATGAAATATGAACACACAAACTGCTCGGTGCTCTGTCCTCTGTCCTGTCTCACGCTGGGGCCACGCTAAAATATGGAAAGCGAGTTGTTGATGCAGCTCTTTTGGTGTTGGCTGGACTCCCGGAGGGGCTGGACAGGCTGACCATATGCCCGGTGGTGTGATGTGATTTAACATGTCTGCATCCTGCGCAGATGCTGCAACTGCTGCGTTCATCGAAGACGCCAAGACAAAATGCCCGACATATCCTCCTGGCTTAAACACTTTCAACTCCCTTTTCAGACTCTTGGATTGTGATAAATATGTATATGGGTATTTAGAGGCTCCTTATGTGTCCAAGCTGCGCCAGAGACGCCCCAGAGGACACGAGTGCTGACCACGCACATATGGGCAACAAAACAAAGAGGGCAGAGTGGGCAGATGGAGAGGAGACGAAGAGGAGATGTCGAGAATGCTCTTGATAGAGGTTCAATGGCCATGGGACACAGGGACGTCTCATAACTGACTAATAAATGGCACAGCAATAACACCGGGTAATTATAATAATGGTAGCTGTAAAGACTGTACTCAAGACATTGTGCAAATTGAGCATTAGTGAATTATAAATGTCCAATAAAAGCGTGATTAGCTTTTGTGATAAAATGTGAATATATGAGTATATTTCTGTGATGTATTTTATCTGCATAATAGTGATATTTTATCTGCATCATTAGTCTAAGAGAAGAACGGGTGTGTGACAAACTGCATTTGTTTGTGAAGGGGTCGTAAAGATGGGCCAAAGGATGTTTACCCTAGGGGGGGTGATAACCCAGAGGAGTCTGGGTAATGTTTACCCAAGGCTTGATCTCTACGGAAAAATACCAAGTGCCTTGATGTGAGGCTGACCAATGAGAAATGTGACCCGCCTATTCCAGAATATCTAATAAAACCAACCAGCATGGGAAAAAAGGGGGTGAGACGCGGGGGTGAGACGCAGGAGGGTCAGCCAGGCTCCTTACAACGGCCTGGCTGACACAGTCCCCGCGTTTTCTCCCATGCATGCCACACAAATGTCTGATGTTTCTGTGTCGTTTCATATTCTAAGTTGAATTGTGTTCTCAATGTGTTAAGGAATAGCATCGGGTGTATGTCTCCATCCCAGGACATTTTCTGGTCCTATCGAGCCGGACGACAAGCAGCCCCTTCGCGGAGATTGACGGGTGAATCGGTGAAGTCTGTGCACAGCTGAAAGAAGTCCACTTTTCCCGTGGCCGCCCATCGCACCTCAGTCTCCGCGAGGAGAGCGCGTCGTTTCGAAGCAGCAGGAGAACACAGGCGACAAAGAAGGTCAGACAAAATTTTGTGTGTGAAAGACTTAGCCATGAAACGTTTTATGCATAGGCTTTGTGCAGGAGTTTAGTTACTCGCATAAAGAGGAGTTTAATATTTCTCAGTCAAAAATACAGGAGTTTAATATTTCTCAGTCAAAAAATACAGGAGTTTAATATTTCTCATTGACAAAAAATACAGGAGTTTAATATTTCTCAGACAAAAAATACAGGAGTTTAATATTTCTCATTGACAAAAAATACAGGAGTTTAATATTTCTCAGACAAAAAATACAGGAGTTTAATATTTCTCAGTCAAAAATACAGGAGTTTAATATTTCTCATTGACAAAAAATACAGGAGTTTAATATTTCTCATTTGACAGAAAATACAGGAGTTTAATATTTACTCATTAAATAAAATACAGGAGTTTAATATTTACTTATTAAAAAGAAAAATATTGGTTAGCTTTGTGAAGATAAGTTTCACACATAAAGGAGTTAAATTGCTCACCACGAGTTAAGTTTCTCACCGAAAGAAAGTTATGAAGCCTTATGCCGAGTTGTTACTGACATAAAGATGAGTGAATGTAAGCGCTGTGCACGAGCGAAGTAAGTAAGAGAGAAGTGTGAATGTGTGAATGAGGATTAATAAGTGATTAACTAACGAGTGTGAGAATCACAATTAATCATACAAGGGTCACAAGGCGTTATTCTGAGAGATCTAAAATTTGCAGTCACGGGTGAATCTTAAACACCACGTTTATGTCCGGAGGAATCTAATAAGAAATTCTACTAGAAGCTTGAGATATGACGTGACTGTAAAGCAAGTAGCATTTCTCTCAGACGACCGAGACCAAATAATGCCAGAATTATCACCCCAAACTGTAAAAAGACAAAGGAAAAGTCATAAGAGGATTTTGGAGGGAGACTTCCAGTATGCTCAGATGACGTGGCAGAGAGGGGGAGATAAGGGGGGTCAACAAGGCAGGAGAGGAGAAAGCAGTTCAGAGGACGCTCTGAACTGATGAAATTAGGAATTAAACCCAGCTGGTTTTAAATTTTAGTATTTGAGTGCTCTGTATTTCAACAAATTTTAGGGTTTTGTTTGATTGACAACAATCAATTATAAAGATTGTATTAAACTTGATAAGAGATGAAGATTAATTCAGATTTTCATAGATGGCCAATTTTTTGGGGAATGTGATCACAGACAGGACACTTCCTGTCCCCGACATAGAAGACAAAAGTTGTGTTTTTACGGTATTGTGTTTTTTGTGTGCACCAAACAAAGCCACGTTTTGTTTTGTTTTATTTTTGGACTTGACAAAATTATCTTTTGGACTTATTATGTAACCATAATGCATGACTAGATGAAAGTACAGGACGAAAAGACAGAAGTGTTTTTAAATTTAGGATCAAATACAGGCACAGGCCTGGGAAGTGATAATATGGGTAAATGGGTGACTACTGATGTTTTTGGACATAGGAGTAGAATGAGTAGTAAGTAAAGTGATAGTAAAAGTTATATCAGTAACTTATTTATTTGTATTATCATGAGGAAACCTTGTATTGCATGTAGACGTAAGCGAGGGAATAAGTTAAATAGTGACGTCCGATGTCCTCCTTGGAAAGACATGAATGGGTCATTAACTAAAGACAACAGGACACCAAGTCATAAAAGATAGCCAGAGATAACAGGGGCTATTGACTGGCAAATAATCTGGAGAGGACTCAGGATGGAGCAGATGTCGTTATCTTTACGTATCACAGTGACAATTAACAGCAACACCACCTCAGGGGGAGGGTTAACGTGATGGGTAATAAGGAGAAGAGTTAAAATTAACAGCGAAAGAATTTGACATTCTAAAGTAAATGCCTGAAGGATTGTGGAGATTCAATCAAGAATTGAATAGATTTAAATAAGACAATATCAAAGATGCTATAGAACCATATCATCCAAACAGAGCTCTTCGCTCTCAGAATGCCGGCCTTCTGGTGGTGCCAAGAGTCTCTAAAAGTACTGTAGGAGGTAGAGCGTTTAGCTACCAAGCCCGTGTTATGGAATCAGCTCCCGACCCATGTTAAATATGCTGACACAGTCTCTTCATTTAAGTCCAGGCTTAAAACGTTCCTCTTCGAAATCGCTTATGGTCAGACTAGTTAGGAACAGAAAGATAAACCCACAGCTTCAGCTACGCTGCCCTAGGAGTAACTGTGCTGGGGGAAGTATGACAGCTTGAGCACTATCCTCTTCTTCTTCTGACTACTTATGCTATCAAACAATATTTATTTTTTGATTCCACTTGCAAACTGTTCACCGCCTTCTTTTTCTTTCTCTCACTCCTGAGGACCTGTGGACCCAGATGTCCCTCTCCTGGTGAAGTGGTCCCTGCCCCATGTGGACGGTCCCTCATCTGCCTGAAGAGTGGCTCCAGTTCGCCTCAGTCGGTCCCTCATCTACCTGAAGAGTGGGTCCAGCTCGCCTCCCACGGTCCCTCATCTGCCTGAGGAGTGGGTCCAGTTCGCCTCCGACGGTCCCTCATCTGCCTGAAGAGTGGGTCCTGCTCGACTCCGACGGTCCCTCATCTGCCTGAAGAGTGGGTCCAGCTCGACTCAGACGGTCCCTCATCTGCCTGAAGAGTGGGTCCAGTTCGCCTCAGTCGGTCCCTCATCTGCCTGAAGAGTGGGTCCAGCTCCAGTCTCCTCGTGTCCGTCTGTCCGTCTGTGAGAGTCGGATCTCTCCTTCACTGGAACTCCTCCAGGTTTCTACGCTTTTTTCCCAAAGAGGTTTTTTTTTTGTAGTTTTTCCTGGCCGAGAAGGAGAGTCTAAGGACAGAGGACCCTGGGACATCGTCCCTCGCCACCACAGACATTGTCTGACTCCATCGCCACCACAGACATTGTCTGACTTCATCGCCACCACAGACATTGTTGATTCATTTCTCCCTGTGGCCCTCAGAGGCAACTGTTGTTGTGATTTTGGGCCTTACAAAAATAAATTGATTTGATTTGATTTGATCTAAATTTAGACGTTATAGAAGTTATGAAAACCAGTGATAACAGGACTTAAACATTATAGGACTCAGGTCGGAGCCAAGAGGGGTTAGACTACAGGAAGGGCCTGGGGGGAGTAGAATAAATTTTACGAGACCCGCAGATTACCTGAAGATAGTGAAAACTATAACCAGGGGAAGGTTTAGAATCATTTTGATTTTTAATACACATATAGACTTGCTAGAACAAACTAATACACAATGTTGTAAAGCACCACATGAGCAGGTGTGAGAGATTGAGTTTGAAACTCACCTGAAGCACATATAGAAGATTAGCACATATTACATTAGATGTGTGATTTTATTCAGGCCACACCCACAGAGGAGATGTGAAATTATTAATTATGTGAAGAATTCTAAGTTGTGAACTGACCCTTATGGCCAGCTCAACGGGGGAATTATTGAGATAATTATTATTGTTTGATGTATTTGAATACATACATACATACATACATACATACATACGCGCGCAAACGTGGAGACCAAACTTTTAGAGTTTGAAACTTTTAGAGTTTGAAACATTTAGAGTTTGAAACATTTGGAGTTTGAAACAAATGGTGGTAAAACAGATTTACAAGTTACAGATCGCAGAGGCAGTGTCGGATTACAGACACACAGGGTGGGAGCCCAGCGCCGTGTAAGGGGGGGCTCAGCCAGGGATGTGACCACTGAACTGTGAAAGGTCAAGAGGTGACATTGCGGAGTTGGAGAGACAGACGCAATTCCATCTCTTCCTGGATTAGTGAACGTTGTAAACTATCTGGATTATTGAATTTTGGTTAAATGTAGAATTGTATAGAAGTTTGAGAAATGGGCAAAGCCATATCTCAAAAAGGAGGGATGTATGTGTAAACAAACATTCCGAATCAATAATTACAAAAAATAAAATTGTAAACAAGAAAACTGTTTGAAATACACTGAATTGTCGAAAAGACTTTGTTTATCACCACAGCAGAACGTGTTGGAGATGTGGTGTTTACAGAGACGGAGCCAAGTGGACAGCCAGTGGACGGAGCCACATCGTGTCGTCCTCACACCGACCATTGGAGGGACGAGAACATGGGTGCTCTCATGGGAAAGTGAGAGAAATGTCTGGACAACACAGCGGCAGATCCATAACATCGCAGACGCAGGACTTCGTTTGTATGAGTTTTGTCCAGAGTCTACGATAGAGTACGATACTCTGCTACGATAAACGAGAGACAGAGGCTACGGTGCGCAGAGTACCATACTCTGTGGAAAAAGAATCAACAGTTATCATCATCACAAGCGATGACGATAATATGGGTGCTGAACACCTGTATTATGCACGGGACAATCGGGACAATCGGGACAAGAGGGACAATCGATCAACATACACAACTGTGTATACCGGGAAATGAAACATACACAGACCTGGAATAGAGGGAAGCAAATAAGTGATCAACTTGAAAGGTTATGAAATGCATGATGTGTAATAATGTACAATGTATAATTGACATGACAGAAGCTGAAGAAACACAATGGCATATTATACAGCCACAGTTGTTTACACTAACTAAGAGAGTTTTTTTATCTGCTACAACATAACTACATGTAATGTTAATGAGATTATGAATTGAGATGGGAAATGTACCAGTTCATATGTGTCATAGGTGTGACCGAAGCAAGCAGCGGGAGGAGGTCTCTTAAGAAACCAAGAGAGGACTTATGGTGGTGTGGGGACACTTGTGGGACGTTGTGCCTATGTATCCCTTTTGTGGCCAGCCATGGTCATAACAAAGACCAGCATCACCCAGAACCATACCGCAGGGTCAAGGTCGAGAGGTTAGTGGACAATCTGGTCCCAGTAGCACCTGATACTACGTATTTGATTCTATTGGGGTGTCCAGAGTGGTCCCTGACGAGTCAAACTGACTGACCAGAGAGCAGCGGGTTTAAGGGCTTTCCGCTTGTACTTCTATATTTCCCATCACACCGCACCAAATTATAGACAAGATAAATTGTCTGTTCGTCAAATTACAGAGATTGACCAATCTGACTCAAAATTTAGGACAGTAATGCTGTAGAAATGTTGTGGGACGAGAGAAAAGGAGTGTGTTCAATGTTGAGAAATGTGCATAAACTTTTTGTGTGTAAAAGTGTCATTTTAACACCAATATGAAAGACATGTTGAAAACTGAAAAGAATAATGTGTTTGGCATATGATACAGTAGACTAATGCTTTGATAAACAGGAGGGAAATGTGATAAAATGTGAATATATGAGTATATTTCTGTGATGTATTTTATCTGCATAATAGTGATATTTTATCTGCATCATTAGTCTAAGAGAAGAACGGGTGTGTGACAAACTGCATTTGTTTGTGAAGGGGTCGTAAAGATGGGCCAAAGGATGTTTACCCTAGGGGGGGTGATAACCCAGAGGAGTCTGGGTAATGTTTACCCAAGGCTTGATCTCTACGGAAAAATACCAAGTGCCTTGATGTGAGGCTGACCAATGAGAAATGTGACCCGCCTATTCCAGAATATCTAATAAAACCAACCAGCATGGGAAAAAAGGGGGTGAGACGCGGGGGTGAGACGCAGGAGGGTCAGCCAGGCTCCTTACAACGGCCTGGCTGACACAGTCCCCGCGTTTTCTCCCATGCATGCCACACAAATGTCTGATGTTTCTGTGTCGTTTCATATTCTAGGTTGAATTGTGTTCTCTATGTGTTAAGGAATAGCATCGGTGTATGTCTAATTCCATGACAGCTTTTGATCGTTCCTTTTGGGTAATTGTCTCTTTATGTTCCTATGCATCCTCTGCAACAACTTGTCTATTTAATTTCATCTATTTGGCCTTCTGTCTGACACTCCTAACCTCAGCATCGTTATATGGAAACATTGAATAAAAGCCCTTTCTTTTGATGTGTTTCTAAAGGTATCCATTTTCATCACTTAAAAAGAAAACCTCAGCATTTTTAACTCGGCTTCCTCTGACTTTTCCTCCTTTTTGTCCCAAAATCAGTCATGTTTCTTTCATAATCGTCAGTATCCAATGTTGAGTGAATGGTGGTCTTCAGTATATGTCTCTGCAACCGACCCTGCTACTGTTTGTCCACTGTATCCCATCTAAGACCAGATACGCACCTTCCAAAATGTGAAATCAGTAAGTTTCTCATTCGGGTAATAGTGTACATGTTTTGGCAAAAATACCTGTATAATCAAAGTGAGACTGCAAATGATTTCCTTTTGATTAGGAGACTGACTAAGGTCTTTATATGAGTATATGGCAGTTATATTATGCATTTATTCAAATCTAGAGGCTTTCAATTACTTAAAAATACAGTGAAAGTACCTAAAACATACATTTGTCACAAATCTGGGATGTAACTTGGCCTGGTGGCATCACCTGCTTGTCTCTAGAGATAGATGATTAATACTACAGAGGATTCTAGACAAAACAATAACATCTGCTATCTGTTGTGTGTAAAATTGTGGAGTATAGCTTAAGTATTGACATTAAACTAAGTCAAGACATAATACATTTTAAAAGAAATTATAAGGAAAGAATTGCCATGTTGAAGACGTCACCGCATGCAGTTACCGATGCCGCTGTTAGATGAGTGTTGATACTTTAAGAAGACCGATATTATGGGCTTTGATCCCTATCTACAGTGGCGAGTTGCTCACACTTATAAACAGCGCCCTCAAAGCTTTCAAAAGCACAGACTTTGTGTGCGGGTGAGTGACTGTCGGATCCTAAAATATAACTTGGGCTCGTTAAAACTGTCTGCAAGTAACGTGTATTCGCACAGCCACGCAAAACAGCATGTAAACTAGCATCAACCACCCACTAACAACATGAAAAAAACAGCTCAGAGCTCAGTCTGGTGTGATTTCTGTAAGTCCAGGTGTCCCTCCTGACATCAGTGATCAATTTCTGGCCACAAATGGGATGTGGGGATGTTACAGAAGAGTTGTTTTGAGACATTTTGTTGAAACAGCCCACGGTGCAACATGCAAGTTTCATCCTCAAGATGGCAGTAGCAACGAATGTGTCACGTAACCTTGGATCCATGAATAGCAAACATTCCATTGTTGGGTAGTTGCAAGTTTGTCTGTTTTTTTAAATAATTTCTTTATTAATTACCCTATTGTTTTGTATATATGCTGTTGACATTGATGTTATATAAATTCACCATACCATACAATAAGTTTTAAAACGTCTTCCTACTCCTTTTGAGCATCATGACCTTCATTGTGTGTTACAAATGGTGTATTGTTTGAATGCTTCAATATATATTTTTCATATTTCTGATGCTCAAATAAATAAATAAATATCTGTCATGGAGACAAGCAGGTGGCACACCCTCCACCACTGCACCTTTTCACATGTAACTTCCATTTCACCACCACCATCACCACCATTTTATAGTTTCTAAACATAGCTTGCATTAGGTGGATTGTCTGGGGGTGGCCGCAATGCTCCATTCAAACATAAAATTGTACATGTGGGTGTGCGCCTGTTGTGTGTAACTAGAAAAAGCCGGGCATCAGAAGGTCGCAGGGGAGATTGGCTTTTTTTGAACAAGTGAAAAACAGTCCCCACAGAGAAGCATGGAAGGGGGAAAAGGCGATATGGTTGTGATGCATGGGAAAAGCCCTTCAAAGCTGACTCTTAATCCTTCCCCTGCCTGACCTCCTCCCCTTCTCACAACACAGTTTAATCTCTGACACTGCATTAACATGTAGACATTTTTTCCACACCAATTTGAATCTATGCATGCCATGACCACCTAAATTTATGCATTTAAGCTCTAATTACCGACTGCTGGGAGCGGACTGGGCGGGTTAACCTTCTCGCAGCTAATTTTTCATGATTTGTCTGACGCTGCCGCTCCTCCCCACGGGGACAAAACAAGACCTTTTCCACTTTTATTATCAGTAACGTGCACGGAATGACAGTAATCATGATAATGTGGCTGTGCTGTTCATTGTGTTACCAAATAACAGGTAATTATACAAATTAATATATCAATTACAATACAATGCCTGCTAATGTATTCTGTAAAGTATACTCTTTATGTGTATTTTCTATTTAAAACAACAACAAAAACAGCAACAGATATACATTACTACTATTACTTTACTATTATTATTCTCTTTTTAGTACATTTTAGATTATTTTTATTTATTTGTTTAAAGGAGTGGGCGATATTGACAAAAATAATATAATCTTTCTATTTTTGGTCAGTACGGATGTGTGTGTGAGAAAATGTGTGAATTACAATGCAAAGGTGCAGAAACATCATATAACCTTATTTGAAATGCAATAGAACTTTGATTTTCACGTTTTCTTTTGAATAAGCTCTTTTTGTATCATTTTTTACAATGAACGATATACTATTTAATTTGGCAATGCGTCTAAACAACATTCACAATATTGTTTGTACTGTGAGTTGAATGCATCTTTTAAAGCACTTTGAATTACTTTGTGTACAAACTGTGCGCTTCAGATAAACTAAACTCAATTCTTACTAGTTATAACTGTCTCTGTAACTGACACGGCTTTATTAAATTGACATGAATATCTAAAGTAGCACAACAGCGCATCATTTATCCCATATTTGTATCCATCTGAACACACCCCAGGGAGTATGCAGACAACAGCGTGGATTTTTAGTGGAGTTTTCTCTTTGGCATCTGTCCAGCATGTGCCCAATTTACTGTGTTTGAACGGCTCTGGCTGAACCTGTTGCAGAGCTTGCTGTGACAGAACTGCTGATGTTTCTCCAGCCACACACGGCGCGTTATCTTAAAGATGCCTTATGAGCTGTAGCTGCCAACAATTATTAAATAAATAACATTTTTCTGGCTACCTTTAATGTCCCACCTGCCTACGTGACTTTACAACTTTACATGTTGGCCCACGGCTCTGCAATTAATTGTGCTTTTTAAACGAAAGAGCAGCAGGGATGAGTGCTATGGGCCAAATAGCCAGATGGAGACTCAACGTTTTAAAAATGTCCACTTGTAATTTGCCTTTATAATGGTCCATAAGTGTCTTTTTAGTTGGTGCCGTTAATCGTAACATGAAGTATTTTATCACTTCTGTCTATTTAGCACATTGGCCCTGTCTCACAATCATTAAAACTGCCTCCAAGCGTAAATGCATATATTAACAATGTCTAGGCTTTTTCATCTTATTCTTTTTTATGAAACACAACAGGAAGAAAGAACGGAAGAAAAACACACCGAGGAAAAAAAATAGTAAAACAAATGCAACAAAAAGTATCTAGTATCATGTTGTCTGACATGATAGAGCAGTTTATTCCAATGCTGACAAAAGTTTCCATCTTCAAATTAACTAGAACAATTTTTGATTCCATTGTTAAAATGCTCATGGCTGTGCTCTATCCTTGATAGCTGGTCCGGTGTGTATAATCCATTTCTTTGCAGTTTTTTTTTCTCCTCCTGCCAAAAGCCCATTCCAATTAAGTTGAATGTCCCAGGTGCAGGTTTTTGTTATGCATGATTTTTAGTCTCTATTTATGTTTTCTCTTTAAAAACATTTTGTTTTCTTTAGTTTTATTTGAATTTGGTTTCAAAGGTTATTTCCCCCCGTAGAGTCAAAAACACCCATGCATTTGTGTTGGTTGAGTTCAGAGATTGTCTGTTCTGGTTTTCCATAAATCATCGCTAGATCAGTGGTTCTCAAACTTTTTCAGTCGCTACCCTCGTAAAAACCCTCGCCTTCGCAACACCCAAACACACAAAATAGGCCACCGACAAAGTGATAAAGTAGCTTTATTTCTATTGATTTTATTTTGAGGGTATATAGATAAAAGAATTTGGTATGCCAGCAAATAGGAATATACATTTACCACTGCATTTGAAGGGTGTCACGCCTTATTTTAAGACTGTTGCATACATTTTCAATATTGCCCATATCATCTGGGGACCCCCCAGGTTGAGAACCCCTGCCTTGTAGGTAATCTGAGCATTTGCACTGTCAAAACCTTGTTATAAAAACAGTGCGGCTGCATTAGCATGTTTATCTCACCTATGCAGTTCCTTCTGCCGGCAGTAGATGGCACCTCAAGTAAATTCCTGGCGTGGAAAAAGCCAGAGTGACATTAAAGTCATTTTGTTTTTGTAAACAATACATGAGAAAATAAAAGGTACTCTAGGGCATGTTTATAGGCTAATAACAATAGACATAATGTATAATATCTTTTAAAAATATTTCCCAACGACACAACGTCAGCAAGCACATGTTGAAGCTTGAACCTAACCTTTCACCTCAAAGGCTTTTAGCCATGTGTGCCTGGATTAAACAAATAACAAAACCAACAATGGTAGCAACATAATCTCTAACCCTTGGTAGAGCTAATAAAACAACTAAATGCTTCTTTCCCAAGCCATCATTTGGAGAAAACAGTGAATCGTTGCCACCTGTGACAACAAAAGGCGAAGACCAATCAGGGCAAACTGAGGTGTTCATACACAACACATAAAACCGGTGCCAATTAAAGTGTTAACTCACAGACCCAATGTTTCTGTGCTTTGTTGTGCCTTTGGGCATCTTGCAATTTCTCAGCCCAATTAATTTAAATACACTTTGTTCAAAAGGTCAGCAGTGAATGATGGATTATGGGTGGTTTTAATTAAAGAGATTTCTTTTGCAATGTGATTGGAAATTAGAGTCTATGCAAATTTGTCCTTCGCTGTTTGGAAAGAAAATTGCTTATTTCTCTCATGCTGTTTTATTACCGCAACCGTTTTGTGAGTGCTGTAAGTGATGTACAGGCATTACAGGCCCCGAAGCAAAGTCATATATTTTTACGGCTTCAAATGTGTCGAAAAAGTGCTCATTTTAAAATTCAAAACAAACCGTTGAGAGACTCTCTTCGTAATTTTGTGCAGATGATGAGCTGGAGATGAGTGATTAGAATGGGTTCGTTTTGGGAGCAGTGTGCTTCAGTTTGTGCTTGCTAATTTCTGACATGTCTGACAGGGGGATCGGCCCATGTGGGTGGTGTAGATGGCTGGCAGTTTCTATTCATTTCAATGTGCAACAAGAGAAGACAGCAGCCTTGTTATAGCAGAGCAGAGGTGGATTCTACACTGTAATGTAGAAGGGTGTATTTCAACATTTCAATACCAACTATGCTGTGCAGAAGTTATGGACAAGTGTTAAACCAGAATAAAAACGGTTTAAGGATGCGTTCACACCGGTCCTAAATTGAGTGCATTTTAGTCATCCTGATGCGTCTGGGATTGGCTGTGTTCTATCCTGGTTTAATCCAGGTTTAATCCAGGTTTAATCCAGGTTTAATCCAGGTTTAATCCAGGTTTAATCCAGGTTTAATCCAGGTTTAATCCAGGTTTAATCCTGGTTTAATCCTGGTTTAATCCAGGTTTAATCCAGGTTTAATCCAGGTTTAATCCTGGTTTAATCCTGGTTTGATCCTGGTTTGATCCTGGTTTGATCCTGGTTTGATCCTGGTTTGATCCTGGTTTAATCCTGGTTTGATCCTGGTTTAATCCAGGTTTAATCCAGGTTTAATCCAGGTTTAATCCAGGTTTAATCCAGGTTTAATTCCAGGTTTGATTTCTGGTTTGATTTCTGGTTTTGTTCTGGTTTTGTTCTGGTTTTGTTCTGGTTTAGTTCTGGTTTAGTCCCAGTTTTGATGTGGTGAATGTGCAAGTGTGAATTCACCCTGAATTTGAAAAATACAATAACCAAAATCACAAAGGCCTTGAATAGAATAGACATTATTTGTCATTGTCAGGTAAAAAAAAAAGTAAAACTATTACAGTTTCATTTTTGGAACACTATTTATTTGTATTTTCCACACCTGCCTTCTCACTCTGTGTGAATTAAATGACAAAACCGTGTGCCATGTCTTGTCCATATAGTGCAATATGTTTCTGATTGAGTACAGCGGGTTGCAGCGTGTCCCTGCTCCATCCCACCCGAGTGCTGTGAAGCTGATTTATGGAAGGAGGGGCCCAGAGCCGCAATCAGGCCGTTTCCATCAGCATTATGGCTGCCTGACAACACACAGCTGTCCCTGATGTGCCAGCAGAGGCCCAGGGTACGCTTGTCAGCTCTACTCTTTCACTGCGGCACCACTGAGTCGAGACTTACACTCCACACGTGTACAGGGACCACAGTCACACATGAAGGCGCACACAAATATGTACCTGTAAAATGTGTGCAAGGCATCGCAATTACTGCTGGCTCATTTGCATGTATGTAAATAGGCTATTTGGCAATTAGGGATTATGCAATTACTGTGGTATACATAATGGTCTGAAACGTGCAACCAACGCAGGACCATTACTACAAAATACAAATGACACCAGTAATAGCTTTTAAGAGGTAAAACGTGTCAAATTGGGTTGAATTGTGTTTATTTGAGGAGTTAATTGTTTTCTTTCACCTTATAAGACTAAAATATATTACTTTTTCTTCTTGTTACCTCTCATAGCGCCCAAAAATCCATACACTTTTATTGTGTTGTAAATTATACATTCACTTTATCTGGGTAAAACTGACCATATCTTGTACTGCAGTTTTAATAATTCTTATAAAACTTGAGATAGAAAAATAAGCAATTTTCTGTCCTGTCTGCATGAGAGGGACTAAGCTCTGAGGCACAATGTCACTGTGACTGTTCAGCTTGGGAAGATTTTTTAAACTGGAATGAATAGTATTTTATTTGGAGAACTGAAATAACCAGAACAGAGCAGTTTGTTCACAGTTGCTTTTTTTTTTTTTTTTACTTTTTTGCTTTAATGCTAAATTCTGAAAAATCTGTGACATGAATTTGAACTTGAACGATGGATAAACATGTTCTAAGGTGCAATGTCTTACAATGGTAAGTGAACCACAAATGTAAATACATTGTATGTTGTATTTTTTATGAAAGAAAAACACAAAGTTGCACACAATTGTTGAGTGAAATGAAAATTACACATGATTTCCAGAATAATGCACAAATATTTTTAAAACTGAAATGTGCAACATGCAAAAGTATTCAGCCTCCCTGAGTCAATTATTTTATGGAACCACCTTTCTTGCAATCACAACTGAAAGTCTTTTGGGGTATGTTTCTATCAGCTTTACATCTACAGACTGACCTTTTTGTCCATTCTTCTTTGCTCCGTCAGATTTGATGGAGAGCGTTTTGAACAGCAGTTTTCAAATCTTGCCACAGACTCAATTGGATTTGGGTCTGGACTTTGACTGGGCCATTCTGAAACATATTCATGTTTTAGAATTTTGTGGAGCAAACAGCATCATGAAACCCCACGGAACACACCAGACAGGTCAGATATAAAGCTGTGGAGAAGTTTAATGCAGGGGTGGGTCATGAAAGTATGTCAAGGAGAGCAGTGATCAGAGGTGAAGCCAAGAGGCCCATGGTCACTCTGGAGGAGCTGCAGAGATCCACAGCTCAGGTGAAAAGGGAATCTGTCGACAGGACAACTATTAGTCGTGCACTACACAAATCTGGCCTTTATGAAAGAGTGACAAGAAGAAGCCATTGTTGAAAAACAGGGCACATTTAAAGTACTGCGTATTTTGTCAAGAAGTACCCACCAGCTCAGAGAGGGAATGCTCTCTTACCCTGCCTGGGCTCTTAACAAAGTAAAAGCAGAACAAAAATGACAAAAGGAAAACAAAACCAAGAAGAAATGCCGTTTCTATCCCTCAATTATGTCTCTGGACTATCTGAAAAACTACAAGGGATTTTCAGACAGCATCAAATTCCTGTTTATTTTAAACCAGGCAACAAAAACTGGTTCATCCGAAGGACAAGACGCCGACACAAAAACTCTACAAGAGGCTCTTTTGAAAACAGTGAGGTGAAAATTCTAACGGAAAAAGAGATGGTTTGAAAGAGAAGTTAAGGCATTTTTGTTTAAAATGATAAAAATAATGATAATAACAATCCCTCTTTAAAGGGGTGGAGGTTTAAGTTTACACTTATCTGGATATTTTAACAATACTTTGCACGACATGATCATGAGAAAACCCTTTGCACAGATTTCACTCATTTTGATAAATGTGGCAAAAATGTTACAATGTATTTATTATTTTTTCTAATATTTTCATCTAATATGTTAATTTGCACGTTACCACCAGACCCTGCTCCCACCTGGTCAGCTGAACCCTCTCCGGTGAAGAGCTGGTCTGAGTGACTTTGGACCACGTCTCTTTTCTTGTCTCCGACCAGTGTCCTAATCAGACAGTGACTCACCAAAGCTCCAGCGATGAGCCGTGTCTCTCCTCTGCAGCTGCTCCCTCCAACTTCTCATATAATAACATCATACACTAACCTGATGAACTGCGCGCCCAGCTGGCTAACAGGATGGTGCTCACAACAGCTGGGAGGCAGCGGCATATTGGGCTCAATTTATCTGTGGCAACGCTTCAGAACCAAACACGCCTACGCCACTCACACGGGGGGATAAAGATAATAATCAAATGTGTTTTTGTCTCAGGAGAACATTGGCCAGGAACAGTCTGGACTTGTCCGACTGTCGTTTCTTCAGGAAACTCGAGGTCCTTTGTCCAAGCTTTTGGTGCAGTTCAAATCCAGGAGTGGCACTTGTAATCATTTATGTTTTGTGCCCTTCAGGGTACATCAGCCAACTGTGCTTTTTATTCTAATCCATAACTTAAGTGAATGTGATGTAGAAAAAGAACACTCCAGGGTATTTTACTTATCACAGGTTGCTTGTAGCAGCTGATTGCAGAACCTGTTGCCCTCTTACGAAAGGCCATGGTAAGACAAGTGTCAGATTTGTATTGCTGTTGTATTACACTGGAATGATCATAGAAATAGATATATGTATCGCTCCAAAACAATGATCGTATATCTTAATATCATACTTAATTTAGTTTAATATATGTTTACTCTAGAAACAAAAAACTTCATTTGCTACTGAACAATTGAGGGACAGACAGACTCACTTATGTTTAAGATATTACTTTGTGAAGTGATTGATGAACATAAAAATGCTTTTACAAAGGTTATTCTGCTATAAAAACTGAAACTGTTGATGGCCACTCCTGCTACTGATCAAACGGCATCTCATCATATAATCATCTATTTTCATGCGATAGACTTATTGATGTGGCCTTGGCATAACCTCGTTCTTAAATTCTACATGGTTGAATTAAGATACCATATCCAGTTTTATATAATAGTTGTGTTGGATATACGTGGCACTGTGAGCTCATTTGATTCACAAATAGGTTAAGTACGTGGCCTGTGTTTGGTCATGCATACAGTGACGTCAATGCAAAACAGTGTGTTGTCATGCTAGGACAATCTGGCATGCAACACTGAATGCAACACCAAGAAATGTTACTGCAACTCATCGCATGTTTTTTGAAATAGCAATACAGTTGTTGTTGTTGTAATAATGTAGTTTCAAGTTCCATGTAGCAGCAGTGGACCCGTTTAGCAGTATAATTGTAGACTCTTTCAGGCGCAGTGTTGGGAAGAATACTGTGAAAACGTGTTTAGTTACAGAATACTGAATAACTACATGAATCTATTGTGTAATGTATTCCATTACATGATCTTGTATTCTGAATATTTCACAGTGAGTTGAATCAAATTTCAAACAGCTTTATGTTCTACTTTTATTCGTCACTAGAGAAGGAAAGAGAATTGCACTCGACACAGGGCATGAGCTGCGTTTTCTTTTTCCTCATAATGATGTGCAGTTTCAAGCCTAAACTGCACGATTAAGTAAAGCAATGTATTTCTTTGATTTTAGAAAGTAACTGTATTCTGAAGTATTACTATTCTAAATATACATTTTCTGATTTTTTTTTTTTTAGAATAGCTGCGCACACTGCCAGGTACTGATTTGAATGTTTTATCTCATTTCAATTTAATGAGGCAGAAAATAAAACTGTAATTTCCCTTGTGGATCAATAGAGTTTGGATGAGTCTAAGTTTAAGTCTAATTTTTATGTTCTAACAGTGCAGACAAAAAAGTTCCACCAAGTATTAAGGGTGAGACCTCAAAAAAGTCAATTTCAATTTGTCAAGAAAATTCAGTTAATTAGTTAAAACAAGATAACTACGTAGTTTAAGAGGGCTCCGTCAAAGGTTTTATTGTCGAACAGTTTTCTATGATGGGTGCGACTTGTCCAGCCCATTGTTAGATTTAAGAAATGCTAATTAGGTGGTCGTTAAAAAAGAAAATGTTGGGCCAAATAAACTAAGCTAAACTCTGCGACACATCATTATGTTTCCTAAGGAGGCTCTGCGTGGTTATGAGTTGTGAAAACAGCCCTGGTTTTTCATGTTTGGAGGCTAATTCTCATTGAAATTGCATTAGAGCCAACATATGGACCGCTACCAGCTTTTAAAATGCAGGCGTTTACAAGTACTGAAAGGGTCTATAATTATGGTAGTAGCAGATGTTAATGAATTGAAAACTATACAACACTTTACTTTCTTCCTATTTGCAGGCTGGAGATGGATGGTGAGGATTTAATGGCAGATCATGACCACCTCTCACTATGTCTCAACTTAACAGCAGTTAAATCCTATTCTCTTTGCAATTTCATTTTTAAACAGAGCGTGAAATAAAATGTGTTTTCCGCTCCGAGTGGCTGACACAGTATTGATTTGGACCACTTAATGTATTCCAGATATAATACCGCGGCTCTGCTCGGCTGAGGAAGCTGTCCGTCTCTCTTTGATCAAGCACAACTAATGGCTACATTTTAATTACCAGCTTTTATTTCAACACTGTGGGAGATATGGATGAGGATGTTGCAAAAACAAGCACAAGATATACTTAATAATATAGGTCCGGCTTTAATCAGCTGCATTTCATTTCCCAGTATTTAAATATCAAACAGCAGAGAATGTGCATGTGTGGCCATATCGCATTTTGGGCCGCCCTCAGATCTGAGCCCGCGTTCTCATTGGCCATTCATGCCGGTCGCCATTCATAAAAATGCCCCCCCTGATTTTTACGCTCCCTCTGGCCTCTCGCATTGTGCCCGCCCACCGGCGTCACACTTCCGCGTTCCTCCAGCGCCTCACGGCAGGTAAGCGGAGCGCTGTCTCCCTCCTAAATTTTGTGGACTGTCTTCTAATCTTAGACTCCTTTTTGTTAGCACGGACAGTCACCTGTAACCACAGATGCGGGTCACTCACTACCGCAAGCTTAGGTAAGCGCCCCTCATTTTAAGATCCGAGATCGTCTGACGCGCTTAGGCTCTCCTGTTTTATAGGCTTTGACGTAGCTGTTCGCTCTCGCCTCTCCCTCATCGGAGCTCTAAGTCGCGCTCCAAAGAGTAAGTATGCCTGGGTCAGTGGCAAACTAGTGTTAACAACCAACTTTAGTGTTTGATTCCTCCGCTGTATGTAGGAGCTGCCGCTCCGCTCTGCTGCCGCTCCGCTTGGCCGCTTTGCCGCTGCCGCTGTGCTCGGAGGAACCCGCTTTGCGCAGACTAACATCCTCCTGGTCGGACTGACGGCGCAGGCCGGCGCTTGATTGTGCCCCCACGCTGCCCGATGGTGCTCTCCCGTGGTCTGTACCAGCTCTGCGCTGGGTGTGTCGCGCATGGGCGCGATATAGTCATTTTTCTGCTGCTCTACCTGCATATCCCTTTGCCGTGCCTACACTGGACTCAAATTATGTACCGCTTTTAATACATTTTTTCTGTGTTATAGGGGCTGATGGTCTGACACCGTGGTGGATTCCCCTGGTGGTGGTTCCCGCGTTTTGGTTTGTGGTGCACTGTTTTGTTGTTTTGGCGTTTTCTTATTAGGTTACTGCCCCATTTGTTTACCTCCACGGCTAAACCTCAGTAATCCTTATCTGCGTGCCTTACTAATTTTCCCCAGTTTAAATTGGGGTGGCGTTGTTGGACAACTTACCATTCAAACTATCAAAATACTCGTACTGCCACACATGCTACGCTAATGACGAGAAGGAAGGCCATTTGTGAATTAAAGTACGAATAGTTGTTACTTTTATGCCTGGAATGTACACGGAGACAATCAGACGGCACTGTTGTTTTAAGGGTATTTTTGTGCAATAAAAACACCCTAATGAATTTAGGATAGAGAAGTTTAATGTGCAAAGAAATCCCCAAGAAAAGTTACATTGTGCACCTTTAAATGTGTATATACTTGGCTTAAATTGATAGAACAGTATAGTTATTGTTATTTTTATATTCAAATAACATTTACAAGTATTCACAACCAAACTAGAACCTATTTTGCATTTGCTATACATCGATATACAACCCATATTTGTTTTACTTCTAAATTAGGGTATGAAATGAATATACTTCTATGATGAAACGCATCCCAGTGTTCCTTGTTCTATATTTGACATTTATTGTTACTGCCTCCAAGTTGCAATGTAATGCGAACCAAAAACAATTGATATCCCCCCCTCCCTCTGACTGCAAATCCCCATTTACCATCCAATCAAATTTACATAGATTTAAAAATAAACCGGTGGAACTACTTTTTTCTCAATGCCACGCTTTGCCGCTCTGCTGAGATTTAGTCCTGTTTCCAATCAGTTTCATCTAATGCATTTTGCTACTTTATTTGTCCTTTGCCATAACCTCACGCTATTTTTAGTCAACTCACCTTTCTAAAATGATATTCCGGGTGCATGTTTGCAGAGAGATCCCTATCACTGTCTTACAATCTCCATGGTTTGGGACACAGAGGGCAAGCAGACTGGCCTGTGTCATTTTGCGTTAGTTATGGGGAATGATGGAGCAGGCGGTGCGAGTCAAAAGGCCAGTGGAGATCCCTATGGCTGAGCGAAATAGAAAAATACATAAGCTGAGGTCAGAGACAGAGCCACGTCCTAAAATGGAGCCTGTCAGGTCAAAAATGGAGGACGGGTAGAATGAGGGTGGGTGTTAGATGGACAAATTGAAGGCCGAGAGTGAGAGTTATGGGGATTTCTGTAATAAATTGATTGAAAATAATACTACTACCAGTGGTCACATTTGATTGGAGCTTTTTCACATTATTTTATTATTCAATGATAATATGGGCGCCTCTGAGATACTGCCAGGGCACTCCAACAGTTTTGAGGAACATCATGAATATAAACATACGGATTCATTTAGATAGATATGTTATACTTTTTACATGTTTTACATTTTTTTTATATATAAAACACATTAATTAGAAAAACCTTTAAATGAATTTGGAAATAACAAAGAAGCCCATCATATTTTATTAGTTCTTTTCAATTGTTTTGGCGCTTGGTTTAGTTTGATCTTAGGGGCTTAGGTGGTCAATTCATCTGGAACATTTCGTACACACAGCATTCATTCAGAAACATATCTGTTCACTGAATTTACCTTATTTTTTCAAAAGTACAGGGTTGTATAGAGGACAAAGTCTTTTTTCAATAAAGTCACTCAAACACAACAGCAAAAACAACCATTAACACATTATTGTGAGCACAAGACAACAAAGGATTCCAGACATGAATCAAACAGGGACAATGGCCTCAGCAGAGTAAAGACTATGAATGTAAAGAGACATTCAACAATATTTACATACATAATATATCCTGTCCCTCTCTCTGTGATGAATGTCTTCTCTGCTTTCAAAGAACACATAGTTGACATACTTGCTTTTGTGACATGTCGTCAAAATGCATAGATTTATTTAAATAAATTTACTAAACGTTTGACTTTTTCAACTGATCTAAGTCATGTGTAAAGTCTGAACCCAATCACAGCCTGCACTGACAATGCCACTTTTCTCAGTGAGATCAGACTAACAATGAACAAAAGAGCACATAAAACCCCTGACCAATGTTTGAGAGTTTTGATGGTAAAAACTTGCAGTTTCAAAGTAATTGAAAAAAACTGTAATAGCTACAAAGACCTCTTAGGTGCTTGTTAGATTTGCCACTTTCTTGCTTCATAAACTTGTGTTTATGAAGCAAGAAAGTGGCAAATAAACTTGTGTTTATGAAGCAGTGTCCTCTAATGTTTTTTGGCCAGGTTTGTGATTGCATGGTTGCATGGTGTTTAAAATTTGAAAAAAAACAACAAAACTATTGCATTAGTTCCTGGTTTTCAATACATTTACCCTACGCCTGGACCTTTTACCAGAAAACTTACGCAGTGCACCTTAAAATATGAATTAAGATGGCAACTATAATTGCATATGGTACATTTTAGTATATTTTTGAACATTTAGGATCTCAAAAGGAGAATCTTTTCAATTTCATACCAGGCAGTTCTTCCAATAATCCATTCAACTTCACTTTCAACTTTATTTTGGCAAATTGACTATGTTTCACACGAAGCAGGAACACAAATCCCTCAAATTTGCAATTCTAGCTGCTTTGTGAAATCGCGTATACTTCGTTCACACTGTTCCTTGTGCCATGAGTCGTGACGTGGCTAAATACTGGCTTTGTTGAATAATCCAATAATAAAAAGCCTGTTTTGTTGTCAGCGCTCCTCGCATATCTCTCCGTGCACTTTGACGGGAGGATGCCACTAATCACTGCGCCACATGTGTTGGCTGGGGTATTTCTAAGCACCTCCGGCTTTTGAAGAGACACCCCTGCACCGCCGTGTTGTTTGTTCTCATTTCATTGTGCTGCAGATTGGCTCACAGGGGCGGAAGACGCAGACATTTGAATTAAAGCTGCAAAACTATTAAAAATGGATGCTCTGTATGAATGCATGCCCCATATTCCGGTGCAAATAAATAAGCAGGGGGTTTAAGGCAGATGATGCAAATCTTCAGAAGTGGGACACAGGAATGGCTAATGACATGATAACAATAAGGAGTGGGGGATTTCACACTGCGAGCGTAATAGAGACCGAGCATGTCCCGGGCGTTTGGGTACACACAGAAATGCTGCTCGCTGAGTTTGAATGGACTCACTGCACTGTTTGTGGTGACTCACTTTCAATTTAGGATGGCGAGCATTCAAATGGTTTTGAAGATACTGTGACTTCACAATATTGATATTTCTGAGGTTCAGAGATGCTCTTCCTGAATGTCCCCTGCATTTATTTTATTTAGACTAGGAACAAAGTGTAACAGGTTCGTATATTATGGTAGGATTACACAAAATTGTCTTTTTGTTAATGTAACACTGGTTAAGTGTTCCGGAGGTGCGAGTCTGCTTTAACAACAACGCAAGCCAGTCAGTGTGGGTCAAAGCCTTAAGGCAGCTTTTATTTACAACAATATAAAAAGGTTGGATTAAGAACTGGTGAGGGTCCACTCTAGCTGGGGAGGGAGAGGCATACTACAAGTGACAAAACAAACAAGATTAAAGCAAACAAATCCATTGCCATAAGATAAAACACCCAAAAACAAGGGCCACCATCACCAATAACTATAATTAAAATCACCCACTAAAGTGAGCTCCAATCCTCCCCAGCAACCTCAGGACCGACACGAACTACTGTTAAAACTTGTTTAAAATAAGCAATATAAAACTGTACAAAAACAAACTATATCAAACGGCAACCAGCACTTAGCCTGTGAGCACAATGCGGTTGCAATGCATTAAACAGTTTCATTAAATTAATAACAAAATATAAAAGCGTACCTTTAAAAACACAGGACTTTTGAGACCCTTTCAAATATATTAAACTATATACAAATCAGTCTTTTTACAAACAAAGGTTAAAACATCAAGATCAATCATCCGCTCACCAGCCACCACCATGTGCTCCGGCCTGCCCAGGAAGAGGAAGTGACATGCCCGACCCCCTTTATGATCTCATGACTTTGTCACATGACTGAGCTTGCCTTGCCACATTTATTACTGTTTTGTTCATATCTGGAGTTGGATTTATTGTGCAGTCTTTGTCCTCCAGCCATTTCTTCTGTAATTGTATTTCTTCTTCATGCGGTGTGCATTTGTATACATTCGACTGACCTCTTCCCAACATTTGCAAACGGGAAGAGGTCAGTCATCTTTTTTGATCCTATGTTTTAAGTGTCTTTCTGTCATTATTTGTCACTGCTTTGTTGTTGTCATGGACTGATATGAAGATATGTGGGGGCACGCTAATTCTCTCTAGTTTGGGCTGGACAATAACTGGACACTGTTATTTACCAACCAGAGTAAATGGAGAGCGCCTCCAAAAGTTCAATTCTCAGTTCAGTTTCATTTTTGTAACACCCGAAATCACAGCAGCAGTTTCCTCGAAGTGCGACAATGAAAACTGATTGAATGCTCATAGGAAATTGGCAAATGTCTCAGCATCCCCTGTCCTTAAATGTCCGAAAGTTGTTTTTGGAAAAACTACCAAACCTTTTTGGGAAAAAGTAGAAACCTCAAGGAGTTCCACAGTGAAGGAGACTCCCTCGGACGAGCATTGTGGAGCTGGAACCACTCAAGAGGAGAACCAGTTGAAGAACCGTTCGGCAGACGAAGAACCGCTCGGCAGACGAAGAACCGCTCGGCAGACGAAGAACCGCTCGGCAGACGAAGAACCGCTCGGCAGACGAAGAACCGCTCGGCAGACGAAGAACCGCTCGGCAGACGAAGAACCGCTCGGCAGACGAAGAACCGCTCGGCAGACGAAGAACCGCTCGGCAGACGAAGAACCGCTCGGCAGACGAAGAACCGCTCGGCAGACGAAGAACCGCTCGGCAGACGAAGAACCGCTCGGCAGACGAAGAACCGCTCGGCAGACGAAGAACCGCTCGGCAGACGAAGAACCGCTCGGCAGACGAAGAACCGCTCGGCAGACGAAGAACCGCTCGGCAGACGAAGAACCGCTCGGCAGACGAAGAACCGCTCGGCAGACGAAGAACCGTTCGGCAGACGAAGAACCGTTCGGCAGACGAAGAACCGTTCGGCAGACGAAGAACCGTTCGGCAGACGAAGAACCGTTCAATCATATTCTACCCTTAATGCACACACTTGTTTGTGATGGAAAAACCTGCATTAGATGTCCCTGATTCAAGTACAGAATAGCCTTAAAGGGTCAAAAATCTTCCAACAAAAACAAACTTCTTTTTTTAATATATATTTTCTCTTTTTAAATGTTTTACAACTATAAAGCAAACATATTTTGAATCCCCCTACAAAAACAGCAAAAATAACAAAACAATAAAACAACAACCAGTAGACATCCAACAAAAGAAAATCAAGGCACAAACAAACCAAACGTCCCACTTAGTCCAGAGTCTTTCAAAGTTGTCCCTTTTCAAGAAATCCGAATGTCATTTTTTCCATTTCACTAATGTTCCATATAACGTCTGTCCCGTCCCTGACTATCGTTGCAATTCCTGTCATCCATTTTTCGAGGGCCTTTTTCGCCGCTTCCAGAAAAAACAAACTTCTTAAAGATATATATAATCTACTATTGACAAAGAACCCTATTCCAACACTACTCAATTTCACCTGATTTTTTTTGTGCTGTTATTTTTCTGAAATAACCCCTGGTGGTTAGGAAAACTACATGAAACCGAGTTGAAGGTCTGGACCAAAGGCACTGTTATAAAGTATCCCTTTATAAATAGCCATTGTATAGCCTTCCTCCTACATGGGATCTATAAGCCATGTCGGTCAATGTCTCTGCTTGTGGCGTGTATTGGTCTCCTGCTGCCTGTCTCCCTTCTCTGTTGTCGCAGTAGATTTCCCCCTCTCCTCTCATTCAGACGCTGTCAGGGTCTGTGGCGGTGCAAATAAAGGCCACTGGTATCTCTCGCTCCATGATGGACTGTCGATGTCTGTCTTAAGCCGCTCTCTAAGATGCGCTCAGGGAGAAAAATAGCGCAAAACAAAGCCATCAACCATCAGCAGGTGATTTGTGTGAAACTTCCTTTGGTTTTAGCAGTTCTCAGCGGCTCCCAGTGATCCTTCTTTAAGTGCAAATAAGCCTGGCGTGTTTGTGTAGAAAGCTAAAGGTGAGCTAGCAACATTAGCAACAATTTGTCATTTAGATACTGTAGATGAAAAGGTCACCTCGTTATCGCAAAATCGTCTTTTGCAGGGTCTGAAATCTGGATGCTACGCTAACCCCTTACCCTGACAGGAAACTAACCTTTTAGCTTATGTTTTCTGCAAATGCCAAGTCCATCTGCGCGGCATCTATTTTTCTCCTGTGCGTGCGTTTTAATACGTTGGCGATTGTGCAGTGTCGAGTCGGGACTGCTGGCTGTTTGTACGAACCCTTGCTGAAATAATTGGGAAATGCGGTGTACAGACTCATTCTGTTTCCCTTTTGCATGGATAGCTGCAGGTTTCAAATACAAAGCTTCTTCAAATTCTGTGTTAGATAATGAGAATGCTTTTTTCATGTTATGTTCGTTTTATTGTAAGGCCTCGGGGACATCAGCTCTCCCCCCGTCGCCGCCTTTGCTACACATGTCACAGTCTGGGGCATTAAAGGGGGTGATTTAAAAGACTTCTTCTAAATGAACCAGACAGCGAAGCCAAGGCTTGGTGATATGGGTGGACATGCAAATCAATATTTCACATCATCAGCCACTGGTTGGAAGAGCATGCAGGCAGAGATGTGGGCTGCGGCTTTACAGTGATTTAAACCACGAGAGGTCCATTATGGATTATGTGAGTTGTATTTTAGCCGCACAACAGGTAATCTTAGACAGTTATACAAATGGTCAATATTTAACTACATAATTTTAGATGGAAGACGAAGATGAATGAACCGTAGGAGGAATTAACACTTTGTATTGAATAACCAGTGCTGCTTGATTCTCATGTTAACTTTCACTTTGTTTTTCTGCATAAACAGCACGTTCTCATGCTTTTACTACACATTTATGGGTGAAGGAGGAGAGGGATTATTGCAGATAGTGTTCCCGTCTGCTCGAGTCTCAAGCCGATCCTGATGCAAAACACGGTGAAAGTGTTCTTAAAAGGCATATGGTGTGAAAATGTGAAATAGTTAATCATTCATCAGTTACCGCGGTCACTTGAGCAGTTTTGATGTTTTATTGATCACGTGCTGCAATATTGTGGTTACCGTGACAGCCCCAGGCAAAACGGATTTGAATTTATTACATGAAACAAAAAATCAAGTACAGTCTCTTTAATTCCACATTGTGTGCTTGTCCTAATTAAAAGACTCCCATAGACGTCTGACCTGCCATCCTTAAACTTTATGTTCAAGGGAATATTGAGGTCCCATATGAACATGACCTATTGAATGGGAGGGGTTTACACAGAGCGAGTATCATTATAGAAGATCCATGGTTTTGCTGCAGTTAATCCAGTATTCAAAGTGTTTGAAGCAGAACGACATCTGCGCTTTGTTTACCCTCACGTACTTGCCATTGCTGCTTGCTGTTTTGATGTTGAAAGAAAGGATCCGAATGAGCAAAGCAGATGGGAGACATATGGAAGCCGAGACAATTCTACGTCTATGAATTGAACCATTTAGCAAAGCGACTAAGCAGCAAAGTGTCAAACTAGGCCTGTCGATGCAAGCGGGCCAACATGCCGACATGCCGCTCGCTTGTAATGTACGTTTCTCACAAGGTCACCTTCTGCAGAGGTTGGTTAGTGGGGAGAAATAGGCCAGGAGAGTAATTCATCTCTTCACGTCAGTGGTATATATCACACAGTGGAAATAGCAATTCTGGCAGATAGCACAACACAAACATACACAGATGTCTGTATTTACGAGCCCATTAAAGTAAAGCATCAAGTACTCTCACTACTGGCAATAGAGCAGTAAATTTAGTTGCACCCAATGGTCCTAAAAAGTTTCGCGGCATCACTTTCAGGAGTTTAGGTATTGATTTGCTAATAAGAATCAAATGACATCTAATCCAATATGCACATGCAAAGAGCTTTGATGTCTGTGCTAAATCTCTGTCCTTGGTCGACTTTCAACTGAGAGGGCCCTCCCCGAAGGATACATGTCTTAGCATAATACAGGCGACTTAAGCGTCATTGAGATGTGGTCCCGTGCCGCTTTAGACACATTTAAGACGCCCCTCCCCCACGGCCTCCTGCCACTCTGCTGCCATCTCAGTGCCAGCTCCTCAGCGTTGGCACCAATGACCACTGACTCTCGCTCACCCCCCCCCGTCCGAAAACCACCACGGACCATCCCCTGTCTGAAGGCATTATATGTAGTGTCACCCAAGCAGCTGCCCAACTGCACAAAGGGCACGCAGTTTTTTCTCGAATAAGCACTTTTTGAGTAAACCTCATATTTATCAATCATCCTGTCACGCTCTAGTTTATCATGTTCTAGTGGCAAGGGGAAGGTCAAATCTGAGCCAGGTCCCAGCTGGCACTCGCCGCAGAGACGACGGTGTCTGGAAGAGGGATGCGTTTTCATGCTGGATGCACAATTTATCTTGTGTTTACGCTGCTGTCCATTTGCATCATCCGCTGTAGACCGGACTGACATGCACAGGGAGCGCTGTAACTCAATGTTTCGGACCTTTACTCGTGCGCGGAGATCTTTACATGGCTCAACTGTAATGTCTTTACAAACTGTGTATTGTAATTCTTTAGTTAAATCTGAGTTGATGGTTTTAAATGTTGATATGGGCTACAGTCACCTTGGAGTTGCAGGGATCTGTTTTTGCACTAAAGGCCCTTTCTTTTTGCAACAAACCAACTGGAACAGGCGTTGTGAACAAAGTTTCTTGCTCAAAAACACAGAAACATGCATTGCAGAAGAGATTAGAACCGCATTTTTTAAGTGTGTTGAAGCCAGACCCCCTGAGAAGACATTTAAATATAACCAGTAAAATGATGAGACCGTAATTCAAATCAGTGAAATATGATTTTAATGTTTCCAATAAAAAGCATCCAATTAGTTTGAATGTTTAGGGCTTTAGAGCTTAACGTGCTTTTCTGAAAAGTCGAAAAAAGGAACACTGTCAGACTTTTTGATTGTTTTTTTGTTTTGTTTTCTCTCTCTGACCAATACAAGGTAAAAAATAGCTGTCACATTTGATGGTGAGAAAAACGTATGTGGTGTTTCCAGTCTGTAACGTTCACAATCTATCACCAGAGGGCGGACAAAGGAACAGTGGGCGACCGCAACAGCAACAGTCTGGTTTGTTTCAGTTCGATAGATGAGCTAAATCAATGCTGTGTCTAGAAAATGCATTACATCCATTTGTTTCACTGTAAGAAGTATTAAAGAAGAAATGTCCCTTCTTCAACCTAAACGTATTCTAAGCTTCAAATAAACAAGCTCACACAGAGAATAAGAACGCATCGAATGAAAAGTTAAAATACGTTTGTGATGAAAGAGTCAGGAAGAAGAGGAAAAAAAGAGGAGGAAGAAAATGGAAAAGATAAAGAGAAGAAATATGAAGAAAAAGAATTGTAAATAAAATACTAAGCAAACAAAAGCAATGTCATTTGTTTTGCTCTATGCGCTTTTTAAAAAAACGTTTTCTCTGAATATTTGTTTGCATAATTAAGTACTTTCTTTCAGCGCAAGGGTCTGAAAAAATGTATTATAAATATTGTGTCTACACCAAATGTTATGTAAATGGCATAAAGTGACCGACACATTAGCATATATTAAAAAGATACATAGTGCTGATCATACACAACAGTCGTATAGCCATCAATAACTACTATCTATTTGCATAATTCCTTAACGTGGGTTGATCTGCTTCTCTATTATTGACCAATGACTGTTTCAGAGCGAATAACTGGGTGATGGTTGCATTATTGTATAGATATGACTAGCATAACTCACAAACAACATCAGAGCAATGTATTAATGTATGCTATGTTTTGACCTTATTGCTTTATATGTTTTTGTGCGTTTTCTTGCCTTAATCATGTGTTATAATACATTACATGATTATCACAGGCTTCTTGAGTAAACGTAAAGCTCTCACACCTGATGATGAGCAGAATGACCTGATTTATTTTACATCTCTTGAGACATCTTTCCGCAGATGAAGAAAATGCGGCGCATTCGGCCTGTCTATTTTCCCCCCTGCTGCTGTCACGACTTCAATCCTGCCTTTTCAGATGTGCCCTCTTTTGGGAGCAAGCCACAGAAGGTGCTGGCGGTTAACCTTCCCTGTGAACATAACTACCCATCCATCTTTTCTTTTGTCATCGGCTTTCCCTTGGTGAGATTAGCACTTTCTTCACTCCTCCCCATCAGGCCCGTCTTTTTTTCTAGCTAGTCGTTTCATCTTGTCTTCCGCTCTCTCCTCCCTCCTCTACGTCTCCACGTGCAGCTTTGGGACTTCTGATTAGGACATAGGGGCTGTAAAAGAGACAAACTGAAGAACTGGGTCATCATTGTTACTGTGTGAGGGCTTCGGTAGATGAAAGAACAAGACGAGCAAAATGACGCTGGATGTGATGGCAGCAGCAGCAGTAGCAGCAGCAGCAGTAGCAGTAGCAGCACCGGGGAGCCCTGAGACATTTCTGGGCTACGGAAATACTTGCGCAATCGGGAGGAATTGGGAATGCAGAAAGGCAGAATTTATGTAATAGGAGCTGAATAAATCATGCTTGGAAGCCCGCCCCACTTCTCTGTCTGTGTGAACTCTGCAAGTCAGTAATCACGCGTTGGTCCTCAGAAAGCAGCGTGCCCCACCAAAGATGTAGCGCAAGGGGAGAAAGTGTACGCTCAAGACACAGATACCACGAAGAGAAGGTGCAAAGTTATACCCTGAAGGCATTTGTGTCCTTTACTTTCTTTATTTTTTTGAGGTCTGCAAATTGGCTAAACAGGACAATAACTGACACATATTGTAATCATTTCTCATTTTAAGACGAAATTAAGGGTCAAAACTATTGCTTTAGTGTCTCCAAGCACCACACTTCTTGCCTGGAAAGTCCAAAATGATATATTTCTGTATTTTGTATACAAATTGATATAAGTGTGGTCATCTCCCCAAGTTCAGATGGGTGTGATTGACAAGTGGATTAGCTAATCATTTAACACGTTATCCGTCTGTATCAAACCTAATATCAGCCATATTAGACAAGGAAAAATGTAAGAAAAAATCATCTCAGAAAAACACATTTCTGCAAATTGATGAGCGAAGAACAAATCTCTGTTAATCTGAGGTGTCAGGTTAGATTTCGCTCTAAATCAGAATCAGAACATAGGAACTTGCTTTGGTGATACAGTACAGCATAAAACAAATATGATAAAACAACCTATATAAAACTAAAAGAAAAACAATTTAAACCTGTCATAGGATAAAAATTAATATAGGCTTACTATGTAGACAAATGAGAGATGACCAATGAGTGCATTTGTTTCCTTGCATCACTGATACAAATAAATCTGATTGCACAGTTCTGTTTGAGTTTGGCTTGAGGCGTGGCAGAGGGAGAGGTGACCAGACTCACTGTGGATCCCAGGCAATGACCCCTCACCCATAAGGCCTAACTCAGACATGGGAGGCTATGTTGTTGGGTGCTGAGTCGCTGAAATAAATTTGAAACACAAGAAAAAAACAGAGCAAAATTAAATTAAGAAATGTATTTGAATAATAATCAGCAAAAGCGATTTCACCCTGGAGAGACAAAGAGACAACGAGAATGGACTGTTTAGCAAGCTTTATTACGTGGGTTTATTTGGCGCTCAGACCCCAGCGGAAGACGTTGCGATCATGGGCACTCCATGATCTATTTGTATTAGATGTCTCCCCCCGGAGCCTGGAGACTGGTGGTGGTAGATGTGAAGAGAAGGTAGCGGATGAGGGGAATGCAGAGGAGGAGCTGGGGAGGTGGTGGGTCGCAGTACGGTTTGAGCGGCTGAGCCATCTGCCTGAGGGCTTAAATGCGACCGCCTGGCGCTGATTGGGAGCAGGGAGGAGTCACTTGAGAGCATTGATTGGAGATGAGGAGCAGGTGCAAGGGCCATGGTACAGACGCCCCCTGACCTTTCACCCTACTTCTTGGCCGGGAAAAACTGCATAACCTCTTTGGGATAAGCGCAGAAAGCTGGGAGAGTCCATAGTGAAGTGAGGGATCTGACTCTCTCAGACGGACAGGCGGGCGCCCGCTTGAGTGCGATGATGGCGCTGGGGAGAGGGGTCCTTCCATGGAGGCCTTGACGTAGATGGATGGAGTTAGGTCTTCCAGGCTGAATTTACGCAGGCTTCATTTGTGTGTTATTTTTGACAAGCATGGGTCAAATGCAGTGAATTTCCCTCATGTGAGATTAGTAATATACAAAGTATACCGTAACCACACACATTCACTTATGTTCTTGTCGTTCTCCTTTGTCACTGTCAGAAAATCGCACGTACATGTTTTTATGTGCTATTACGTATCGCTTGTTTGAAAAAGAAATCACACAACACACCAGTAAAGCCGCATGTCAAGCCACAAGAGCGTCACAATTGGACTGAAGAAGATTATCCATGCATGACGCTCCAAGACAGGAAAAACCTGGGCTGTCAAAGGCTAATAGTATTTTGACAAAGACCATCATTTTCCCTGCTCTCACACTGCTCTATCTGTCTGGTGTCATCTTTCTCTGCGTCTGCGTCTTGCACCCCTTTAACGGCTCCGTCCCACAGGCCGACCGCTCAGCACTCATCATGCGCATCGTTTCTCTCCACCCCCCCTCCCCCCCTCCGTGTGCTCCTTCTACCTCGGTTTGTGCGCCACCATCCAGCACCGCCATAAATGCCCTTTAAGACCCTCCCATGAGTGTCAGTGTGTTATCTGCAAATGCACAGGAGTGGGTCACACAAATGTCATCGTAATATAAGTTATTGTTTCTGTGAGTGAGTCTGGTTTGACTGCGTGCCATTTTCGAGATGATATTCGGAGCAGGCTAATCTACATCCAGTGAGTGATCTCGCTTTTGTGCCGTAAAGTTTAACATTGTGTGTGACAAGTTTACAGCTGTGGGTAATATACAGCAATAGGGATTTACATTAGGTATACTGACGGGCAAAGTGAATCACACAGATTGTCAATTCATCATGGCTCCTGTTAGTGAGTTGCAGAGATGTAGAAGCAAAATACAAACGTTGATGGAAAAAAGATGGAAAAGGAAAGAATTGAAGTATGTTTTGAGTCAGTGTTCCAGATCTGGCCGCTTCATACCGGCATGTTGGTCTTGGGAAAGATACTTGACACTAAATTGCCTGTGACAAATGAGTGTGTTATTGCTGGTGGAAAGGCACAGATTGGCAGTCGTGTTTCCATTAGTTAGCCCCTGGGCAGCTGTGGCTAACACAAACCCAACCTTAACTAATAACTATGTTGGAGCGACTCCAAACTTGCAGCTCTTGTGGGCTTGTTCTCTGAGTGTTGGTGCTCAGGGCTGTTCAGAAGGTCCAAGGAAAGAACAATAGTGGAAGGCGGTGAGTAAAAACTAGGCCAATCAAACTAACTCAGGCAATAATTAATAAAAAAAGAGTTTATAGAAGCTCTATGTTATTTTTTGATGGAGGGTCTACCACCTTTACTGCTTTTCTGCAGTCCCTGGGCAGGTACGCAACTACAATCCAAATACATTCCAAATATCCATTCGTCATTTACAATCAAGCTGTGTAGTCTGCCACTCTTTAGTTTAAAAATATCACACTCCACTTTCAACATAGAAAATTACCATAATCCTATGAAAAACTGACTTTTTTGAACATTTGATATTATTCCCTCTTCAAAAAACATATCTGAAGTGGTATTTTGCATCATTCATGCATGTTTCATTAATCCAGTTCACAAGGTTGTCTTGCTCGGAGTCTCAGCAATCACTCAGTTTAAATCCTGCAAAAATCCATAAATCATTGCCAGACTTCAAAGTGGTCAAATTGTGTTCATTATAACTGCATGCTTGTATTAGCATAGCGGTCAAATTGCTTATAGCTTTAGTTTCTTCCATGGGTCATTCTCGCGGTAGATGCTGGAACATGATGGTGTCTATAAACGTAGGTGTTATTTTAAGTTCTAAAACATGAAATGCAGAAGCAGTGGTACTCAAGAGCAAGTGTATAGGTCATTAAAGGTGCTCATAGGCATCACATTTCACAGTGAATCACAATTTGATAAATGGGTCTAGTCGATGTTAAGTCTATTCGATGCAACAAGTATCCAACCATTTGATATAATCCTTCCTGTCGCCTCAAACGTCATACTTCCCCCAATAGATCATGAGAATATGGCTTTTAATTGGAAAACAGGCTTCACTCACATCACCATTAGCTCTCCATTGTGCATCAGAGTGGATCAAATTAACAAAGCGCGGGATGACGAGCTCCCATATTGCACATGTCCTTTTTAATTTCAGACCAGCGCCGGCCTGTTTTAGTCTTTATCTCTTTTGCACCCTTCTCTCCTGTGATGTCTGCTGCTTGTGTCAAATCAGAATCGGTGGTGCCTTGGCCTAGTTTCCAAACCATCGAGGAGCAAATAATCAGCCTGTGCTAAGGATTTGCCTGGCACTTTTTCAAATATAGATGGCTGTGAAGCATCCATGTCCTCTAAGTGTTTCACTGAGACCCTCTGACGCAGCTTCCACAAGGCCTGCAGTAGTGAGGCCTCTACTGCCATCTAGAGGCAGAGCAGAGCAGTCCTAATAGACAGTCCGGGCATCAAAGGCAGAAAGTTAGAGCTTATTTGCATGTTGATAAGCACTCATTTGCATTTCAGCCTTTGTGTTTCTACATGTGCTTCGTTTGAGGAAAATATGGGTCAGTGTCCTTTCAATTGCAATTAGGAGAGTTAAATAGAACTTGAAAAGAATGAGAAAAGCATCAGAGAAAACACTTAATTAATATTGGATAGCTGCAATTCATTAATTTACAGATTTTATTGATGAAAAAGTGCATACAAATAATAATTAACTAACATATAATAGTAAATATTCAAAAAAATTATGATTTGGCTATTTGATATTTAGCCTTTAAATACTGCCTTTCCGGCTTAAAGTGGGCCCAAAGTATTTTCAGTCGATCGGCAACACTAACAAGTTGTTGAATTCCAGACGGCTTCGATGAGGGAATCAGCCAAAATGAAGCCTTCAGATTAGTCTTAAGGTATCAAAAGACTTCTTGTTTTGACAGAAGATAATTACAGAAATGAAAAGGTAAAAACGATTGATGAAGACCTCAGAGGCTTGACCCCTTTCAAACATCTGCCGCTATAAATTCCCCACTTTTATCTTCCCAGTTGAGCATTGTGTGGCACCACATAAAACGCCACCGCCCGTCTGTCTGGCAGCCGTGCTCACACTGATTATCCTAATCATCATTTCCATCTTGCTTTAATTAAACCTTCTATTGGCCAGTGGTGCGGCCCATTATCCTCTCTATATTTCACACAGAATGGATCAGAAAATGACTAACACCTTATGCTGACCTTTCTCAATCGCTGCCTGCTGCAATTCCATTTAGGTGTTTATCAGGTCCACCCCAGACTTAATCCTAATGGCCTTTTCATCAGTTTTAATTGAGTGGACTGGAGAGTGGTAAACTTCTGCATTTTCTGGGCTAGCCTTTTTTCAGACTTCATCATTTGTGGCACTTAAACCAAGGTAACCTACTGATGCAAGCATTACTCATGTGTCCTTTGAGATTAACGGTTTGGGGTTAGTACTAACTCTCATAGTTCTCAGTGTCTAAGTTCAAGTTTTAATAGAAAAAATAAACACAATAAATCTTCAAACACCTGCCAAACAACAGCAAAGCTAGAAAGTGAAAAATGGAAGTTTTTAACGGAATTGGTTTTGTGACAAAGATAAAATATCGTGAAGAGAAAATACAAAGATGGCTGACTAAATGGTTTGATGTGACAACAGCACGACTCCTGGTTTTGTCCTGTCCTCTTCTCTTCAGGGCTGTTGGTTTCATACAAAAACTAATTTGACTCACAATTTATTTGCAATGAAACCGCTGCCTCCATAAAAATGTATGATTGCGATTTCCTATATATTCTGGCACAAGATTCTGGCTCAAGAGCTGGATAAATGTCCCCAAATAAACTGCTGTTCCCCACTGCTCATGACGCTGCAGATTAGACGAACAGGCCAATTGATCACCACTCGGACAGAGAGAGGGATGAAAATAAAAAACTAAATTAACCTTAGTCTGTGTGGAATAGCAATGGCACAGGAGGAAAAGCTGAAGGATTTAAAATAGCTCAAATCATATAGGTCATTATTTCTGAATTGGAGCTGCCGTTTTGGGCACTCATTTTCCTGATTGTAATTCCACACTTCAGGTTCAGTGAGTATGTTATAGGAACAGAAAGAGCAAGTCATTTTAGGCAAATAAGTTTCCCAAAACTTTGAGGCAAACTTTTGCACAGAAAACATCAGCTTCATCAAAAAGTGACATCAATTTCTAAATCTATAATTGCAGGAACGGGAACATTGTGAACATTAGAGCTGTAAAGTGACTCTAATCAGAGCAGAGAATTGCCTCATTGTCTATAAATGGATCAAAAAACCCCAACATGAGCAAACTTCCACAATTTCAGTCACTTTAATTGATTGTAAAAGCACAAAAAAATCAACCAAACTGCAGACAATCACGTCGAGAACCCCTGCGATTACGTTATTACACTGATGCATTGATTTCAACATGGGAGATAATTGTTAACTAAACCCTTCTCTGTCTTAATCGAGGATCAAAATCAGAGCTCACTTCATAATCAGCTTTAGTGCCTGCTCAGTGTCATTTAAAAGCTACCAGTAGGTGGCGGTGCATCCTCAACCTGCCTGTCTGTCTGTGTGGCAAAGAGACCAGTCGTTACAAAGGTCAAATAGCACAGCACTGTTGACCAAAGATATAGGGTGAAGACATAAATATCTCCTGTGAGTTTCTCAAGTGGCTAGTGCTGCCGCTTAGTGTGAGATTTGCCAGAGGAAGAGGCACAAGTCCTATTTCCACCTCGGCGAAATGAAATCAGAAGCCCCTGGGATTTGGCTGGGACCCTCTGAGCCCTCACTGCTGCTGAGTGATTACTGAAGGAGAGGAGCAGGCTAAACTCATGTGTATCGGCCTATAACAACAACAAAATAGAACCATTTCCTTTCAAAAAAAAAAAAAAAAAACAATGGGTCGAGAAGCCAAGATCACATTTAGTTAGCAATACACCAACGTTTAATGTGTGAAATACATCTAGTTAAGGCATAGGGTCAACTCTAAATAATGAAAACATTGGGATACACATAGCTCAAGGGCTATTCATTAAAAAAGGGGGAAATAAATGTATTCACGTAAAACTATAAGCAGTTTTAATGCCAACGTCTTATGCCAGATGCTTTCCCTGATGCGGCGCTGTGGTATTTTATCATATTAAACTTTACAAATATCTCACAGCAGGTGCTCATCATTAAGCATAAAACAATACTCACTTAACGTTCCATAAAATGCCCCTAAAGACTCACAACATTGAAGTAATCACATTTGAATCAATATGGTTTTATGAGAACACACGGACGTTATTCATCACCTTCACTTCATTCATTCATAATTGTTTCTTATTGACACATGTGAAGTTCATCAGCAGACTTTCCCCATAACTGTAAACTGTAACTATAACAAAGGTGGACACAGCACAAATCCCCAATCACCGCCTAATACTGCTTTTATTTGTCTAACATTTAGTGGACAGGAATTCCTTTGGTTTGCTCTAAACCTGTGTGCATTTTATTGGCTTGTGTGGGGATTTGGGCAGGAAACCAGAGCTAATGCCCCTTCTCCCACTTCAAACGCATGCCAGGCACCCTAAAATGTCACGGGCTGGTTAGAGAGTTGAAAAAAAGGTGGTGAGGATTGGAACAGAGGCTGCACGGGTGAAGGGAAGATATTCAGTCGCACCGGGCTCACCTCAAGGCTTATCAGTGCGCGCTGGAAGTAGCTTTAGGATCTTTCTCGGGCGGCTAAGGGAAAACAGATGCTGACGAGAGGATGGTGCCACTTGGTGTCAGGGAGAGCTGGGGTCAACGCTCGGCGAACTGGGGAAGGTTCTCACTCATGTAGTGGAGTTTTCCTTTTCTTTGGCGTTTTGCATAAAAGTAGATTTTTCGTGCACTAACTCTGACACAAGCTTTCATTGCTTTGCTTTGAATGTTCTGTACAGCATTGCTTTTTTTGTTGTATTTATTAAATTACACATATTTTGTGATACAAAAATAACTTTAGATACATGTGTTGTTGCTGTGAGTGGGCTTTCCTTGGCACGGATTTGTAACTTTGCCTCATCTGATCTGTCTGCATGGAGGTAGATAATGTCATACTGCGGGAAATCTTAAGCAACACAATGTTATCCCCATGGAAACAATGAGGTGCTGGACCCTCCAACAGAAAAATATCATATTGTATCTTCAATGTGACAAAAATGTATGTATTCTAAGGAATATACAATAATATACATATAAAAAAAAATACAAAAATTGATTCCATAATGAAAATGCTACAAAAAGGTTGTGAAGATGCTGTGTCTATATGAATATTGATATGTTATGACAACTAATTATGTGATGAATATTAGGGGCTGTTGTATCGATATATTTCCATTGAATATGTATCTTTATTTACAAAATTATATTGTGACACTGACAGTACTACAATGATGTTGCTTGTTTAGAGAACTTGTTTATTAGTGCATTTGCTGTTCACAGTTTTGATGATTAAAATGAGTATTTCTTTTCTTTTTTTTGCTTTAAAGATTTTGTTGGCAGGAAAGTACAAAGTGAAATGGGGATGAGAGAGAAGGGAGGACATGCAGTAAACTGTTGGGAGTCAGGAATCGAACCCACAACACTGCGGCCGGAGCCTGGCATACTGTGTGCTGTGTTTCAACCGCTCAAACCACCGGGCAGCAAAATGGGTGTATTTCATATTCATTATTAGCATGTAATCGCTTAACAACAACAAAAAAATACTGTTGTTGAAATTTGGTCCTTTAAAATAGTGATTTATGCAGAACGTCATACACAATCTATCAACTGTCATGACCATGTGACCCACGTATCATGCATCGTAAAACATGGTGAGGGACCCTGTGACTCCCTGCCCTGGTCTACATGGATTACATTCATGTTCAGGGAAAGTTGTTTGACTTATTGTACAGTACTCAGTTTCTGGCTTCCTGGTTTGTTTCCCCTTTATGTGTTACCGGACACACTTGAGTTTGCCTGCGTACGGGTTTGAGTTGAATATCACAGTTTACCTGGCTTTAGGTCAAATGCTTTATGGATCAAAACTTGTTCAAATTGAAAGCTGGATATGAGAACACATAAAGCATACATGGCAATTCTAGTATAATCAAATTGTAGCGGCGCTGATTATCAACTTGTTTTTACTGAACATATTAAGAAATGGATATGTGTCTTTATGTTGCACAGAAAATACCTCAAATGAAAACATACTGTCCTTGGGAGGGGTACTGGACAGTGCACCGACCGGGGACTCCGTTGTTCTACTGGGGGACTTCAACGCCCACGTGGGCAATGACAGTGACACCTGGAGAGGGGTGATCGGGAAGAACGGCTTCCCCGATCTGAACCCGAGCGGTGTTCAGTTATTGGACTTCTGTGCTAGCCACGGATTGTCCATAACGAACACCATGTTCAAGCACAAGGGTGTCCATCAGTGCACATGGCACCAGGACACCCTAGGCCGGAGGTCAATGATCGACTTTGTTGTCGTGTCATCAGACCTCCGGCCGCGTGTCTTGGACACTCGGGTGAAGAGAGGGGCAGAGTTGTCAACCGATCACCACCTGGTGGTGAGTTGGATCCGCTGGCGGAGGAGGAAGCCGGACAGACTTGGCAGACCCAAGCGCATTGTGAGGGTCTGTTGGGAACGTCTAGTGGAGCCCTCTGTCAGTAGGGTATTCAACTCGCACCTCCGGGAGAGCTTCTCCCATGTCCCGGGGGAGGTTGGGGACATTGAGTCCGAGTGGACCATGTTCTCCGCCTCCATTGTTGATGCGGCTGCTCGGAGCTGTGGTCGCAAGGTCTCCGGTGCCTGTCGTGGCGGCAACCCCCGAACCCGGTGGTGGACACCGGAAGTAAGGGATGCCGTCAGACTGAAGAAGGAGGCCTATCAGGCCACTCTGGCTTGTAGGTCTCCGGAGGTCATCGACGGGTATCGGCAGGCCAAGCGAGCCGCGGCTCGTGCTGTCGCAGAGGCAAAAACCCGGGCCTGGGAGGAGTTCGGGGAGGCCATGGAGGAGGACTATCGGTCGGCACCAAAGAAATTCTGGCAAACCGTCCGGCGCCTCAGGAGGGGGAAGCAGTGTCTCACCAACACCGTTTACGGTGCGGGTGGAGGCCTGCTGACCTCAACTGGGGATGTCGTCGGACGGTGGAAGGAATACTTTGAGGATCTCCTTAATCCCTCAGTCACGTCTTCCGAAGAGGAAGTGGAGACCGGGGACTCGGAGGCTGGCTCATCCATCACCCAAGCTGAAGTCACTGAGGTTGTTCGCAAACTCCTCGGTGGCAGGGCTCCGGGGGTGGATGAGATCCGCCCTGAGTACCTAAAGTATCTGGATGTTGTAGGACTGTCTTGGTTGACACGTCTCTGCAACATCGCGTGGCGTTCGGGGACCGTGCCTCTGGACTGGCAGACCAGGGTGGTGGTCCCTCTGTTCAAGAAGGGGGACCGGAGGGTGTGTTCCAACTACAGAGGGATCACACTCCTCAGCCTCCCGGGTAAGGTCTATTCCAAGGTACTGGAGAGGAGAATCCGACCGATAGTCGAACCTCGGATTCAGGAGGAGCAGAGTGGTTTTCGTCCCGGTCGTGGAACACTGGACCAGCTCTATACCCTCCATCGGGTGCTCGAGGGCTCATGGGAGTTTGCCCAACCAGTCCACATGTGCTTTGTGGATCTGGAGAAGGCTTTCGACCGTGTCCCTCGGGGTGTCCTTTGGGGGGTGCTCCGGGAGTACGGGGTCCGGGGCCCTTTGCTCAGGGCTGTCCGGTCCCTGTATGACCGGAGCAGGAGCTGTGTTCACATTGCCGGCAGTAAGTCAGACCTGTTCCCAGTGCATGTTGGACTCCGCCAGGGCTGCCCTTTGTCACCGGTTCTGTTCATAATTTTTATGGACAGAATTTCTAGGCGCAGTCAGGGGTCGGAGGGTGTCCGGTTTGGGGACCACAGGATCTCATCTCTGCTGTTTGCAGACGATGTTGTCCTGATGGCTCCATCAAACCCGGACCTGCAACATGCACTGGGACGGTTTGCAGCCGAGTGTGAAGCGGCTGGGATGAGAATCAGCACCTCCAAATCCGAGGCCATGGTTCTCGACCGGAAAAAGGTGGCTTGCCCTCTCCAGGTGGGTGGGGTGTCCTTGCCCCAAGTGGAGGAGTTCAAGTATCTCGGGGTCTTGTTCACGAGTGAGGGAAGGATGGAGCGTGAGATCGACAGGCGGATCGGTGCAGCGGCTGCAGTGATGCAGTCGCTGCATCGGACCGTTGTGGTAAAGAGGGAGCTGAGCCGAAAGGCAAAGCTCTCTATTTACCGGTCGGTCTACGTTCCTACCCTCACCTATGGTCATGAGCTTTGGGTAGTGACCGAAAGAACAAGATCGCGGATACAAGCGGTCGAAATGAGTTTCCTCCGCCGTGTGGCTGGGCGCTCCCTTAGAGATAAGGTGAGGAGCTCGGCCACACGGGGGGAGCTCGGAGTAGAGCCGCTGCTCCTCCACGTCAAGAGGAGCCAGCTGAGGTGGCTCGGGCATCTGTTTCGGATGCCTCCTGGGCGCCTCCCTCGGGAGGTGTTTCAGGCATGTCCCACCGGGAAGAGGCCCCGGGGAAGACCCAGGACACGCTGGAGAGACTATGTCTCTCGGCTGGCCTGGGAACGCCTCGGGATCCCCCCGGAGGAGTTAGAGGAAGTGTCTGGGGAGAAGGAAGTCTGGGAGTCCCTGCTCAGACTGCTGCCCCCGCGACCCGGCCCCGGATAAAGCGGCAGAAGATGGATGGATGGATGGATATGTGTCTTTATGTTGCACAGAAAATACCTCGAATGAAAACATACTGTACAACATTTTAGGCAAAGCATTGGAGAGGTGTTTGAGTGGCCCACCATTCATATTTCATCATATTTTTCATTGTCTATGTTACATTTTCTCCATTTTCCGTTTTGATTGACACGCCATTGGTTACCGGTAATTGCCATTCATTTCTGCCTGTCAAAACTTCACACCGCCCCTTTGAAGAGCTTCACAGTGTCAGTACAATTACTCAGCCCAGTGGATTTCTCAGATTGACAGCCCATTGGTTTATATTGGAACTGTGTGGATGTGTGAGTGGTCACTGGGAATCCCATGGTGCCTTTCTTTTCATGCCAGCAGCAGTGTTTATGGGATTTTCTCTCATGTTCCCCAGTGTTAATTTGTTTCCACCAAGACAGCTATGACACATTTTCTCCTCTGCTTTTTGTCTCAAACTGTGTGTGGCTTTTTTTTCAAACAATTGTATTGACACGAAAGACAAGCTTGACTCCAGACTCAGTTATTTTTAAAATTTTTTGACAGAGGGCATCACCAACGCTCATTATCAGCCTCTCGTGTACATTTCCATTGTTTTGTGGCGCTGGAGAGCTCGTCTGCAATGTAAAATCAGACATAATTGAAGGGATTTTGAGCTGCAAGGTGACTAGTGTTACTGGTATTATAATCAGATAAAGCTAATATGCCCAAACCGATATGTAAATCATTGTAAATATACGGGAAAATAATGCTTATAATGTTTTTAATAAATGTTTTGAATTGGTTATAGCGGAAAAACCTAAAGGGAACGATAAAGCAGTGTTTCCCAACCAGGGGTGCAGGGTGCAGTGTGGTTTGACTATTTAAAGGACACATATTATGCATTTCTTCCAGGTACTTAATATTGAACTATAACATAGAGTAGATCATCATTTTCCATTTAGTTCATTCTAAAACACAATATTTATCTAAAACTTCTTAGTAATAGAAACAGGTCCACTGACTTCCTGTTCAAACCTGTTGAAGTGACAGTGACATTCCAGCGTAACAAGCAGAGGATTTTCATAAGATAAGATGCATGTGTTTTTAACCGTACTCACGTGAAAACAGACATTTTTGGAACTCTTGAGACTCAGTTGCATTACATAACATAACAGGATTATCAAAATACAACTTTGAGTAAACTAATGATGAGGAAATACCATTGTAACAAGGGTTAAAGCTCATTGAAGTTTTTTAAATTTTCTTTTAATAATATGTCCCCTTTAAAAAGAAAGGAGGATTGTGGACATCAATATTGTTTAAACCATAAAATATAATCTGCTACTAGATTAAACAAATGTATTTGCCTAGTGCCTAGATCAGAGGGCACTGTGTGAGATAAGGCAAATAAAATGGTTGGGAACCACAGCGACTACATTCATAACATTCTTCATACAACTGTAAAACTGCCTATGTAATAGATCATGTCAAAGTACCACTTTCATCTTTGCGCTGTATCTCCTTTTCCCATATAAACTATATATAGATTTTATGGATTTATCATACAAATCTGTATATTTGTGCCATATTAGACAAGTCTTTTGCTGCTTTAATTATCTAGAATTTGATTACCATTTATTTTTTCCTTTCTTTCTTAGTTTATTGTAATGTGTGAGCTTATGTTAAGTTATTTCCCTCGTGGGTCAATAAAGTTTGTCTAAGTCTGAGTCTAAGCGTTCTTTCTTTTCCATTGGCTCGTCTTAATAATTAACAGGGCTCATTTCCTCGTTGACCAGAAGCACTTCCACACTGGTTAACGCTGTGGCCTTTCTCATCCTCAAACTGTCCCGCTCTCCCTCTCCTCTCAGGCTCTCTGGACCCCGGGGTCTGGGTCAGGCCCGAGCAGTGTTTGCGTTGTGTCGGACTTGGATCATCTACTGCCACTTCACAAGAAAAAGGAAGGAGGAAAAAAAGAAAAAACTATGAGAAACGAGGCATTTCCGGGCCCACAGCTTTATTCCTACAGTTTGGAGGATTACATTACAGTCCAACACAGAGGATGTGAATCATGTGCAAAAGGACGACTTTGAACTGTACAAGATTATTTCAAAGGGTAATTTGCAAAAAAAAAAAATGGCTCAATAGCTTGTCTCAAAAGGTATACAATGAATTGACATTAACATAATGTACAAGGTGCAGTTGGAATGTTTCTTAATATTGTACAATATCACTCATTAAAAGGTATGTTGCATATAAATTACAAAAACCCAAAATACTATACGGTTTATAGTCTTTACCAGTGGTTCTATAGCTGTCTTATCCCTGATTGTTGATTGAATGATTTATACCTGATGTTTTATTAATTATGGCACAAGTATTTTAAAACCCGTTTCACCAATGTAACAACTGACTGAATGTTAAGATGAACAACACAACATCTGAGAATAGAGGTGGGCAATATATCGACATTTAGATAATATCTTGATAGTTGTTTTGAAGATATGCAACATTTGAATATTGAGTATGCTGCTTCAAAATAAAAATGAAACAGTTAGGCTGTAAACTTTCAAATAAGAGTGATATTTCTGATATTTTTTTGATTCATTCTTTGTGAAACATCAGCTAAAACATTTAAAGACATGCATTAAAAATTGCTTTGTGATTTACATAATATCATCTGAGTATCCTTATCGGCATATTCCACTTATGTCAATATGGCCCACCCCTATCTGGGAATATAAAAGCAGAACAATACTGTATATACATTTACTCTGGAGACAATTTAGCAACTTTAGGCATACAAAAATATGTAATGTAACAATATGCACACAACAAAACATTTCATAATATAACATATAATACAATACTCAAACTGTTCCTTCAAAAATGGGCTAGCATCCTCTGAACTAAAGTTGCATTTTACTGTATGGGACCTGAATGATTGTGACACTCCCGACGGGCCTGATCGAATGCACAGGAAAGGAAGAAAAGATCTAATTATGCATTTAATTGCTTTTCTTTGCAGCTGTCTAATGCTGCTGTGTATGTTTGGTACTTTTTGGATTTCAGTGGGTCCCAATACTAAACTAAAGCTTTATATCCCGTTAATCGTTACACCCAGAGTGACCTTTAATTTGATATGGTCACACTCTATTAGCCTCCCTCCTCTTCACATGAATCTTTAATCGCCTTTAGTCTATTATTAACCGCCGCAGCTCCTCCCTCGCATCACACCACAATCACCCTTCTTCGCTGGGGCGTCTCCATGGCTACGGCATCCATCTCGGGACAGTCAGTTTGCGCCGGGTCGGGGGGGTTGACGGAGAGGAGCAGAGGTGGCTGATGGGAGGCGGCGGGCGAGGAAAGCGGGCGACGCAGGACCACGATCTGAGCGGCGTGTTCGCGGTAAAGCAGGTCAGTGAGCTCCGCCTCTGTGGAGTTCACCACCGGGAAACCGTTGACCTCCACCAACCTGGAAATCAATAATACACACCATTTTAGGCACTGTTTAATTACACTGACAGGTTCTGACAGGTTCTGACAGGTTCACAAGATGATTGGGTGAGGCTTAAAATGAGGTTTCTTAGTGAACTGTTTATAACCCATTAATAAGCATTCGGTTTTTGTTTGTAAGCACTAATAAGGCATTTACATGAATTTATCAGTTGAAAACAATTCAATAATCAGCTTATAAATGCTCTTACCTTTTGTGTTTATTATCACACATCTTTTGGTTAAAGGCTTATTAAAAGCCATCCATAAGTGCTTATGAACAAATTACTATTACTTAATAACCTCTTATAAATAGTTTACTAAGGAATTTTGTTCTGAAGCTATAATAATCTAAGGATGGATGCAGAGTTTGATTTTTTTATTTATATATATATATTTTATATATTCTGTATCAACCTCACATCAACGTGATTCAACGTTGAAACAACGTTGAATCACGTTGATGTGAGGTTGATACAGAAATGAATTTTCAACGTTGAAACAATGTTGAAAATTATTGTTGATCTGATGTTGTTTCAATGTACAGATAGAGGTTAATATCAACGCTATTTCAATGCTGATCAACACGAGCAACATGTTGTTGATTCAATGTCAGATATCAACGTTGATTCAACGAAAAGCCTGATGGAACATATAACGTTGATTCAATGTCATTTTGCTATCTGGGACAGAAAATAAAGCCTACCGGTATAATAACACAGTAAATAACAAACTTGTAATTCCCATAATTCCATGTGAGATTTTGTGTTATTTTGCCTGTGTCTGTTTCAAGACAATATTTTGGTCTAATAATTAAAAAAAAAATAGATACACTTAATTTTGTTTGCTTGTTATTGTTTGTTTAATGATAGCATAGCACTATAGCATGCATTTATTTAACATAAAATATGTAAATGGAAATCATATTTTTAAATAAGGGCTTTCTTTTCTTTTTTTTGCCACTTTACGTTTCCAAGCTTGATATAAACGGTACACTTTAAGTCAATTCTGATTCATTAAATGAAAAGAGAACGGTCGGCATATTTCTAAACATTAATATTTAATTTCAGTTACATAGAGTGACATAAATATTTATCCTACTTGGCTCCCAGTGGGCAAACATTTAAGAACCTTTTTGTGATTCATGTGATGATCAAACTTGCGACACACTTAGTCCAACATAATCACAGTGTTTACACCTATTTAAATATGACAAAATGGTAAAGAAATAAAGAAAACCTTGCCAGATAAACACCTTTGAATTCATGCATTGGCCCAGTTACATAGATCATAAATACGCTTTTGCATGAGAGGATTAACATAAAACCATCCAATTTCAAAAATATGTTTGTTTCTATGACAATTAGCAACTTGCACATCATAAAACTGCATATATCATCTGATATCTGATACTGTTAGACCATGATTTTCACAAATGCTGATATTCACCAGTCCCTGCTAATCCCCAGACGCTTGTATCAGTCTCTTCTGGCAGCTCAGTCAAAGACTCATTGCCGGTGCCATGTGCATCCACAGGTCTGGAAGTGTTGTGTATCTAGGAATGAGCCTTTCATAATGCCATAATTGCCTGATAATCCATAAACGTTTATCCCTCTTTTCTCCTCTCCCAGTGTTGTGTTTCTATGTTTCAGGACCAGGCAGTAATGGTTTCTATAGTGACTGTTTGAACTGTTGACAAAGAGGGAGTGGTAAAGACACCTGAGGACTAAGGCGAAGGTTATATAGTGTTATATTGTTTTATATGCTTGACACGACCGCAAGTGCTACACCACACCACTGGGGAGCGCTAACTGGAAGTGGCGCAGAGTTTACGTTTAAGTTACGAATCTAAATTGTTTTTGAGAATTGAACATTTTATACATCAAACTGAAACTGTACTGTAATTGTGAATGTTCAAAGTATGAAATGGTAAATTGTCACATTATTTATTCCACCTTCAAGACACTCAAAATGCTTTACATTAAGGAACGACTCATTCATTTACACACATTCACACACTAGTTAACTCAAAATAAACCATCCAAAATAATAAGCATATTCTTTTGTTTAAGTAAATTTTTTGGGCTGAACACTTGCCTTTAAACACTTCTAACTGACTAAATGTTAGCTGTGAGTTTAATGCCAAAATATAGAACAAACATGCAGGTAAAGCAATAAAATCTCCCTGTAGATATCAAATTGTTAAATTGTCCCCCAGGTGCCACCCGACTCAGAGGGGCTGCGGAGGTATATTGGGGGTAAGGTCTATTGAAAAAATAAAAATTGTATTTGAAATGATTTCATCAACACAACTGTCATAATTAACTGTCAAAAATATATAAAATAGCACCTTCAAAATTTGGGCCGGCCATGGTGCCACCCCTATGCCCCTATGAACAGTTTCTAGACACGCCCGTGGTTGTTACTGCTATTTTTGCACTTGCTGGTGACAAATCACATTTTGTTGAATCCTGTGTCTTTCTAGTAAAAACATGCAAAATAACAATAAAGTGATCTTATTATCGGATTTTTTACTATTTGTATTTATTTTCTTTCGAACTGGAGAGCAGCACACAAATATTGTTAACTCAGAAGAGGCGCTAACTCACCTGTCATCCACGCAAAGGTGAGTGTTGCCCACCTGGACCACCACCAGGCCGCTGCCCTCTCTGTAGCGGTGTGTGAAACTATAGTGTCCGCCCGGCTCTCTGCTCTCCTGAACCACCAGTAACATGGCAGGACACTGTGGTGACACCAGCTGACTCAGGCTGCGGATCGGCTTTTTGGGCTTCTTTTCCTGAAACACATTCAAGGGTTAGCTATAGTTTTTTGTCCTCATCAGGAAAACTGTCCTCCTCGTGGCTTCATTAATACCACTGGGACAATCCGACAGGAACAGAGGGAGACAGCAGCTTAAAGGAAACGTAGGATAAGAAACACTTAACTGACTAGGATAAAAAGAGGACACAATTCTTTATGTGTGTGTGTATGATGTGTCTTTTATAAACTTAACTTTCACTAACTTCATATTGAACAATGTTTTCTGTTTTTGTAATGTCTTTAAAAGCAAAACCACGGACGGGGCTGTAGAAGTTTAAAGATATTATGCAAAACAACTTAAACACTGCCTCACCATTATCTTATTCAAAGTTGTATTTAGATGTATACTTGTATGCTTGCGTAATCTTGTATTGTCCTGCAACTAAGTCTCAACGGCCCAGAAAATTCCTGATTTCACCTACCCCCTATCCTCGCCCACATCCCTGTACTGAGTTTTGAATATTTGACAAATTAAGCCTCCATGTGACACACGACGATTTATATAAATGTATTCGTTGGCTGGTTGCAATGTTCAATAGCAATGTCCCTGAAATAAATGAAAACAAATTCCTCTGGCTCTTGAGTGTCCAATATTAAGTACTTTTAAAGGATTTGATTTCTCAATAAGGAGAAATTAGGATTGTTTTTTGGATCGACAAAGCAAATAACAATTCTAAACAAAATATAATATAATTTGGAAAGATAAAAAGTGCATGCAGGAAGCTAAAATTTGAATTGTGAAAAGAGGTTTGAGACGAGAGACCTCCAGAATGATGTCTTACGTACAAGAATCTACTGGTTCTCCCTTTATTAAAAATATAGTGTCATTGTCTCAAAAGACAATGGCAGAAAGTGTAAGAAGCCACACAGAACACATACCATCTCTTCCTTACAGCATTATTTCCCGAAAAATATGATTTTTTCCCCATATGTAGCACACAAACATTATCTATCACCTTCTAGCAGAGACAAAATCACCAGCACTATCAAAATCCACCTTCTTTAGACATTACATTCTTTGTGATGGATATGCCTGAGAATACACTTTCTTTTTTCCCGTACAAAGGGATTATATTGATGCTTATGTGGAAATGTTTGAGAGATTAGATTTAGGATGCCAGAAGACAACATGTAATGATTAGCTTGGGCAGAGAGATCACACCACAAGTAGCTTGCAGGGATCAGAAATAACTTGTGAGTCTAACCACCGAATACCTTCACTCCCTTATCCTGGCTCTTGGCACCCTCGCCCCTCCCTCCTGTCCCAGAATGCCGTGTGAATGCCTCGCAGCAGTAGATGCCGCCTTGTCGGGTTCAAAGGTCACAGCTAAGACTTCTCTCTCTCCTCAGACAAGTGGTCCAGACAGGATATAACCACGGAAACGCGGCCCAAGCCCTCCGAGACACGCAGACTATAAAATGCGTCGTTTCTTCCCTTTTCTGTTTTGGCTTAATATTGGACAAGAGCCAGAGGAATTTATTTTTTGATATTGGTCTTGTTTATTCATGCCATTGGGTCAAATATGGGTCCACCTGCGCTAACAGGGATTTCACTTTGGCTACTAAACTAGAATTAACTATTTTATTCTTTCTCAATTATTTATTTCTGATTTATTTGACATTTCAACCAACTGATGACATTTACTTCTCGCCACAGGCTCATTCGCAGTTTAAATGTTGGTAAATGTTGTTAAAATGTACATTAAAAAAGAACACAGAACTCGACACAGAGAGAGGGGGTACACACAAAAAAGCTGTGGCATTGTTATCATTATTACTGTTAATTTAATATTTATAGGTGAAATTAATTAAATATAAGTTGTGGAGCCATTTTGATGTGCCAACTATTGTTTAACATTTTTGAAGAGTGTTTGCAGCAATAAACATATGAAACTGTTTTAATCTGAGTTCTTTAATCCTGCTTTTGGCAATTTAGGGGCTCACTAAACACGTATCTGCTTTTTTGTAGGTTATAGTTATTAGATATTCCTGTTACCACTAAAACTAAAACACTACATCTGTCTGTCTGTCTGTCTTTCTGTCTGTCTGTCTGTCTCTGTGTCTGTCTCTGTGTCTGTCTGTCTGTCTCTGTGTGTGTCTGTCTGTCTCTGTGTCTGTGTCTGTGTGTGTCAATGTGTGTCTGTCTCTGTCTCTGTCTCTGTCTCTGTCTGTCTGTCTCTGTGTCTGTCTGTCTGTCTCTGTGTCTGTCTGTCTGTCTCTGTGTCTGTCTGTCTGTGTCTGTGTGTGTCTGTCTGTGTCTGTGTCTGTGTGTGTCAATGTGTGTCTGTCTCTGTCTCTGTCTCTGTCTCTGTCTCTGTCTGTCTGTCTCTGTGTCTGTCTGTCTGTCTCTGTGTCTGTCTGTCTGTGTCTGTGTGTGTCTGTGTGTGTCTGTGTCTGTGTGTGTCAATGTGTGTCTGTCTCTGTCTCTGTCTCTGTCTCTGTCTGTCTGTCTCTGTGTCTGTCTGTCTGTCTCTGTGTCTGTCTGTCTGTGTCTGTGTGTGTCTGTCTGTGTCTGTGTCTGTGTGTGTCAATGTGTGTCTGTCTCTGTCTCTGTCTCTGTCTCTGTCTCTGTCTCTGTCTCTGTCTGTCTGTCTCTGTGTCTGTCTGTCTGTCTCTGTGTCTGTCTGTCTGTGTCTGTGTGTGTCTGTGTGTGTCTGTCTCTGTGTCTGTGTCTGTGTGTGTCTGTGTGTGTCTGTCTCTGTGTCTGTGTCTGTGTCTGTGTGTGTCTATGTGTGTCTGTCTGTCTGTCTCTGTGTCTGTCTGTCTGTCTCTGTGTCTGTCTGTCTGTCTCTGTGTCTGTCTGTCTGTATCTGTGTCTGTCTGTCTGTCTGTCTGTCTGTGTCTGTGTGTGTCTGTGTCTGTGTGTGTGTGTCTGTCTGTGTCTGTCTCTGTGTCTGTCTCTGTGTCTGTCTGTGTCTGTGTGTGTGTCTGTCTGTGTCTGTGTGTGTCTGTCTGTGTCTGTGTGTGTCTGTCTGTGTCTGTGTGTGTGTCTGTGTGTGTGTGTCTGTCTGTGTCTGTGTGTGTCTGTCTGTGTCTGTGTGTGTGTCTGTGTGTGTGTCTGTGTCTGTGGCTTTTAGATTGCCCGGGCTAAACTGCTTATTTAAAACCACTTCCTCCATTTATTGTCCTTCACCCCACCCCTGACTCTCTCTCAGACTTTGTTTCTCCTTCTCCTGTCCTCTGCTTTATTGACGCTCCCCAGCCGCTATAGATCCTGGAGATTAGGCTGACCTGATGATGAAATATTTCCTTATTGTCTGCAACACTACGACCAAACGCGGTGCGGTCTGCTCCTTATTAGTGATCCATCAGTTCCCAGGCCGCTCTGACCCGTGTGTTAACTCTTGATTAGGTCATATGATAAACATTAAGGCTGCTGTTTTTCCCACAAACTCAGCACCTTAAAAAAGAGGTTTGTGCTCGAGGCGACTGCAACACGACACGGAGCACCATTCAAAGCACTAGCCGCGTGTGTCCTTTTTTATGCCACCTCGTTAGCTTCTCCAAATGGGATAAAAGACCCACATTAAAAAAGTAGGGGTGTCCTTCGGGGATAGGTGCAGATAGCCTTACACACGCCGGCCCATTTCTCTATGCCGGCTTTTGTGGCACACATTCCTGCCGTGGTATGGTCACAGCCTCTCAGATGACACAGAGAAACTTCATTATCCTCACTATAGGTCGCAAAGCGCTTCACTTCACTTGATTTATGTATATAGTATAGTGTTATTATATGTTTGTCTTTTTTAATGAATGACAAAGCACTGATTGGCCATATTATTATGACCTGTTACATGCAGCAGTTTTCTGCCATGTCCAGCATTTTTCTTTCTGCCTGCAACAGCACCAAGATGGACGGTGGTCATAAAGTTTTGGCTTTTAACTATAATATGTGGTTCCATGTGCATCACACAAATGCTCATCGGTTCACAACTATTACTTCAGAAGATCTAGACCACTTTTGATATTGTCCAATGCAAACCAGGGAGACCTCAGGTCTGTGTTTTGAGATGTTCTGGATTCATTCTGATTCTTCCAATTCTGATGTATTTATGCCTGATTTGAGTATGAGTGAAATGTACCTTTCCTAGGCTCTCCTGCAGCGCTGCCTGGAGATGTGCCAGCAGTCTGTTCATATGCACAACGGAGATCTCCTCCTTGAACACTTCGCAGTTGAGCTTAATCTTTTCCAAAAGGCGGAACTCCAGCTGTCTGAATGTGAAGACAATGTTGTTTCAGCGTAATCGCTCTCAGACCATTCGCATTACATCTGATGTTTATATTGGAGCTAATGAGGCACAGAAGTGCAATTATTTTTATGATTCATTATGTTACTAAAACACTCAAATAACTAACGTAAAGTACACATTACGTTATATCGCATATATTAGTGCTGGGCACCATACATGCAATAACTGTATCACTAATGAGTGCGCAATATGAAACTATTTCAAATCATCTTGTGTGTGGTGCACAAAACAGAGATGTCCTTCCTGCATCAAATGTCGTTTGCCAGGCTTGGGACCAGCAGCAGTAGAGCAAGCACAGTGGATCGTTACTCAATGTGGATTGTTATAGTACTAATTTCAATCATTCTAGTTTCTATTTTATTCCATTCAATTGTTACTGCAAACATTAAAACTAGTGCCACTATTTCTAGCTAAGGATAGTTTCTACATGACGTAAATCTGATCATAATTATTTTACAGTATCAATACAAAACGTGTCTCTATTATACTTCTTTTTGAACCCGTTGGTGGTGTTCATGTTGTCCCTTAGAGTCTGTAGAGTCAGGCGTTTGTCGTGCAGTCGTCCTTTGACCAGCTCCAGTCTCTGTTTGAGCTCCACAGAGCCGAGCCTCTCCAAGTCCACAGGGCCCTCCATGGTCTTCAGCTCCGAGCAGAACGCCACAAGACCCTGGTGCAAATCCTGGACCTAACAACAAGGGATTACCAACAGTTATGGCAGGTATTTTTTTAGCAATTGATTTATATTTACGCTCATTTGTTCAAAAATGCCAATTCCCATACCTGCAGAATTATATTTTGTAGCGAGTCGACTTGTTGGTTTAGCTCTTTGATCCTCGTGTCTCTCTCAGATTGGACTTGGGGTGCTTTGGCCACTTGATGATGGCCGTTCATGCTGCTTGTGCCTGGGTGATGTCTTGGGGGAACTCTGGGTTTGTCCTGTAAAATGAAATGGGTTTACAAAAGCAAATCAGATGCACATTTGACACAGTACAGAAGCCTTAAGCAGGTATTATAGATTATAGATATAGTTCATTATCTTCTGCGACAATATGTCAATTTTAATAACATATTCAAATATTTGTTATATTGTGTCCATTCAAGTATGAGATAAAAATAAGTGTTTGTACCAGTTTACTCAAGTGCAGCTCCAGTTGCCTGTTATCTGCTCCCGGGAGACTGCCGACCTGTCGATCTGGAGAAAGCTCCTCCGATGAACCTTTGAAAACAAAAGAAAAACACATGTTCCTTAAGTACTGTCGCTGTGTTTTTGCTCTAATAATGTAAATGCCTTGTTAGCTGCACCTTCTGTACGTTTGATGCTGAACAAGCTCCTGTCCTCCGTCATTCCCACCATCTTGAGACACGAGTCCACGATCTTTCCCACAGTGGTTTCCTTTGGCGTTCTCAGGTGAACTATCTGCTGTGAAACTTTACCACAGCATGACACAACAAGCAGAAGAAATAACATGAATTAGTGTAAAGAGCCGACGGCCTCGTGCTCAGATTGCTGAAATGCTTTAGGCTGGGCTTTAATACAGCTGTATCGTTTGTCCTACATGCACACACTTCCTCCTCAGAGGCATTCAGTTACTCACCATTTATGGCAATTTCTATGAACTGGGAGTTTCTTTGCACAGCATAAGTTTGAGCGTTGTTCCTATGGGTGAAAAGGTCAAAATATTAAAGATTGAGAAAGCCAGTAAGTTAACTGTGAATGATTCCTGTAATATAAGAGGGGATTTTACTTTAGCTTTAGAGATCGCCGATTCCTGGTCAGGCAGCTCAGGTGTGGTGAAGAGGTTGACTTGCTCATTGTAGGAAAAGAAGCAGAGTGCAGGGGGCCATTAGGGGACCCTAAAGGATCTGTGAGTATGGAATAGAGTATATATAAATAAATCATCATAAATAATACTAAATATTATTACCATATTACTGCATTACCAGCACATTCTCAGCCGCGAATGGTCACAATCTAGTCTCTCAAATAGCTATTTTATGTATTTTATGTATTTATGGCATAGAGCTGCCGATCTCGATAGAAAACTAAATATTTACCGGCAACAAAGTCATTTTCAAGCAAAGGTTGCATTATTTATTTGTTGGTGAGCAACATGTTATACAAATTAACCTATATAACAGTTTAGCGACACTTTTCTCTAGTTCTCCATTGAAATGAATCCAAGTCCAACTTAACCTGAAATGTGACTCACAACATGAGTATGGGATTGTGGCAATCAGAAGTAAAAGTAAAAGGGCAAAACAAGGTGTTTTTTCTTGATTGTTTGAATTTGTCGTCATTTTTTTGGATTTATTTCAATTTAATAATGACAACAATTCATGTAAATATCAATATACTCTTAGTATCTCTTTATTGCTTCTCAGTGAGATCTAAAGGCACTTGTAACTTGTGAAAATTCAAACTCCCACATTATTGGTGACATTTGCCTGTCAGACATTCAGAGTCAGAGCATGACTGGCCAATAGGAGGAGTAGAAGGGAATGTGAGCTGCATTAAACAGAAAAGCTTCTTCATCACTTGACAATGTTACCCAAATATCACATCATCAAGTCTAAGGGATTTGATTTAACATACCACCCAGCCCTATTGGCTTCTGGTCTGTAAATTTACCAAATGCGCTGTTGATTTTCTGGCTGATGTTGCTTGGATTGTCGAGCTCATTAAAGATGGCCGACAGTAGGTGCTCTCTGTCCTCCATTGTGGTGATCTGCAGCGACTCCAGGATGTTCATGTTGATGGAAGCCAAGTTCTCCCCACTCAACTGCGCGGCTGCAACAAAACACACTCATTCACCACAAAGCAGCAAAGGTGTCAACTTCAATTTACCAACAGTGTTATCTCCTGCTGCTAACTTCGCATCAGATCTGCGGTGGAGATAATGGAAACAGGCCGCGTGTTTGCTTATGCTATGAAGCCACAGGTTTACGAGAACAGGGATTTACCTCTGATTAAAGGGAGGCATTTCTGGAGTCCGATACTGGTGAACCACTGGCAGACTTCCTCCGTGTTCATCTCCCGCAAAGTTTTGGCCACATTTATTTTCATGTTCTGGAAAAGAGCAGAAGACGGGGATAACAATAACATTTACTCCATTATAATCAAATCACTTTTGAACAGTGTATATTTCTGAGAGAAGTGGTATCACAGTGGACTCTTCACAAACAATGCTGCATGAGAAACTTCTAGTCACCCTTGTAATGTAACGCATTGTGTAATAACCTGTAACGTACTTTTAACTCCCATTTCGTAAAGGTTCATTCTGTCTAAAATCCCCATGTGTGAGTAATGCCAGGGTCTGAATGTGCTGAATGTAACAAATACTACCGCAGGATAACAGAGGCAATCGAGGTCCAAAAGCGAGGTCTTAGGTACATAAATCAAGACGAGGGAGCCTACACCTTGTCACACACTACTTACTGTCTGTCTGGCAAACAATGTGAGCAGCCGACAATCACAATCGCAGCACCCTCAAGAGACTCTTCTGAGGGAGTTTAAGAAGCTGAAACATGTAACGATAAACAAAGACGTCTAATGGAGTTGCTAGCTAACATATACGTGAACTTAGTATGTAACATTGTACTGACAGATATGGCTGTTGTTTGGAAGAGTATGTGTTGTTACAGGTTGTTGCACCGTAAGTTAAAAATGCTCTTGAGGTACAGTTGTCTTAAAATACCAAAATAAATGTTTTCTGCTTTGCAATGTCTGCTTGTGTATTGACTTTAAAACTGTTATTGCAAATAAATACACAGAATTTATATTTTATGCATTTTGTTAAAGTTTTAAATTAATTAGATCAAAATGTTCCTCATTATCTCAGTACCCATTCAATTTAACAGCAGTTCTACTCCCCTATGGGAAAAAAGGTTTTTCTCTGTCGCCCCTGTCATCACAATGTCACACATGGAAAATGATTCAGACTTTAATTAAAGAGAAGACAAAACATAGTCAAACATGGTCACTTTGTCATTGGCTGTGTCTCCGATCCATTTTGACATATACAATGTGACTACCAGTCACACGCATAAACATACACTGTGTATGTTTAGCCATAAATAATCTTTTGGAAAGGACAATATAATGTTTGCTTATCTAAAACCATAAACATCGATTTATGCGTAATTTACGCCTTAGTCACTCTGTTCTGTTTACCCTGCTCTTGGGAAGAAACTGCAACATTTTCAAAGAGATTCCCTTAAAAGGTGACTGAATGTATTTGCTTAGCTTGGCTCTGAAGTTATAGGATCTGTCTTTGACTGTAAAAGAACAATAAGCGAATAGCCTGAATGATATCTCAATGATACCACCCAAATAATCTATAATGTCTAATTTGACAACATGAGAAAATACATAAATGACTCTTTTGTAATAGTAGGTTGTCAGATGAAAATAAAATGAAATAATGTATGGCGATATTAACTACAGGACATGAACAATTTACTTTAAAGGATCATTTCGGTTTGTTCTCCAGCCAACACATGGATCACTAAGAATACGTGCGATCTAGCCTTGCAAATCCTGGACACAAAGATGAAAATCCTGGCACTATTTGCAGAGTCATTTCTTTGACAGATCAAGGGGACGCTGGGAAATATAAACAGATTGTATTCTGTAATTGCAGCGGCTCAGGGCAGTGTGCTGATGCCACCCTGAAGGCAGCGCTTTGATGCTTACTCCACTGTACCTTCTCGTTGTAGTTTCTACTGAGGGCGCTCAGGGGAAGATAGGACGCTACATGGAAGCACAAAGAAAACACAGAAATGAAAAGGAAAAATGTTATAGGTTTACTTTGTACATCAAAAAGAGGCGGATCAATTGTAGTTTATTTGTAGTGTGCAAGCATATTTTGTGACGGTAAAACACACGTGACGAGCTGGCTCCAGTGAAAGTAGCATAGCATGTTTATACTGTTAGCCCCTTTTATTTTTGGACAGCAAAATGATTCTACCATATTGACCTCCTCTATAATATCATTAAACTGTATCTGCAGAACTATAGTGTTGAAAATGTGTTAAAAGCCTGTAAGGACTGCTGATACTATGATACCAGATATCAGATTGTGATTAATGTCTGGTGTATTTCTCCCTATCCAATAATTGATAAACAAAATAGATAAATACACTTTGGGGAAACCTCCTATTATGAATAACGCTTAACAGTATTATTCTGTGTAGAGTAGATCAGTAGTTCTCAAAACATGTCACACCAAGTATCATAAGAAAATGTTTGACCGTCTGAGACCACCAGATCTAAACCAGGTCTAAAACCGGACTATTCTAGATCTAAAAAGGGTTAAACCAGGCTAGCCATCTACAACTGCTATATTAGTTCTGAATAAAGACCAATCCACAGGAGGACAGAAATGTGGATTCAATTGACTCAATTTTCAATAAAAAACACCTGGAATTTAATAAAATATTGGGATACTGAGCAACATTGCTGAAACATTTCTATGGAGACAAGCATATGGTGAACTCCCCACATGAAAAGTTACGTAGTGTGCCTTTAAAGTACAGCTGGATCCTACCTGCTTCGCCCACAGTTACGCGGCGTTGGCGAGGGGACTTTAGCTCACGAGGTTTCTCTATGATTTGTGCAAACATTTGAAGACTGGGGCTCTTGCACAACATGTCCCCGAAGCTGCGAGAGCGAGTGATCGGCCTCTGTTGGGGGAAAAAAAAAAAAAAGGTATTCACAAATCCGATTATTGTTACAATTTGACTGTAAATGTTTCCCAAATCAATTTAGTCTCAGGACGTAGCTCTCTCTGCTCATGTGGCACAGTCTAAATCTGATAAAGGCAGGAATGTGCAGTTCTGTGTCTTTGGTTTCTTGTAAGTCATATATTGAGCTATATGACTAACTGGCTTATGTAACTGCAATCATACCCGTGGTTGAGTGAAGACGTCCATCTTGGAACATTGACGAACTCTGTAAAATTCAGTCTTTTGAATATCAGAACAGCTCGGATCCGTTTGGCTCAGGTCATGTGCGCCTGAAGAGAAACAACATGTCCATAAGTGTGTTAACATCGATTTTGACAGTGGACATTATTTATTATTAACAAATATATACACAACGGTCTCCTCCTTCTCTCATGACCGGACAAGATTCTGGCTCAAGATCTCAAGAAACTTTTTCAGGGCCTGTTCTGCACTCGCCAACTGCTGCTGAGGTCAAGTTTTCCAGTGGGGACAATCACGAGCTACGTTCATTCCATTAAAAAAAGAAATTAAACCTTTTTTTTTCGGTCACAAACTTACAATTTGGGGTTATAGTGGTTCAGGAGGTTGAAAGTTCATATTTATGATGTTCAGTGGTGGACAAAAACAAAGTGAAAAAGTAAATAGTAGTGTACTTTAGTTACCTGAACTGAAAACCTTTTTACTTTACTACACCTGAGAACAGATATTGTTACTTTCTACTCCATTACATTTTAACTGTACTGCAAAGTAAAAAGTATTTTCTATATGGATTTATTTTAGCACATTCACAGAGACATCCTGCTTAAAGGTTTTTTAAAGTATACATCAAATATATATAATTCCAAGATAAATAAGATTTAGTCACTACTGTTGCTCAAAATCAATTAGTTTGACTCTAATAGTTTCAGTATATTTTTAAACAGGTACTTCAATACTTTTATTTAAGTATGTTTTCATGTGTGTGTGTGTGTGTGTGTGTGTTTTCATGTGTGTGTGTGTGTGTGTGTGTGTGTGTGTTTTCATGTGTGTGTGTGTGTGTGTGTGTGTGTGTGTGTTTTCATGTGTGTGTGTGTGTGTGTGTGTGTGTGTTTTCATGTGTGTGTGTGTGTGTGTGTGTTTTCATGTGTGTGTGTGTGTGTGTGTGTGTGTGTTTTCATGTGTGTGTGTGTGTGTGTGTGTGTGTGTGTGTTTTCATGTGTGTGTGTGTGTGTGTGTGTGTGTGTGTTTTCATGTGTGTGTGTGTGTGTGTGTGTGTTTTCATGTGTGTGTGTGTGTGTGTGTTTTCATGTGTGTGTGTGTGTGTTTTCATGTGTGTGTGTGTGTGTGTGTGTGTGTTTTCATGTGTGTGTGTGTGTGTGTGTGTGTGTGTGTGTTTTCATGTGTGTGTGTGTGTGTTTTCATGTGTGTGTGTGTGTGTGTGTGTGTGTGTGTGTTTTCATGTGTGTGTGTGTGTGTGTTTTCATGTGTGTGTGTGTGTGTGTGTGTTTTCATGTGTGTGTGTGTGTGTGTTTTCATGTGTGTGTGTGTGTGTGTGTGTGTTTTCATGTGCGTGTGTGTGTGTGTGTGTTTTAATGTGTGTGTGTGTGTGTGTGTGTTTTCATGTGTGTGTGTGTGTGTGTGTGTTTTCATGTGTGTGTGTGTGTGTGTGTGTTTTCATGTGTGTGTGTGTGTGTGTGTGTTTTCATGTGTGTGTGTGTGTGTGTGTGTGTGTGTGTTTTCATGTGTGTGTGTGTGTGTTTTCATGTGTGTGTGTGTGTGTGTGTGTGTGTGTTTTCATGTGTGTGTGTGTGTGTGTTTTCATGTGTGTGTGTGTGTGTGTGTGTTTTCATGTGTGTGTGAGTGTGTGTGTGTTTTCATGTGTGTGTGTGTGTGTTTTCATGTGTGTGTGTGTGTGTGTGTGTGTGTGTTTTCATGTGTGTGTGTGTGTGTGTTTTCATGTGTGTGTGTGTGTGTGTGTTTTCATGTGTGTGTGTGTGTGTGTGTTCGTGTGTGTGTGTGTGTGTGTGTGTGTGTGTTTTCATGTGTGTGTGTGTGTGTGTGTGTGTGTGTTTTCATGTGTGTGTGTGTGTGTGTGTGTGTTTTCATGTGTGTGTGTGTGTGTGTGTGTGTGTGTGTTTTCATGTGTGTGTGTGTGTGTGTGTGTGTGTGTGTTTTCATGTGTGTGTGTCTTTTTTAGCTCTAGCGGGTTTTGAAGCGACAGCATTTAAACTAGACCAGATTTGAGTGCAGTTTGCCTCCCTCTATCCTGCCTCTGTCTGCAGGTCACAGAGTGTAGCCGCGCTGCTTTAGCCGCTGCTGCTGATACTGGACACACTACATGAGGTTGCTTAGTAACCTGTCAGACACACAAGCGTCCGTCTGATCCATGACATACTTTTGTGACAACTCAAGCACTTTCCCACAGAAATGGCATTTTCCTCCACTTTCCCAATGTCACTCTTTGGTCAGAAGCAGATATCTTTATTTCTGCTATCATAACAAGCAAGATGAATGGGGCTGAGAATATGGCATTTAGTTCAGCCCTGCCACTCTCCTCTATGTGATTCTAACAGACGCTGGAATGTTTACACTTGCAACCAATAACTACATTAACTTTAATATGAGCAGTGATTGAAGGATCTATGAGTCCTTCACTGTCCAACAACAGTGGTGTTTTCAAAACAGTTTACCTAACAGAAATATTCAGCCTAATTTAGACACATGTTTTTCATTTGAGAGGCCTGACTTTATGAAAGGCGGGTTTGACATGGATGGGAGTTAGATGGAGTCCGAATCAGATAAGACAGTGTAATTGGTTTATGTGTGTCAGCAGAGGAATCTTGTCTGGGACCCGGCACAGACAGCGAGGGGGAGAGGAGGGAGAGGAGGGGCAGAGCAGCACCCGCTCCATCACCTGCCCCATGACGTACTCTGGACAAAATCAAATGTCCTGACACTCAAACACATCCAGGATATGTACTTTCTGTGGAAAAGTAACTATTACCAAGCTCTGGCCTGCCAGTGGGGTTCGAAAAGATTTCAACATGATTTTATTATTTTATTTGTTTATATATTATATCTTTATTTATTCATATTATTTATTATATCGTTAAATGGTCTTGCCCCTTGATACTTGTCCGACCTGTTGCACATGCAGTACATACAGTGTTTGGCTGATGCCCAAACACAAAAAGGAAAGACAGAAGATCTCAAGCCTTTTTCTGTTGCCGGTTCTTGGTTTATATGTATAACATAACTTTCATATCACTAAACTTTTAAGAGCTTTTAAGTCTCTTTTAAAAACACACTTTTTCTCTTTGACTTTTAACCAAGAATGAGTTGTAGCCCTAGTGATTACATGTTTTTGTTTTGGGTTTCTGCTGAGATATTTTCACTGTTATAGATTGTAGATTGGCGTGTGCAGCACTTTGTGTAACCTTGATGTTTTTTGGATTGGACTGAAACCTTCTTCTTGGTCTATAGTAATGTATCATATAGTAATGTATAATATAGTAATGTAGTAAATAGCAAAAGCTGTATTTGAGGAAATATTTGGCAGTGAACAAAATTCAAAACATTGTTTTGGCGCAAAGGTGCAATGCACAACAATGAGTAATTATAAAAGCAAAGTATACAAAATCAAATAAGGCATGCATAAATTAAGAATCTACTAATAAAATGAAAACAAACTTGGTCTCAGTATGTTCACAAAATGTACAGATGGTCAGAAATAGTGCAAAAAGTGAACAGTGCAATGAATAGTGATTGGTTTGAATAGTTGTTAAAGTGGTAGGTGTTGAGTGTTCATGAGTCATTTACGAGGTAAAAGACTGATAGTTTGTTTTAGTAAATGTTCCCATTGTGTTCAAGGACGTAAATTCTTTTGGAGTATACAATGATGGCCAGAGGCCACGGTCTCCTTCACCTGCCCAGGAAAATCTTTCTGCACAGGATCCAAATGTCTGTCCTGCAGCCAAACACATCCAGTAACCTCAGTGTCAGGAGTTTATACAAGACATGAAGGAGGACCGTCTATCTCTGACCTCAGACACAACACACTGTCTTTGAAATCCTGAGAAAATCACTTCCAGTCCCCTCACTGCGAGCCTCTGCAGCCGTTGGTTTATGACAGAGGGACAGAGTCTGAGAATGCTAATGGTGGGTGGCATTACAGACGTCCCACCACAGACAGGACCAACCTCACAGAGTCCCTCACTGTCTACCAAGAAATGTGTAACGTGAAATCATGATCACGGTTTACAGTGCAAACTGGCCAAGTCAAAAGAGTGAGTCATTCCAAACAGACCGTCGAAAAATCCTCAATGAATGAAGTAATGAATGCAGTCCCCTGATCATTTAAAAAAAAATGTAATGCAGGTATTTCTATTTCTTACTTTTACTCATTTTTGATGTTTAAAGACTGTGTGAAAAAAATCAATAAATCTGTAAAATAAAATCTATTTGCACACATCCACGCTTAAAATTACTGTAGAGATTTTAGAGCATTCAGAGTCAAATTGTGAGCCACAAAAAGGATGATTTTTTATTCATTTGTGCAATTTTTTGTCAATTTTGTCAGCACAATTAAAAAGAAAACAACATACATACAAAAGTTATGCAATACAATACCAAGACTAATTTGAAGATATTATACTTCAATATTTGGGCCAATGTTAATACCTTTTTATTGTTGTTTTACAAATACTCTATTGTGCACACATGCATAACCTTGGGTTGGTGTATGACAGCTTTTGACTATTGCCGTTATACAGACAAACACAGGATTAGCAGCAAAGTAAAGCCAGAGAAGCCAAAGATTTCAGCACATTTATGTAACAGATAGGCAAAAGTGATGCTTATCGTTTGCACTATTATTGTCCTGTGGCCATCTGAAAGGAGAGTAAAGCTCTTTGAGAGATGTCCGAGGAGGGAGGAGAGCATGCTGACTCACAGGAACCCAAAACCTGGGAACCGCCTGCCCAGCCATGCTCTGGGAATAGACTCACAATGGCTAAAAAGGGCGCGCAACAAAAGGGGAACTTCTGAGAGTCCCAGCGGAGGCATTCAAGTACTGTAGCCATGTCACATAATGACTGCAATTTCATCTGAATGGAGCACTGAGATCAAAACCAAAAGTCAATACATGAGCGCCAACAGCTGGATCAGGAAACCACCATCAATCGTCTTAAAACGCCCCCACCTGAACCTGTCTTAAATACACACAGGACAATGGCTCACCAAAGAATGGACTCAGGAAATGACACATGATAAACGCTGAAGTCAACTTGTGACATAAAGAGCCAGGAGAACTATAGTTCCACAATAAAGGGTTCAGTGAACTGTAGGCAATGCCACGAAAGTAGCTTTGGTTCAATTATGGAGAAAAGCTTATGGAATCATGGTCCTCCTGTATACTTTATGTGCAATTATGTGCTTCACAGAAATACAAAGATACTGGTATTTTGGTTTCAGTTTAGTTGAAAATTGCCTTCTAAGAATTGCATACAGGCAACAATTCAAGATCAAGTCATCTGTAAACACAACTAGAAATGTTCTATCTTTACTTTCTCGTACATTTACCTGTCATTCCATGTCAGAACATTATGTGTACTGCATTTTCTATGGGTGCATGTTTGTAATGGATACTGTCGAGCTTGTTGTGAATCCTCATCTCACATTTTTCAAGGTTATATAAAATTACTGTAAAAAAGAAAAAAAAAATGAAAAATTATTCTGCCTAAATCCATCAAAAAAAATCACTACAAAACAGTCCAAGAGGTAGATTGTATGACATGTGTTGTCACTTGTGTTATTTTTCTGACAACTCCTTGAGACTCAGTTGGAGTTCTGGACATTGGTAGATCACAGGAAGAATAATGCAAACAGATAGGCCCCAATCTTGAGCATACATGTACAATATTACACTATCATGACCCAGGTGATGACATGAGGCACAATAAGAAGTTGTGTTTTCTATAAATAACTGCCTTGTACTGTAAAAGAGCCGTAGAGGGCAAAACAGCGGCACACTCACTTGTTTGTGTGAACACAGGAAGTTGAGTCACAAAGTATCCACTCCGCAGTAACCTGGGCTTTGGCTTCTTCTTTTCCTTTTTGGTCACAAGCACCTCCTTTTTTCCTTCATCCAACGCCTGAACCTTTTCCTCCTCTACGGGCTCTACAATCTGATCCCCATTCTCTCCATTCTGTGTCATTGTACATCCCTCATTCGGCTCAGCATCCTTTTCCTCCTCTTGACAATCCTCTTTCGTGTCATTATCAGAAAACTCCGCGACGACGTCTTCCAATGTTACGTCAAAAAACAGGTCGTCCTCCACCACATCGGACGGCGTCGGCGGGATCAAGTTTATCGAAGGGGCTTGATTCTCGTCATCGAACAAAAACTCTTCATCTGAATCATCTCCCCTGATAAAAGTGAATGCCAGTTCAGGTTGTAGCACGGTTGGAAGCGAAGACAGAGGCATGAGTTTCTTTTTCTGCTGATAACGTAAGCATTGGGACACCGAGCTTGCAGAACGGGTCAAAGGTTCATCTACAAACAGGCTGAATCCACTGTTAACCATCCCCATGTCTTCCACTGCGGTCTGCATAGCCTCTGTCTCACCTGGACCATCCAAGTTTAGCTTCTGGGGGCCGCCATTAATCTTCTCCGCCAAAAGACCCTTCTCCTCCTTTCTTCGCACACAGCAGCACATCCCCAACCAACTCCATGTGCGCCTCAAACGACCAGGTTCCTCCCCATTCTCGCTTGCCATAGCACCTCTACGCTATATCGTACCCGCCATTCTTTCCATCCAACACGCCCATGCAAAATGATCAACAACCACGTCTGCTGAAAAAACCAGGGATTGTTTGTTACGTAGGAGTGCATCGCCTAAACAGTCCATTCTGTTTTGTGTGTCGTGTGTCAGGTGAACACTTGAAATGAAAGCTGGCTTGAATCAATGGTCTTTGATATGTTAAACAGCAGCATTGTGTGCACAGTTCCAGTTTCAAAGGGACCGTAATGTAACAACAGGACAGTGCCATTTCTTGGGTGAAGGGAGATAATAATTGTACCTTGAATGTATAAATAAAATTAGCGTGCGTGATCTACAGTGTGGGAGCGTCTGTGGGAAAGGTTTGGGTTTGGTGGAACTGTCTTACCTGGGACATTTTAGGGTTGTTTTGTGTTGATATGTTCTCGTAAGGGTCTTTTCTGTTAAAGCTGCCCTCTATTTTCACCTTCTATTCAGAGGTTCAAGTTATGTCATCGCTATAGCAATTAGGCAAATCAAGAAATTATACATTTTAAATAGAGGAAAGTCCTTCCAGTCAGGAATAAATTGGTTGCCAGAAACCCATGAGAGTGACGGATGTGTTTAACCAATCACAATCATCTTTTAAAAGTATTTTCACATAATCAGATTGAGAATATATTTTATGTCTAACACACTTTTAATTACAGGTCCTCCAACTGTGACTGTGTCACAGAACAGACTATATGAAATCCTAAACTTATTCAAACTTAAGACTTCTAGTGGTTTTGAAGAATGGGTGCAACTGGATTTGTTGTCTTGACTTAAGATGTATTTAAGAGTACATTGCAGTTATGTTTTCATGCATCTTAGTCAGTTTAGTATTTTGCTCATGTACATGTGAGTATATGGGCTGGCGGATGCCTGGCTCACACACAGCCCCTATGGAATCAGGTGACATTTCCTTTGGCTCCACATGCCCTGTCCTGTTCACGATAAGTCGTACAGCATCAGCTTAAAACCATTATTATGCCACACCACCCACACCGAGGCTTGTATGAGAAGATGATATCTGTATTCTCTTCTCACGCCCAGAAAGTGACAGTGATGGGAACACTTACAGTAATGCCTCATCGCCAGGAGTGAAAAGATGCTCCCGAATGGTGCAATATCTGCATTTGAAACATTTGGCTCCCAATATGCAATTAAATACATACAATGGTAAATACAGAATATTCCAAGTGAATAAGGGGTCTGTGAAAAATGTAGTAGAAGATTTGAGATTTGGATTAAAATAATTAAATTCCCACAAAACATATATATTTATATTAGGAATACAATAATGTTACCTTAATATGACTACTAATAATACATACCATTGAAATAGTGCTTTTCAGGACAACCAAAGACGCTTCACATTGTATTATTCATTCACTCTACACTTGGTGGTGATAAGCTATTACTCCAACAGCTGCCCTGGGGCAGACTGACGGAAGTAAGGCTGCATCACTGTGCCATCGGCCCCCCGTCCATCACCAACCATTCACTCACACACCTGATCCATACTAGGCAATGTGGGTGACGTGTATTTCCTCTAGCGTGTCCTGTAACTTTGTAAAATATACAGGTTTTATAACTCATTGAAAGAGCATTAACATGAACTCGAGCCAAACGTCTGGGCACATTAAAGGTAAGGTTTTTGGTGAAAATGCATGTTTTCATGTTTTGTTTTGTTTTCTAAAGATGTTTTGGTCCGCAGGCTTTATTAGACAGGACTGATGAGTGAGAAATGGGGGATGAGAGAGAAGGGAGGATATGCAGTAAATCGTCGGGATTCAAACTCATGACACTGCGCCCGTCTGCACATGGAGCCTGGCATATGTGTGCTGTGCCTTAACCACTCCACCACTGGGCAGCACCCATGTTGAAAATGAGCCTGATGAAAATGAGCCTGCATGGCTAACTCTGACATATTCACGTGTTCATGAATGTGCACTGTCCCATATTCAATTAAAATAAGGTTAAATAAATGAATAAAGATGGAGACAAGAAGGTGGCCATGCATTTAGCATTGCAATACTTTTGGACTTCCTAATGCACTTATTCATATATTTGTATGTAGAAATGTTTGATAAAAGCTTTAAAAAGTGTTCAAAAAATTTGCACTGCACTTTATATTATATCAGCTTGTCTCATGAACACGTTGCTTTATTATGTTCCTTCCCTTTATTTGGAAAATTAATCCTTAGGCTACCACAAATGAAGTCCTTTTTAAAAGAGTTTAACAACATTGACCATTTTCCCAAATAAATGTTGACCACAGACATTGTAAAAATGCTTAAATGGGACACAAGTGTTGCTTATGACACAGACCAGTGCAACTTATAAAGATGATATAACATGCTATTTCATTTATATGTACATGCAAAATCACTTTTCACTTACTGTTTATGAGAGATTTTATTTGACACTTAATGAGCACTGCAGTGACTAGCTTAGGTTTTCTCATGTTTAAATTTGAAGGGTAGAATTACTATTTGTACTAATCAAGTGTAAGCATGCAACGTCTAGCAGTACTTTTGCTATTATTAGAGCAAGACAGTTGACTAATATGAACTTAAAGTAGTGCTTTTTGAAAAGTCCATATTCATTATTAATATGGGAACATTATCTCTTTCAAAGTGTATCTGATTTTTCTTCCACCTCTGGCATTCTGTCTCAATCCATGTCACTCACTAAATAAGATTCCTCTGCTTTAGCCACAGCTGCAAACCATTTAGAAATGAAAATGTATATAAATGTGAGGTGAGAGCATTCTTTTATCATACCCCTCAAACATGTGCGTGTAGTAGAACATTGTACAGTGCAGTGGGGGAGTTGTCTTCTTCCCAGCGAGGGTCTCAACGGGGTCTATTCCACGTGTCTGCCAATAGAGGGCAGAAGAGAGCAGACACACACACAGCCCTGCCAGGACATAAAGCAGAGCCCACCACTTGTTTTTAGGTCTCACAAGTCTGGAGAAAGTTACACCAAACACAAGTGAGGAAGCCTTTTAAGATACCGTTATCTGCTATATGAAGCATATCGAGTATTGCCCTAATAGCATTTTGCATAATCTTTTAATACAATATAGGAAGAAGTTATTTTTTACAAGGGTTATGTTTGAAATTTCCTGGACATATGCGCTGTGCTGGGAGATATAGTTAAAAGTAGCTTGCGTTTGATGTATTTGAAAAGACAATGTAAGCGACAGGGCAGACAAAGATGATCCTTCACAGCTGCCATAGCCGGGGGCCATCTTGGGGGGGAAATGACTTTGAAAGGCACATTAGTGTACACTCCATGGCAGGTTATAAATTCTCACCACTGTAATGGTTTCTTCACTTCTAGGTGGATTTTCTCTGCTCCTTTACTGCGTCATCAGTCGTCTCTACATGTCCAGACTAGACCTGGGAGCAACTGAGCATGCTCTGTACCGTGCAAAAGGGAACTGCACTGTTCCATCTATTTGAATGAACTTTGCTTTTCTTTTTGTCTCGATCACAATTTTGATTTCAATTTCAGTAGTGTGACATTTAAGTTTTGACTGCACAGACTGTAAAACACATAAGACCCTTCATAACAACAACAACAACAACAACAGCTATATTATTAAATCACGATGTCAGAAAATATAAAGAATGCACATTTTTCATAAATACTCTCTATCTAGAAGCTTTCAGTCGCCATATTTCAAGCTTTATTTGGTTGATGATGTATTTAAAAAGTCCCAGTGTACAATAGAACATTATTTTGACAAGTTTGACTTTTGTATATTTGTTGTAATAATATCAATACCTATTTCAACAATTACATATTCAATGAGTAGTTATCAGAAGTATAAGATAAAATGTTAAAGCAACAACTATTTTTTGTTGCAGAAATTGTGTTCTATTGTGTTTTTACTATCATTGTAGTCTCAGAATTGGTATAGTAGCTCAAGACATCTGCATGTAACTGGTCCAGTTGGCTAAGACATGTATATTATGGAGCAGTGGTTGAGCGGTGAACATCAAAACCAGATCCGTCTCTGTCTCTTTCTCTCTCTTTTAAAACCCTCACGTCTCGCGGTCTGTGGCAGCGTTGTGAAACATGTCCAACATTTCCTGTCACAGCATCTTAAAGGTCACCTATTGTGTATCTCAAGCTCTTTCTCTGCGCAGTCAAAAGTTCAATACACTGTGTTCAGAAATGTCAGAAGAGTCTAAGAGCTCTGAGAATGGTGCCTCTTGAAGAATTTTTAGATTCAAGACATTTTTCACCAAAAGAGCTACAGCTAAGTGGATAAGTTACTCATACTCATTATTTGTATGTGTTTATAGTTTCTTTGTTACTTGTTTTGACAACTGCACCAAAAAATGAACATGTGAATTAAGTTAAGTAGAGTTTATCTTGTTTTGAGTATATTTTAAAATAAGATTGTCAATGGGACAAGCATAAAATATATTGTTTGACTTAAAATAAGAAAAATACAAGCATTTTGAAGCATTTTCAATTGCTTCTGTATTTTAAGAAAGTCAGAATATACTGGAAACAATAAATGGATACCTTTATAACATATTTTTGCTGGCAGGAAAGAAGGCCAAAACAAAGAACAAACTGAACCAACAATCAAGGACTGCACTGACATCATAACTGACATTCAAAAAATTTAAAACAATTACAATCAGACTTTTTGACTCATTCATTCATTTTATTTCATTGAATGTCTTGTGTTTTTATTATTGTTTTTTTGTTGCTATCTCTCTGTTGGGTTCCATGTTCTGCTTTTATTGTGTTAAAACAAATATTTCAGCTAGTTATTTATGTATTTTGCCAGTCCAATGTCAAATGTAATGATCTTACTACAAATTCATGACTTTGGACGGCAATAAAAATCCTAGCAAACTATGAAAACAACAATTCGATGCAGCTGCTTCTATAAATTGTGCAAAAATCACACCAGAATAGAACTGTATTTGAGTCTATAATGCACATTTCTTTTCTCTTTACAGGAGCTCAGGGCTTTGCTTACACAGAGCTTCCTGTTTGGCCATGCCACCAAACCGCGTTGGAAGTGAGAGAACCAAGTGTGCCAAATATTTGCCGTTTCCCCAGCGGCTGATACCTAATAGCATGAGAACGGGGTTTTGGGGGCGGAGAGAGGGCTTAGCTGTAGAGGCCAGTGACCTTGAGAGCTTGTGGGGTTGAACTTTCCCCTCGTCCCCCTCCCAACCACCAGTCCCTCCACTGCCTAATCAATTACTGTTGGCAGTCAGGAGACCACCAGTGATTAGCAGCAGCAAGGCAGACACTGCTGCGTTTTGGGGGGTGAGAGGGAGGGCTGCAAAGGAGGGAGGAGGAGGAGGAGAGGAGGAGAGGAAAAGAAGTCTTGGCTTTGATCAAAGCGCTGCAGAGAGAGACGGAGAATGTGCCGCGACCCCCCTGGTTCAAATGACCCCTGAACGCCTCATGTTTATTATGAGAGGGACACAAGTACTTCCAATTTGTACTCAAGTAAAAGTACAAATAATGGTGCCTTAGAGAAGAATACCTTTCTATTGTCTCAGAAGTAATAGTCAAGACAAAATAAAGGAACCTATTCAGTTTAAAATACTACTACAAATAGTATAGTTTGCTAAAATACTAAATAAGAATTAGCTTCTTCAACTGCTACTAAAGGTTAGCGATACTGACAAAAAAATAATGATGACTGAGATTAATCTATGTCAATCCAATAGAATCTTTAAACAAATTTGTTGAGATTTAATTATCAGACAGATTTGAAATGTTAATCACATAAGTGGGCAGAAATTTCACTTTACGCCCTTTTTGAAAGTTGACAATAAAACCTTTGGTCATTTTTATATTAAATCAGCATATTTTGTAGCATTTTTTACTATAACATACTCAATACTCAGAGTTTGCATGTCTTCGAAACAACATTCACACTATTATCTCCATAAATAACAAATTACTACTATACCAAAATTTAATCATAACATAAAAGTTTCAAATCCCCTTAAATATCTGCAAATAAGTGAAGTTACCTGGACCTGAAAACATTTGACTTTACTTTCTGTTCATTTATCTCACCAACATGTCAGAATCAAATCAGAAACGATTTATTGCCATTGCCAAAGAACAAAATTCACAAACATATGAACTTTACTTTAAGCTTTGGTGATTCGGTGTAACATAAAACAAAGAACAATAATAAAACAATATATAAAATCTAAAAGGGCATGCATGAAAGAAAAAAACATTTAAATTTACTATAGGATAAAAAATAAAAAAGGCTTACTATGTACACAAATTGAACAGTTAAAAATACAGATGTAGTGCAGAAAGTGAACAGTGCAGCGAGTGATTCAATTATAGTTAAAGTGGCAGGTGTTTAGAAGTGTCCATGAGCCCAACGGCCGAGGTAAAGAAACTGTTCTTGTGGTGGGAGGCTGCCTGAGGGGAGTGGCTCATAGTCCATGTCCAGGGTGAGAAGGATCGGCTGTGATCAGACCTGCTTGTCCCAGAGCTCTGGAGACGTAAGGTCCTGTTGAGATGGAAGTGAAGGCTGCAGCCGATCACCTTCTCAGCAGAGCACACAATGCGCTGTAGTCTCTGTTTGTCCCTGGCTGTGGCTCCAGTGTACCACACGGTGATGGAGGAGGTGAGGATGGACACAATGATGGCCATGTAAAACTGCACCATCATTTGCATTGCACAAACTTCATCAGTTTTAAGAAGTGTGTACATGGAGAAGAGCAGAGGAGAAAGCATACAGCCCTGTGGAGCTCCTGTGCTGATAGTCCGAGTGTCTGAGACATTCTTCCCCAGCCGCACGCACTGCCTCTGATCTGCCAGGAAGTCAGTGATCCACCTGCAGGTGGAGTCAGGCACGTTGAGCTGGGAGATGAAGTGGAGAGCCAGTGGCGAACTGCAGGGGGTCCAGCAGGGGGAGAGGAAGGACTTGAGGTGGGGCAAGACTCAAATGACTTCATGACTACAGACATCAGCGCCACAGGCCTCTAGTCATTAAGTCCAGTGATCCAGTGCTTCTTGGGGACAGGAACGATGATGGATAAATTATGTCCCTCACTAAACAGTGGAGACAAATACAAATATACATAAGATGGCTCAAATGCTCTTTATATCCTTGCAACATCCTCTTTGTTGTTGTGTTGCGCGTGAGCAAGAGATGTGAATGAACTGAGGCGAGACGGACAGAGCTCTGCAGACAACACACAGCCACCACAAATAAACAAAACCTCAGAGTTGTTCTGATCTTTGAAGCATGAGGGAAATTATTTACAAATTTATACGAGATCCAGCCCTGTTCCCACGCCTGGTGTGGTGAGAGCGCTCAACGCAATAATTTGTCTTTGACTGGTTGACCGGTTTTGTGGCGAAGGTGGAAAAGTAAAAAATATCTCCACATGAGTAAAAGTAAAGGTTCTCCAAATATCAAGTCTCTCGAGTAAAATCTGAATCACTATAAATATTAAGCACACACATAGTCAAAAGTGTGCCACTAGGGATGCCACCTAGTCTCTCAAATTTTACTTTTTTTTTAACTACTAAATAACACAGAAATCATAATACCACTTTACATTACAAGTTTACTTTTATGTATAGATTTAATTGAAATTACATAATTTATCTTCTGGTCATGAATATATATATTTTTAGTCCTTAAGCTTATGCTTATATTGTGACCTGAATTATATAGTGACTTATATTGTGACCTGCATAATCATAATTATCAATTCATTGAAAATAGAATTAGAATCCGGGGACTGATTTTTTTCCTCGCCTCTCTGCACTGGTACGATGTAGTCACAGCCACAGTGGTCTGGAGGTGGACTGACAAAAGCGTGGCTGCCAAACCGTCCCTACATATGGCATTAATTATTAAACATCACATGAACAGACAAGTGGGTGAAGCGTCTGGACCAAGGACACAGGGGAAGTGTGCACTGATGATACAGACAGTCAAACTGCCAACTTTAGTTAGTCTCTAGTCCAGGGGTGGGCAATTATTTTCCTCCGAGGGCCATATTCAAATCCAGGCCAGTAGCGTAGGACCGGATATTATTGGTGTGAAAAAAAAATCTAAATTAAATATCAAATAAAATATCACTTTTCTGTCAAATATAGGCAATTGAATCTATTATTTAATTCATTTAATGTCATCTTTATTAAGGATACAAGGGCAGACAGATGTTACAGACAGTTAAAGAATAGAAACTGAAATCTTTCTTGGGGCCGGATTAAAACATGCCAAGAGCCACATATTGCCCCTGGGGCCACAAATACCCAGATCTGGCCTAAGGGCAAAAAAATAAATAAAAAAAATAACTTGGCATGTTTGGCGGGCCGGATTATAAAGACAAACGAGCCGTATGTGGCCCGCGGGCCGTAGTTTGCCCACCCCTGCTCTAGTCTCTAAACATCTGTTATTCCACTGCCTCTACAACTATGGGTGCGTTCACACTTGCACATTGACCACATTCAAATTGGTAATAAACTGGGACTACATTTGGAACTCCAGGACTAGACCAGGACAAAACCACGACCAAACCAAGTCTAAATCTGTAGTGAACTGATTTGCAATTGCCATTGCACCCTATTAGTAAGAGCTGCTACTGCTATAGACCTACAGTACACTACTAACAATACTCTGGACATTATGATATTACTATTAGGGATACCAATACCAGAATCATTATCTGTGACTTTATTGGAAAGTTTTATGGATCTGGTAATTATTAGCTATCTTTTGATACTGATCCGATACTCCAATTAGCCATTTTGAGAAAACAAATCTAATTTTACCAACTTCATCCGAGAAAATAATATGAAACCTAATTTTAAAGCTCGAAACCAACAAATCTCAAAAACTGACTTTATTTTACAATGTTTTGCTGTTGTAAAAACATTGTGTACAAATAATTAGTAGCATAAGATTATGATATGAACAACAAAGGAAAATCAAACTGGAATCGGCCGAAAGCTAAAGCCCAAGTATCGATATCGGTATCAGAGTTGAAAAAGGTGAATTGGTGCGGAAACTATAGATTATACACTGGACTAGTACTATTATTTCTGGTAGTGGATACAAATGTTATACAAAATCTATATGTAGAAGTACAAAATACTCACAATCTGAGTTTGTCTGTGGGATCTGAGTTTTTCTTTGAACAAGTATAATCTAACCTTAGTCCTTCCACCCACTTTCTTCCCATTCGGCTGTTTTCACTTGACTCTGTTTTGAGTTTCTGTCTTTATCTCGTTTATAGTGTGCGAGTGATGCTCAGCGAAAAAGAGAGAGGGGCTCCGCTCTCCTCGCACATGTCAGAGATGTTTGAGTATTAATTCTCCCTCTTTTGTTTTATGGTGTGACTCTGTTTACATTCGAGAGGAGGAGATGTAAACAGACGAAAGATTAAATAAAGCAACATGAAAGAAGCAAACAAAAAGAGCCAGAAAAGTGCTCCGAAAACTTACTTTACAAGGCTAGCTTCCTGCAGGTTTCTGTGGATTTGTCGGCCAACTCTCTCTTGACACAATGAATGAGCACCACTGGAAAACTTCAACTAAACACTTTTGTCAGCCACTTTCCCTTGGGAATCCTATTTTGTGCACAGGCCAAGCACTTGAGAATCATATCTATTTTCAGTCATTTGTCCTCCGGGCTGAGATAAGTTTGTGGCAATAAACTCAAATTAAATTATGTTTTATCTGTCATTTTCTGAGCCAGCATTGATTGTGTTCATGTTTTTGAGACCAGGACTTTAATTGTTTTGAAACTCGAACTTTGTTGCCTCAGTGAGGACAAAAAAGTGATGTTTTGTCAGCGTTTGGTTTGTTTGTCTTGTAGAATGGTATTCAAATGTTATGGCCGTATTTGTAAGGATCCTCGAATGGGTCAAGAAGCAAAGATTTTTAAGATTGTTCAATGTTGTGAAATAGGCTGTGTATTAAAATAATAATATCACATTTCTGTTCTATAGATCTTCTTACAGACTCAAAAAGGGGTTGTTCAGTTGTTTGAATTTTAATCAAAAGCGAGGCTCAGTTGTTTCCGATTGTCAAGATCAGATTTGGTCTTTTCAAACAAGAGATTTACACCCAATCCTTTGTCAGTAAAAGGCTGTGGTGTTAAATATTCACACTTGGCTGTGATAAGCCAGTACCGTATATACTAGCAACTGGACTGATGCCATCCTTGACAAGACCACCACTAATTACACCGTACTAAAATCAAATCAAAATCAAAAATATGTTTTCCCCCCTCATGTTGATCCATCTTGATTTTTAATTCAATAATAATTTGTCTTTAATGATGATTTCATAAACAAACTTTTAATCTGTGCCATTTAACACAAAAAATCATGTGGATTGCTCTGCTGCAATCCACATGTTTTTCCTGAAAGAGAATTGTCTGTTGACCACTTGATTCAAAACCCCCAAACAAGACATGACTGAATCTTGATCTCTCAATTAATTGCCCCGCCTTTCATTGAAGTAAATTCAAGTTCATCAGGAGTTTTCCCAACACAATAGTAGTAATCCAACAACCTTTGATTTAGAGGCAAAAGAGCTTTTACAAAGACAAAACTTGGACAGACAACTGGGTCATAAAATGTCCAAAAACACCATATATGGTTTTTAGATACAATTTTAAGTAAACATATATAATACCTTTTAAATGAACTTGCAATGCCAAATGTGTTTGTTTTCCAGGAGCTTTCTATTTACACCGACATGTTTGTTATTCCCCCATAAAGCACTCATTTCAAAGCTGCTGTCTCGCATATTTACCAAGGGGGCGGCACAAGGACAATGACACACTATTGGCAACTTGTCCATTCTGTAGTGGCTTTGAAGTCTCCTAACGATGCCTCATAGAAATCAGTCCAAATTAACTTGAACATGGGCTGAATGGACAGATTAGTGCCGAGAGGATGGCACAAAGGGTGTTAAATATGTCAAGCAGCAGCTCCGACCGCAGGCCACATCAACACAGCTGCCAACCATGACCTATTTTTCATTGAAGATCCACACCCTATTGTGCAAAAATACTCTGCACCACTCCAATCTTATGCATGACCCCTCCGTGGCACTGTTTCATGGAGTTCAAATTAAGTGTGGCAGGTGACTATTGATCTTCGAGTCGAGGGACAGATGTTGGAAGTGACAACAGAGTGGAAATAACTCTATAAAGAACTCAAACAGTTATTGTTGTTTGGTCATGAGCGGCAAACAGCCCCGGCCTTTAAAAGAAGTGATTTCTGATTCGATTATCTTCTTTGTAAGAGGTAATGGTGAGCAGATGGCAGCAGCGGTCACAAGTCCAGACACGATCCGCATGGACGGTTTCTCTGTGGGACAAGTTTAGTGTGACCGGAGGTAAGGACGCTCGCCAAAAGGTTAATGGGTTGAGTTGTAAAAAAAAAGAATGATTGTGTGATTTGTTTAGATTGGAGGTGAAACCACTGTAAAGCATAAATAACCTCTTTCAATTATTTGCATCGGATTAAATAATGAATTTAACCAAACAGTTTCCGATCTAAAAATGATCACAAACAATCACAAACGTCCATCTCTCTCTCTTGAAACTGGCGTTGGCTGAGACACTCGTTTTAAGAAGTGGAATTCAGTTCTGGCTTCATTTACACATTGTCGCTGCTCTGGCAAAATGCTAGGTAAATTCCCAGGTAAGGCTGAGTCTGAGTGTGTGAATGGGGCTGTTGTTAAAGTTTTCGGAAACTTGGTGAATTGACAACATTTTACTTGTCTCTTCGATTTCTCATCCTGCCAGTTAAGGAGGGAGAGCTATTCAGGAGAGGTGATTATGAGGAATGAAGGGGGAAGTGAACAGAAATGGACTAAACCCACAGAATTAAGCAATATCGTAAGTAACTTTTTTCTGGTGAAGAGTGCGCTACCTTCTTGTCCTTATAGAGATCTTACTGCTTGGCTAGGAATCTTCCACACTATGTCATTAAACTTCTCCATCTTCACAGATAGACCACATCTGGCCAAGTTACAGGTCAGAGCTGTGGCGCTCACAGTAAGAATACAGCTATAAAACACATGTAATGGAAGTCTATACTGTGAAGTGTCTTACCTAAGAGGTATAAAAAAATGTACAGACATTTCAGTTGGTGGGCAAATGCTTCAATGCCTCAAAGCAAATGACAAATCACCTTAAAAAGAAAACAAATAACTGCAGTTTGTTCAGATTTCAGGGATAATATTTGCCTTAACTGCCTGGTATTAAAGTATTGGGAGTAATATAAATAAAGACTGGGCGAGGATTGTAATTGTTTTTGCATGAGATTAAAAAATCTTTCAGTAAATCAGCACTTTACACTAGAGATAGGGGCAAGTCTGGGGTTGTCTGCTGGCTGCCACTATGGGAACAGAGCGCTCTCATTTTTGAACGGATCCCAAGCTTTTCGACTGTAAAATCACCTCCATTTAAGGCTGAATTTAAACTTTTTTAGACTGAAAATGCAGGGGCTAAAGTGTCTATTCCACTCGCGACTGAATGTGTTTATGCTTTAGAAATAGGCATGGATAAAACAATTGGGGAGAAAAAATAAATCCGTAAAAGAGGATTTAGACAAAACAAGTCGGTGAAAGACCATAAGGAGACATTGAGAGCTTCATTAGCCGACTGTTTAGCCCACAGTAACATTAGAGCAGTCATTACCAATGGTCCAGAACCTTTAGTAAACTGTGGCGGAGTCTAACCACAGTCTCTATAGTCCCCTGCCAGTCCATTCACTAATAAGAATTTGGACCCATTCATGCCTGACACAGGGGTGACCATAGTTTGGGTAAGTCACGAAAAACACGAAACTAATACCTTTTGAAACGCAAATGCAAAATGGTATGAACATTTTGGAATACAGTGAATGTGTGTCAGAAAGCGTCCGAAGATGGGTGACATGACAACCACTGTTTCCTGCAGTATCCTGGGGTAAGACCAATTGTACACTGAAATTCCTCTACAATTACGGCAACGTGTATCATTTTTGGTTGAACATTTTTACTGTGAGGAATTGTGTCCACTGCATTTGACCCATCTCTCACCCAGTGCTTCTCAGTGGAAACCATCTCCCGATCCTTCCTTTTTCACGGTACTAGGGTTAATTTAGTGACCACCAGACACCGCCAAATACACATTTTTTTAGTTTTCATAACATCAAAAACTTAACAAAAACCACATCAATCAACACATAGAAATAATACGTACTTTGGGATCAAGTGACCAGTGTGCATTGCATTTGAACGAGAGTCGCTATGAAAACAGTCAACAGTGATTTTACATTTGAACTGAATGACAGCAAACTCCCGGCACAGCTGACCAAGACAATGATACTTATGTTTGGCACAATGTCCAGTCATGTCTAATCTTCAGGTCCTAGTGTCAGTTACCAAAAGCGACTAATCTTCTGTACCATCAATCTTGTGGATATGTACACAAACAATCACACTTAATCCTCTGAAACGATCCACGCTGGAAGGCTGCGAGGATGTGAGTCATGTGACAGGCGCAGGTGAGGAAAGGTGATACGTGTAAATGTGCTCTGTGAATATCATTTTATTTTTTTAGAACAATAAGGTTTGAATGGGTTGAAATCAAAATTAACCAAAATCATAAAAGCATGAATAAGATGTGTTAGGTGCCATGGCTGCAATATCTTCACTTGGTTTGGTGCATACATTTTGAGAAGATAATTGTTTAAAGCCATATAACGTAACTACTTGTCTCTGTTATTGCTGTGTCTGAAATGTTCCACCGTAGTGCATTATGGCTGTTTTATTACTCAAAAATAGCTTGAAGAACCTGATTTCATACTGTTTGTAGAGTCTGTACTGGATTTCTTTCACGTAATAAAGTAAAATGTGTTTTGCCCCAGAGATGTGCATTGTAAAAGCAGCTATTCGGGTGAAAAAGAGACCGCTACGTACGGTGTTATTCTCTGTAAAACAGGAAGTGCGCCGTTAGCGTGCCAGTTGTTGTTAGCTTTAGCATGACGGCAAAACAGAGAGTTGCGAAATGCACTCATATAAACTCATCGCAATAATTATGATACTCGGAATGCATTAGGTGAGTGAGCAATACATGTGATTGAAATAAACAAAATCAGTTTTTCGCATTTTTAAGACAAAGTAAAACTCAGGGACAGCACATTTCAATGCCATTTTGTGGAACATTCTAGCCAAAGCAATAACATATTCCAATATTATTTATTTTCCGTTGTATCATTAGCTGCTTGCTCCACTTTGTCCGCTAAGCGATAATGACGTAATTTGGCGGATTCTTGTCACATCCACATTAGTGTAACTGGAGTGGGGTAAACTGTCGTATCCAAGGACACAATGTCTTCAATATTCAGAACAAAAGCCAAACCCACAACTCTCCATGCTGGATTCTACTTTGCATGCATTTCCTCTGGAGGCCACCATTGCTCAGAATACACATAGTTATGAGAACTCTGGTAGCAGACTGTGTCCTGGTTTAGTGCTCAGACTGAAGGCTGCTCATGCACCTTGACCCCATTGAAATGAGATATCATGACACTGTCTACTGCCCTCATGTCCTCAAATAGCAACATCAGGCCTTTGTTTACCTGGAGGCAGGAGAACAAAGCGCAACTGTTACATTTACATATGTAACACATTTATTTTGTCTGCTTCCCTTTCCAGTTCCGTCCAGAATGCACAGATTATCTTTTTACTCCCTGATGCAGCCACGTCCTCCCAAACCTTCAAATCTTTGTAGATGATACATTGTTCCTGTACTGTCTCCATCTAACTAAGAAGGAGTGGTGGAAGAAGTATACGGTTTTGTTACTTAAGGAAAAGTATAGGTACAGTAAACGTTTTGAAAAAAAAAACAGTTTAAAATGGACTTTCAGAGTAAAAAGTAAGTGTATTTCATGCAGATTTAGTGTTAAAGCATTAAACGTAGTGAAAGAATTGGCTTGATTTATTTTTGAGTAGTAGCAATTCAAAACCTTCCTTAGATTTTCATTTTCTGGTGAATTTGATGTATTTTTGTCTTCTTAAAGCCTGGACTTGAACTTAAATCCTTTTATGTATGTGCTAAAAAGTCAAATGCATCCACAAGTACAGATAACTACATTTTTTACAGTACTTTTACTTTCCACCAGCAAACTAAATTCATAGACTGGTATTGTGACTGTAATTCTCCAACACAAACTTCTACATGCCGCTCCTCAAATGTGTGTGAGAACATTTTTATTAACTCAGACAAGCACTTTGTGGCCAATCTCCAAGAGTTCTTTGGCAACTACTGAGTCAACTTAATTAGATGGAACTTGATGATATTTTGCAAAGTCACAGTATTTTCCTTACATCCTTGATCCAGATCGCTGTAGACAATTAGAGTAAGACATGATCAGAGTACATATCTGATGCATTGAATCATAGAGTGATTAAACCTACCGCCTTTCATGAAAACAATATGTGCAGGATACAAGCAGTGATGATTATACTTTGCCACCATTGTCATCCCAAATATCAAAATGTCAAACTTAATGTTGATGCTACATGAATTTTATACTGTACCATGTATTTTTAACACTTTCTTTTATAACATTGGAGCAAAAAACATTCTAAAACTAGTATGGAAAAGTCAAATTTGATCCTTTTTATGTCATTTTCTTCAGTATCGATACCAGTTTATTCTGGCTTTAACAGTTTAATAGTAATAGTTACAGTTTTTGATATACATTTTTATCTGGGTTTTGATTTACTTTAACAATCCTAACCCTAACTGAGGCTTTTAATTGCTGGCATATGTTCTAGTCAAGTACACTGAATAACTGCATAAAAAAAAAAAAAAAAAAAAATTGCTGTAAAAGTTTTCAGATCAAATTAAATCTCACATCGACCGTACATGGTTGAAACTGGAGTTCTATTACACATCAGCTCGGTGTTGACAGCCGTGCAAAGATTCCCCCTGTGGCTATATCTGTTTAATCACGACGGCGTTCTAACCTTGATATAAGCCCAGATCACACTGTGTTCAGAACAGGCTGCTCCCGACATGTGGGCGTGTTTGAGGTTAAGACACTGGGAACGCGGCTGCTTGTTCATTTGTATTTAAAAGATGACATTAAATACTGTACAAATGATATATAAAGAACATGAGGTGAGCAACAAGCAAGGAAGGTTATTTAGTGTCATAAAGAGAACTATGATTTACCGGTATATGCGGTATAGTGCTCACAGGTAAGAGGAAGGATGTGTTAACAAACAAGAACATCTCTTTTTCAAGTATTGCAATAACAACAATCAGAAGACATTTTGGCAATCCAACAGAAATGTGCTAAAACATGTCTTTAAATGTAGAATCTGAGGTTTAAGTGTCACAAGAAAGTGCAGAGAGGTCACACGTTTGGTTTTTGTCTTGTTTTTAGTAAGAAATCATATATGATGGTTTTAAAATTGTGCACATCTTCAAATCAACATTTACAATACTTGATAAACAAGAGGTGTATGGCAGAAAAAATGTTGTGCTCAAGGTCACTTTTACCACTCTAGTACCTGCATTATAACTAACTTTAGATAGTTTTAGACCTGCTGAAATGGGTCAAGAGTTTATTTTTAGGTCTTTTAGTTCCAAGTTTTGCCTTTGAGCTAACAAAAGTAATGTAAGCTATAGAAATGACCAAGAAAATCAATTCCAAAACTATCTTTATCAAGATCGCAATTTGATGCTTGACACAACGAATTGTTCTTAAAATCTGTGTGAATTACTTTTAGTTTTTACTCTTAAAGCAATATTTTAAAAGTGTTGTTTATCACTTTTAGATTATTGAATGTGATACTGTAAGTTTTTGCTCCTGTTTCTGTTCTTTTACTAAAGACATACCACTGGATGAGCCTTGAGTGGTTTGACCCCGACAACGGTCAGTCATATAGAAATAGACAGACAAGCACTCACTCTCATCCATTCACTGAGGGCACTTTAAGGTCACCAATCCTCCTAATACAAGCTTGACTTTAGCTGATGGGAGGAAGCCAAGTCCCCAAAAAACACATGTCCGTGTTATTTTTGCGTGTAAACCACCCCTCGCCCAATCTCGTCCTGTCCTGTCCCGAGCAGGAATGCACGTTGGTGATGTGATGGCAGACAGGAAGTCCGTATTGTACTGGGTTAGCGACAGAGCCAGACAGCGTACGCCAGCGATGTCATCCCTGGCTTGGCTCACGCATATCTTTGTGCTTGCTCACAGCGACACAAAGACGTAAATAAACACTGTTACCCCCAACTGTCATTCCAATTAGGCAGAGCCGCGACCGAAAGCACCCGGACCGCGTTTCCCAGCCATGCATTTACCTCTGACCCCCCTGCGGCTCGTGCCTCGGGGTGGGTATTTAGCTAGCCCCTCGTATAGCCGTCGATAGCAGGGTTAAATCTGCAGAGTCAACACTTCCTAGTTGTTAGCGGCATTAGCACACACTGAAGCCCCATGCAGCTCTCACACTCCCCAAACATCCTCTGGCTCAGGCCTGATAACATCTCTGCCATTCATGCACTATAGGCCCATTCTCACACGAGGATGAGAAAAGAGGCTTTCTAGGAAGTCCTTTCAATTTGAATGTGATCCGGGACAATAGATTCGCCCACTATTAAAGATAAGAAAGTCCTTCAAACTAACCACTAATGAGCTATGTTTAGTTGTGTTTGATAGTTGTGGGAAATAAAGAGCGCTGCCTGGGAAAAAGGTGGGAATAAAAGGTGATTTGATGCAGGAGTAATAGTAATTTGACTGGTTTAAATGTTTGCTTTCCAAGTATAATTTTCATTTAAAAAGAACCTAAAAAAAGGGAAAAAGAAAAAACACAAACAAATATATAAATAATATAAATAAATATATGTTTCCAGTTGGTCTAAGTTATAGGGGAAAATCACAAATTTTACAAGCAAAAAACACAAAAATACAAAAAAAAAAAAGAGGAAATAAGAATGTGTGTCATGTTTACTTTCCTTGATTTACTGATACAATCCTGTTTCAATAATGTAAATAAAACTACTAATCAAATCTAATTATTATGTAGCACGATTTTTTGATTTTTAAAAAAACCTTTTATTGTTTGTAGGTTTAGTTACATTATATTATGCTTGGGAGAAGCTAAACACTTTTCTTTTACTCAAGTCAGCATCGGATTATTACATATTTATTCAATATACTGGTCATCATGATCCAAACGGGAATTTTAAGTAAAATTAAAACTTTCAACCAACATTAAAAAATATTAAAATAAACAATCTGCATAATATATTAATTTTAAAATAAATATTAGTATGAATTCAATTTAACAATTTTTAAATGTATTTATTTTATGTAAGTTCTTATATTTGACTCTGTCTGCCTAATTACAAGTGTGTGCACTGCTCATTAGGTAACTTGGACACCCTCATTTGTCTCAGACTCTGTTTAAATAAATATTAGCAGGTCCTCTGACACCATAATACAGAGGTCCTGACTTCAAGGCCATAACTCAGCCACAACCCGACTGAAGGCTCTCCACAGTTGTGACCAAAGCACATTTTTCCAGGAGGCAAACCTCTGGAAATTAACCAGTAAAATGTTTTGTTGCAGTCCATAAATCATGTAACACTTTACCAATCCCATTTGAACGGCTTTGACATATTTTCCAATGCAGTTTTCCCCTTCTATTAATCTCCATGCCGCAAAAGAGGGACAAGTGGTAATTAAAACAGAGGGCAAATCTGTGAGGAGTAAAATGGGCCACTGTGATAATCCTCAAATCCCCATAAGATAACGGCCATTTGCTTATCTGCCTGCATTACTATGGCAATATTGACTTGATTGACAAAAAAGACATTCTCACACGTGGAATAAGAGTGAAAGACACAGTTACATGGAGTTCTGGAGTACCTCACCTCTCCATGGAGATGTTTGTATAGCTTTGCCTGGAATATTCCACAATATGGCAAAGTATTAACAGATGAAAAGTTGATGTACCTTTTAATCATAAGCAACACATTTGATAAACGGAATGGCACAGCGGATAGAGCTCTAAACTTCTAAATCAGGGGTTTGATTTCAAGGTTTAACTTGTCTTTCTTTTAGGGGCGACTCCTACTCGCTTCATTTGACCCACACAATTCAAGTATAAAGACAAATAAAATCGCTTTACGTATTGGAACGACTTCTTCACTACACTTCATTGGATCGATTCACTTCCCTTTCTGTCTAATCTGATAAAGCTAAAATGGCCATTGAAACATCTAACAATAGGCCTAACCCTTATTGTCTTTCCAATCATCCATCTCACATGCCATGTCGGCCGCACAGAAGCCTCCAGACCAGCGTAAGGTGATGCCTCATTGGTAGTGGTCTCCAAAGGCCACGACAATGGATCAAATGCAAACCCCAAAAGCTTTGAACTATTGTCATTGGTCTTTACCCTTCTATCGCTCCTGGCCGTTTTGACCTCTCTGCTCCTCCTCCACTGCCCCTAACAAAAAAACTGTATCCGAGGAAATGTATGATTTGCCTATGTAATCTGTAACCTGTGACCTACATATGCTCCTCTGCCCAGTGCGTACATGTCAATTTATCAGGCTTCACGCTGGTCTAACTGCCGCAGTTTTTAATCTGATCAAGACTCTGCGCGGAATTTCCCCTTGGTCTGACTACAGGGCTGTAAAACGAATGCCGCTGCTGTGGACGTAGATCGCATACACCTCTGAGAAAATGATGGAAATAAAAGGTGATGGTACAAGATTAATCTTAATTCAAATGGTTAAAAAATTACAACCTCTGTATACTTCTCATTTTGCATTTCAGGTACCATTTTTGCTAAGGTTTTGTAAGCAGTAAATTAGGACTAAAACAGGCAGAAATCAGAACTGTTCCAGCGCTAAACTTGGGCCATCGAAGCTCTGAAACAGGACTAAACCAGAACTAAACAAGAAATGTATGTTCATGGGTTAAACCAGGGCTAAAACTAGCTGCCAAAATCTATTTTGTCTACGATGGATTGCGGATGGAAGGATTTACATTGATTTATTAATCGGTCCAAAGTATGAGTACGTGCACTAATGATTGGAGAACTACTGCCTTGACTGTCATCAGGAGTTTAAAACGCCCTTTGCACAGTCATAACCATTTGAATATCCCTTTTCAAGAATAAACCTGGCTTTGACAAGCAGCGAAAAGGAAAAAACGCCCGGAAAGTGGGGGCTTATTTGTGCCTATAAGTTGCCGCCAGCTTTCATGAATAACAATATAGCAGTCCAAGTGCTTGAGGAATGGGACGTTCTTTTTCAAAAGAGGAATCCTACAGGAATCCGATCCGGGATATCAATCTCTGTCTGCATGATAAAGGCCCTGATGACAGAGGAGTTGATCACTGCGGAGGGTGGGGTCGCTGCATATTTGTCTGCACTTCTACAGTAAATGCGGCTGCTGTCTCCACCCAAACTCAAACCACTCGAGCTGTCTGTGCACATCATGTCTGACTGCTGCACTGAACATTACACTTGGAAACAGTACAGAGAATCAGGGTTTAGTGAGAAGTGAAAGCACTGCCATCGCTGGGTTCAGGAACATGGTACACATTCTGACTTTGAGATGAGGAGAAGAAAGATTAGGTCTTTTTTTCAACATGACTGATTTATTGTTTTATTGTTGCTTATTGGTTATGACGAGGTAGCGTACATTTTTGGTTCCTTTCATGAAATCTCTCTCATGCCACTGGACACCTCGATCAGTATTTCTCAAACTTTGATACACCACTGGTAGTAAGCATGGTCCTGAGTCATTGAGTTAGAGTATATGTTTAATACAGAGAGAAATCTTATAACATTTTTATCTGGTTGACAATCATTTAGAGCTACTTCACCCATGGTTTAGTCTAAATATATACCTGGTTTAGACTCATTTTAGACCATATTTAGCCCTAATATGGGCCTGATAACGTCCAGGTTTAGATCAAGTGGTGTGTGGAAAGTTAAATATTATATGAGGTGGTGAATTGGTGTGAAAAGTTTGAGAACCACTGGCCTAGATCTTGGCCAATTATACTTCGCTTTATGGGAGAAAAACTAAGTAACCAAAGCAGCACAGGCCCTAGCTCTTTTGGCGCCCTAGGCAAGAATTGTAATTGCACCCCCGTGCCCCCACCCGTGGTAAAACAGAGCCTAATATTGGATACTTTTGCCAAGTACTTTGTAGGCATTTG